>NC_091639.1:0-600000 GCF_027580195.1 Bos mutus | reverse complement strand
GGCCCCCCGGCACCTCCTCCTCCAGCCCCCGGCACGGTATCCGTCTAGCCTGCAGGGCGCATCTTTCCCCTTTTATTCTTGATGATGAGATCATCCAATATTGATGTCACCTGACTTCAACACTAGCTGTTACCTGGTTTGGTACCTGGTGTCTGGCTAACTCTGCATTTCTGCAATAAAGCAATTGGCTTGAGGTCTTACTGTAGACAAGTGCAGGAATTTAGACAGAAGTTGGATGGATTCACCTTGAACTACCAGCAAAAGAAAGGATTTGGTAATTAAATTAAGAATTAAGGAAACCATGGGGATTTGATTACACCTTTTAAAGAGAATCAATTGTCTTAAGGCTCCTTTATGTATCCATTTACCTTCAAAAGAAAATAAAATATTATTTCATACGTTTTCCTAAAGGACTAGACGTAAACTTCAGCATCTGGTTCCATTGTTAAAATTGCAAGTTGAACTTATATTTTAAAGTATAAAAACTAGATTTTTCCTAAATCACATCAAATAGCATACGTTAGGGTCATTTTAACATTTTTTATTGAGTTATTAATATCAACAAAATACTCAAATAAAGGTCTTGAGTTGGTTGATACAAGAGAACTACCCTTAAATTTCTGAGGATGTGACCCCCTTTGAGAATCGGATCAGGAATACAGACATCTCAGACAAGAAGAGGCCCAGACCGTGCGGCAGATAGGTGCAGAATTCCTGAGCTGGGGGCATTTGCTTGCAGATGTCCTGGTTTTCAAGCTGGTGGGTGGACCCCTGGGCGACTCCTGACCTAGAGTGGGAGCCTCCCCAGTCCAGTACCTTCTCCCAACTCTAGCACCGGCCGCCCAGTGATACCTCAGACCCCACGGGTAAGTGCTCAGCCCCACAAGATGCCCCCACCTGAGACCCAATCGCGTCTCCACTGCTTCTGACCAACCAGCTGTAGATGTGAGGCTCCCAGGACCCTCTCCTCAGGCTCAATCAATTTCCTGGAGTAGCTCATGGAACTCAGAGAAGTATATTACTAACCAGACCCCTGTGAATTATGAAGAATGAAGCTCAGGGTGCAGGAGAGCTGGGGAGGGCACAAGCCTCCCCGTCTCCCCAGGTGCTCTGTCCTCAAAAAGCCTCATGCTCCCCATCTCGGAGTTCTCCAGGCCTGTTTTCTGGGGTTTACAGAGGCTTTGCTTGACTGATCAGATCGCTGGCCATTGGCGATCAATCTAGCCTCCAACCCCGGGGGTCAGGAGGGGCGACTGAGGCTTCTAACCCTCTTATCTCCGTGGGTTCTGCAGGCTGCCAGCCCCTCCTCGGGTGCTTCCAAAGCCTCATCAACAAGACAAAAGGCAGCCTCATCATCTCAGCACTCAGGACATTCTAAGTGTTTAGGAGCTCTGCGGAAGCATCAGGAAAAAATAAGTGTGTATCTCTCATAAATCCCAGTCTCACATATAACAAAACACCTGTGGAACATTTGTGTATGGAAGTGTGTGTGTGTGTGTGTGTGCGTTTCCAAAATGTATCCATATGTCCCCTACTCTCATAATCAACACGGTTTAGAGTCCACACCTTCTCATGACACAAGGCCCCTGTCTGAGGTCCATGGCCTTCTTTCTCTTCTCCTTAAGGTGACACTCAAACTCACGGGGCGGGGACAGGAGGAAACGTCAGATGATGACGGGCGGCTCAGCAGGCCAGTCGCTGGGGCCAGGCCTCGTCTTGGGACGTCCCCCGTCAGGAAGCAGCACAGGGGATGCGAGGTGGCCGGGGTGGGCTGTGAGTGTGGACCCGGGACACGGAGGCTGTGCTGTCCACTGTGGCTCTAGAGCTGGGGACGGGTCAGCAGGAAGAGCAGAGCCCCCAAGGCTGGAGGCACAGGGACATTGGCCCCCAGGAGCCAGGACTCCCGAGGGTCTCAGCGGGGGCCAAGCTACACCGCTCCGGCCTGGGGATGGTGTGGAAGATTCCGGAATGTTCCTCCTCATCCTCAGGCACGGGTCTGCACCCACCCTGCACCCAGACCTCCTAGGTGCCGGAGCCCCAGGCCTGCACCAGGCCGGCCATCCTCCCGGTCCTGCGTGGGTCCCTGGCCCAGTCCCTCCTGTCCTGCCAGCTGGACTGGCGCTGTCCCCGAGTGAGACCGTCCTGCTGCGGCCCGTCCTTGCCTCTCGTCGCTGCCGTGTGCCCGGGGGAATGTTGGACACTCGGGCCTGTTCAGACCCTGCCAAGTTCAGGAGGGCTGGGCACTCCGTCTCACAGGACCCCCACCCCCACTCAGCTCCTGGTCCAGGACACCAGCCCCACCAGCGGCTGGTCCACCCTGTCTCCAAGGGCCTGGCTTTGCCCTGGGCTCGGCCTTGTTCTGACTCCACTCACTGTTCCTACTGTTTTAGTTTAGTCACTCAGCTGTGCCTGACTCTTTGCAACCTCATGTAGCCCTGTAGCCTGCCAGGCTCATCTGTCCATGGTTTTCCCAGCAAGCATACTGGAGTGGGTTTCCATTTCCTTCTCCAGGGGAATCTTCCCAACCCAGGGATCAAACCCACATCTCCTGCATTGGCAGGCAGGTGTCACGATGACACCTCCTCATTTTAGCCGTTTATTTTGCTTTTCTCACCGAGGCTCAGCATTTCCAGTGCAAAGGGCACGTGACTGACCTGCTTCACTTTCCTACGCTCTTGGCCATTCCTTGTTAATATTCATGGGCCCTTGGCAACGACCATCCTCAAGTGGAGGGTCCCCATGATCCTGGGGTCTGCGGAACGGCAAGAGGGAAGCTGGCAGCCCGGGCGCTGCGGGGTCCACACTGACTCCCCCTGCTGAGCACAGGAGAGCAGGTGTGCCCGGTGAGGACGGTGACGCCGGCTCTACCTGGAGCCTGTTACCTGCGCTGCTGTCGTCCCCACTCGCTGGAGGAAAGACAGTGCAGGGAAGGAATAAGCCCGGATTCGGGCTTCTCTAGCCTTGCTCCTAACCAGGGGCGACACGCTGGTCTCAGCGACTGGCCATGAAGCCAAAGCTGCCATGGATCTCTGGGAATGCTGCTTCTTTCCCGATGAGAAAGGACAGACAGGGCTGGTGTGTCTTGTTCTTCGTCACACCTTGAATGGGAATGTGATGGTTGGGGCTGCAGCAACAGCATTGCAACCCTGAAGGAAAAGAGAAAACAGATGTAGAGACGTGAGTCCTGGCATTACTGTGACCGAACCAACACTAGCAGGTGCTTACATGGAAACTTGTGTTGGAAATTGAGCCTTCCTCTTTATTAAGTGATTTATTCTGGGCTGCGCTGGGAGTAATCTCTTCGCTGCTGTGTGCAGTTTCTCTCTCGCTGCAGCACTCAGGCTTCTCACTGTAGAGTCTGCTCTTGTGCAGAGCACGGGCTCTGGGCACAGGCTTCAGCAGTTGCAGCTCACAGGCTCAGCAGCCTTGGCTCCAGGGCCCTTGAGAAAAGACTCAACAGGTGTGCCGCACAGGCTTAGCTGCTTCATGGCTTGAGGGATCTTCCCGGATCGGGGATTGAACCTGAGTCTCCTGCATTGGCAGGTGGGTTCTTTACCACTGAGCCACCAGGAAAGCCCTGAACTCTTCTTTTAAAGCCACTGTAGTTCAATTTTCTGTTACTTGCAGCTAAGTGAAAAGCTCTCAGTATTTTATTAGAACCGAATCGATGTCCGTGGCTGTTCTTCCTCTTGTTGCAGACACAAGCACACACGTGTGTCCATTTGTCCTAAACAGCGTTTCTGGAAAGCTGTTTGAACAGTTTGCACTGGGCGCCACCAACCCAATTACGCGGCTCACGTCCTCCAGGAGGAATTTTCCTTCTGTTCATGACACTGGTGTGTTGAAGCTACCCAGGTTCACACAGACTGGATGGAGCTTGGCTGGAGGATTGAGGGGGTTGCTGTGCTTGAGCCTGCAGGGGGTCCAGGCCTGCGGGGGGCACACCTCCAGGGGGGCTCATCTCCATGGGGGGCTCACCTCCAGGAGGGCTCACTTCCAGGAGGGGCTCACCTCCAGGACGGGCTCACCTCCAGGGGGGCTCACTTCCAGGGGGGCTCACTTCCAGGATGGGCTCATCTCCAGGGGGCTCACTTCCAGGATGGGCTCACCTCCAGGACGGGCTCACCTCCAAGGGGGCTCACCTCCAGGAGGGGCTCACCTCCGGGGGAGCTCACTTCCAGGATGGGCTCACCTCTGGGGGGGCTCACTTCCAGGAGGGGCTCACCTCCAGGACGGGCTCACCTCCAAGGGGGCTCACTTCCAGGAGGGGCTCACCTCTAGGACGGGCTCACCTCCGGGGGGGGGCTCACTTCCAGGAGGGGCTCACCTCCAGGGGGCTCACCTCAGGGGGCTCACTTCCAGGACGGGCTCACCTCCAGGACGGGCTCACCTCCAGGGGGCTCACTTCGGGGCTCACTTCAGGATGGGCTCATCTCCAGGGGGCCACTTCCAGGATGGGCTCACCTCCAGGACGGGCTCACCTCCAAGGGGCTCACCTCAGGGAGGGCTCACCTCCGGGAGCTCACTTCAGGATGGGCTCACCTCCGGGGGCTCACTTCCAGGATGGGCTCACCTCCAGGACGGCTCACCTCAAGGGCTCACTTCCAGGAGGGGCTCACCTCCAGGACGGGCTCACCTCCAGGGGGGCTCACTTCCAGGGGGGCTCACTTCCAGGAGGGGCTCACCTCCAGGGGGGCTCACTTCCAGGAGGGGCTCACCTCCAACACCTCCAATCCACTTCCCTTGGGCCGCGCCCTCCCCTGCCTGCCTGCTCTCAGGGGGATTAGCATGAGGGCTGCCCATTTACCTGTCAGACTCTGACATGGTCAGACTTGAAAATCATGACTTTTCCTTGTCCCAGACATGAACAAATCAACCCTGATCCTCCGCCTGCCACTCCCTCACTAATAAATTAGCAGAGTTTACATAACCCGCAGTCGGCAGTTTGCGCTGGGCGCCACCAACCCAATTACGCGGCTCACGTCCTCCAGGCGGAATTTTCCTTCTGTTCATGGCGCTTCGACAGTGAGCAGCTGAACCTGGCTGTAAGAGTGTCTGGTGGGTCCCCTGGGGGCGGCCAACGGCCAGCCTCCTCCACGCATCACCCCTTTAATTGTCCTAAGAGTCCCGGGGCGGGAGCAGGGCGTGGTACTGTTATTTTCTCCCCTGACAGATGAGAAGAAGGAGGCTCTGAGGTGTTGGAATGCCAGGTCCGTGTCCTGGGCGGCAACGTCTCCAGGGAGACGTGGACCGAGGTCCAGACCCCACCCTTCTGGGCTTTCAAGGGGCTCCGTCTCAGGACACGAACACGTGGTCACTGGTGGAGGGACTCGACTTTGTAAAGGCGGAACAAAAGGTCACGACCTGCAGGACTCATTCTCCCGGTTTCCTCCACTTGAAGGAGGAGAGGGAGCCCTGAGCTGTGTGAGGCCCGTTTGGGGTAAGAAGCCACCACGATCAGCGCCCCACCCCCCGACTCCTCTCAGTGCAGGTGGTTCCAGGGGCTGAGCTTTTCCCCCAGAACCACTCCTGGTCCTGGCGGCCGAGGCCCTCATGGGGTCCTGAGTACTGGGCCCCTTTCCCTGTTGCTGTGATAGAGCCAAAGCTGCAGCGGGTGGGGTGCTGACTCTGCCCACTGGTGTGTCTGCACACCCCACCCCTCGACCCCTGTGAAGAACAGGCAACTGAGTGACGGCGTCTGGCTGTGGCCTGGGGGACAGGTCCCGATCCGGCCTGGGAGAGGGAGTGGGGCCCCGCCAGGCCCGCCCGGGTGCAGCCGCCCCCAGGGGAGGGTTCGGGCTGGGGAACGCTGGACTGGCTACATTCTGGGGGACGGCCCTGTCACCTGCCAGAAGACTGCGCAGAAAACTGAGGTCCTCTAGACTGGGCATAGTGGCAGATGTCATCTCCAGAACGCAGGAGAGAGGCTGCTTCTTCAAGGAAGAGAACTGACGGTGTTTATGAGCCAATGATAAACTCTGAGTTTTGAAGGGAAAACTAGAATTTTGGAAAACTTTTATCTACCACTATAAGCAAGATGATCAAACCAATCAATCCTAAAGGAAATCAGTCCTGAATATTCATTGGAAGGACTGATGCTGAAGCTGAAGCTCCAATACTTTGGCCACCTGATGGGAAGAACTGACTCACTGGAAGAGACCCTGATGCTGGGAAAGATTGAAGGTGGGAGGAGAAGGGGATGACAGAGGATGAGATGGTTGGATGGCATCACTGACTCAATGGACATGAGTTTGAGCAAACTCTGGGAGATAGTGATGGACAGGGAGGGAGGCCTGGCGTCCATGGGGTCGCAGAGAGTCAGACATGACTGAGTGGCAAAGACACTTTCATGAAAGCCCTTCCAGGGTCCCTCCATAGACTGTAAACATGTAAAGGTGCCCTGACTCCAGCAAGCCTAAAATGACTGTTGAGGAAATTTTTAAAGGTCTCAATGGGGAGGGGATGAGGTTCCTAGTTCTCTTTCTTCTTCTGGCGGCTGGAAGAGGGGAGGCTGGACTCTAAAACGTCACTTCCACCTTGCCATCTGGTGGAGTTTGATGTTCCCTTGGGCCCCAGCATTACAGCGTCCACTTTCTCCGAATCCTCTCCTTACCATTTGACTAACACTGGCTGGGCTGAGAACACACACCTGGGCCCCAGGAGTCTCCGTCCCCGCTGATGTGGCGGCCGCACCCGCCACAGTCCTGGGCAGTCGCCTCTCCGGGGACCTTCTCACCCACAGTGGACCTGCTGGAGTCAGAAGGTGCCCGCTCGGCTTTTCCCGGCGAGGACACTGGTTTGGAAAGTCTGGGGCTTTTAGTGCCTCTGTGTCTCCATCAGCAAAACACGGCGAGAGCCAGCGCCCGGCTCGTCCCCTCGCTGACTGGTGACGTCACGCGGCAGCTTGGAGTCGTCCGTAATTGGCAGCGTGTCTGCCAGAGAAACTGGCAGATGCTATGAATCAGGGATTTTGTGTTTCCATAGAACCAGTGATCACGTATTTTCCAGCACGTCTCTGCTTACTCCTCTTACCTTGCAGAGAAAGCAAAGCAAAGCAACGGCGCCTGGGTTGAAGGACCCAGTGGTAGCAGCTGTTACTGTGGCCCTGTAGTGCGTGAGCCGAGAACTTCCAGATGCTCAAGCTGGATTTAGAAAAGGCAGCAGAGACAGATCAAATTGCCAACATCTGTTGGATCATAGAAAAAGCAAGAGAATTTCAGAAAAAACATCTACTTCTGCTTCATTGACTACGCTATAGCCTTTGACTGTGCGGATTACAGCAAACTGGAAAATTCTCAAAGAGATAGGAATACCAGGCCACCTTACCTGCCTCCTGAGAAATCTGTATGCAGGTCAAGAAGCAACAGTTAGAACCAGACATGGAACAATGATCTTGTTCTAAATTGGGAAAGGAGTACGTCAAGGCTGTATATTGTCACTGTGCTTATTTAACTTATATGCAGAGTACATCATGAGAAATGCTGGGGTAGAAGAAGCATAAGCTGGAGTTAAGATTGTTAGAAATATCAATAATCTCACATACGCAGATGACACCACTCTTATGGCAGAAAATGGAGAATTAAAGAGCCTCTTGATGAAAGTGAAAGAGGAGAGTGAGGAAGTTGGCTTAAAATTCTACATTCAAAAAATGAAGATCATGGCATATGGTCCCATCACTTCATGGCAAATAGATGGGGAAACAATAAAAACAGTGAGAGACTTCATTTTCTTGGGCTCCGAAATCACTGCAGATGGTGACTGCAGCCATGAAATTAAAAGACACTTGATCCTTGGAAGAAAAGCTATGACAAACCCAGACAGCATAGTTAAAAGCAGAGACAATACTTTGCCAACAAAGGTCCGTCTAGTCAAAGCTATGGTTTTTCCAGTAGTCATGTGTGGATGTGAGAGTTGGACTATAACGAAAGCTGAGCACTGAAGAATTGATGCTTTTGAACTGTGGTGTTGGAGAAGACTCTTGAGAGTCCCTTGGACTGCAAGGAGATCCAACCAGTCCAACCTAAAGGAAATCAGTGCTGAATATTCATTGGAAGGACTGATGCTGAAGCTGAAACTCCAATACTTTGGCCACCTGATGTGAAGAACTGACTCATTGGAAAAGACCCTGATGCTAGGAAAGATTGAAGGCAGGTGGAGAAGGGGACGACAGAGGATGAGATGGCTGGATGGCATTACCGACTTGATGGACATGAGTTTGAGTGAACTCCGGGAGTTGGTGATGGACAGGGAGGCCTGGTGTACTACCATCCATGGGGTCGCAAAGAGTCAGACACGACTGAATGACTGAACTGACCTGAAACAATGAACAGAGCCTCCTTATGTTTTTAGTTTCAAAGTGAGTGCTTCTGGGGTCCATACGTCAAGTAGTCACCCAAAGGTCTGAGGACATCCTTTGCTGATGGGGGCCCAGAGACGTGTGCTCTGGACAGCCCGGGGTTCATCTGGGTCACCACTCTGCCTCTGAGCATGAAAGCTCCCATCTCATCCCCCAGGTTCCCCTAGGAACCAGTGCGAACGTTTCTCTAAGTGGTTTATTGCCAAGGTTTAAAAACTAGTTTATTTTTACTCATGAGTGATCTTAAGCAGATTTGATTTAAAGCCTTTTGATTCTGCAAATCCAATTTCATTTAGGAAGGAGGAGGAGGAGACTGGGGAAGGGGGGAGACAAGAAAAATGAGGCACGCTGTTCATTTAAAAATAGTGCTTATTTAATTACATTTTCCAGATTAATTTTGCCATTAAATGAGGAAGCACGACATTAGTTTGGTTGTGTGTGAACCATTTCTAATTGGAGTGGATACTTGTCAAGTCATTGCAAGGTAAAACATCTCTAATTAAAGGTATTAATCATGGGTTTGGAGGGGGTATTTTTACACCCTGTGCTTATTTTGAGGACCGACACTGTCACCGTTCCATCAGACCCAGTGAGCTTGTCCTGCTTAGCTCAGAGCAGCGGCTCACGCACTCTGTTTCCCCGTGTTTATTTCTGTAAAAACAGCATATGGATTTTTAATCTGATTCATGTTTCTAAATGTTACACGCGACTCTTTAAAACTCAAATGGGCTTCCTTCCCAGTCGACATGGAAACAGAGGGTGATGAATTATGTCGTCAACTTCTTTTCCCCATCCTGGTCTTTCTTATCTTTGAACCAGAAAAGAGAGACACGCACCTACTTTTCAAGGCATTAAACAATCTTCTTTAATTTTAACTGAATTAATTCAAGAGAAGAAAATGTTCCTCCAGCTGTAGAGGTTCTGATATTAAAATCACTTCAGGGACTGCCGTGACTCTCAGACCTTAATCATCAGTTGTTCTTGCCCAACTGCAGTTCACACCATGTTCCCGGGTGCTGAACCGCCGGGCGTCTGGAGCCCAGCCAGCCCCCAGGGTCACTGCTCCAGTGTAACTGCCCTTCCTTCCCAGAACTTAGACTCTGATGCTAGAACTGAGCGTGTGGAAGAGGTTCAAGAGAAGGATCTGGAAATAAGGTACCATGGGCTCACACTGCTGGTGAGCATCTTGACGGTCCCAGGACTGTGTCATGTTCTATGAAAAATAAGGATCCCGTCACGAGGACCACGGAGGTGGCACTTGCAGGAACTGGCGGGAAGCTAGACTCTCCTCGGAGGTCGCCGGGCACACACGCTGTGAAGACAGTCAGAGGGCAGGGGTCCTGCTCAGGGTTCGTGGACTCCAGGCTGGCAGCCCAGAATTTTCCAGAATTTTCTCTTGAGAGGGGCTTGTGCTTGACAGGAGCTCCTGAAACACTCCTTCTCCTAAAGTGTGTGCCTTCCTCTCATCTCTTCGGTTAGACTGTGAGCTCCTGGAAGGAAGGGCAGGAGGACTTAGATGACGCACAGACAGCTCTGATGAAACCAGAGACAGAGAGCACAGAGGAGCCCCTGTCAGCCCGACAACGCCCAACGGAGAGCGGGCGTGTTTTGCTGCCTTCGAGGACACTCTGGGAACCAGGGCACATCTGATCCTGGGGGAAGCTCATGATCGAGGTGGCATGTTCTCCACAATGCTCATGAAGGGAGAGCTGGTCCCCCCACCCCTCCCCATCCTACTTGTCCCTGAGGGGGCTGTCTGCTCCCTGCTCCCCCCACAGGCAAGGGGCGGTTTGGCAGGCGCGAGAGGAGACAGAGGAAAGACAAGGGAAGCGGCGCAAGGAGAGGGGAGAGAGGAGAGGAGGCCCGGGAAGGGGCCGCACTGGGAGGCCTCCAAACTCACGCTCCTGAAAGTTTCTACGAACAATCATCCGCTCCTACCTTTTGAGAATTGGCCACTTCTCAGGAGAAGGCAATGGCACCCCACTCCAGTACTCTTGCCTGGAAAATCCCATGGACAGAGGAGCCTGGTGGGCTGAAGTCCATGGGGTCGCTAAGAGTCGGGCACGACTGGGCGACTTCACTTTCACTTTTCACCTTCATGCATTGGAGGAGGAAATGGCAACCCATTCCAGTGTTCTTGCTGGGAGAATCCCAGGGACGGGGGAGCCTGGTGGGCTGCCGTCTATGGGGTCGCACAGAGTCGGACACGACTAATGCGACTTAGCGGCAGCAGCAGCAGTTCATTCATCCATGGCAGCTGCGAGAAGCCCCTGGTCAGGCAGAGTGTCAGCACTGTGGATACTGAGCTGTTACATCCCAACCTCAGAACCCAGTGGATTTGCTTCTTGGTTGCTATGCGTCCTTAAATTTTATGGTCGCACCCAATGCCTGCTTGTACTTGCCTGCATTTTATTCCACCTTCCAGCTGGTGGCTTCACGTGGCGGCCTGAGGCTGACCCCTTAACTGTTATCTGCTCGTCTCTCTTGTGGGGTTTGGGAGAGTGGTTCCCAGTGGCCTGGCCTTTGCTGCTCCTCACGAGGAGCCCCGCCTTTACAAAGGCTCAGATAAGTTTTGAAAGGTCAGAGGATGAAAATCATCTTGGCATTTGATGTGTATTTGCATATGCATTTAACTTACTTGGAGGAAGATAAAGAGGAGCTATTACCCAAGCAAATATAATAATTGTCCTAATTAGCGATGAGGCTGGAATCGGCGTTTGAGGAGACTCAGAGTCAACACGCCACACAAGTATTTGTATACGATGTAACTGTTGATGGCACCTATTTCGCTGCCTTAATTAACTGCATTTTAATTATCGCTCATGCTTGTTCCCTCTGGGCCTTCGTGTTTACAAACACAGATAGCAGCCCTTTATTGTGCTGAGGGACAGACACGACCAACAGCCATATGCCAGGCCCTGGATCCTAAGTCCGGTCCTCGGGTGTGAGCTGAGCGGGGCTTGGCAAACCTTTCCTCCGAAAGGCCAATGGCAGCCGCCTCAGGCTTCGTAAAGCTGGTTCCAAGGAGGCCGGCCCCAGGGGCAGTGTGGACAGCGGTGTGGTTGTGCACCTAGAAAGCTATGGAAACCAGCTGACCACCTGCGAGACGCTGAGAACGTTTTAGAAAACAGAAGTCAGTGGGGAGCACAGGGCGGGCGGCTGCTGGAGGCGCCACGTGGGGAGTCTGAGATCACGCGCCGCTGACACCTTCCGACGCCCAGAGGCTTTTGTTTTCTCGTCATGTTTGCAGGTCTTAGCTCAGCAGCCAGGGTGGCTGAGGAGGCGCGTTTCTGAAGATGGGGTCACCGGGCACGGCTGTGTTGCGGCTGCTCCCCTCTGCACTTCACAGAGGCTCTCGGGCTGGAAAGGTAAGGCTCGGAGACGCCGCTGTGAAGGGGCGGCCACGCAGGCCACACACGCGCCATCTGGCCCAGAAGAGGCCTGGGGGGACCTTATCGCACACCATTAACTGAGGTCGCTGCTGGGAGGAACGATACAAGGAGGTCAGCAGTGTCATCACACACTCGATCAGCACCCTCGAGACGCATCTGTTGTTCCCAGATAAGCCTGATAGATGTGTGATCATAAGTTACGAATCATTATGCCCCGGAAATAATCCTCGTGGTGTGTCCCGAATTCCTTGAACCATTTTCCCCCGCCCACAATCCTCACAAGGGGCTCCTGTTTCACCTCCGGGGGCCCCAAGAAAGTGCAGGAGGAGCGGGCGGGGAGGGCTGAGGAAGCCGCCCAGGGATGGATTCTCTCACAGCAAAGACGTAAATGAGCTTCTCATTTAGAGTTTTCAGGTGTCGACATTCACACCGTGGACGGCTTTTCCGTCTGCATGGATCAGCAGAGGTCTGGAGGGGCTCAGAGCCCACCCGCCCCCAAGCCCGGGTGCCAGCCCTCAGCTTACACCTGCTGTCCGCGTCTCCCCTAGCGTTCCAGGCTCTGCTGGATGCTCATTCACTGTCCAAACGGCCCCTGAAGTGGGCTTTGCAGGGTCGAGAGAGACAAGAATGTGGAGTGTGCTGAGGGGTGCCCGGGTGGCTGGACCCCTGGAGTGAGGAGCAGGCTGGATCCTGTGGATCTCACATCCTGACCCTGAGCCGTTTTCCAGGTTCTCTTGCCATTTTCTGCACTGTTGACAGTCTTCCAAAGGGATGCTCGTTCCGTAAAACGAGGACCCGTCTGCTGCTCCAGGCTGTGCTGTGGTCCCCGGGGCCCGAGGGGCGGGAGGGAACGTCTGGAAAGGCATCCAACCCTGGACCCAAAGCCCAGTGGGCCCTCCTCTCATCGGGGTTGGGCCTGATGCCCGCGAGGACGGCCTGCTGGGCCCTCAGAGAGGACTCAGCACACTGCACGCTTGCCAGAGGAGGACTCCCGCTCCAGGGCCTGGCGAGCTCGTTCCTGGGCCTGGCGAGCTGGCCGTTTCGCACACGCGTGTCTACGGGAATTCCAGCCCCGTCCTCTGTGGACCAAGGGTTCCTGGTGGGAAAGACGAGGCTCTGTCTTCCCCAGGCGCTCACTCCTGTCGAGCCCCTGCTCCCGGAAGGCGGGGCTGCGGGTTTAAGGGACTGAGCTGCCGGTGGCCTGCGTTCCCATGTGGTCAGGGCCTGGGTCTGTGGCCGCTGCCAAGTGCGGCACTTGCGGCCGGGGACGCGGCGGCCTGGCACAGAGCCTGCGACTCTTGTCCTCACTGATGGGTGAGTGTGCTGAGCTGGCGCCCACTAGGTATGCACTATGCATGGGAATGCACACGCCCGGGTCCACACCACCGCTCACCCACCTCCCAGCCCTCGTGGGCAGCAGAAGCTCCAGGAAGGCTCTGGGGGTGGGAGAGCCTGGCCTCCGGGTGAGGGGGCAGAGCAGAGCCACGAGAGAGTGGTGCCTTTGCCAGATCTGAGGAGGCCTCCACCCGGTGTAGGAGAGAAGCTCTCCCCTTCTCCCCAGATGGCCTCGAGGGAAGACTGACTCAGAGAGAGCTCAGGGCAGGGGCTGAGTCACAGTCAAGAGTGTGTCTTGGTGCGTCTTGAATCGCCTCTGGGAACTTGGAGCAGAAGCCCCGAAGGCACTCTCCATACCCCTGCTTTCTGGTGGGGGTGCCGGCCACCCTGTCCTCAACGGGGGACACGTGTGACTCGGCCATCTAACAAGGCCGTGGTGGGAGGCTCCCAGGGCCCCGTGGGAGTGACCGGGTCCCAGGAACCCATGCGTGGGCGCCATGCGCCCTGGGGCGGCATCAGATCTGAGCAGGGAGTGTCCTCTGGGTGCTTTCCTTCAGATAATTTTGATATGAAAAGGAGCAGTTTATACAGTGGCCCTTGCTTACTCTGCTATTTTTAGCTGTTTAAAAAAACCTTCTCTCTGATCTCTTTCATGGGAACGGTCCTCTGCCTGGCTCCTCTGTGACCCACTCTTGGTGTGACGACCCAGGCTGGTCCCGTGGATAAACAACAAACGTCCTGGAAGGTTAGTCGGCATCTCCGGTCAGGGAGGGTGATCGTACTCCATGCGGTGGGGAGGAAGGAGGAAGACAGCTGCTCTGAGTGACAAGGAGGGCAGAGAGAACGTCTCGTCGGATGGTTCTTCGCTTCCTGCCACCCTGGTCCTCTGAAGTGAGGCAGATCCGAGCAGGGGGCGTGGGGGTGGCCGGGCCTCAGGGGCCTCTGCTCGGGGGTCCCTCCGTCCTCTCTGGCAGATATGGTGGACCACGAGGCCCCGCCTGGAACCTGCTCCAAAGTGATCATGTGTATTTGTTTTCATCTCATTTTAGAGTCGTTTCTGCAGCTTTTTACAATTCGTGTGCTATAGTGATATGATCAAATATATGCTTATACGTAATTCATAAATAGGTAAGTATATGCCTTCAGGGTAGAGATACTCAAAGATTTTCCAGGAGGATGGGTAGAGAATTCAGAAGTTTGGCAGCCGCTGAGTCAGTGGACACACGTGGACAGCATGGCCCATGACACCATAAGTGCACTTGCCCCCAGGAGGCAGGAGACATGGGGCCTTGCAGACGGGTGGCTGCTGTTGGGACAGGGGGCGCCGGGGCTGCCAGCTCCCACACCAGGGACCTGGGCATCACCCCAGGCCACCCTCCCGGCCCAGGCTCTGCAGAGCTGTCCGCTGAAGCATCAGGGCCCCTCACAGACCAAGTCCCTCCCGACCTGGCCGCTCTCAAGTGTGGCTTCCCTTCTTCCTCTAGGGAGGTTCACCGTTTTCCTGTAACAAACGTCTTTCCCTTTCTTTCTCCCAAAAATAGATTCATCAAAATAAAAATGCAAACAAACAAAACTAATGCATCACACAGAAAGAAAAAAGTGTGACCAAAGATAGGACTGACGTGTGTCCCATGTCCACGATCAGGCTGCTTGGTTTGGGGTTTGGGTTTCACTTTGACGCTGGTGAAGGCTGGATGGAACCCGCTTGTGAACTGAGGCTGTACAAGTCTGGCTGGGGTTTCAACTGGGGTCACTTGAAATCTTCAGATCAGCTGAGAAGAACTGGCATCTGGACAGTGTTGCATCTCCCGAGGGACGAGGTGTGTCTCTCCACTAGCTCGGGAGTGAGTCCTCGCTGCAGAGCTGCACGGGTCTCACGCTCCCATGCTGGAGTTAGTCACATGTGATGCCACAGCAGATGGTGGTGTGTTTTTAGTTAAAATCCCCAGTTGTTCCTCATTCACTGCATGCAGTCATTTCCTTGTCTTCACGGAGGACGGGTTCCAGGGCCCCTGAGGGCGCCCAAATCCAAGGAGACTCAAGTTCCTCTATAAAATAACCTACACGCATTCTCCAATAAGCTTCAAGTCATCTCTAGATAGCTGCTGATACCGGATACAGAGTGCATGTTATACAGATGCTGGTAAACGCAACGCTATATGTATGGTTCCCAGCACACGGGAAATTCAAGTTTTGCTTTTTGGAAATTTTTGGAATTAAAAAAATATTTTTGATCTGTGGTTGAATCTGAGGATGCAGAACGCGTGGATACAAAGGGCTGACTGTGTAAAGAAATGCATTTGATTTTTCATATTGATTTTGTGCCCTGCACTCTTGACATTCTAACTTGTCAATTCTTGCATCATTTTATGTAGAGTCCATTAGATTTTCTGCATAGCTGATTATGTTGTCTGTAAATAGGACAGGTTTTGTTCTTCCTTCCTAACCTGGGTGGGTGCATTTGATTTCCTTTTCTTGCCTGAATGGACTCTCAGCCACCTGGCACAACAGTGAGTAGAAGCAGTGAAAGCCATGACCTTGTCTTGTTCTTGATTTAGGAGCAAAGCCATCAGCATTTCACCCTCAGGTGCACCTTACAGAGCGAGGAAATCTCCCTCCTGTGTCCAGTGCACTGTGAAGCTGGATTTTGTCAAATACTCCTGTGTCCATTGAGATCATCAGGCAATTTTTTCAGTTTATTAATATGGTAAAATATGTTGATTGATGTTTGAATGTTAAACCAAACTTGCATTCCTGGGTTAAGCCTCACTTAGTCTTAATGCATGTGTTATATATAGTATTTGATTTGCTGACATTTTGTTTAGAATATTTGCATCTGTGTTCATATAGAAACATATACTCATTCTGTGGCCCAGAATGTAGTCTCAGTAAGTGTACTTGAAGGGACGAAGGTTCTGTCAGTGCCAGCTAAGTCAGGTTGGTTGATATTTTTGCTGATTTCCATCTATTTGTTTAATCATTTCAGAGAAGACGTCTCTGGTATCCCCAGCCCTGTGAGTCTCACCATTTTTCGCTGCGTGTGTCTGGAGCCCTGCAGCGGTGCCGCGCCCACTCCTGAACCACTGCACAACCACCCGATGCTCTGGGAACATCCTTTGTTTTGAAACCTGTTTCTGTCTGATATTGAAGTCATCGTCACAGCTTCTCTTGACAGACGTTAGCATATCTGTTTCCATCCTTTCTCTTCTAACCATCAGGTGATACTTCCTAGGGATGCGAAGAAAATAGACTCTAAATGGCCAAAAATCTGCTTGTTTGGGATTTTTTTTTAAATAACTGGATATGTGAAAAATTGAGTTTGGTGTAAGCAGGCTTTTGAACTAATGGGTCTTATTGTGAAGAAATAATACAGGGGTTGATCCACAGAGGCTGGCATTTGGATTGTTCATATAATCTGTCAATAATCAGAGAGTTAAATCAATTTGTCAAGAAGGAAAATTAATTCATTTAAAATTATCAGAAACTCTACAGACAGCACGAGTCATATCTAGAAATTGGTAGCTTGCTTTATTTTCAAATTTTAGAATCTAGGTTGACTGTATTTATACATCAAAAATCAGCTTGACCCTTATCAGTCTCATGAGGATTTTGTTCCTATTAGAAGCCACAGAGTTTAGAGCAAGCTGGAGTTGGGGTAGGAAACTCAGAAAACGGGAAAGAGGAATATGGCTCATTCACAGTCCTCAGGATTCACCAGCCCAAACAGGAGCTGACAGTGTCTATTGAACTCTGCCGGCTTCTGTCTTTAGGAGACACCGTTCACCCTCCTCACAAGGCAGGTGGACACTGCAGATGCATCCCTGCCTGAGAGGAGCCCCGGGAAGGCAGACCAGTGTCCAGCACACAATGGGCATGGTAAGACCCTGGCACAGGAGCAACAGGTTAGCAGCAAGGTAAGGGGTGTGAAATGAAAAGATGCTTGCTTCTTGGAAGAAAAGCTATGACCAACCTAGACAGTGTATTAAAAAGCAGGGACATCACTTTGCTGACAAAGGTCCGTCTAGTCAAAGCTGTGGTTTTTCCACTAGTCATGTATGGATGTGAGAGTCGGACCGTAAAGAGGCTGGGTGCTAAAGAATTAATGCTTTCAAACTGTGGTGTTGGAGAAGACTCTTGAGTCCCTTGGACTGCAAGGAGATCAAACCAGTCAATCCTGAATACTGAAAGGAAATCAGTCCTGAATATTCATTGGAAGGACTGATGCTGAAGCTGAAGCTCCAATACTTTGGCCACCTGATGCGAAGAGCTGACTCATTGGAGAAAACCCTGAAGCTGGGAAAGATTGAGGCGGGAGGAGAGGGCAACAGAAGCGAGGTGTTTGGATGGCATCACTGACTCAGTGGACATGAGTTTGAGCAAAGTCCAGGCGATAGCGATGGACAGGGAAGCCTGGTGCGCTGCAGTCTGTGGGGCTGCAAAGAGTCGGACATGACTGAGCAACTGAACGGCAACAACGAGGTGTGTATCTGAGCCATGGAAGTGACCAATCAAGTTCGGTCTTCAGGCTATGACCCTCTCTCTGGTATTACAATGTTGGTGTCTCAGCGCGTTGGGTTTTATAGCTCAACTCGATGGATTGTAGCTGGTTAGTGCTTTGGCAAACATCTTTCCTGACTCTAGACAGCCCTTTCTAGAACTGATGTCTTCAAGTCTGGGAACGAGCTACGTCCCTGGCCACAGGACGTCTGGCATCCCTCAGCATTGCCCCCTCACATGGCCTCCTCTACCAGCTATTTCTGTTGCTTCATAGGATGGAACTGAAATATCAATAGCGCACTTGACTCATTAAAGCTATCTGAAGTTCACCACAGCCCCACAAGATAAAACTGCTAAAATTTCCAGCCTGGGATTATTTGCTGCAGATTGCTCTCCTGTGTTACAAATTTCTGAGTTTACGCAGGGCGAGTGACACCAGGATTTAAAATAGACCAGCCAGGCATCCCTGGAATTCTTGAAGCCACAATGGGTAACATCTCTCAGAGGGATTTTTGCAATTCTCTTGATCTTACAAAGCAGGAGGCTATTTTAGAACATTCCATCCACTGTATATAAAGCAAGCCGCATTATTTAAGATAATCAGAACTTCTGTCCAGCTCAGCCTGGCTCTAGCCACTCTGTGTTTACCTCACAGAAGTGCCTTCGGAGCCTCTGCCCAGACGCCCACTTGTACCCGTCTGCACAGACCCGCTCAGGCCCACCGTGAGGCACATTCCCCCCGTGGACGTGGCAGCCGCTGTCTCCCTTCAGTGCATGCGTGTGGGTTAAAACACATTAATCACTTTTCCAAATCCTTTAAGAATGCATGTGATGATTTTAGTAACCTAGATTTCAAAGCAGGTGGGCACTCTGCCAACAGGAGCCCGGGGTGGGATTCTGGCATTGCTTCTTGATCGTTACGTGCCATTAAGGAAGAGTGGTTGAAACAAGCAGGGAGAGGCCAGTTATGCCGCAGAGAGGTGTGTGTGTGTTTAATGTCCTGTTTTTACAGCAATTTAAGGTTTTGAGCCAAGTCATAAATATTTCTAATTTTAGCGGAGATCCTTACCCCCCATCACTGTGCGTGTCTTGGTCTGGTTCCTGTAGTCCCTTGGTGACAGCCCAGGGAGAGGGCGGCCCCACCACCCCGTGTGTGCCTGGTCACCAACAGGGCCGAGGCTGCTCGCAGCTGATCCAGGTGCCTGTCAGTGCTAATGGACTCATCGCTGTTAATAAGTCAGATGGCTGACTTGCGAGACGTTGGCAGGGGCAGTGATGCTAGGAAGGATCACGTGTCCAGGTTGCAGAAACAGACCCACTGCCAACGCCAGCCAGGGGGCAGCCGGAGCCACTGAGTCACCTCCAGCCTTCATGCAGGCCTGGGCGAACGCCCCTCTCTGCAGAACATAGCACGCCGTCCAGACGCCCCCATGTAGCGAGGCTGGTGGTGCAGAGACCCAGCGAGAGCGGGAGACTGCCGTCCACGGGCTCTTACGGAGCCTGCTCGGGGAGGAGGGGACGGCGTGGGCGGCAGATGCTGTGGATCACTGTCGTTGTGGACGGCCCCCGGAGCCTGGGCCACAAGTGCACCTCCAGGCGCTGGTCTGAGCTGAAGGGCTGATTCCGGTCTGCCGGGAGGGACTGAGAACGGAGCCTCCTGTTCGGAGAAGTGTCTGGAAGCTGCTTCTGGTTCTGTTTGCTTAGTGCCTGGCCCGGCTTCTTCCAAGGAACACCGTGTGGAGCACTCACACGACTGTGCAATTGCAGTCTCTGGTGACCGGGGCATGCCCTGGTCCTGGTCGGCTGATCCAGGGGGCACGTGCTCCCAGCAGAGCAAGGAGGGCAGGCTGGAGACAACACAGATCACCCCCTCCTGTCACGTCAGGGCCATGGAGAGACAGGCCACAAACGTGCAACGGTCCCACTCCAGCTGCTGCGAAACGCAGGCCTTCCTCTGGAAGGAGGATCGGACTTTGGCCTCCACAGGTTCATTCTGTGACCTTGAGGGATAAACTGAAAACTAAGAGAGGGAGAGATGGCTTTGATACCATCTAAACCCCCTATTTCCTTTGAACCTGTGTTTCTTAACTTCAGTTGTATTTCAAATTCAACTGTTTATTTTAGAGTTAAAAAATTTTTATACATTATATTAAAATAATTTAGGAATAGCTAAATCCTAAAAGGAGGAAGTATTCTGATCATATTCTATCAAAACAAGGATGAGGATGTAAAAGAAAGTTTCCAGGACAATTTCAAGGTCATCAGAAGCAAAAAGGCATTTCAGCAGTCACAGGGTGGTCTGTTCTAATGACACACAAAGCAAGAGAGAGTGTTGATAAGATTCGAGTAGAGATGTTCTATATACTGTCTATCACCCTACACTCTTTGGACTCTTTTGAAAATATTTATTTATTCATTTGGCTGCATTGGGTCTTAGTCGTAGCATGTGGGATCTAGTTCCCTGACTGGGCCTGCATTAGGAGTGTGATCCCCCTGCATTAGGAGTGTGATCCCCCTGCATTAGGAGTCTGATGTCTTAGCCACTGGAACACCAAAGAACCCCTGAACTTCCTGAATATGCGCATTTGTGTCTTTCATCAAATTTGGAAACTTTTTTGGCAAACATTCTGTGCCATCCCCGCTCTGTCTTTTCCTTCTAGGCTCTAATTACACTGTGTGTGTGTGAGTCACTTTAGTCATGTCCAACTCTCTGCAACCCCATGGACTGTAGCCTGCTAGGCTCCTCTGTCCATGGAATTTCCCAAACGAGAATACTGGAGTGGGTTGCCATTCCCTTCTTCAGGGGACCTTCCCAACTCAGAGATTGAACCCAGGTCTCCCACATTGCAGGCAGATCCCTTACCATCTGAGCCACCAGGGAAGCCCCCTAATTATGCTAACTGCATGTATTTCGGTTCCTCTGAGACCTTGCTAGCTTTCCCCATCTTTTTGTTCTCTGTTCACATTCATTGATTTCTATAGGTCAGTGTTCACATTCACTGCACCTGCTGTCGTCTCCACTCTCCTGTTATGCTTGCCTAGTACGTTTTTCTTTTTTGATATTCTATTTTTTAACTCCAGAATGTCTATTTGATTTTTAACAAATGTCTGTTTCTCTAATGAGCTTTCCTAGTGATTTCCTGTATGTCCTAGAGCAAAACGTAAGAGTTTTTACCTGCTAATTGCAGCAGCTGGGTTATACGGGTCTGCCTCCTGTGAAACTCTTGAGTTTCTCCAAATATCTGATTTTCTAATCCTTTTTTAGGAATTGTGGTTGATTTGCTGTAAGGACTCTGAACTGCAGTGTGTTCCTCTTGAGACTGGTGGGTTTTCATTTGAGCACAGGGTTGGTCTGATGAAACCCCAGACGCAGTCCCCCAGAGCACTTCCCTTCCCCAGGCAGGGCTCCTCCACGCCTCAGCTGCCTTTGGTTTCTCTCCAGTGCCTTCAGGCAGTGGTTTTTACAGTTGACAAGACTTTTTCCTTTCTTTTCTCAGGAGTTTCCTAAAGGATTTGGTGAGAGTACAATAATACTCAAGGTGAGTAAAGATGCCATTGGCTGTTGGGCTCAAAGAATTCTGGGTAAATGCCACAAAGAGGAAAAGTTAGAAACACTCAAAGGCCTCCACTGACATTTCCTTCCTCCCATCCAAGTGTAACCAGGCCCGACCCTGCTTAGCTTCCGAGATGAGACGAGACTGGGCGCGTTCAGGGAGGTGTGGCCGTAGGCTGTTCCTTCCTGTGTGCTGCCTGCAGTGGAGCCGGCAGCAGCCGCTTGAAAGAAGGGCTCTGCGTGCTCCTGTCAAGTGGGACTCAGACGTGGGCGGGGCGGTGCTCAAGGCGACGGTGTTTGAGGAGGGAAGAAACCTGGGTTCCCATCAGGGGACGTCGCAGGTTGCTACAGGAGTGGATGAAGGGACAGGAACAGGTTTGCCTGCTCTTGAAGGAAACAGAAGTATGCTTCTCACACACTCTAAGCTGGGATCAGAGTTGTGTGTACACACACACTGGAAGCTGGGGTCTGAGGGGGTGTATGTGCACACACTGGAAGCTGGGATCTGCGGGGATATATGTAAACATATCCTCTGCTTCATAGCAGAGACCAACACAACAGTGCGAAGCAACTACACTCCAATGAAAGCGTCATAATGAGCCGATGCCCAGGTTGGATGGCAAACGCCTGCCTGGTGCCAGGGAGCTGCTTCCCTCCCAAACCTGCTGACCGCGGACACTCACGCCCTTCAGGGATCAGCTTCCTCACTCACAGATACAGCTGGACCGTCTGAATTTCTCCGTGGAAGATCAAAGGGGCACTTGTATTCTGAAAAAGAAAGAAACTGATTTAAACAGACAAGGATATTCACATTTAATAGAAGTCAGCTCCCCTCACACTGCTCACCTTCAGTTCAGTTCAGTCGCTCAGTCATGCCTGACTCTGCGACCCCATGGACTGCAGCACGCCAGGCCTCCCTGTGCATCACCAACTCCCAGAATTTACTCAGACTCATGTCCATTGAGTCGGTGATGCCATCCAACCATCTCATCCTCTGTCGTCCCCTTCTCCTCCTGCCTTCAATCTTTCCCAGCATCAGGGTCTTTTCAATGAGTCAGTTCTTTGCATCAGGTGCCCAAAGTACTGGAGTTTCAGCTTCAGCATCAGTCCTTCCAATGAATATTCAGGACTGATTTCCTTTAGGATGGACTGCTTGGATCTCCTTGGTATCCAAGGGACTCTCAAGAGTCTTCTCCAACACCGCGGTTCAAAAGCCTCAATTCTTTGGTGCTCAGCTTTCTTTATAGTCCATCTCTCACATCCATACGTGACTACTGGAAAAACCATAGCTTTGACTAGATGGACCTTTGTTGAAAAAATAATGTCTCTGCTTTCTAAAAAGCTGTCTAAGTTGGTCATGACTTTTCTTCCAAGCAGCAAGTGTCTTTTAATTTCATGCCTGCAGTCACCATCTGCAGTGATTTTGGAGCCCCCCGCAAAATATAGTCTATCACTGTTTCCACCGTTTTTCTATCTATTTGCCATGATGTGATGGGACCAGTTAATCCCTACCTTTAATGTTTAAACCTGAGGGGTGAGTGTCTAACTGGAAAAGCAGGTGTATATTCGGGGTTCAGGTGGGCCTCCTCGGTGGGGAGAGTGCCATGTAGATGGAGACACACACCCACAAACCCAACCCTGAGTCCAAGCCCAGGGTCTACACTGAGCACCGACAGCCTTAGGAGGAGAGTTAAGTCCCCTGTAAAATTTAAATTTAAACTGCCCTAAAATGTTGGTGTGTTATCATCCTGGCCCAGGGCTGCAGCGTCCTGCACATATGGCTACTCCATAAGTACCCCCAGATTTCTGGGATGCTGGGTGCTGGCCCTGCTGGTCAGAGCTGGGAACGCCCTGTCCTGGTTTGCGTTGCTCCAGGGCATCCTTGGTGACAGGACCTGTCCCATGAGCCAGGAAGCAGTTGGTTGTTGAAACCTGTCATCCTGATACCAGATGACCTGGAGGTCAGGGGAGTGGCCAGGATGGGGAGGGAGCAGACGGGGCTGCAGGGAGGCAGGTGGGGTCCAGCTGAGCGGGTACAGGAGGCCCTTTGGAGATGCCACTCAAGGGGGTCTGCAGTCCCGATCCCCCTTCTGAGAACAGTCCTGCCTGGGGAGGGTCCCACCTAGACCTGGAGGCAGCGGTCTGCCCTCAGCATCCACAGGGAAGCCCTTCAGAGTCTCTGCTGCTCCACGAAGGCTGCTCCAAGGACACCCGCCGGGCAGCCGCCTGCCTCCAGCAGCTGCAGGGCCTCTCGGCCGGGCCCCTCCCCTGGACCTCGGGGAGCCCACCTCGGGGGCCCTGTGGGGCAGAGGCCGTGTGCCTTCATCACCTGCCATCGACACGCTCCTCAGAATCTTTGTGTCACCAGCTTCCTACAAAGTCTGACCTCTGACCGGCTGTATTAACAACAGGTTACCAGGCCTTTCTTTATCCACATGGCTAAGCATGAGCCCCGGGAGATGGAGCATGCAGCCGCGGTGACAGCAGCCGTGCCCAGGGACTCCTGGGAGGCGGTCCGTGTTGGAGACTTGGGTAAGGGTCCCCGGATCAGCAGGCCTTCCTGGTCTCCTGGGATCCCTAACCTGCTAGGAGCCGAAGTTCCCAACACGATGTCCACGATCGTGAGGGTCCTTCCGGAAGTGGGCCTGTGGGCTCTGAGGGGGCAGTCAGGCTGGTTAGAGGCTGGGGGAGCCAGAGCCCAGCCTTGCTGCAGAGATCTGTCTCTCGGTCCAGCCACGACTCTTCAGGTTCATGGTACAGGTTTCACATATTCAGCACAGAAGGATTTAAAAAGGTTGTAAAGGGATGGAGAAGCCTTTCACACTCTTAGAAAGCAAAGACTTCTGGGGCAAGCGGGTGCTGACACCAGGCTTTCCTCGCGGTGTCTTGTGCCCGACACACTTAACACACGGAGCCTCTGCCGCGGACACCAGGAGCCGGGTTTGAAAGCCACACGGACTTTGCCCCTAGGGGCCGCTCTGAGCTGACCTTGGATAGAGGACCCAGGGACTGACGGTAGGGTCTCTGCTCCCTGCCCCACCTGTGCTGTGCCTTGGGAGAGAGCGCTGTTCCCTGGACCGGCCGGAAGCTCCAGCAGGCAGCTGCAGGGGTGGGTTCAGCTGCAGCTGGGTGGGCTGGCTGAGTTGAGGTCAGCATTCGGCCAGAATCCGGAGAAGACAATGGCACCCCACTCCAGTACTCTTGCCTGGAAAATCCCATGGACGGAGGAGCCTGGTGGGCTGCAGTCCATGGGGTCGCTAAGAGTTGGATACGACTGAGCAACTTCACTTTCACTTTTCACTTTCATGCATTGCAGAAGGAAATGGCAACCCACTCCAGTGTTCTTGCCTGGAGAATCTCAGGGACGGGGGAGCCTGGTGGGCTGCCGTCTACGGGGTCGCACAGAGTCGGCCACGACTGAAGCGACTTAGCAGCACCTCTCCCAGGCAACCTTCATACTGAGCAGGTACTCAGGTTTTTCCATGTGCCAGCTGACACCTCAGGGCCTTCGGGACCCATCCTGGGCTGTCCCCTTGGCCCCTGAGGCCTTGCAGTCCTGTGGGTGGTGATCCAGGCCGACTAGATGTGTTGCATTTTCTCTGTGTGTAGGTGTCTGTGTGTGCGTGTGAGGATTTCAGGAGGCGGGAGCGTGAGCCCCGGAACCTTTCTCTCCTTGGGCTCCTCCTTAGGGAGCCTGTGTCTTTCTCAGTCAACAGTATCCTTTGGTAGAGATTCTGACTTACATCTAGGTAATTTCCTTGACCGTTTCAACTGGTTCTAAAATAATAACTGAAATTTTAACACTATTGTTTCCCATTAGAGTCTCTGTAAAGATTGGACTCTGTGATTGTTACCGATGAGAAACTATGAATTAAATCAAAATCATGCCTTATTAACATCTGGCATTTTTCTGTGTAGGGTTGGTTCTCTCAGATCTGGCTTCCTAGCTATTTAGTGTTAGGATGTGAAACTAGTAATTAGGACTTTGAGAAAAGGAAGAACTAAACCCACAAAAGAATGAGAAAAATTTGTTACATGGCAACATTTGATTGCAAAAAGCAGCCGCCTTTTTAGCCGGAGAGCCGGGCTCCGCGTGCTCCCCGGTCCCGCCTGGCTGGGATGCTGGGTCCTTCCTCCTTCGGCCCTGGGCCGGGCCCCATCGGGCAGTGTTCACGTCCAGAGCAGTCTCGGCTGCCTCTCAGACCTGCAGCGACAGATTCTCGTGGTCTCTGTCGGCAGACTGCCGGCTCACGGATGGGACCGTATTTTCCTGGAGGTTGTCACCCCTCAGCATCCAGGCGATTTGTCCGGAGTGCCAGCCGACCATCTTTTCCCAGCGAGGACTGTGAGATCCCGGCGGGCCCGCAGTTCTCACGTGTGAGGATGCGGCCTGATCCCTCATCTGTTTCTGATTCTCTGGGGTCTTAGAAGGCGAGGCAGGCTGTCTGTAAAAGCGCCCAGGGCTCCCTTTTAAGGCATCTCAGCCCCTGATGATCCAACCAAGTCACGCGGCCCTGCTGGACATCTGTTAGTCCTCCGAGGGGCTTGGCTGAGCCTCCCAGCGTCAGTGGCCGGAGACCAGCCAGTAGACCCCAGCTGGGAGAGGAGGGACTCTAATCCAAGGGGAAGACGTTCATCTGTGGAGCGTTCACTCCCTCTCGCTCCCGGACCACCGTGCTCGTCCTCCTCTGTCACAGGGGCCCAGCTCACAGACTCATCAAACGTGTGCTGCAAAAGAGGCTTGAAAACAAACTCAGGGTTTAAAAGCAATACACACTCACTATTGCAAAACTTAAAACTGCATCAAGAAGAAAAATAACAACAAAAAAAAGTTATTAATCTCACTACCTAGAGGTAATCAACCATATGATTTTTGCGTATTTCTATTCAGGCCATTCTGAAGGAGATCAGCCCTGGGGTTTCTTTGGAGGGAAAGATGCTGAAGCTGAAACTCCAGTACTTTGGCCACCTCATGCGAAGAGTTGACTCATTGGAAAAGACTCTGATGCTGGGAGGGATTGGGGGCAGGAGGAGAAGGGGACGACAGAGGATGAGATGGCTGATGGCATCACTGACTCGATGGACGTGAGTTTGGGTAAACTCTGGGAGTTGGTGATGGACAGGGAGGCCTGGTGTCCTGCGATTCATGGGGTTGCAAAGAGTCAGACACGACTGAGCCACTGAACTGAACTGAACTGATTCAAGTTTTCATATATGTATTTTTAATAGAATTTAGTGTATGCTATATCTGGAACCCCAGTTGACTTCATAAGAAACATTTTCATATACTAAAAACCCTAATTTTAATGGCTGAATAGTATTCTGTTCTGTGAATTTCCTCATCAGACCTGGAGCACATGTGTCACTAATGGTATATAAGGTTATTTTAGGCAGCATACAGATACACATTTTCATCCAAAAAGCAATCTTAGTGTTCTCTTCATTCTGTGAGTTTTTATATTAAAAAAGGTTTATCTTTAGTGATCGCAGGCATTTTATAGCCGGCAGTATTCTCTACGTCTCTCACCTCTCATCAATGGGTCATCATGGCAGGAAACAGAATGTCAGTGTCACTTGGTCTCGGAATGGGGTGCAGAAATTCCTGACTGATACTTGATCACTAATCCCATACTTTTGACTAAAATATGCTAATTCAAAATAAGATTGCTTGATTTTGAAGCCTACTTCTTATAAAGGTTATTTAGCTGAGAAAATTCTTGAGAGTCCCTTGGACAGCAAGATCAAACTAGTCAATCTTAAAGGAAATCAACCCTGCGTATTTATTGAAAGGACTGATGCTGAAGCTGAAGCTCCAATACTTTGGCCACCTGATGCAAAGAGCTGACTCATTGGATAAGACCCTGATGCTGGGAAAGATTAAGGGCAGGAGGAGAAGGGGACAACAGAGGATGAGATGGTTGGATGGCATCACCGACTCGATGGACATGAGTTTGGGTAAACTCCGGGAAATAGTGGAGGGCAGAGGAGCCTGGTGTGCTGCAGTCAGTGGGGTCGTAAAGAGTCGGATACAGCTTAGCAAATGAACAATGAAAGCTTCTGGTTAGCCCAGAACTGTATTGCACTCTGAAGATTTTCCAGACTAAATGAGACTCCTTTTCCAAACTAATCTCATCTAGATCTAAAAGATAAACTATGTCCAGAGAATAATTTTAATTTAATTTTCCAGTATTTCCCCAAATATTGGAGCCCTCACTAGGTTAGTGACTGATCACCCGTGATCCATACATCCTGTGAGGAGAGCGCCCTTATCTTTGGTGTGGTGGAAGGTTCATAGTTGCCAGACGTTTCTTGATCGGTTCAACTTCAAAGTAGATTTAGGATTGTCTGTGTGATGGCTATCATCTACTGTAATTCAGATTAATAAGTGACTTTGACACATTAAGAATGGCCTGCTTTTGCTATTATAACATGGGAACTACAAATTCTATAGGGAATTTAAAAAATGTTAATGTAGATCAGAGAAAAATATGTAGGAATATCACATATCTTCATTATGTCTTAGATATTATTCCTTACAATGAGACTAAGTAAAAAGAAGGGTGGTCAGTTTAAAGTTGTTGTTGCTCAGTCGCTCAGTCGTGTCTGACTCTGTGAGCCCATAGACTGCAGCATGCCAGGCCTCCCTGGTTTAAAGCAGGTGAAAAGTGTTGAGTGAAAGTACAGCTTTTGATGGTGCAGAAAAGTGAGTGTCTGAAGTTGTGTTTCCTGATGGACAAGCAGCAGTTTCCAATATTTTGTTGCATGAACAGCCCGACATGGCTCTTTGTGTGTGGGGGTGACTGTTTTTCTAGAAGAGGTTCCCAGGAGTAGGATTTTGAGGTTAAAAGTCAATGTTATGAATGGTAATCCTGGTGCAGGCTTCACAACAGTGAAATCCCAGAGAAATAATTTTGCCCATTGATTTCCCAGTGCTTTTATCCACGAGAGAGAGAAAAATTAAATTCTTAATTCATAGGATTGATAAAATAATGCAAGTCAATTGAATATATACCAAAGATATCAGATCTCTGAGTCCCTCCTCAGCTGTGTGTGTGTTGGCAGTTCTGGTAGGCACACCTGGGCACGCCTGGCAGGTACACCTGGGCACACCTGGCAGGCACACCCGGGCATGCCTGGCAGGCAGACCTGGGCACGCCTGGCAGATACAGCTGGGCACACCAGGCAGGTACACCTGGGAACACCTGGCAGGTACAGCTGGGCAAGCCTGGCAGGTATAGACGGGCACACCTGGCAGGCACACCAGACAGGCACACCCGGGCATGCCTGGCAGGTACACCCGGGCACGCCTGGCAGGCACACCCGGGCACACCTGGCAGGCACACCTGGGCACGCCTGGCAGGTACACCCGGCACGCCTGGCAGGTACACCCGGCACGCCTGGCAGGTATACCCAGGCATGCCTGGCAGGCACACCCGGGCACACCTGGCAGGTATACCCAGGCATGCCTGGCAGGCATACCTGGGCACACCTGGCAGGCACACCCGGGCACGCCTGGCAGGTACACCAGGGCATGCCTGGCAGGTATACCCGGGCACACCAGGCAGGCACACCCGGGCACTCCTGGCAGGTACACCTGTGTGCGCCTGCTGGGCACTCCCCTCCTATCCTCTTGCCTTCCCTCCAGGCGTGGGCTCTTCCTCCTGCTCTGCCTGCCTGGGGACCACCCTTCCAGCTGGGACGCCCCAGTTTCATGGTGGGAAAGGATAGTGCTGTTCTTCTCTTAGTTACAGTACTAATAACCCATGATTATCTAATAACTGATAACTGTAATCACTGAATGAACTGCTCCAGTTCTCTGCAATCAGTATTTCTTAGGAAAGGGAAAGGTTTATTTTGTTTGTAGTAAGTGGTAAAATTACTTAAAATGCTCCTTTGGAAAAAGCTTTTTTGACAGTTGGCCACTTTGTCATCCTGGCCCATCTCTTTGCAGAGATGGAAAGAACTACCAGCTACATATGAATTCTTTACATTGTGAGTATTGCAAACTCTAAACTACGGCAAGATCAAGAGGACTGGGTGGAGAAAGAGTGGTCAGGAGACAGTGTGACCACGGCAAGTTCAAATACAAAATGCACGTGTGCAGTTCCGTCCTTACAGGCGGTCAGAGGTCAGCCCTGGTCGCTCAAGACGGAGAATGAAACCCCGTTGTCTGTGACGCGAGTCCTCCTGCCCGGCGTGGCCTCTGTCCCGCCTCAGGCCCCTGCAGCCAGGAGAGTGGGTGCAGGCCCTCTGACCAGGGCGGCTCCCTCCTCCGCTCTGCTCTTTTTGTTTTTACTGCACTATTTGGACTGTTTTGCAATTGGCATTAAAAAGAGGGTATGAGAGTCTCCATTTCCCCAAGTGGACCGCTCTCTAAGAGTGTGAAACCCGACCCTGAGAAGGAGCTCTGGCGTGGGGTCCATGAAGCCCCCAGAACCGTATGAGGCTGTGGCGGAGCTGGCTCAGGCGTCTCTGGAGACAGCTTCCACAGCTTGGGGGTCTCACAGGATCCCAACCTTCACAAGGTCCCCTGACGCCCATTCATGCCCCAGCGGAGCTGGCCAGCAGGGGCCCGGGGCCGCAGCTGCTGAGGGCGCACGGCCGTTTCCTCGGCTGGGGCGAGAACCTGCTTGGGAGGCCATGGTGTGCGGCCGGGGAGCTGTGTCGTCCAGCCTGTTACCATGGGTGACGAGGCTGCAACCGCGACATCCCCGCTGACGTGCACGCCCCTCTCCCTGCGCTGCCCTCGCTTCTGTTCCCTCCTGCTGTTGCTTCAGACCCCACCTGGCGGCCTGGCACCCCGATCCCCAGGCTGAGGGGTCCTCACGAGGGAGATGGAAGTGGATGGCCTGGGATTCTGGGCAATCTCGGGGACCCCGGGCTCCCCACCGCAACTCAGGCAGGGCTGCCTCCATCCTGACGGATTCCTTCTTTCTCACGGGTTTGAACCCCAGTGACCCCAAAACATTATGTTTGGACTTGAAAGACATGCTTATTTTTAAAGTTGAACTTCCTACACGGCTGCATACATAGTCTTTTAATGTTGGTCTCTCAGTGTTAACTCAGTCGAGTCTCAGTAGAGCCAAAACACACAGTCGAGCTGTGGGAAAGAGCCTTGATCCGAAGCCCCCCGCCCCACCCCCTGCCGTGTGAGGGGCTCAGCACAGACCCTGCTTCCTGCTTGGCTGAAGCTGGGGCGGGACCCCGCACGCCTCGGCCAGGGCTTGCAGGGAGTCTGGGGAGGAGCCATCTGTGTCCTGGAGAGAGGGTGATGCTTCAGGGGTGTCCTGGGGAGACGGGCACACAGGCGGTTTGGAACCCTGGGTCAGGGGTCCAGGGACACCCAGGGGCTCCTCATGTATGTCCAAGCTCACCACAGATGGAGACAGTCCCGCCTACAGAATTCTCTTGGAATTGTCTGACTCTAAGAGTAGCCGGCTGCTGGGAAGAGCTCTGTTTTCCCCACATAAGGCAGACTTTCTTACCTGAGCTGGTTCAGCAGCACTCCTGACTTCCAGGAGGGGGTGTGGGGAGCAGATAGACCACTTATCAGGGGCCTTTCTGGCCTGAGGAATTGCTGTACACTTGGGATTAAAAGGATTTCCCCCGTACACTTGAGATTAAACACAGGCAGCGCTCAGTCTGATCACTGGACGGTGCCCCTTCCCAAGTGGCTCCCGAGACCCGCTTATCACTGCTGCTTTCGTATCATAGAGCCACATCTCTTAATGGGCTGGCATGTTAAGTCCTCCTTGAAATATAAAGATCACAGGGCATGACATGCGTGATAAACAGACATATGCTTGCTCACTGCTACTGGGCATGACTGACTCGTGCAGGAGCCCTTGTCGCCGTGGATAACACGTCTGACCGCAGATCAGAAGATTCCAGGTTTCACTCCTGGCTGGCTGAGAGTGTGCATTGTCACTGGGCTTCCCTGTGGTTCAGAGCATAAAGAATTTGCCTGCAATGAGAAAAACCTGGGTTTGATCCCTGGGTCGGGAAGATCACCTGGAGAAGGAAACAGCTATCCACCCCACTGTTCTTGCCTGGAGAATCGCATGGACAGAGGAGCCTGGTGGGCTACAGTCCACGGGGTCGCAAAGAGTTGAAACAAAACTGAGAGACTCTCTCACACACACACACACGACTGACTTAGGAGGCATTTCAAACGTAAGGACAACAGGCATTTCAGACAACCAAAGCACGTATTTACGTAGTAAACTTGCATCTGGGTTTCTTCGTCTCTGGCTTGACCCTTGTCTCTTACACACAGAGACATTAGTCAAGAACGTTAACTTCCAGGGGTGAAGGATTTGATAGAAATGTCAGAACAGGGCAAAGTCTCCTGATCTGATTATTGTTTTGAATTGAAGGTGGATGGATACCCCAGATATTACATCAGTACAAATCATTGAGATGAAATTGGTTCTGTAAAGAACCGTTGAAAGTAACTACCTTTTCCCCAGAATGGCCAATAAGTTGCAATGATTAATCTTGATTTGCTGCGACATTAGCTAAAAAGAACTCAAAGCATTTTTAAAAGCAAATAGCAACGCTCCAGCCTTTACACTTGGTGCAGTCAGTTTGGATAGCAGTCTGGCACTTTTCTGAAATGTTAAGAAGAGATTTACGATATGACCCAGCAATTCCACTCTTGGGTATCTACTCAAGATAAGTGAGAACTCCCAAAACACATGTCCACACAAAGACTTGTACACAAATGTTACCGCAGCCTTATGCTTGACGGCCAAAAAAGTGGAGCTGATCCAAACGTCTGTCACTGGTAAACCGATGAACGCATTGCTCCATTTCCACTTGGGCGAGGGTGGCGTGCCCTGCAGATGACACGTGCGGGTCCCTATGCACGGACCTGGCAGGGGACCTCATGAAGGCATAAGAGACGAGGATGAAAAGATGGACAAAATACATAAAGAATAGCCCAAACACAGACCCGATGTGTGAACATAGGCCCTGGATTATGCAGGACGCCGCTTGCACTCGAGGTGAGATGTTAGCCAGGAGGGGAGCTGCTGAGAGAGGGGTAAGGCTGGCCTTCTGTTTGCCGAACTCAGAAATGGCTGGATTTGTCTTTCAGAATCGGCATGCATTAATTTGGTAAATTCACGAACAAAGATGAGGAAAGCGGGAGGTATGGCTGAGTCCTGCGCATCTGTGTGGGGGAAGGTTCAGAGGTATCCCGGGCAGGGCAGGCAGGGCTGGACTTTTGGAGGCTCAGGGCCCAGCCTGGGCACTGACCCCACAGCAGGGCAGCTTGGAGCACCCTGGCTCATGGACTGCCTCCATGGCCCACCCCACCTACCCCTCCCGAGCATTCCATCCCGCTGAAGACGGGGAGCGCACCATGAACCCAGGTGGCGGTTTACCCGGGGGGTTGGCACTGGAGAACCTCGTGGCAGGCTGAGCCTGATCATCCTCAAAGGTGGATTCAGAGCTTTCACCCTGAAGGGAGCTGTGCCCTCAACCCCCGTGGGGAACATTCCTGCCAAGCCTTCTGCTTCTAACCTCTCCCTCTTTTCTGAAAAGCTATGGTCGTGTTAAGCTTCTTGCCGCAGGCAACCACCTCTTTATCAACAATTCTTTATTCTCCCCACATGACCATCCTCCGCACATCCATCAAGAGAAAATTGTCCAGGTGCCTCTGGTCCAGGGCTCCAGGGCCTAAGGTATAGAGTCTTACGGAGGAGATGAAATACTTGCCATCCTCAGAGGCTGGGGACCACAGCCAGCCCCCAGCTTGGCAGGTCTATCCACGAGCTCAGGATGGTTTCCACATCTTCAAGTGCTGAAGGAAAGTCAGGAGATTTCATGAGGTGAAAACGATATGAAATTCCAGCTCTGGTGACTGTATACACTGCTTCATGGGAACTAAACCGCCCTCTCTGTGTATTCAGGCTATGGGAGCAGAGCCCAGTGGTCATGACGGAGATGGGGGACTCTCAACACCTAAGGGTTCACTCTCTGGTTCTTTCCTGAAAATGCTTGGTGGACGACTCTGGCTCCAGTAACAGCGTTGGGGGCTCAGGGTCCGAGGTCTCCTTTAAGAGCCCAGTGGATGGGCCACTGGGGCAGGCGTGGCCAGGGCTGCCAGGGAGCACCCCAAGCGGCTTCTGAGATCAGTGAGGAGCCACGTGGTGTACTCGGAGTTACAGGCGCCCTGCACAGTGGTTACGGGGTGGCAACACCCCAAATCAGGGCCTCCTGAGTGACGGGGCCAGGGCCCTGTACTCACCGCCCCAGGAGCATCAGGCGGGGCTCCCTGCCGGGTCAGCACAGACTATCTTCTTCACCCTTTTGGGAGGAACGTTGTGTAGTCTGGACAGGGTGTAGTCCATCTCAAGTTGCTCCTACTGATGGAGAGGATCGCCCCTAATCGTCCACTGTTACAACCCCGAATACCTATGGGCACAGAACAGCTGCCCCGGGGAGAGATGGATTCCTAGGCTCTACGTAAGTTCACAGATTTTTAGGTTCCGAGACTCTTGAGCTACAAATTTCTCATTGCTGGAGTCAGAGATCAGTAGCTCCTAAACTCTGGTGGATATTCCTCACTGTCCTCACGGCCACAGAGCCGCCCGCATCCCTGCCAGGGAGGATGTGAGGGGCTGCCCCACCCTCCTGCACCTCGGGCATTTAGCAACCTTTGCTTCCAAGCACCTGCTTTCTCCAGAATTGTCAGATCCCAGGGGATGGGGCCAGGCAGGAAGGAAGAAATACCCACCTCTCCCTTCCTCCTGCCTCCAGGGCCCGCCAAGGCCTCTCATTGGCCAAACCCGCTGGGGGGCCTGTGGCAGAGAGCTGGGTGAGGCAGACCCCCAGGGTGGCCAGCAGGGCACCCCAGCGCTCCCCCATGGGCGCTGATGCCTTGGCTTCTCTGCAGCCTGGCGTGGGGCGCCCAGGTCCCCGTTTGAAGAGTCAATCTTCTGTGCGACCAGCCCTCAGTGACCCCTGCCGTGCCTCGGTCATCGTGCCGGGGCCTGTGAGGAGGCCGCATCCTCGCAAGCCCCTCCCTCCCGGTGCCCATGTCTCTCCGCGCCGTGATCCTGGGGTGAGCCCGCCTCTCAGAGCCCCGAGGATAGGCTCCCGAGGGTGTGGGCTCATGCCTGGCCTTCATCCGCATCTCCGGGCTCAGGCCTCAGGCGTCAGTGCAGCTGCTGAGCCCCCAGGCAGTGCCCGAGGCCTGGGGGGCTCAGCTCTCCCGACTTCAGCCCCGGGCTGGTGCCACCCACCCCTCATGGAAGGTGAACACAGACCTCCTCCACCCGCGGACCCCTCTGCCTCCCACCCCTGAGCTCCTGGGGATGACCTGTCTGAAGGCTGGGACCTAGTCCCCAGCTCCAGGTCTCAGGATTCCCAAAACACTTTCCGTAACTCACGCACCTGCTTAAAACCAAAGACATTTTTTGACTAATCTGGTCTCAGACTGAAATTTATTCCAAACTCTATACTTTAGGGTATAGATTAAGACTGCTCTCTCTCCCTTTTAAACTGACCTTACGGTGAGCCAAACTCCCACCCCCCCCCACCTGCTCCCTGAGCTTCTCTGGAGACTGTGACACCCCCAGACGTGAGGCTCGCGCGTCTGCTTTCCAGGGTGTAGCCTTGTCGGCACCTGAAGCGTCATGCCTACGCCGCCGCGGGGCTGTGCTGGTGCTCACTGAGCGTCTATGCGGGGGTCATAGATCCTATTCTGTGTGGAGGCAGTGTCCCTCTGCCCCTCCCAGGCATGCGGCCAGCACCCAGGGGCTCGCCGCTGTCCTGCCCCTGGAGCCGTGACTCAGCTCTAAATCGCGCTAAACTCACTTCCTCACACCTGCTGTTCGGCGATCAGCACTGTTTCCAGCTGTGTCAACGCTCCATGATTCTGGGGCAAATGAAGACCAAGCAGACTGCATGGGTTAAAAGCAATTACCACCCCTCCCCGTCTCCCTGGAGATTCCTGCCAGGGGAGTGAGATGCTTCTACATATTGGAGCTCATCTCAGATAGCCGGGGCTGCTCTTCCTTAATTCTGTTTCTCTCTTTTAATTTCACCCGCTTGCTGTTACTGGGAGAACAGAAATCCCGTGTATAATATCTACATTCTAAGATGTTACCTCATAAAATTCCCCTGGACCTGTCCTTTTAAAATTAATGCTACCAAGTGAGCAAACCTCCAAGGGATGTGTGCATGTGCACGCACACACCACACACTCACTCACTCTCGGGAACACACACGCACACGTGCGTGCCGAGAGCCTGTTGAATAGACTGACCCCAGATTCGCGCGTCTCAGTGCTCTGTGTTCTGCCCTAATCTTGCCTCCGCTCTGGAGCAGTTACAAACAAGTTACTGGCTCTTGTGCGGATCGGGCCCCCACCTCGCTGCTCTGAGGGCCAGGCTGCCCCCTCAGGGTGGGGGTGTTTCCCACGGTCCCGGCACAGCGGCTCCAGCCCGAGGGGACTGTGCGTGTCCGTTTGCAGAATAACGAGCTGTTTACGTGACCCGGCCCGTCGTGAGGTCAGCCGGCCCCGCTGGTGGGTTTATAAACACTGCTGGTGGGCCTTTGTGAGCCTTTGCAGGAAACAGGCCTCACCGAGCCCCGCGCGGCACCCGAACACCAGGCTGGGCTTGGGAGCTGACGGCCTTGGCACACATCTTGGCCTTGAAACAACCGCGTTTAATTTCCTGTTTGTCCCGGGCCTCCCGGGGGTGAGCCCTCCCCTGTCCCGCAGGCCAGCGTGGTGACCAGTCGGGGCGGCCCCCCCGGGAAGAGGCCCCGTCCCGGGCTCCTTGTCTTCCCTCCACCCCCAGCCCACCGCCACCCTGGCCTAGCCCTCCAGGCTCAGCAGCCATGCCCTGAAGGCGAGCTGGGTTGTGCCCTCGTCTCTCAAGTGGCCGCTCCTCGGTCACAGAGGTTTATGAAGCAGAAAAGACACACGGTCCAGTGCAGTGTTATGGGTTCGTGTCAACCCGTGTTTACCAAGAACGGCCCTAAGATGCTCCTTCTCGCTTATGGCATACTCCTGTAATCAACAGGGTCCTGAACTCCTTGGAAGAACCACCGAGCTGTATTTGAATTTTATTTCTGGGTGTATACTTAAGGGTAAGTGCAAAGAAGACTGGCCCGAAGAAAATGCAGTTGGTTGCCAGAGGGCAGAGTTGTGCTTTCCCCTGCCTTCAGATCCGTTCACCCTCCCGGCCACCTGGCACCCCGGCCACAGCCTGGACGGTGGGCTCAGAGGACGCAGCTTCAAAGGCTTCTCCTACCTCTGTCCAGCTGACGTGTCTCGCATGACCCCCAACATCTCTGGGCTAGGGGCCTCCTTGGTCACAGAGCCAGGCCTCCTAGCCCACAGTCCGTGGTCCTGAGCTTCTCGCCGTTGCAGCCCCTGTGATACTAGCACAGAGATGTATAAACCCAAGTGCCTGCTGTTGGCCAAAAGAAAATAACTTTTCTGGGCCTCAACACTGTGGGCTTTGCTTCTGAGGGTGCGGGGTGGGAGGTCAGGAGGGGACCTGGGCAGAAAGCTGTGTCCTAAGAGGAGGGTTGAAGGCACAGGGTCCTTCAGTAAAGAACCATTACTGAGGACAAGGTTTTATTGCCTGTAATTTATCTTTCAGCAGGTTGACTGGGGAAGAAGTGATGGCGAGGGTAGCCATTCCCTTCTCCAGGGGATCTTCCCTACCCGGGGACTGAACTCAGGTCTCCAGCACTGCAGGCAGATTCTTTACTTTACGAGCCACCAGGGAAGCCCCGAGGAATGATCAGCCAGGGGCTTTGATTCCAGGCCAGGCCCTCTGTTAGTCAGGGGTGTCATCAAACAAGAATACCCGCCCTCTCTGCTGTCTGTTGACCCCACAGCACAGCGCTTGCGCTCCATCTACGAGCGGCTGGAAGAGCTCCGACCTCGGGGAGCATCCATCTTAGCATCCCTGGAAACAAAAGTAGAGAGCAGGCCTCCTGGAGCGGCAGTGAGGAGCAGGCTGTCTGGACTGGCAGGGCCCAAGGTGCCAGCACACGTACAGTGCCTTCCTGCGGGCCCATCTCAGTCAGGTCTTCACGTGGTCCTGATTCGAGAACCACTGTTTGAACTCCCTGCGCTGGGAGCAGGGACCCGGCTCACTCTTGGCCGTGCCTGGCGGTGACTCCAGGTGTCTGAGCAATTCTGCAGAATGTCTGGGACCCAGACTCGCTTCTGCCCGCTGACCACGTGTGTGCAGCCTCTCAAGACTTTTGTGCACTTCCAGAGCAGGTGGAGGTTGGAGGGGTCGTCCCCACGCTGGCTGTTGACGGCTTCTCCGCATACACCTTCCATGTTTGGCTGACAGGTGAGCAGAGAAGACCATCTGATCCTGGCAGGGCCTCCCCCTCTTGAGCGTGTCCCCTGCCCACTCAAACAGGACCCCTGCCCCGCTCCTCCTCCCAGTTCCCAGGGCAGCAGAGGCCGGGAAAGCCCCATTTATCCCAGCTGTCTCTCTGTCTGTGTCTGAAAGGCAGGGGCCCTGCTCTGTCCAGGGAGCTCAGATGCTGCACCAGGGATCCAGCCTCCAGCCATGACTTTTCCAGGACTTCGGAGGGTCAGAGAGCAGAGCCGCTGACTCAGAGGCTGCAGCAGAAGAGGTCTGGTTAGGCCCAGCACACCTGGTCATTGTTCAGTCGCTCAGTCGTGTCCATCTCTTTGCAACCCCATGGACTGCAGCCTGCCAGGCCTCCCTGTCCTTCACCATCTCCCGGAATTTGCTCAAACTCACGTCCATCCTGTCGGTGATGCCACCCAACCAACTCATCCTCTGTCGTCCCCTTCTCCTGCCCTCAATCTTTCCCAGCATCAGGGGCTTTTCCCAGCATCAGCAGACCTGAGGACCAGTCTAATTCTGCAGCGACTGTGGGACTTTGGACCGACGAGGCCACCTCTCTGGGTCTCAGTGGCCCCACCTGTGAAGGGAACAGCATTCACGGAATGATGTCTCAACTTGCTCCCAGCATAGACATGCTCTGATTCTCTAGCCCTCAGTGATAAGGGGTTTGTGGTGTGGAAAGGGAGCTTGAAGCTGGCATTTGGAACTTCAGTCTTGAGGGCTCATGGATCTGGTGGACTGGCCTCCCCGTCTCCTGTTATTTCTCCATGCTTGGTTCACATCCACCCCGCCACGACCTGGCCCGCCCAGAGGCCTGCGCCACTGCTCACAGGCCTGCAGCCACGAGGCACCTCCAGACCCAGAGGGAACAGCCCTGCTGAGGGACCGGGTCTGTGTCCTGCACACAGCTGCCCACGGTGTAGCATTTCAAAAGAGGCACCAATGCATCCTGTCTGTTCAGAGAGATCACCTCAGTGAACGACAGTTCTGGAAAGCCTCAATCAACATCAAAAGCAAAATGTCTTAATTGTCCCACTTAAATTATAAAATGCTACTTTTACTACAAGCACCTAGTGTAATCCTAAACCCTTGATCCATTGCTGTCAGAGCCTTGTTTGTATTAATTAGAAACTTCACAAGTGTTGCTAATAAACAAAAGATATTTCAAATAAACATTTTGAAGAGTGTTTGCTGTATGCCCCTCCCTGCTATCTTTTAATAGTTCAAACAGAAAGAAATTGGCAAATAATTATAAGCCACAGAGTTCTGCTGGTTAAGAGTGTAAAACTATTGAATGATTTTAAAAAACATTTTAAATAAGACATTAATAATGGAAATTAAATAGTGAAATTGTAAATTAATATATAATTTTAACATAAAAATTCAAGAGGCCATTAACAATTTGAACTACACTGAGAACCACCAATATATTCTCTGCGCCTGTAAACATTTAAAAATTCTATTTACATTTAGCTTCTTTGGGAGTTGGGATTAAAAAACTAACCCTCAGTCTATATTTGGAAATCTCTGTATAGGGAACCATTGATACTATCTTTTTTCAAGTAGAAGCCAAGTCAGGCAGGGTTCGGGTGGAGGCTGAGCATGTCTGACCGAACAGCGATGGGCAGTAGCCTACAGTGGGCAGAGCGGCCGGGGGAGCACTAGGCCGCATCTGGCAGAGGCTGCTCTGCAGGCCCCGCAGGCACGGCTGGGCCGGAGGCTGCCTCTGGCACAGTGGCCTCGGGTGATGGGCAGCTGAGCATGGGAGGCGGGGAGGCCAGTGGGAGTGACCAGGGCTCCAGAGCCAGGCCAGGGCCAGTGCTCCTTGCCTGGCTGGCCTCAAAGAGGAGGGGAAACTCACAGCTGGTCAAGAGCCTCTGGCGGGCCCCCGCGTCAGCCACATCCACTCCCAGGGGAAGCAGCCACTGAGCCAGAGTCACGGCTGCAGCATGGAGGCCGTGGTATCCGTCAGACCACCAGACAGACAAGCCTCGTCATCCATGGCCAAGTCTGCTTTGGGGGCTGAGGGGCCGTGAACCCTGAGCGGACGAGCCGGAACTCAGCTCTGCTTGTCTGTTCTTTGTGGAGGGGCTGCACCGTCAGAGGACGATCAAAGCACTTGGGAAAGCTCGTGTCCAGCAGCACGCGGAGGTGACGAGTCCTCCCCAGAGTGCCGGCAAGGCTGGGCCGACGGTCCTGAGTTGTCTCAGCACTCCAGAAGCTGAGCAAAGCCCTCCTGCTCTGCCGGGGGTGGCGGGTTCTTCACCCCCGAGGGGGCCTCACCCCTGAGGGGCCAGTGGGGCCTGAGTGCGGCCGTCCAGGCTGTGGCCCTGGGGCGGGAAGCACAGGCCATGCAGAGGTAACCAGTGCTGCCTGGGGATTCCACGAGCTGGACCGGCTGGTGGGGTCTGAACAAGATCTCACGTCTCCAGGCTCCCAGAGGCCAAGCCCACCTGTGGGTGAGACCAGAGGGGCCTCTGGTCACTTTACAGCCTGGCCAGCAGAGCTGGGGCTGCAGGAGAAAGAGACGCCCCAGGGTGACAGCTCGGGGGTCGGGCTAGGGCCCCGCTCTGGCCGTCAGCCTCGGTCGCGGCCAGGGCGGTCAGGCACCTGCATGCACCGGTCCTCGTCTGCCTCCCCAGCCCTGCAGACACACGCAACTCCTAGGCACCCGGCTTCTAAAAAGTCAAAAGAAAGGAAAAAACCTCAGCAGAGACGTCAGTGCTGCACAATGAGAACGGCTAAACAAATAAATAAGGGACAATAACAACAACAGTTCCCTCGGGAAGAGTCATAACCCTGAATTCCTGCATCGGGTTACATAAAACGTCCAGTGGGCAAAAGAAGTGACAAGGCACGCAAAGAAGCAGGAAATCAGGCCTGGCCCAGGAGGAAGGCATGTCCCCGACCTGGGGCGGGACCCTCTGGGCGGAAGACCGCGTGTTCCCGGACCTCGGGGTTTGGGGGCTGAGCTGCTTTCCCTGGGCGGTGCTGGGGGTCAGCACGCTCTCATTAGCTTGAAAACAGTCCCCGGGCCCATCACTTGCAAGATGACCTGTGTCCCCCTCAGGACTCTGCCATTCCTGGTGACTGATGGATAATTAGGTTCCGGTAGAGGTGCTGGCCTGGCGTGGTCGGCAGTGCAGGCTGGGTCCGAAAAAGAGCAGAATTGGGTCTTCACAGTTACGGCTGGAAAATGCACCGGCCGGCTCTGCTCTGGGTGGAGAGCCCACCCCAGAGAGCCTCCTCCTCCCGGGACTCCCAGGACAGCACGGGTCCCCGTCAGCCCCGGGTGATGGACACTGGAGTCGTTAGCAGAGCTCCCAGAATCAGGGCACACAAGGACCAGAAGCAGAGGGTGTCAGAGCTTGTGAGTCGTCCTGGACCTCATGGTCGGGTAGTGCCTGCTGGTGGGAGTCAGAGAGGACACGGACAGGGAGCAAAGGGAGGGATGAAGGCGGGTGTCAGAGCCGCTGCGGGGGTCCCGAGCCCTCTGTTCTCAAGCAAATGGGTGGCAGCCAAGTCGCGTCCCAGCCCCGAGTGTGGAATCAGGAAATCTCTGACCAGGGCCAAGCGCCTGAGGGGCTGGGTGTCCTCGGATCAAATGCGGGGAGCAGGGTGGGGTGGAGGGGGAGGGCAGGGGCGGGCTTCCAGGGACACTTCCTCGGGGCTAAGGACTCTCAGGTCCCCATGGTGGTAGGGGGCTGCTGGAGACAGTACTCACCCTTGTGACAAGCACAAGGGTGTGTGTGCTCGTCAGACGTGCAGCCCCGTCTCCGGGTGCGGCTGTGGGTGCATGTGTAGGGTGTGTGTGTGTGTCTCAGGTGTGCTGTGTGTGTGTGTCTCAGATCAGTTCAGTTCAGTTCAGCCGCTCAGTCGTGTCCGACTCTTTGCGACCCCATGAATCGCAGCACGCCAGGCCTCCCTGTCCATCACCAGCTCCCGGAGTTCACTCAGACTCACATCCATCAAGTCAGTGATGCCATCCAGCCATCTCATCCTCTGTCGTCCCCTTCTCCTCCTGCCCCCAATCCCTCCCAGCATCAGAGTCTTTTCCAATGAGTCAGCTCTTCACATGCATGTCTCAGGCGTGCTGTGTGTGTGTCTCAGGTGTGTGCAGCCCCGTCTCCGGGTGTGGCTGTGGGTGCATGTGTAGGGTGTGTATGTGTGTCTCAGGTGTGCTGTGTGTGTGCAGCCCCGTCTCTGGGTATGAGTGTCAGACACCACCTTACCCCCAGGTGCGGACATGTGTCCCCCCGCTCCCTGGGGTCCCGGGCAGCAGGATGTGTGTCTGGAGAGGACTCGACGCCAGGCTGTGGGCCACACAGCAAGTCCATCGGCCTCGGGACAACTTGCGAAACCTCTCATCTCTCTAAACTGTGGGCCAAGCAGATTTTCCAAAAGAAAGAAAGGAAAATCAACACAGCTGTCCAGAAGTGGGTCAGAGGGCCGCCTCTGAGGCTCCTCCTGTCTCCGGAGGGCCGGTCCCCGCAGAGGCCCCAGGCCCGGGACGAGAGGCACCTGTGGGCGGTTTCAGGACGGTTGTTTCCACAATAGACTCTCCAAGAACCTGTGCAGCAGGAAACACCCCAGTGTAACCCACACCGCGAGGAGAAGAGTATTCGATGTCGACGTTCAGTGATCTGATGCTGAGCCGTGTCCCTGTGAACAGCCCGGTCCACACGCTGGTTCACCAGGAGCTCGTGTTGTGTTTCCCACGTGGAGGAGTGGAGACTCAGGCAAACACAACACGGGTGGTTCGGGCCACGGCCACGGGGCTTGGACGGGGCCAGGACGGGGTCGGGGGTGGGCGTCTCTGCTCCCCACAGAGCTCGTGTCCCTGCACGAGCTCAGACACCAGGTGCCACCAGGAGAAACCTGGGCTCCCAGGGGTCTTAGAGGAAGTGACAGCCCTTCCTGGGGTCCCAGGGGTTTTAGAGAAAGTGACGGCCCCTCCTGGGGTCCAGAGGGTCTTAGAGGAAGTGACGGCCCCTCCTGGGGTCCCAGGGGTCTTAGAGGAAGTGACGGCCCCTCCTGGGGTCCCAGGGGTCTTAGAGGAAGTGACGGCCCCTCCTGGGGTCCCAGGGGTCTTAGAGGAAGTGACGGCCCCTCTTGGGGTCCAGAGGGTCTTAGAGGAAGTGACCGCCCCTCCTGGGGTCCCAGGGGTCTTAGAGGAAGTGACGGCCCCTCTTGGGGTCCAGAGGGTCTTAGAGGAAGTGACGGCCCCTCCTGGGGTCCCAGGAGTCTTAGAGGAAGTGACGGCCCCTCTTGGGGTCCAGAGGGTCTTAGAGGAAGTGACGGCCCCTCCTGGGGTCCCAGGGGTCTTAGAGGAAGTGACCGCCCCTCCTGGGGTCCCAGGGGTCTTAGAGGAAGTGACCGCCCCTCTTGGGGTCCAGAGGGTCTTAGAGGAAGTGATGGCCCCTCCTGGGGTCCCAGGGGATCAGTGGAGCAGACAGCACGGGGCCCAGTGGCCCTGCATGGCGGCTGGGTACTCTAGAGACAAGCAGTGGGGTGGCTGGATGAGGCAAGGGCAGAGCGGGTGGAAGGGCCTGGCGGGGCGTCTGGGCTGGGCAGCCTGGCGGGGCGTCTGGGCTGGGCAGGGGTACCTGGGGGTAGGCTCTGCTCCCCCAAGCTGAGGTCAGAGCTCTCTTCTGGAAGGTGAGCCCCTGCCCCAGGTCTCGGGGACCGGGGACGCACCTGGTCAGCCCACAGATGCCTGGGACGCCGAACGTGTCTGGGCCTCACGGGCCGCTCAGAGCAGGCACAGGGCAGTCTTCTCGGGGAGGCCAGCTCTGCGTTTCAGGTTTGTAGGGACGAATCAGCCGTGAAACAAGACGTGTGTGTGGTCTGTGGCCGTTGTGCTTGGTGGTTTATAGGGTCCCTGTCACCCTCCACTCGTCACAAACTGACTCCCACCCGAACCTGAACCAGCGCGATGGCAATGTCAGACTGACGCATGCAGAGTGGGCTCGTGGCTGCAGGACAGGCGACCCCTCGCGGTGGACAGGCCTGTCCCCGATCTGAGAACGTGTGCACCAGCCCCAGCCCCAGCAGACAGGCGTCCCAGGGCCTCAGAGCTCCTTCACTCAGAATTACGGGAGTGCAGTTGCTCTTCTCCTCCAGGCCCCGTGGCTGAGCCACCTTAGTCCTGAATGCTAAGTCCCACCTAAGGACGTGTCATTGACCCAGCCAGAGAACCCTCCAGCTAGGGCGCCGCTGACCCAGTCCTGCTGCGGCTGGGTTGGCCAGGCCCCGACCCCTGGAGGCCCTGGGGTTTTCCTGGAGGGTGGGTCCTGTGGGCTCGACCAAACCCTGTGTCATTTAAGCGTTCAGTACGACCGGCTGACATCACTGCCAGGGCGTGTTGTTCCGAGCAGTGTCCCGGCTCCATTGCTTTCGATGACCGTGTGATCCCAGAGGCCCGCCTGCCCTGGCCTGGCCACGGCCCTGGGCCAGCCTCCGAGGCTCAGGCTGCTGGGAGGACCCTGGCTTTGGTCAAGCTGGTGCCCCAGACCCTGCCCTCCTCCCTCTCTCCCCAGGCTGGGGAGAGCAGAGGCTGTGCATTCGCTCTGGATCAACGACACACTGAGGGGCAGGGGTCAGAGTTGAAAAGCTTTCCCACAGCCTTGCACGTCTATGATCCGAGACGAGCCGTTGCCTGAAATCTGAGGGCTGCAGATGTAAAGTCGGGGGGGCTAGGATGGCTATGACGGGTAATCACTCAGACACGTCTTCATCTCTAAGGAGATGGTCTGCGTATGTGTGATGAGTTTGGGAGATATATTTCAGAAATCTGGAGAAATTCAGACACTAAATCTAATTGACATGTGCCTCAGAAAGGTGACAGAAGAAAAAATCTTTCAACTTTCCTTTATTTCCGTATCACTGAAAAGGTCGTGGATGAGCAGAGTACAGAGGAAAGCGTCTTAAAACAAATTAATCACCTGTTATTTGTGAAATTCTCAGGGTGTGAATCTTAATCACTACATTATATTTTTACATTGTTTCTAAATGTTTTTCTTATTATATTGATGAATAACCCATAGACTAGAATTTGTAGAGGATTTAACAGCAGAAAGCGAAGAAAAACTAAAGAGCCTCTTGATGAGGAAGAAAGAGGAGAGTGAAAAAGCTGCCTTAAAACTGTTCAGAATGGGGAACACATGTATACCTGTGGCGGATTCATTTTGATATTTGGCAAAACTAATACAATTATGTAAAGTTTAAAAATAGAAAAAAAAAGTGACAGAAACAATGAGACACTTTAAAAAAAAAACACTCAACATTCAAAAAACTAAGATCATGGCATCTGGTCCCATCATTTCATGGCAAATAGAAGGGGAAAAAGTAGAAGTAGTGAGAGATTTTATTTTCTTGGGCTCCAAAATCACTGCAGACGGTGACTGCAGCCGTGAAATTAAAAGACATTTGCTCCTTGAAATCTACGACAAATCTAGACAGCATATTAAAAAGCAGAGACATTAGTTTTCTGACAAAGATCTGTATAGTCAAAGCTTTGGTTTTTCCAGTAGTCATGTATAGATGTGAGAATTGGACTATAAAGAAGGCTGAGCGCCAAAGAATTGATGCTTTCAAACTGTGGTGTTGGAGAAGACTCTTGGACTGCAAGGAGATCAAACCAGTCAATCCTAAAGGAAATCAAACCTGAATATTCATTGGAAAGACTGATGCTGAAGCTGAAACTCCAATACTTTGGGCACCTGATGCGAAGACCCGACTCATTGGAAAAGATCCTAATACGGGAAAGAAACACTGGGAGCAGGAGGAGAAGCGGGCGACAGAGGACAAGACGTTTGGATGGCATCACTGACTCAATAGACGTGAGTTTGACCAACTCCGGGAGACGGCAAAGGATGGGCAAGCCTGGCGTGCTGCAGTCCACGGGGTCGCCAAGAGTCGGACACGACTTAGCGACTGAACAACAACAACAATATGAGTTACTTCATCCCGTGAATAGAGTTTAACATTGAAAGGTAGGGAGAATTTGTAAACTTTTACCTAAAGCAGTTATTATGAAACGTCATATTTACAGCAATTCCCTTTATCAATTTTGTTTCTACTTTCTCTTAGGAGTTACTATAAAAAAAATGGTTTTATTTTATTTTTTTTTTGTGTGTCCTCGGATAGAGGACGTATCAGATATTAAACTGATAAGAACAGATACTACACTTGATCTTAGCCAAAAGGCCGAGAAGCGATCAAAAAAATGGTTTTAAAAGTCCTAGATTTCATCAAAAATAGACCAACAAGCCAACTGAAAAATGGGCAGGGGACACAAATTATGCGGCTCATGGGAAAGAAATCCTAAGAAATGAGGATGACAGCTGCTCATCCTCATGGAAACGAGAGGAACGTGGACTCACCGGGGGAATGGGTGAAGATTCGAGTTCACCCAACAGCACCTTCTGTTGATGAGGCTAGAAGAAAATTACTCGTTTTCCTGCATTTACTCAAATTGCAGGAAAGTGTGCAAATCGGTCAGCTGACATAGAGGGGTTTTATCAATATAAGAACATCATAAAGTGCTTATCTTTTGACTTGGAAATGCTTCCGGGGAAATTTGCTCTACAGATAAACCGACGCCCAGGGAAAGATGGACACCAGGGTTATCCCAGGGACAAGTGTGCACCTGTGTGTGTCTGCTGTGGTTTGTGGACAGTGATTGTGTGTGTGCATGTGTGTGCCGTGTGCATTTGTGTGGTGTGTGTGTACACACTCGTACCACACTCACGTGGGGAGAGAAGCAAGGGTGGGTCTGCTGACGAAAGGCTTTGTTGAAAGATGTGTGAAAAGCTGGCCCTGCCATCAGTGTGCTCTGGGATTCGGGGGGAAACCATCCGTAAAATCACTTTTTTGATGCCAAAATATTTGCTTTGGGAGGAGAGAGAAGGAAAGGCCTGAGAGAGACGGAGGTGCTGGGTTGGCCCTGGTCTAAAAGGGCTGTAAATCTGCAGGCTGTGGAGCCAGGGCCGCTGGGCTTAGCGGCAGTGCCCAGGCCTGTGCTCTGCGTGTCCCCGGGAGACCAAGGCCCCGCTCCTGAGCCCCTGCAGGGTCCTGGGGGCACTCCCGGCCAGCGGCCCTGCAGGGCTTTCCCACCACACACGTGGACGTGCTCCGACGGCAGCCACGATTGGCATTTAGATGGGTTGAACCGACCGTTGGGTGTATTTTAGAGAGAAGGCGGCTGAAGGTGAGGAGAGCTGAGTCATTCCTGGCTCTCGGGAGTGAGTGCCTGGTTTCAGAAATGTGGTGGATAAAGAACCTGAAACCCGTCCAACTGCAGATATCTCAAAGTGCTGGGGAAATGTTAGCAAACGTTCTCTTAAATGTGGATCTGAGCTTGCGAGAAAGGCTGGGGTGCTTCTAGGGGTCAGAGGAGTGGGCTGTGGGTCGGGGATGGGGCATCCAGGGTCCTGGGCGGGCGCTTGGGTTCCTGGAGTAACTGAGGGGCTCAAACTGCAAGCTCCCCTCTTGGGTGTGGGAAGGATGGATCCCAAAGAGCAGGAACAATGGAGTAGCTGTGTCCCCACCCCAGAGAGGGTCGAGCCCACCCTGCGTCTCCCCCGGTAATCCCTGGCAGGGGCCTGCACCCCAAGGAGGTGGCCCAGACAGATTCCCAAACACAGAGCTTGACATCAGGTAAAGTCGCTAAACAGCAGGGAAGCACACAGTCCCGAGGTGGCGTCAGCGCCTGGAGCAGACGCTGACGGTGCCCACTGCTTCTGGGGACTTTGCATCCCCAGGAGGAGAACCTGATCCAGCCCAGCATCCGGGGACACGGCCCGACAGAGACCACGCGGCCGCAGCCCCAAGGGCGGACGGTCTGTGGTCACACGAGCCACGTGCTTCTGCAAACGCCCTGCCCACGAGGAGCCGACAGCGGCGAAGCCACGTCCGCAGCCAGGTGGGAAAGCGCGGTCTGTGCCCTCTGCCTCCTCCTGTCGTGGCTGGGCCCTCGGGCCGCGCGTCGCAGGACACAGAAGTGAAGAGGACGTGCTCGTCTGTGCGTTTCCAGCTTCAGGGGCATAGCGTGCCGGCTGTGCTGTTAATGTCTGGGGCTGCCATGGTCAGGGTGGGGAACTTCCCCTCTATCCCTAGCTTTCTAAAAGTTTTAAAGACACAGTGTTGACATTTATCCAGCCCTGGGATCTGAGAGGCCGGGTGGGGACGTGAGGACGTTACTCATTCTCTGTCCTCTTCAGGACCCCTCACATCTTTCCTAATTAAAAAGAAAACGAGCCTTTCACAGCAAACCTGCTCAGGTGCCTTCACAAGAGTGGCAGGTGCGGGACACCAACCCCTCACAGTAATTTCAGATGATTTGTGTCAAGTCCGAAGTTTATTCAGGAAAAAGGAAGCGTGGGCTCACGATAATAATAAAAAGTGCTCCTGAGTGACGGGCTTGTATCCCGTATTCACTTACGATAATAATAAAAAGTGCTCCTGAGTGACGGGGCTTGTATCTCGTATTCATTAGGGCCAGCACCGCAGTCCGTAGGTTTATATTTTGATTCACTCACTTTACAGTCGAGGGGTCTGTTTGAAACGACATTCACAGCACACGTGTGGCTCTCTGCGTGATACGGATGACAACTCGATTTAGACGGATGATAAGAGTCGCATTATTCCTCGCGTCGCCTGTGCCTGTAGAACAGGACTGAAGCCTTTAGACTCTAAAGTCACATGTCTGGGCTGAAATGCCAGTGGGGACGCTCGCTGGCCCCGTGCCATGGACAGCTTGATTGCATCCACGGGCCCGTATTTTCTCCCTTTTGAAACAGGAGTACTGATGGCGCCCGCTTCCAACACTGCCGTGAGGATCATGTCCAGCAGACAAGCGCAGGTCACAGCGGCGCCCTCGCCCCGCGAGCGTGCTGCCCAGAGCTGTGTTCACTCCATCCCCACTGACCGGTCAGTGTCAGCAGACGACCCCACCACCGACCTGCTGTACAGGTGAGGTCACTGGGGCTCGCAGAGAAGAAAATCGCTTTCTGGGTTGCGGTTGTTTAATCTTTGCCTTGTGAGTGCTGTTGTTCATGTGTGTGACTGCTCGAGCTGCACTCCTGATTGGAAACACTACCCTCGGTTTATCATTGTTCCCGTGAGAGAGCACTATCCACCTTGAGAGATTTACTATGATGCTGTTTTGGGACATGCACTAAAGCAAAATGCGAAAAGAAAAAATGCACGGAACACAGCAAAATGATCCAAAGTAAAACAGAGCAGCGTGTGTGCTAAGTCCCTCCCGTCGTGCCTGACTCTTTGCGACCCCATGGACTGCAGCCCGCCAGGCTCCTCTGTCCGTGGTGTTCTCCAGGCAAGAGCACTGGAGGGGGTTGCCGTGACCTCCTCCGGGGGATCTTCCCGAGTGACTGAGCCCACGTCTCTTGGATCTCCCCGAGTGACTGAGCCCACGTCTCTTGGATCTCCCCGAGTGACTGAGCCCACGTCTCTTGGATCTCCCGAGTGACTGAGCCCACGTCTCTTGGATCTCCCCGAGTGACTGAGCCCACGTCTCTTGGATCTCCCCGAGTGACTGAGCCCACGTCTCTTGGATCTCCCCGAGTGACTGAGCCCACGTCTCTTGGATCTCCCCGAGTGACTGAGCCCACGTCTCTTGGATCTTCCCGAGTGACTGAGCCCACGTCTCTTGGATCTTCCCGAGTGACTGAGCCCACGTCTCTTGTATCTCCTGTGCTGGAGGCAGGTTCATTACTGCTAGTGCTGCCTGGGAAGCCAAAATAAAGAGAGCCACGCGTGACGTAGGAGGGACCTGGCACTGGGGCCGGGGCCTCCGGTTCCCTCCTGGCCTCGGGTGCCGCCTGCACAGTGACGGGCCCCGTGGGCAGGACCCGGGATGGGGGCGGGACCCGGGACCCTGGCTCCCGCCGCTGCATTTCTCTGACCTGCCGCCTTGGTGGGCTGGAGCCAGCGAGCTCCAGGTTCACTCCCCAGTCTAACACTCTCCACCGGAAGCTGTGTGTTGATGGTTCAGAGACTAAGTGCTCACTAAACGAGTGTCGGCTGATGTGGGGCATTGACTGCGCGGAGGCGCCCGGCTCTGAGTCTGACTGTCACGTCTCCACGTGCTCGCATTTTCTGGAAGGATGAGAACATGCCACGTTTGCTGTAACAGCCGATAGTCCCTCCATGAAGCCCCGCGCTCACCCTGCACGGTTTGGAAAACATTTGTACCAGATGGTGAAGCGAATCCAGATGAAACTCATTATTCAATCAGATTAATCTCCTTCCTTGGCTGGTGACATGAACTTTCCAAAGGCCCAATTTGTTGTAACTTTAATCAGCTTGGACCCCCTTGGTTTTAAAGTATCTGTGTCAGAAACAGTCACATTTCGGAAAAGACTTGAACTCTCTCCAAGTCTGAATGTGAAATGTTTCAGCTCAAGTCCAGAAGGGCACAGTGGGAGCAACAGAGGACAGGTGTCCAGAGATCTCGGTTCTGCCTCCAGAGCGTCTCCTCGGGGCGCGGGCAGCTGCACCCACTGCATTGTCTGCATCCAGCCGTGCAGTGAGGCTCACAGCCGCCTGCACCCCTGGAGGGCGGGGCTGCCCTGTGCTGGCTGGTGCCAGGTGCCGGGGGCTCACCTGGCCTTACCCTCCTGACCCCCTGAGCTCAGGGCTGGGGAGCAGGGTTCTCTTGCTCAGAGTGTGCAAATGGCAGGGCTGTTCTTGTGCAAACTCTTTCTCTAAACCGGTTTACACTGGTATCTGCTATTTAACAACAACAACAGAGGGAGTAAGCGCTTGAGCGATCAACTGTCCGAGGCTCGGCCAGGTAACTCTACGACAGTGGAGGCAAGTATTGTTCCTTGTCCCCTTTTGCTCCCTTTCCCCTGGTCCTTGAGATCGCGGTACCTGGGAGAGTTTCACAGCGTGAAAAGTCTGAAATGGAAACTGAAGGCAGGACCCTTCACGGCCCAGCAGCCAGGCTGGGCGGCTTCCCGGGAGAGGTCGCAGCCCCGGGCCTGGGTGGGAGGCGGAGGCCTGGGCGCCGGCGGGCCGCTGGTCACTGCCCCGGAGGAGCTTTGAGCTCCTGCCCAGACCCTGGGTCCTTCTGCCTCCAAGACTCCTTCACACTGAGTGACACAGCCCCCACCCTCGGGGCCACCTCACTGCCTCCACTGCACTCACTCCCCCGAAGGTTGCCCAGAACCCAGTTTCTCTTTCCACGGGCCGTCGCTCTCCACAGCCTCTGTCCTGTGTGCCTGCCAGCGGGAGCTGCGACTGCAGCCCCGAGAGACCCAGGAGAGGCAGACCTCGGGGAAGTCCCCGGTGTGTCTGCCAACCCCCTTCAGCTGTCAGCAGGTCCTCCTTCCCTCCCCAGACGTGTTAATAGGTGGTCCTCACGGCTGCGCCATTGTCTTGTTGGAACGTTTTTAGTTTGGGTGAAATGCGCCCCGAACACTTGAAGAAGCCTCGTCCCGAGGCTGAGAGCAGAGCCCTCGTCTTGCTGTTCTCTCGCTGCTCCACTACCAGCCCTGATTCAGATTTGCTTACAACCTGACTTCCTGCTCAGAGCCTGCCCTTCGGAAGGGGAACCGTAACCACCTTTGCAGAGCTTCCAGGAGCGTTAGTATGACTGAGAACCCCTTGGAGGAGGGTGACTCTCGTGGCACTTTGGTTTCACATCTGGAGCAGAGCGGAGAAGGGGGCCATGAGTCGGTGGGGAGCTGGTCCCTGGCTGAGGCGGCCGCCCCTCCGTGGCCTCGGCCACTGTGGCAGAGTTGAGCAGAGGCCACACCTGCCCCAGGAAGGCACGTGACGCCGAGAGAGACTGGGAGCAAACTCGCAGCTTATCTATGAAGCCGTCAGTGTTGATCAAGGGAATGGCTCTGATAACATTTTCTTAACTTCCCTCTGGCCACTCCCGCCAACGTCCAGCCTGAAGCAGCCTTGGTCATGAAGAAAATTCCAGAACCCTCATGGGCTTCCTGGTGCTCTGACCCAGCACAGGTTGCAGGTCCCAAACCATCCAGCGTTACAACTTTTCTCTGTCCAGGCTGCTCACCCCTCTGACACAGCTAAGCCTCCACAGACAAGACAGACACACAGCGAGGCCATTCCCATGGAAACTCTACAGAACAGGCATTGCAGAGCTGGGTCTGGCCAACTCCTGGCCCAGGAGAGTGGAAGTTCAGGGATGTCTTCCTCTTCCTGTGGGCTATACCCCCCAGCCAGATCTCTCGGCCTCCTGGAGGCTCTGGAGCCAGGACGGGAGGGGCTGTGGAGGCCCAGCCTCCGTGTAGCACCTGCCTCAGCACTGAGGCTCTTTCCCTGCTCTTTCCCTGGGGCTCTCAGAGCTTGTGCAGGTGGGTGGCTGGACCGGACTCCACGTCTAGCAGAAGGCCCTGTCTTCCTGGTGACCCACCTGCTGAACTAGTCGCCGAAATGCCCTACTCTCCTCCAAGCCTAGATGCCACGTGATGGCCTTCTGGGCCACAAGCATCAGAGGCCAGGTCTCCTGGACACAGACGAGCAGGAAGGGCTGGGTGGTCCTGCCCTGGAGAATCTCCCAAGCTCACAGGGACATATCTGACTCTTACACAAATGTGCTCATGCAGTGATGTGAACCAAGGGTATACAGGAGTAAGAAACGGTGCCTAAATGATTCTGAAGTTCAACCCCAGGTGATGACCTGCATACGTGGTGTTAGTCTGATAGGTGATGTGCTTGGAAGTTGACGTACTGTTCACACCCTGGAGAAGGAAATGGCAACCCACTCCAGTATTCCTGCCTGAAGAATCCCAAGGACAGAGGAGCCTGGGGCTACAGTCCTTGAAGTCGCAAAGAGTCGGACACGACTTAGCAACTAAACCACTAGCATTCACACCACATTGTGCAGGGTTCTGGGAGACAGGGAGGTGGAGAGACGTGGAGACTGACACGCCTGTCCTCCAAATGGGGGCAGCCAAGGAGCCGCCGCCACCGTCGTGTCACAGCCTTGGGAGAGCAATTGATGAGAGACGCTCCACAAAGCTCTGGGGACATATCAAACAACATCCAGGTTCCTCCTCTGTGGAGTGGGCGTTCCCTTGTCAGAGTTTGTCTGGTTTGAGGGGTGAAACCCCCTGGATGTGTGTGCAGGGCAGGCATGGGGGTGAGGGGACCTCTGAGACCCCACCTCGCCCTCCCTCCTGCCCCGGACTCTCGTCTCTCATCAGGCAGGAGGTGACCATGGTTTCCCTGTTCCCTGCAGACCAGCTTCGTGTGGTGGCTCCCGGGGCCCACCATCCCGGGAAAAGCAGCTCATCTCACCTCCCTGCACCCAGGGAGCCACTAACGAGTCTTTACTAACCAGCACCTGCACAGAACCAAGAAGCATTGTCTATGGCCACACGTCACTGGGGAACTGAATCGGCCAGTCTTGAGCCAGCACCCACCAGCTTCCAGCGGCGGTGAGGATGGTAGGGGCTGTGCTGAGACCCTGACAATTCTCAGACACGGGTGTCCAGGTAACGAGTAGTGAGCTGGTCACATCGGAGCCCGGGCAACACTGGGTCCCCGGCTCCATTCGCAGGGGAGGGCCTCCTGGGCCCATGTGCTGGGTGCCGCCCCGCCTGGTGTGTGGAGCGTGGCGCCTCCAAGTCCAGCTCACTCCAGTCCCCCTGCTCTGTCACTGAGTCACAGAGCTGCAGGGTGGGGCTTTGATTGATTGAGGATAATTTGCCTATTCCTATCGTGTAGGTTTAAACATTACCATAATCACGTCTCCACCAGAAAGGAACACTCCATCCGCGTGGCTTCGCCCTCCGAGGTGACCCTCTGTCCTGCGTGCCTGGGACCATCCCAGTCTTGGCACCAAAAGCCCCACGTCAGGGCCAAGCCAGAACGGAGGGTCACCCTAGCTGTTCCCAGCTTGAGCCTCATGAATGTGGCTGTGAGTGTCTCCCCCAGTCGCCTCCCAGCCAGGGCAGCTCCTTCTCTGCTTCCCAGAGGCCAGGCCTGCGAGGACTTGGATTCCGGGGACCAGGCCTGAGGTCTGCCCACCTGGCAGGAGACTGGAGCTCACAGGACCCCCATCCTGGGTTTTAGAACTCGGGGGCTGCCCTAAACAGCTCGCCCACCTGCCCTGAAGGAAACTCCAGGCCTGGAGGGGATGTGGAGTCACAGCCTCTACCGCTAATTTCACCAGATGCGGCGGGCACCAGCTGGGACCTGGCTTTATAAGAAAATGTCCTTACTTCTCCACAGAATCCCTGTGGTTGGGATGGAGACACAGGACTTGTCTTTTCTTGGAAGTGGGCATCTTCCCAGGTGGCTCAGTGGTAAAGAATCAACCTGCATTGTTGGAGATACCAGTTTGACACCTGGGTTGGGAAGATACCTGGAGAAGGAAATGGTAACCCACTCCAGCACTGTTACCTAGAGAATCCCATGGACATAGGAGCCTGGCGGGCTACAGTCCATGGGGTCACAAAGAGTCGGACATGACTGAGCACACACACCCGTCTTCTCGGGGCCAAGGACGCTGACGGGCACTTAGTGGGCTCTGACTCAGCATTTACGGAATGAGCAGGAGAGGGTGGGCTAGAGGCTCCTCAGTGGCCTAGGCCTGTCCCTCACTTCGGCCCCAGCCTCCCCAGTGACTTGATGGTGAGTCCATCTACGGGGGTCCGGTGTCCCACCCCCAGGGGGACCCCAGAATGTCCTCTGCCAGGGTGCTGTGCCCTCCCTTGGGAAGCCTGGTGGGGGTGAGGGCCCCAAAGTGCCATTTTGCTGGGTCTGCTCTGACCAGGAAGGTCTGCCGTGGCTTCCAGGGCAGCTCCCACCACACCTGCTCCATGCCCTCCCTTGCCTGAAGCTGGAGGCTCCCCTCCTTCCCCAGGCAACAGCACAGTCTCTGCCTCCTCCGAGCACAGCAGTCAGTAGAGCGGGCTGTGTGCAGGTTGTCTGCCCCTGAGATGCTGCCCGGATGCTGGGCCATCAGCACCCTTCCTCTCCAGGCCCAGCTCATGCCACTTCCCGAGAGGAAAGAGCCCAGCCCCCCGGGATCCCGAGGCGCCCGTCCACACCGCTCATAGATGCACCGGGCTGGACCCAGAGAGTGGCCGGCGGCAGCTCTGACCATGAGCGTGGACCCAGGCACATCTGTCTGCCTGGGCTTCCTTCGCCCCATTAGAGGAAGAAACAGAAATGTTACAGGGAAGGGGCTTCTCGGCTCCTGGGGTCTGGAGGGCGAGTGCCTGGGGAGGGACGTCCTCGGGACCCAGGCAGCTGTTCCTGCAGAGCCCAGGGCCCTGTGCCTTCAGCAGGGATGGGGCGGCGGATGTTTCCTGGCTCAGGGTCTGGTTATTTTTGCCTGGAGCCTTGTGCTCTCTGGAGCCCAGGCTGCTGCCCACTGCCCACTGGATGTTGGAGACTTGATTTCTCAGTGTCACCAACTGCACGAGGAGGTGACCTTGGGACCAGGGCTGCCCAGGGTGAGGATGCCCAGTGCACAGCTGGCGAGGTCCTGGGCGGCCACCCTGAGCACCCCCTGAGTCTGCCAGAGTAGGGATAAACCCGAGTGGGGTGGGGCCCGGGGACCCGTTTCATCAGGCTGCATAGGCACAAAGGTGGAGACCCCGAGAAGGACAGTCTGCAGAGGGAGGCCTGGGTGCATCCTAATGAATCCGCCTCCCGGGAACGGTGTCCCAGAGCCGCCCGATCCACATGCCCATGATGGGGGCTGGGCCTCCGCCAGGACGGGACTCGGGGCTGTGGGCTTTCTCTGGGCACCAGGAGGAAGGGCTCTGCTAGCTGAATGCTGAAGGCTTCTCCCTGGACTTGCACTGGTGCATCCGGTTTTACAGTAACACGCTAGCCTGCACTCACTGTTCTCATGGTGGTTGTGTAAGTTAGTGGGATCCATCTCTGCAGCGTTGCTAAGCAGCCCGGGAAGGAACCGGGTCTCTGTTGGGCTGGCAGGTCTAGGCCCCTTGTCCCCTCAGAACTGCCTGCCCGGCAGGGACACGGCGGACTGGAGGCGTGAAGAGCTGCCTTGGGAGCGCTGTGCTTTCTCCAGACTCCCTGTTGCCCTGCAGTTGCTGTCCTCCCGCTGACGTGAGGCCCGGGGTGCTCTGGCCTCACGTCCTCCAGGATGGGGATGGGACTGAGGGTCTGCCCCCTGCCCTGGCTCCCGGCTCCTCCGGGGTGGGGGTGGGGGCTGGTGGTGTAAGAACGTGACTCCTCTGACTAGGAGTCCGCTCTCTCTGCGCGAAGGTGGACGGGTAGCTCCCTCAGCCTAGTGTGTGAAAGGGGCTGGGGTTCCCGGCCGCCCGCTGCATGGCCTGAGCCCGTGGAATCGTCGTCTGCTCCCGTGTCCAGCATCAGTCTCATCTCCCCGTTTCCTTGAGGACAAGAATGGTGACCGATGCTTGTGGGCTGTTGAGCAGACCTCTGGGGATGCTCCCTGGTGAATCAACAGGTGAGCAGACACTGTGTGACCAGACTCTGTGTTTCTGGTCAACACTGTCCACTCAGGGCAGATGTGAGCATCACCCCTGGACTCTGGAATTCCCCGGTTGCCCGGCCCAGGGGTTCTGGCCAGGCCTCGACTTAGAGATGGTCTTCTCCCCCAGACCAGCGTGGTGACAGCAAAGGGCCTAAGAGGAGGCACTTGGAGCCAGACTCTAGCGGGTGCCTCCAAGTGGGGGCCTGAGGCGGGGCCCTCAGCTCCTTGCCCTAACGGTGTGACCGCGGTGACACCCCCAGGCCCAGCGCAGCAGCAAGCGTGGGACGGGGGCTGGGAGTTTAGGACTGTCGTCCTGCCTCTCTGTCTGTTTCCTCTTCACTGACGCCTTGAACACTTGCAGTTCTCAAGGCTGTTTGCACAGTTGTACCCAGCGATTCCTTCTCACTCTATCGGCCTGCGTCTCCAGCTCCTCTCTCGAGCTCCACCCACAGCCTCCGGGGCCCCCTCTGTGGGAGTCGCTCCCGTGTTGATCCCAGCCTCGCTGTGAGCCTGTCTTCAGGTCTTCTCCTTTCCCGGGAGACCTCTGTGCTCCCTCACTTCCTGTGCCCCCCCCACCTCCCGCCCATCCTTGGTCTGACTCTGCCCAGGGACCCTCCAGGGCAGCGGCTGCAGTCGGAAACCACAGTCAGCTCACGGCGTGCGACGCACAGGACAAAGCACGCACGTTGCCGACAGCAGACGGGGACGGGGGCTTCCGGGACGGGGGCTCCCAGCTGTCCCAGGGCCCCAGGCTGCAGGGGTCCACGTGAAGGGCGTGGATGGAGGGGGCAGAGGGTGGTTCTGGGAGGGGTGGCCCACTTTCCGATCACCTCCAGCCGCATCGGCCTCTTTCCGCGGGCCCTGGAGGCGCTGGTTTTGTGACAGAGCGAGAAAACCTGCGCTTGGAGATGGAGACGCACAGGCTGGGTGTGGAGCGTGGGGGCCCGGCCCGCAGGGGCTCCTGACTGCACGCTGGTCCCCAGCCATGACCATCTTCCTTTGGAGGCTCCCGAGAGGAAGGGGCTGGAGGACGGTGCCCAGCGGGGCTTTGTGACCCCAGGGTCCCCAGGGTGGTCCGTCTCCCCTGTGACCCCCGGCCGCCAACCCCCGCATGGCACAACTGTGCTCACGGGTCCTGGAGTTCTCACGGGGCCCCGCACACTCACCCTCCCTGCCCGCTCCCACTACAAAGGGCCTCGCACACCCACACGCTGCCCTGGCTGGCACGGCCCCAGCGTAAACAGAGGGTGCGCTTTCCGTATTAATCACCGATATGAAAACACACGGCCTCTCTCTATTGTTCTGAACCTGGTTCACACCCTGTGTGACTTTACACTGTTCCTGCAGCCCTGGCTTGCCCTGAACTATGACTGACACCGATTCACCAGCACAGAAAGTGTGTTATCTGCTCTCTGCGTCTACACGGAGCTCCCTGGGAGCTGCCAGGCGGTGGCTCAGGCCTGAGACGGTGCAGGGGGAGGTCAGGCTCCCAAGGGCGGGCGACTTGGAGCCTCTGCTGGGACCACGCGGGGCCACCCTCTGCTGATTCTGCGGGTGCAGCCTCATGCCGGTTCCTAGCCAAATCCCTGTGCTCATTTCCTAAGTCAGATCATTCCCATTAAATCGGGGCACCCTCCGCCTACTTCATCACTCTGAACAGTGCATGGGAGAAGGACACACTTGGTCTGGAGACGGCCCCGCAGAGCTGGTTCTCCTGCAGGTGGGAGGCCTTGGCGGAGAAGAGGCAGCCCCGTGACCGGGGAACCTGAGAGCCTTGAGGAAGCGCGAGGGGCCTCTGAGTGCCACCCCATCGGCCCCAGAGCCAGATGCAGGCTGAAGAAAATAAAACAAGGAGAGAGACTTTCAAGCTCTCAAGCTTAAAAATAAGACACAATTTGCTAAATTTCCAATGGAAAGGAAAATTTATAACTTCTCTTTGAGTTGAAGGTCTTAGCAATAACTTCTTTCCTTAATTCCAAGTCCTGTTTCCACCCACGTTTAAGCCGTCTGCGTGATGTGTGGGACAGCACCGTGTGGGAGGCGGCTCGGGGTTCACAGGGCCGGGTAAGCAGGAATCCTTCTCAGCTCTGCAGCCCCACCGCCTTCCAGAGGCGACATGGAACCTCTTTCTCTTTAGCCCTTTCTGCATCTCAAGGGATAAAGAGAAGAAGAAAGTGTGTCTCTCCTGAGTAGTGAAATGGGAAAACTGAACAGGAAACGAGAGAAACCAGTGTACCCCCCACAGCCCGCCGAGGCACTGGGAGGAAAACACCTTTCTTTCTCTTATGGGTGGTCTGGGCTCTCAGCTCTGCCCTCTCCTCCGCTCTGCCGGCCTCTGCTCCTTTGAACCCTCACAGCAACGGAAGCGGTTCTGTGCGGAAGTGAGGAGACTGCGTTTTCTGTGACGAGTCACAAAAGGAGGCGTTCGTTTTTACTTTTTCAGCTGTGGTGAAATACACACGATGAACATGACGCTCAGCACGCCGTGCGGCCGTCCCCAGCGTCCAGCCCTGGAATTCCTCATCTTGCAAAGCTGAAACGCGGTCCCCGGGAAACACGGACGGCACCCCCGTCCTGGCTGCTGGCCCCCACTCCCTTGCTCTGCCTCTGAATCTGACTCCGCCAGAAGCCTCCAGCGAAGTCACCGTCTTCGTCCTCGTGTGACAGCTTGGTTCACTGGGCATCGTGTCCTCCGGGCTCGTCCTTCTGTAGCTTCCGTCAGGACCTCTTCCTCTGTGAGGCTGGATGGCACTCTGTTACGCGGACAGACCACCTTCTGTCTGTCCACAATCTGCTGTTGGGGTCTTGGGTGGTCTCCACCCATCTCTGTTGTGAATCAGCCTGGCCTCACACCCCACGGCGTCCGCACCCTGTACTCCCCGCAGTGTCCACCCCGCCTCACTCCCCATGGCGTCCACCCCGCCTCACTCCCCGCTGGCCGTCCCACCTCGCTTCTCCCCAGCAGCCACCAGGTTTCAAAGGTCTTTAGTCTCGGCTCCCACTCGTCTGCTGGTGGACGGCTCAGGCGGACATACCATGTCCTTTATTTGCATGGAGAGGCTGTGCATACAGCCGTCACTCTGGGCTCTGCCTGCACCACGGTGAGGGCCCCGGCCCTGAGGGTCTCACCCACAGCCCCTTCCCTTGAGGACGGGAACCTCGAGGAGACACAGGGGTGGAGGGCGGCAAGGAGGCCCCAGCTTCGGTCCTCGGGGCTGCCTGTGGGGGCCTGCGACCGGCAGGGGCGGGAGGGACCCTGCAGCGCCTTCTGAGCTGTCAGGCACCAGGGCCACAGGCCCTCAAGTCAGAAAAGGAAAGAAAGCACATGAAGGAAACCCCCATCACGTTTATCAAAACGACAAAAGCAAATCGCGGAAGACGCGGCAGTCTTGTGGAACCCGTGCTTTCTGACCACAAGCAGCACTCGGGGAGGAGCTGTGGTGCCCCGCGTCCCGCATCCCGCATCCTCCTTGGAGGACCAAGCAGCGGGCACATCCCAAGGACTCGGTGCTCGAAGCAGCGGACTGCAGCACAGACCCCCACCTCCCGCTCTCTGATTCCCACCTGCTGGCCTGACCCCGAGGCTGCCTCCTCCCGGGGGACGTGCAGACGGGGGCCAGGCCAAGGTGCGGCAGCCTGCTTTAATTCTTCAAATTGCTGCTTCCCCATGGGCCTGCGCATCAGCGCTGCCGAAGGAACCCAGTGGCCCTGGCTGCTAATTCTGAGTGGCTCCTCCCGGGTGGAATTCCTCCTGGGGCGGGATGTGGGTGCCACCTGTGAAAGAGGCCGCTGGTCGCAAGGCCCTGGAGCAGGGGCTCAGAGGGGCTGTGCAATGCGGTGGTTTAAGGGAGCTTTCAAATACTCCGATTTCCAGGCCCAACTCATGACCAATTAGGAAAAACTAGTGAACCTCAGCGCAGAACCCAGGCGTCCACATTCTTCTAGCAAGTGGATGCACACGGGCTCTGAGGGCCGTCTCTCAGAGACCCAGCCATGCACACAGGGTGGCACGTTCCCTTGTACAGCGACTCTTGGGACATTATTAAGGCAAGGTAGTCAATGCTGTTTCCTTAAAAGATGTACATCTTTGCAAAGAACAAAGCTGGATGAACACAGACAAAACCTTGGCAATCTGTATCTCTGCATAACAGGGGGCTGGTGTCTGATTTTCTTTTGTTTTGCTTCCTTATGTTTTCGGAAGCGCCTCGGCTGTACAGCTCTGGTCACTGGTAACGACAGCCACACCTGCTCACAGAGGAGAGGCCACGTCACGTGGTGCTGGGCACACTGTCCTGGGGTCCGGAGGAGGCCTGCCCCTGGGGCCCCTGTGACGTGGGTCCCTGCGTTCGGGGAGTTAACCCTTTGTGTCAGCCCTGTGTTGGGGCATCTCCTGTCCCCGAGAGGGCAACTGTGGGCTCTGTGTCCCCAGTACCAGATGAGGACGCCCAGCACCATGGGGCCCCTGCTTCAGATCCGGCCGTGACCTCCCCAGTGACCCGAGTGAGGACTTTGACTTGACTTCTGGACCCAGTGTTGAAATGAAGGCTGGCACAGACGGGCCCTTCCCCTCCCACTCACACAGGGCAGGCTCGCTGCCAGATGCCAGTGGATGGAGCCGGGAGGAGAGGGCGGGGGCGGGGGCGGGGGCGGGGGCTCTTCAAAGGGCCGCTAATGAGTCTTCCTGTTGTCTGAGTCGGTGTGTACACCTGGGTTTTGCAACCTGGGCTCCCAGGGAGACCACAGAGCCAGAGCCCCGACACAGGGCAGGGCAGCACCCCATCTGTGGGATCAAAGGACGGACTGTCGAAGGCAGCGAGTTTGACCGGGAGGCCTCCTCCAGCTGCGGGAACAGAGGATGCGCAGCAGAGGGTGGGCGTGGGGGGAAGGGAGACCGTCGAAGGCACGTTAAAATGCAGTCCATAGGATAACCGCTCACCACGCCACACCCTGCAGGCCTGCCAGCCTCCGCCGGGCCTTGCGGAGCGGTGTTGGCGGTTGACTGACACCGTCAGGGTCGTCTCGGTGGGAGGAGGGGAGGGTTCCGCTCAGCCCCGCGCAGTGCAGGGCGGTCCCCACCTCGGAGAATCTCAGGCCGAGGGGGCCCAAATTGAGGACGGACCCGGAAGAGCGGTGTTCACGCCCCAGTGTGGCTTCGGGGGTTCTGTGGTTGTTAATGTTTCACCGTCACATCCTCACCCCACACTCTGCACTGAGTCTCCCACGTCCTCGGAAACATCTCCTGAGTCTCCTGTACGCCTTCTCCCGGGGCTTTCCACCTCCTGCCGTTATTCCTCCTACATTATCTTCATAATCTTTGCTTTTCTCTTCCATCTGATCTCATTTTCCCCCTACACATTCCATCACTTATTTTCCATCTTTCTTCTGCTCTTTATGATCAGAAATCAAAACCAAACTCAACAAAACACTGTGAGCTCCTGAGCCAGAGCAGAGAGGAAAGTTCCAGCTGGAGTGGGGTGTTGTTCTTATTCAGTCGCTCAGTCGTGTCCGACTCTTTGCGACCCCATGGACTGCAGCACGCCAGGCTTCCCTGCCCTTCACCGTCTCCCAGAGTTTACTTAAACTCATGTCCATCAAGTTGGTGATGCCATCCAAGCATCTCATCCTCTGTTGACCCCTTCTCCTCTGCCTTCAATCTTTCCCCCCATCAGGGTCTTTTCAAATGAGTCAGCTCTTTGCATCAGGTGGCAGAAGTATTGCAGCTTCAGCATCTGTCCTTCCAATGAATATTCAGGACTGATTTCCTCTAGGATGGACTGGTTGGATCTTGCTGTCCAAGATTCTCAAGAGTCTTCTCCAGCACCACAGTTCGAAAGCATTAATTCTTTGGCACTTTGGTGGGTGTCTGACTGCAACAGGAGGCATTGTACTTTTACAGCTGCTTCTAAGTCAGGAATCAAGTCAACTTCTGTGGGCAGCCACTGAGGGCAGACGGGTGTCCGCTGAAACTGAGACTTGACTCCTTGTGTGGGAAGAGGGGAGAGGCTGTGAAGAATTGTTTAAACTGGGGGCAAATGTAAAACATTAAAGACCGAGAAAGTGCACAGGGGTCCGTGCCAGGCCGGGCTGGGGCTCACCCGGGAGTGACCTCACCTCCAGGGAGGGGCTGCTGTCTCAGAAGCACATGGGTCAGAATGTGAATCAGACCCAAGCCCACCGCACCCCACCTTCTCACCAGGCCGCTGCCAGCACCCCACAGACTCCCTGAGTCCGCACCCACTGCAGGGAACAGACTCCCTGAGTCCGCACCCACTGCAGGGAACAGACTCCCTCAGTCTGCACCCACTGCAGGGAACAGACTCCCTGAGTCCGCACCCACTGCAGGGAACAGCAGGCTCCCGAGGCCTTCGTCTTTCTACGTCTTGTACACTCCCACGTCTAAGGAGGCTTCTGCTTCCTGGTGTTTATCAACCTGCCTGAGGCCCAGGACGAGGAAGCAGGGAGACGCAGCTGAAGCCCCAGACGTGAGAGGGCGCCGGGTAGGGCAGCACAAGAGGCTGCCCAGGAGACGCGCTAAGCCCCTCTGGGGGCTGCTGACCCTGGACGCCCCTCTGGCCTCAGCTGCAGCCCATCCCCGGCCCTGGGCCCACAGGCTCCAGCCTCAGCTGCCGGATAACAGGAAGCAGTGCAGGAGACGTGCTCCTCAGCCCGCGGGTCACCGGCCGTGTCATTGCAGGGTCTGGAGGGCAGGTCGGTCACGGCCGCGGCTACCCGCAGGCTCCCGGGACGGTCTCTTTGAACGTGAGGGAAGTTTAACTATTTTGGAAAGCTGGAAGAGATCCAGGGCAAGGATGTTTTCTTTCTTTTGTGCGAGGGCAGGAGGGCGGGGGGGGATCTTGCTATTTTGGTGTCTGGAGGCGACACCACAAACACTCGGAGGAGCCAGGCCCCCGTGGTGCTGCGTGCAGGCCAGCGGGGGCACCTGGGGGAGCCTTGGGGTCTCGCGGGGGGAGGGGGAGGAGGGCGTCCACGGCTGTCTGGCACCTTCTTCCGGGTCACTCCGTGAACATCCTCGTGGCAGGCCCGAGGACACTGCCTTCTCAGTGCCCTGGACACAGGCCTGGGCCTTGCTGTCTCCAGGGGACGCCCAGGAGACAGGAGAGCGACACGGCCCCAGTGGCCACGTGCACAGGCCGGCTGGCGTGTCCCCAGGATGCAGAAGGTGAACCGTCTTGGTCTTTCCCGTTCATAGTGCACACGGAAATAACCTCCCCCGCTTTCTGCTGACATGGCTGCAGGGTTGTCACCAAATAAAATCATCCTAATCATTTGAGCATCTTCCTGGGATTCTTCAGAGAAAATATATCATCTTCATTTTGATAAGAACAGGCAACTTTCCATGCCCGTTCCGCCCATGTGAAAAGTGAGGTCAAAGTGTCAGTGACTCAGGCGTGTCTGACTCTGCGATCCCCTGGACCGTAGCCCTCCAGGCTCCTCTGTCCATGGGATTCTCCAGGCAAGAATCCTGGAGTGGGTTGACATTTCCTTCTCCAGGGCATCCTCTCAACCCAGGAACTGAACCCATGTCCCGTGTGTCTCCTGCATTGCAGGTGGATTCTTTCCTGTTTGAGCCATGTTCCTTCCATGGACCCCTGTAAACGCCTGTCAGGGAGACAACTCCCTCGGCGAGCCAGGTTACACGGCCCTGATGCCCTGTGTGGCAGCGCCAATCAGACACAGGTCTTCTCACCCTTCCTCAACGCTGTGCTCTCCCCGGAGCCCCTTGCCCGTGGCCAGGTCAGAAACCGAGTGAGCAAAGCAGAAGAGAGAGCGAGGAGCCCGCCCGCCGGCCTGGCCCACCTGGCTAGGATTCCACGTGGCGCCAAGTCCAGGGCTCTTCTCTCTACCACGTGGACTGAGCGTCCTGAGTGCCTAATTACGCGTCTGTATCTCTCAGCACTGGTTGGGTTCTTTACTAAACGGTGAACAGAAAGCCGTGGAGACACCAGATTTTTCACCCGGGGGAGAAATACGTTACCTTGAAACTTGGAGGAGCAGCCTAGTGGGTAAAAGAAGGAGGGAAACAACGCTGCACTTATGATCATCTCCTTGAGTCTGAGTTTTCAGTGTACTAGCTGCGCTGTTACCGGAAGGCGTAAGTCTGAGTTTTCAGTGTACTAGCTGCGCTGTTACCGGAAGGCGTAAGTCTGAGTTTTCAGTGTACTAGCTGCGCTGTTACCGGAAGGCGTGTCTTTCGAGTTCACTTGCAATCGTTTCACTAAATAAGACGAGCAGCTTCAGACTGCACACCCACCATGGAGCCAGTCCATTCAGACGTCCGCGTTTGCAGGCCATGCATCCAGGGCGATGGGTCTGTCCCTCTCTCTGTCCTGGACTGTCCCCTGCCTTTCCTGGGGAGCTGAGCGGTGACTCTGATGCCCCAGTGTCTTCCTGCCTCTATGGGGAGCATTTTGCTGGATGTTTAGCAGTGACTTTTGCCCCGAATCCTGGCTATGCTCACGCCTCCGCTTCCTCCGTCTCAGACTGCCTCGCTCCATGGGCGGTGGGAAGGAAGTCAGTTTCTGCCATGTTCTGTGGGTCAAGGAAGGCTTGTTTATCCTGCCGGTAAAGTCAACAGGCTGCTGACTTCCTGCGGGACTGCAGGCTCTCTGAGACAAGGGAGCCCAGTGGATCAAAGCCTGGGCTGCAGCAGTTCTGAAAATATGCTAATACAGCACCTGTGGGCCCACCTCCGGGAGGAAGTGGAAAGCTCACAGGGACCTCTGGTCTCACTGTCTGGGAACCTCGGGGAGGAGCGGGGAGGACATGGCTTCTTCAAGGAGTACCCTGGAGGCCCCGTCACCCTGTCCCAGGACCCACAGCCTCCCCGAGCAGGAGGTGGGCAGACTGGACTTTCCAGGGATGGTCTCCAGTGGACTTTGTTTGGAGAAGATTTGCTCAGAGCAGCGGTCCTCTCTGAGACCGGTCCGCTCAGGCTGCCTCCCCATTGGTATGGCTGAGGCTGGGGTCCTGCAGTGTCTCAGCTCTGTCCTGGAACCCTGGTGTACCTGCAACCCACAGTTACTATCCATCTTTCAGTTCAGTTCAGTTCAGTTGCTCAGTCGTGTCCGATTCTTTGCGACCCCATGGACTGCAGCACGCCAGGCTTCCCTGTCCTTCACCGTCTCTCAGAGTTTACTCAAACTCATGTCCATCAAGTTGGTGATGCCATCCAACCATCTCATCCTCTGTCGCCCTCTTCTCCTCCTGCCTTCAATCTTTCCCAGCATCGGGGTCTTTTTCAATGAGTCAGTTCTTCACATCAGGTGGCCAAAGTATTGGAGCTTCAACATCAGTTCTTCCAGTGAATATTCAGGACTGATTTCCTTTAGGATGGACTGGTTGGATCCATCCTTACTATCCACTGAATCAGGGAAGGGAGGGCCTCATCCTCCTCCATCCTTGGCATTCCCTGCACCTGCTGCTCACTTGCACTCAGTCTGCACTCTGTGAGGATAGACAGATGCTGCATGCTCAGGACCACATGCTCACAGCTGCTCCTGTTGTTCAACAAGTGGCCAGGATAAGAGATGAGTTTAGGACCTGGGTGTCAGGATTCCTGTCCTGGTTTTCTGAGTTAATCCTCCCAATGCCCCACACCCAGCAGTTCTCTCCAGAGGAAGTACCTGGCTCATCATGGCTTAGCACTGGCAATCGGACACTGGTAACCCAATGATAATGCAAAAAAGTGGATCCGCCAGAGTGTTTCTAATGGCATGCCCCTTTTCCCGACTGTGTACATGACATGCAGAGCTCCAGCACCCCAAGAAAGCACGGAGCTGATGCAGCAGTAAGTGTCCTGGGGTGGCTATGCCAAGAAAACCAAATGGCAGGTCAGGGGTTCACTTGGATGCAGCTGGGACCAAAAGACACCCCAGAGACACAAGGGTTTTGGTAAAAGACCAAATACCAAGGAAGCCAGAGAAGAAAACAGGTCATCACTTGGTTCCCTCGCAGAGTCGGCCTCCATGTGCTGACCTTCCTGGCGGAAGGAGCCCTTTGATGGAGAGCCGGGGATGCGTCCGCTGCGGTCACGCCCCTCGCACAGATGTGATGCCTCCTCTGCCCACGTAGCCAGGGCAGCACTGCAGCCAATGTGATGCAGCAGAGGGCAGATGAGCTCGGGGGGCTGCCCCAGGGCGCCAGCCCTCTGCTGCGCACCTCCTTCCTGAACCATTCGTTTGAAAGGATCTTTTTTCTTACTTAGAAACTGAACTAGTTTAGCTCAGTTGTAAGGACTTTTCTCCAGTGATGACAGCACAGGCATCGCTTCCTGACCGATGAAGCCTGTCTCTCAGGGGCGGGAAGGGAAGGCCCTGGGCCAGACCCATCGCCATTCACGCCACTTAATGCCCATAATACTCTTGTGAGCTTTCCTGAAAACCATCGTCTCCATTTTACAGAGATGGAAATGGACTCAAGAAGCGGAAGTAGTTGACCCAGGTAGAAATTGGGACTTAAGCCGTGACCTCTGGCATCCAGATCCAGCCACACTTTGCCCAGGTCTCACGACTACCTGCTTCCTGTTATCAGGTCATTGTCACGCGTCAAGCTTCTGTTCATCATCAGGAGAAAGATGGCACCAACTCAGAAATCATCGTGGGTTTTTCCTAGCTCTTTGACTAATTGGGCTTTCAGACTGATTTCAGACTAGCTACCCCAAGAATACATCATCGTCTTATCCACATTCAAACTCTCATTGTTTGCTTTTCATTTAGACACATCATTTTAGCTCATTTTCAGTCAAGGTTTTCATCCCTGACACGAGTCAGAACTTTGATGTAAACCTTAAAGGGGTTGGAAAGACAGCTGTCAAGAAAGCCCCAGTTAACGAGCTGTCCTAACTTCCGGAAGTTGGAAGGAATAATCAAAACAATCTTTAACAAGGACCACCAGTCGTGGTCTTTGTGTGAGGAAACAGCAGACAAGCCCCACCGAGGCTCTGAGCACCTCGATGAGGCAGCTGAATCGTCCAGCGAGTCGTCCCGCGATGGTGGGATTTATAAAAGCAAGATGTTTCCACACCTGTGCTCACAGCAGCATTGCTTACAACATCCAGAGGGTGGGACGTGTCCATTCATGGGTGAATGGACACCCAAAATGTGCTCCATCCACACAAGGGAGTACAATATTATTCAGCCTCAAAAAGAGAAGAATCTGACACAGGCTAGAGCATGGTGGACATTGAGGACATGATGCTCAGTGAGGTGACCAGTCAGGAAAGGACCAGTATTGCATGATTCCACCTGTGTGAGGTCCCGAGAGTCCTCAGATAGTGACAGAAAGCAGGAGGGTGGTGTCCAGGGCAGGGCAGGGGGACAGGGCGTTCCCGCGGGGACAGGGTTTCCGCCTCACAAGGTGAGGAGAGTCCTGGTGACGGTGCTGGTGGTGGTGGCAACGGGCCTGAGGCCACTGAGCCGTGGATCCAGTGGGGAGGTCAAGTTCGTGCCATGTGCGTTTTACCACAATCTTTTAAAAAGCAGGAAGTGCTTCTGTGGTCCTCCTTAAAGGGGACCCCAGCCATAAGCCTAGGGTGCAGGCAGAGGAAGTTTCCTGGGGATTTATTCCTAGACTCTGTGCTGATGGCTTTATATCTTGGACTTGTTTAATTAGAGACTTCTATTCTTGAGGACTGCCAAGAAATTGTATAAAATTCTTTAGTCTGGTAAATCTTGACGTTAAAAATCAAAAGAAGACCATTGTTTTTTAGCTTATTTTTAACAAAATTTTGTGCATTTTATTTTTGCCAGTTTATTTTAACTATTAGCATCTTAAATCCGTGAAAGCTTTGTTTTATTTTTCTTCTGGCATCTCCCTTGTCTGGTTGGAGGGGCTACTGTGGCCCAATGTCGGGGCAGCTGGAGGTGGGCTTGGCCCTCGTGCCCAGCTCTCTGCCTTGCCCCTGAGCCTCCCTGGTACCCCGGCTGCTTCTGCCCTGTCTCTCCAGCTACAGAAGCCACGTGACCCGTAGCCTCAGAAAACTCATCCTCCCAGGGCACCGAGGTCATTTTCAGGGAGTCAGGGGTCTGCTCACACCAGCGGGAACACACTCCATCTGCTAACCTGCGCACTTAGACATGGTGAAGAGATGGCTGTTCAGAGCTGAGTTCCACATCTCTCTCTCTCTTTCTAATCGTCTGGTCCTTTTCATCGCAGACTTTCCCAGGAGACACACCCCTTAGAGCCCCTAGGGCTTGAGAGACGCAGGATGAAGCCAGGAGCAGCGGCTGTCAGGGACAGGAGGGCCAGTGTCTGCAGGCACAGGTCGGGGGGGGGGGGACAGGGAGGGGCCCACGAGCAGCGCGAGGAGGTGGGTGGGTCGTCCCCGGTGCTGGGGTGACTCTCAGGGCTGGGAGGGGCCTGGCGCCTGTGCAGGTGGAGCTGAGTAAACAGCAGCAGCACAGTGTGTGGGCAGCGGTCTGAGGGCACCTTGAGCTCAGCTGCAGGGTCTGGCCCCATCATTTGTTCCTCATCCCCACCCTCTGGCAAAGTTTCCCCGGGACTTCTTTTCTTCCTGGATCTTGGGTTATGCACACAGGCACCTAGCAGGTCAGATGCCAACTGCAGTTTCCCCCTCTGTCCCCCTGTGTGGACAGCGTGGGGCCCGTTGCCCCCAGTCTCATGTGGGCCTGTACGCTGGGGCCGGGACATTGGTGTTTAATTTCTGTTCTCTGCGGGAGAAACTCAGGGCATCTGCTTTACCTGTTTCCATACGTAAGAAAGCATTTTAGTTTCTTCCACAAAAGCCAAGCCTCCCAGGAAGGCAGCGGGGATGCCAACAGAAGAGTGCGTTCAGAGTCCAGGCCTGGGGTCCTCACACGAGCAAAAGGGGCTGGCTGGTGTCTGCGGGGAGAATGCTTTATGTGCACACACACACACCCGTGTACACATGCACACACCTGCACGTACATGCACGTGCCTGTACACACGTATATACATGTGCACACAGAGACACGTACACGCGCATGCATATACATGCGTGTGCACACATTTATGCACACATACCTGGGACACACGTACTACAGCTGTTGCTCCTCTTCTTTGGTTGCCAAGGCATGTCTGACTGTCTGCGACCCCATGGACTGCAGCACCTCAGGGTTCCCTGTCCTTCACTGTCTCCCGGAGTTTGCTCAAGCTTGCGTCCATTGAGTCAGTAATGCTATTATCTCATCCTCTGTCACCCTCTTCTTTTGACTTCAATCTTTCCCAGCATCAGGGTCTTTTCCAATAAGTGGGCTCTTCACATCAGGTGGCCAAAGTATTGGAGCTTCTGCTTCAGCATCAGTCCTTCCAGTGAATATTCAGGACTGATTTTCTTTAGGATTGACTGACTTAATCTCCTTGCAGTCCAAGGGACTCTCAAAAGTCTTCTCCAACACCACAGTTCAAAAGCATCAATTCTTTGGCACTCAGCCTTCTTTATGGTCCAACTCTCACATAAGGTGCTCATGGTAAAGATTCTGCCTACCAATGTAGGAGACATGTGTTCCATTCCTGGGTTGGGAAGGTCCTCTGGAGCAGGAAATGACATCCCACTACAGTATTCTTGCCTGGGAAATCTCAAGGGCAAGGGAGCCTGGTGGGATACAGCCCATGGGATGGCAAAGAGTTGGACACAACTGAGCCACTAAGCGCACACACACACACACACACACATTTACTGAAGAAAATCCACATTTAAGTGGACAGTTCAAACCTGTGTTGTCAAGGGTCAGATGTGTATCCGAATGTGACAGAGAATGTACACGTAAAGTGTCATTCGGGAAAGTCAGCACGCCGCACATGAAGCAGAGCGCGTGAAGCCGAAGCCAGCGCACGTCACGCCGCTGGCGTTTCATCGAGTCTGTGGACAGCAGACGCCTCAAACGTGCAGCTAGTGGTGCTGGTGCCCCCGGCAGTCAAACCTTGAGGCCGGTCGTTCTCTGCATGCTCCCCCCTTGCTCACCCTGCGCTGGTGCCACGCTGGCTTGCCTCCAAGTCAAGGCAGGTCCACCCCCGCCCCATCCCTCTGAAGTCCCTGGAGAAGCCACCACCTTGGCCTACTTCCAGCTCATGCTAGGCTGAGAAGTCAGGAGGATATTTTAAAACTGAAAGTCCCTCCATGGCCTCAGGCTGAACCTAGAACAAACTCCTGCCACGTGGCCTGGTCTAGCTCCTGCCGTGTCCTGCTACGTTCCCAGGGCTCCAGCCTCAGAACACCCTGGTCCTCCTCCTTGGCTCGGGGTCTGCACCTGAGCCTGGAGCTTCTTCCCCGGGCCCTCCACCTGAAGCTGTCCTGCCTCCTCCACGTGGAGCTCCGCGTCACCTCCCAGAGAGGCCGTCCAGGGTCCTGCCCATAAGGAAGGGGCTCCCATCCCTGGCGCCTCCACCAGCCTCTCCTAGACCCCCTACTAGGCGCTCTTCACAACCTGCTCTGGCTTGTCTATTTGCTCACTTCTGCATTGCCACCCCCCAAACGATGGACTGGCCACGCCATTACAGCCACGATGGACTGCCCGTGCTGTTATGGCCACGCCGTTACGGCCACGCCGTTACGGCCACGATGGACTGCCCGTGCTGTTACGGCCACGATGGACTGGCCACGCCGTTACAGCAGGAAAAGGGCCAGTCCCATCCGTCGCTGCCTCCCCAGGACCCTCAGCATGTCCTACCTCAGAAATAGAATTTTTATCACAGCCCAGAACATACATTTTCATTACGTGTGATTTAAGGATATTTTCTGGGCTTCCCTGGTGACTCAGCTGGTAAAGAATCCACCTACAAAGTGGGAGACCTGGGTTCGAACCCTGGGTTGGGAAGATCCCCTGGAGAAGGGAACGGCTACCCACTCCAGTATTCTGGCCTGGAGAATTCCATGGACTGTACAGTCCGTGGGGTCACAAAGAGTCGGACACGACTGAGCGACTTTCACTTTCAAGGGTATTTTCTATCCTATTATGTTCTATCCTAGTTCTTTTTCTCAAAAAGCTACTTTTGACCCAACAAACTTTGCAACTCATTGTAGAAAGAATGTTCACCATTCTTGATTTATTTGGATGATGGGATTATATAAAATCTTTATAGCTCAGCTGCTTCAGATGACATGTTTGGCAAAACTTTCAATTATTCTTCGAAATAGTGAAGACTCGGGCAATGAAAATTTAATTTGCATGTAGGGTTCTCATGTAGTGAATAAAAGGAATTTTTATTATTTTATAAAAAGAAAAGAGGATGGGGAGAACTTTCAATGTATGAAGTCATTTTTAACAGAGCAGCAAATAAATCAAGTACATTTACAACCTGTGGCCTGACAGCTAAGTCGGTGACTCAAAGATGCAGAGGTTGCCACAGTGTCGGCAGACCTGAGCCTCTCTGGGGACCGAGGACCCAAAGGTGCAATCTGACAGGGGAAATTTTTTATCTTGCTTTGTTTCAAATGTTTTTAAAGTAACTTTGAAATATGAAATAAAAACTGTTCAAAAGAGTAAATAAAAATTATGACAATGAATGTACCAAGTGCCAAGCCTCTCCTTGATTCCCGTTTGAAGGGCTTATCCTTTCAGGGATATTTATGATTATTTCCCTCCCTTTAAAGAAATAAATGATGCACACTTGCACATCACGCTCCTTCAGAAACCTTTCTGGGAGGTTTCGGGACGTCGCTCCACGTCTGGTCATGCTAGGCCTTGTCCGTTTCGTGGGCTGTGTCCCCGGTCAGCACCCCATTTATTTAACCAACTTCACGTCGACCATGCAGACTGTCTCCACATTCTTGCTGCCAGACCATGATGCAAAGAGTAACAAGCTTGACAAACCTCACGGAAGACAGGGACAAGGATTTCTGAGGGGTGGATTCCAGAAACGGAGCTTCTGGGTCAGAGGGCAGGTGGGGGTGGGCAGGCACCCACCGTCCAGGAGGCCCCGGGGCGCACACCCTCCTGTGGGTCAGCAGACGCTCCTCGTCACACCCGCCGCTCAGGGACACTCGCGGGCCTTCGGACGCTTGCCGGTCTGGTGGGCGAACAAAGGCGTGGCAGCGTGACATGCGTGAAGGGTGATGAGCGGCGGTGAGGATTCTGGGCCACGCGAGACAGCGTGAGGAGGCAGCGTCCACAGGCAGGGGGAGGGCGTCAAAGCAGCGGCTTCGAAAGCGGACGGCTGCTGTGACTGTACTAGCGCTTTCCTTCTCCCTGTGATTGTACGCAGCGTCCACACGTGCCCTTTCATTTTGCTCCTTCTGAAACCCTGCATTCTTTGTTTTAACTCCTCTCTCAGTAAACACAGTCGCCAAGTAATTTCCCCAAAGTGTTTCGTGCTGTTAAATGCCCACATTTTTATACGACGAACTGAAATTTAACTGGGTAGAAATTACCAGCTGCACTCGGCCACACTCTCCCTTCGGAATCGCAGAGCGTTTTCACTTCATCTTGAGGCATCCAGGGCTCCTCTAAGAGAAGTCTGACGTTCAGCTTCATGAGTGATTTGCTCCTTTTACAGTATTTACTCTTAATCCTTAAATCTCCATAACTTTACCAAGACGTGACTCAGTGTTTATAATTCTGTGTCGTTATTTTTCCTGATACAAAGCGTGCCCTTTCCACCTTCGGCTTCAGGGCTTACACTTACTTTAGAAATGTTTTGTTCTATTATACTTGAGTGGTTTTATTTTTCTGTTTATTCTCTTCTGTCTTCGGGAACATCAATTATACTCAATTTAGTACTTTTCAGTCCAGCTTTATATAGTTTTCATTTTATCTTTACTTGCTAGCCCTTTTTATTTCCCTTGGCCTGGGTGATTTTTTCATACTACTGACTCTGTGCCCAGTGGTGTATATTCTAGTTTTTTCCCTAAACTATCCATGTCCCCCCATTAACAGTTATGTTGTTATCCTCAGTTGCCTTTCTGGGTTCTGCAGTCTCCTTTTATATCCTCTGTATCTCTTTTTTAAGGTATTTCTCAACCAACTGTCAAAAGAGTATTTACTCTTCAGTTTATTTGAGAGTGTGGACAAGTATTTTCCTAAAATTTCCTTTTATCACCTGCGAGGATTCTTCTTTTTAAGTGCATTCTTCTTTGTTATTTGCTTCTAATTCTCCTTTCTTTCTACTTAGACATTTGTGATGTTCATGCATGTGCTCCTTTCGTATTCTTTCTGCTTGTTATTCTTATTCTACTGGGATGGTTTTATCTGGGTCTGATATTTGCTTGAACACAGGATGTAGGAGGGCAGAGTGTTCTGGTACAGCCGACAGCTGCCAATCAGCTCTATTGTCGCCAAATACTTTTCAACAAAACCTACCGCCTGGGCACACACATCCTTCCTGAGGTTTGAGGCCTTCGCTCCATTAGGGTAAGATGGTTCCCCAGCCAGTAGCTGGGCAGAGGGTTGCTGGGCTTGTGACTCGACGCTGACTTCTCCTTGTTCACACGGCCATGGTCTGAAATGTCCTGCTTCTGGCTGTGCCCCCAGATGGAGAAGCCCAGGCCACAGAGGCACTCACCTCACCCCCTCCGTGGGTGCACCTCTGCCTCAAGGCAGAGTCATCAAGTCGTGGGACCTGCTTCCTCCCAGGGCGACTGCGGGTCAGAGAGCATGCAATGCTCTGGGAGGGGTATGGGGGCTCGCTCCAGAATCGCTTGCAGTTGAGGGAGCCCCAAAATCTAAATAGTTGACTGCCTACCACAGCTGCGGAGCCCAAGGCTTCAGTGTCACCACGAATCACTGTCTCTGCTTCTTGCCTTTGCCTCTTTGCAGGTGCTCCTTGTCAGGAGGGCCATCCCTTGGGGCCTTGGGAGGCCGGCTGAATCTTCTGGCCACGTGAGTCTCAATTACTCCAGTAGAAAAAAGAGAGAAGCTCCCTTCAACAGACCAAAGGAAGCATCAGGGTCGGGTCTGCTGGGTTCTGGTGGGTCTCATTTGGGTCCTGTGCCCGCTACTGGACAAAAAGGCTCAGCCCAGAGCGTGAAGCCCTCTCAGGCTCAAGCTGGAGAAGTTTGATTCCACTGACCCTGTGTGGCCGGGAGCCCAGGGTCAGGAGGGTGGGAGGACGCAGCTGGGGCAGCCACGCCATTCCCAGCTGATCCAAACGCCGCTCTATCTGGTGGAATTCTTCCTATTCTTAAACTGTTTTCTCTCCTGAATTCAATCAGAGGTGGAATTCGTTTTCTAATTCACTTTTATGGCTTTCAGAGGTGAGGGCATAATCTCTTCATTTCTGATCTTTACCTGCAAGTCCAAAGTTAGCTACCTGTTCAACTTTATGACGTGGATTCTTTGTCATTAAACCACCAATTCCAGGCGTCTGCTGGTCGTGGTCCTGGGCCTGCGGTCGCAGCAGTAATGAAGGCAGGCGTTGGTCCTGGCCTCTTGGAGTTGGTGTTTTGAGTATAAGATGTGATGCGGGGAAAATGGACTTTACTTTTCAACCAGCTTCGCAGCCATGGGTCTGTTCCCAGTAAAGTGGCCTTTCCTTGCTCTGGGGGGGTGGGTGGCGCAGAGGACAAGCAGGCCCTGGGTGAGAGGAGCCGACCCCAGAGAAGCCGGCCTCTGGGGCTTCCCGGCCTTTGACCTCTCATGGTCCTGAGTGAACTCGCTGCACGGGTCCTCCCGTGTCCTCCCCGCTCGCGTCCAGCACGTCCCCAGGGCCTGGCGCCCACTGCGTCTCAGGCAGATCTGCCCCTCACTGCCCCCACCCCGGGGGCCTGAAGGCCAGGCCGGGATCCTGGGGGCTGTGGGACGGCTGGCCAGTCACCAGGGACCCGAGCAGAGTCCAGGCCGGCGTTTGCAGCCCTTACAGTGTTTACAGCACTTGCAGCCCTTGGCCACGGGCACAGGCCAGCGAGTCCCAGCCCACTGCACGCCCGGTCATGCCGCTGCCCCGAGAGGCAGAGCCTGGACCACAGATGCGTCAGGCTCGCGTGGGCCACTGTGACCGCGAGACCCTCCTGCTGGGGAGCAGCGCCTGGTCAGAGCCTCGCCCGGCGCCGTCCTGTGCCCAGTCACTCGTGTTCACGTCTCTATCGACAGGCGCTGTGTTTTTCTTCATCTTCCTGACCCTGGACTCCGGGGCTGGTCCAAGCCCATCTTTCCCAGGCACGGTCCTAGGCCGGCTCTGGCCCCGGTCACCCTGCGGGGAGGTGGATGCCTTTCTAGTTGCGGCCCAGCCTGTCCCTCTTGTCCTCTCTCTTCGGTAGCAGGACCCTCTCCTGGACACAGCCCAGGGCGGAGGCAGGGACTTGCTCAGGATGGGCTCTGCCGGCCCGCCGGACTGGAGAGCCTGGGGTGGGAGGTGAGCCCAGTGGCCTCCACGTCAGAGCTTTGAAGACTGTTTTTATGCTTTTTGTCTCTTCTTTGTTCATTTGCTGTTTGCTCTCCTGTGGTGCTTCGGTGAAGTTTCTTTTGAAAACCCCAAGCTTTCCCAGCTGTGCAAAGACAAACAAAGAGAAGGCCTGGGCGCCTTGTCCTTCCTGGGCAGCTGCTCCCGGGGGCCGGGCAGGCGGTGGGTGGGGTCCTGGCTGGGTGTCCGTGGGGCTCGGCCTTTCTCATAGAGAGCTGCCTGCCCTTCCACCACCCACCATGCGGAAGTTTAAGAACGAGATATCTCAGGAAGCTTGCAGATTTGTCCCCAAAAGGGTCCCAAGTCCATTCACTCCACCCAGCAAGCCCCGCAGCTCCGTCCCCAGCCCTTCTGGGGCTCCTGGGGGACTCTGCGGCCCTGAACTTCCATCCCCGGACAGCAAGAAGTGACAGTGATGCCACAGGACAGAGGTGGCGCCTGGAAGGGGACCCGAGACTCCTTGTAGCCACAGCCTGGTCCCAAGGCTCTGCCCCATGGCAGCTGGATTCCAGGTTTGGGCAGGAGAACACTGCAGAGGTCCCTGGGGCTTTCCTACTCTGAAAGGGGTGGAAATGAAGCCTGAATTTACCATTTCCTCCCAAAGAGGTGATGATATAAGTAAGTATATCAAGTAACAACCGCTATTTAGTAAACACTGTGAACTTTACATTTCACATAGAGTCCTTTCAGATAAACTGGGTTCACAAACCTGGCCCCTTTGAAGGTGAAGAAACTCAGAAGATTGGCTGATCGTAAGGCAGCGAGCAAGGATGGGCAAGGTTGGACTCAAATGCTGGTTTTGGATGTTCCTGAGTCGAAGCACGCCCTACTGTTCAGCATTTAACAGGGAAACTCAAAACCTCAGTGCCAGGACCACTTCCTGTCTCTGCAGCTGCCAGGGCTCAGCCAAGCCCCCCGGGTGCTCGCCCCAGCCACCCCTGCGCCATGATCGCTGCCAACCTGCCTGTGCGCAGCTGGGGGCTCAGAGGAGGGGCAGGGGCTCTCTGACTGGATGCGTTGGGGGCTTGACACACGGACAAGCTGGTCAGTGACTGATGGGGGGTAGTGAAGACTGGCTCCATTTATAAGGAGACACAAGGTCATCTTGGGGGGATCACTGAAGACGCTTGAAGCTAGGTTCCGTTTCTTCATTTGTAGAGTGAACACTGATTGATCCAAGTAGAGCTTTGGGTTCCTTTCTAGGTATGAAGGTCTGTAATGCTAAACAATACCTGTAAGCTGTGCGTGCTTAAAACCACGTAATAATACATGTGTGCTGTGCACAGTGAAGAAGAATGCGATGCTAATCAATCTCCTCCTGACTCAGAGTTTAGGGTCATAGTCGATGCTACGAAGTTAAACACTGCGAATATAAATGTCATCATAGGAACTACATAGTTATAAACTGGAAAATGGAAATGTTTTGTGGAAATTCATGTATGCTATTTACAGAGAGGCCCTCCACGTTCTGCAAAGTCTGAGAAGCATTGTCACACCAAGGACTCCGGTGTCGGAGGGGTTGATGCAGAGGTCACTCAGGAACGCCGGCTCTCCTCGTGAATGTGGCTGTTAATGAGATGGACACGCAGATGTGAATCACTGTGCTTCCAGAGAATATGAATCTTTCAGATGAATAGCACACTTTCACTATACTCAAAGGACAGATTTGTTCTTCCCATTCTGAATGTGGGAGAATTTCAAGTGGAATTTCTTGGGGAAATCCAGGCAAGCAGATCACATAAATTATGCTGATGTATCGAGTGTTTGTGTGTATTATTTGCGGTCATAACTGAAGCAGGATGGGTTTAGCTCTGTATGTGCAGATGGAAGCACTTAGGGAGAACCTGAACCCCGTCACACACACACCCTGGGGGAGGGATGAGATGCCCACCGAGGGATAAAGGGCCTTGAGGTTTCACCCACAAAGCAAAGCCAGACGACCTCAGGGAGAGGTAGGGTACTCCGGGACTCTCCCGGGTACTGAGCGGTCTGCAGGAGGTGGGGTCTGCCTCAGCGCCCCTCCAGGGAGTTTCTGAGCTTTGGGTGGAAGGGTTGCACCTCAGAGGGGCCCTCCGCCGCTTGTCTGGAGAGCAGAGGGTGCACTCCGGTGCCCACGGGCCGTCGCCAGAGACTCTGACTCTGAATAAGCCGGGAATCGATTCTGGCTGCAGCATTCAACGATCCGAGCCTAAACTCTGCAAAGTTCAGTCAACACGCACTTTCCGTAGATCAAGCAGACCTGTGCCTCTACTGGTTCACAGCAGGGCACAGCCTCCCAGAGGCAGCCAGCCCCTTCCTCACCTCGGGACACGAACATGCTTGGAGAGCAACTGCGCTCTGTCTGCCTCGGCAGCAATGGCCGCTGGTGAAGGGCCCGGGGACCCCGCGCCCTCTCCTTAGAGACTGCAGACTTGGAAAGACGGGCTCTGAGGCCCCAGGGGAGGGAAAACCACTCCCGGAGACAAGGGAGATTTTTAAAGAAACATGTAGATTGACACAGCCTGGAGGAGGGCATGGCTACCCACTCCAGTATCCTTGCCTGGAGAATCCCATGGACAGAGGAGCCTGGCGGGCTCCAGTCCCGGGGCTCACACAGAGCCGGACAGGACTGAGTGACTAACACATGGTCGTTCTAAAGTTCTAGTTGCTCCCTCTGGCCTGCAGGCCTTGTTATAAAGAAAGCTTCGGCTCTCAAGCAGCAGAGGTGACCCACTGGCTCAGGGGGCTGGTCACAAGGTGCTGGCAGCTCTTCACTCAGGACCCCTTGGTTCGTCCTTCCCCATCACTGGGGCTCCCTCCTTGTTTAACTTGACAGGCAAAGTTCAAGGCTTCCTCTCCTTCAGTGACATTTTCCAAGGTGGAGCCTCTTGTCCTGTTCGTAGTCTTGGTTTTGTTCAAAAGCCCTGTCCTTCCTGGCCAGCTTTGACCTGCCTATCACATCCCAGACCTCAGCGAATGTGCAGTTTAGGGCGATGCACCACGTGTCTCTTCAGATGCACACACTTGCACGGAACTGGGGCGCAGAGAGCAAATGGGGCGGTCAGGCTCGTCTCGGCCCCTGAGCGTGATCTGATTCTGACTCAGAGCTTGTTTACTTCCACGGCTGGAAACCCTGCCCGGAGCTGAGTGAGCTGTTTACCACATGCCCCCAAGTTGCAGAGAAACTTCTCTAATGTGGGTTATGTGAGGCAAAGTCTAGGATGAACTCAGCATAATGCATATTCGTGGCTGTAGAACCACTGCGTCACGGGGTGCTCAGGAGCTGAGTTCAAATTCCATCCTCACAGGGGAGACCCTGCACCTTCTCCAGTTGGTGTGAACTCGGCCACCAGGGAGACACATGTGTGGGAGCCGGAGACACATGTGTGGGAGCCAGAGACACATGTGTGGGAACCGCTGGGCTCAGGGTCCCCTGTCCTCTTACAGGAGACGCTCCCTCAGTGATTGGTGGATTCTTGAAAACACAGCTCGCCCTTGGAATTCCTGGCCTAGTGTTCTGTTCTCAAGACCCAGCCACTGTTTGCTTAGGTCTCAGCGTGGAGTTTACGCTAGAACATTCCAGGGCATGCTTAGCGGGGTCACGGGGAACATCAGAGGATTCTGAGGGAGGTGAGACCGGCCCTGCTAACCAGCTGCTTATGCGACGTTGTCGGTCTGGAACCAAACTGGCTGGAAACCTCACATGAAGACAGAATCTCTCCTTTCCAATCTTTCCGCAAGGTTTCCAGCAGTCGACACTGCCTCAGAGGGTGGTGACCCCAGAAGAAGTCTGTGTTTTCAAAGCGTCAAGTGACCCCTAAGCACCAGAACCCTCAGGAAGCCCCGGTGGTCCTTGTCAGAGTGTCTCCGCCCACCGCTGCTGCAGAGCAGGGCCCTGTGATCAAGTCCAGTGCAGTGAAGGAAACCACGTCTGCTTTTGACAAAAGGCCTCTCCCCACCTCCAGAAGCCTCGGAATTTCATCAGAGTTTTGTACAAGCAAATGTCAGGGCAGCAAAGAATCTGAACAGCCCTGGGAGGAGTGCGTGGACACCATCCGTGTGAGAGACGGTCCCCAGCTCTGCACAGCCCTTACCTAGGAGCCTGAACCCCCAGCTCTGCACAGGCCTTACCTCGGGGCCTGGACCCCCACCCAAATTCCACTGTTTGCATTCCCAACCCTACTCCTCCAGGACAGAGTTGCTTTGCTGAGAAGGCTGCTGGTGGTTTTGTTGTTAAGAATTGTTTGGAATTTGTTCCCTGATAAAACCATTGATAAACTGAGCGGGAGCCAGAAAGAAAGCAGGGAGAGAACCTGGGATTGTTGGATGAGGGGGTCTTGGAGACCAGGAGCCGGGAGCAGACACCGGGCAGATGGGAGGCTGAGGAATGGAGGCTCAGCCTCTGCCCTTCACACCGGCCGGAAGGAGGCCTGTCCAGGGGCCTGGCTGTCCAGGGCGGCCAGGGCACCCCCTGCAGGGGGCCCACTGCCGGTTTAGAGCAGCCACGTGTGCCCTGACCACGTCCTGCCCAGAGGGACCAACCGCCTCTCCCCGGGGTCCCTCAGAACCTCAGAGACTACACTCCCAAAAGGCGATAGAATCGCAGGCTTTGCAGGTGAGACGCCGGCAAGGGAGGAATCGCTTAAAGATCCTCTCCAGAGAGTCCGAGGAGGGTTGGGGTTTGCCTGTTTGTTTTACAAAAGAGTGGGAGCAGGATTCCCTGGGGCTCAGAGGGCAGATGATGGCCCGTCTGCCTTCTCCCCGTGTCCAACACGCTAACAGCCCAGTGTCACAAAGACTTCTTTGGGAGCCGCAACCGATGGACATTTTTAGTAATTTCAGAAATAAATTTCTGTCAAACAGAAACATAGTGACAGAAACATGGGGACCAACCGGGGGGACAGGGGGGTCCGGGTGCCCCGTGGGCCCTGGTTGACCCGCCGGGCATGGCCCCCTTCCCTCCGGAGCCCTTGTGGGTGCAGCTTTGAAAACATTCACGTGTTTTTGAAAAATGTAACAGTTCAGTTCAGGGGCAGACGTGTAGACCCGTGCAGTCTACCAAGGAAGCAGCTTAGAGTTCTTAGCATTATTGCCAAGTGCTTGTTTCTGGAAAGTAAATAAGATGAGCGCTGAGAGCTGGTGATCAAAGGGACACAGCATTATTTATAGTTCCCCACGATGGCAGGGCTGGCAGGCCCAGCAGGCCCGTTGCCGCTGCTCAGAAATGAAGACCATACGATCAGAGATACTTTCTTTGATCGTTTCTCTAAAGCTACCCCCTTGTCGGTGGATGGCTTCCCAGAAGATGACATAAACCAGGCCATAGAGTGCAGCACAAGGACTCCCGGTCCAGTTATCCCCAAACAGACTCCAAAGGTCCCGCGAACAAACATTTCCTGCCGGCTAGGCACCAGGTCTGGGGCTTCTGGGCCCAGGACTGGCCCGGCTCAGGTTCTAGGGCTTCACCCAAGGGCACATCAGGGGCTCTCCTGAGTCTTCACTCAAAGAAACGCATGAACCGTGAGAAACTGAGGTCTCAGCGTAGGAACGATCACAGCGCGCCCCCAGGCAGCATCCTCCCGACCTCCTTGATGCTCTCGGGTGGTGACCGGATGCAGGAACAGGCCTGCTGTCCACACAGCACATCTGCCTGTCCCAGAGGGCACACTCCACGTGTCCCCACCTGCGACCCAGAGACTCCTGCTAATTTGTGACCGGATTCTGAGCCAACAGGACAAGCCTGCGAGGGGCTGCGTGCCCTGGAGACCACGCGAGACAGCGAGTGTGGGTTTACAAGTGCCCTCTCCCTCGCTCAGCTGCACCCAGAGCTGACTCCAGGTGGATGCAGCGAGCACTTATATGTGCTAGAGATCAATTCGTTTGTTCATTTCAACTTTTCAGTCTATCTAAATTTGTGGAAATGTGAATGTTTAATTTCAATCTCTCTTTCTAAGATAAATAGTGGTATAAGCCCTGAAAAGGGAGAGAAAAAAAACTGCTAAGAAAACTCAAAACTTGAACCAATTATCTTTGTGAGTTTTTCACTTGAGAGAGTAAATATAATATCCATGTTCTCTTTAAATAATCATACAAATACCCGCACATCTTCCAAAGAACTTAAGAAACGGAAGGTCCCAAGTGATGAAGGTGAAGCTTCTTTGTAGTCTCTCTATTTCTGTCATCCTCCTCAGCTTCCCTGGTAGCTTGGTGGTTAAAAAAAAAAATCTGCCAATGCAGAAGGCGTAAGAGATGCAGATTCCACCCCTGGGTCAGGAAGGTCCCCTGAACGAGGGCAAGGCAACTCAGGTGTTCTCGCCTGGAGAATCCCGTGGACAGAGGAGCCTGGTGGGCTATAGTCCATAGCGTTGCAAAGAGCTGGACACGACTGAGCGACTGACCACATCACCCTCCAGCCCAGCAAACTGCTGTCCTAAATATTCTGATGATCATTTTCTTCCACTCTTGATAGAAAGTTGGATAGATAGATGGATAGGTCGATGAAAGATAAAGAGACAGGTGTCAGCTCAGTTCAGGCACTCAGTCGTGTCCGACTCTATGAGACCCCATGTAAGTATAGTTATATAAATGTGTACTTACACAGAGTGTAGTCTTACAGGTTTTAATTTTTTTCTGTTCCTGTAGGTTGTCTTTTCATTTTATTGATAAAGTTCTTTAATATACAAAGTACTTAATTTTGGTGGAGTCCGCCCTTTTGGTTTCTCTGGAGACTAAATTTTTCACTCACTCTCTTCTTGCCTGCCTGGCCTCTGTGGAAAAACCAGGTGTAACCTTCCTGACGCCTCCCCGCGCTCCTCCCTGGAGTCCCCACAGTGAGTGTGGAGAAGCCGGGTGAAGCCCCCTGACGCCTCCCCGCGCTCCTCCCTGGAGTCCCACAGTGGGTGTTCTGGGCCTCCTGACGGTTCCCCTCGTCTGAGGCTCTGCTCACTGCTCCTCACTCTTTGTTTCTGTTTTTCAGACTCGGTAGTTTTTGAGTGAACCCCGGGAGCTGGTGATGGACAGGGAGGCCTGGCGTGCTGCTATTCATGGGGTCGCAAAGAGTCGGACACGCCTGAGCGTCTGAACTGAACTGAGTTTCCACTGTCTTTTCTTCAGGATTGCTGAGTCTTTCTTCTGAGCCACAAACCTGCTTCTGAGACTTTGTGGTGAATTTTTCATCAGTTTTTGCGCTTCACATTTTCAGAAAGTTTTTTTGTATCTTTTCAGGATTTCTGTTTCCTTAGTAATATTTTTTGTGCCGATATTTTATCCTCCATTTTTTTCACATCTTCCATAGTTTTCTGAGCATGTTTATGGCCGTTGTTTTAAAGTCTCTGTCTAACGTATCTACCAATTTTGTTCCTCAGAGATCCTGTTAATTTTTTTTTTCCTTTATCTCAGCCATATTTTCCTACCTCGTTGTATGCCTTGTGACTTTTTGGTTAAACACTGGACATCTGAATTGGATAACCTGGTAGCTGGAAATTGGGTCCTCGCCCTTCCTCCGGGATTGCTGTGCTTTGTTATTATCTTATGGATTATTGCATGGGTGTGGTGCGCGCGCGTGTAAGCTGCTGTTATGCTGAGGATCAGGCTGAGTAGCTCTTCCCAGGTCTCTGCTGAGCCTTCCCTGGGCATGTGTGGTCACTTTATAGTTTCCCCATGCATGCTCCTGGTATTTTTAAGATTTAATTATTTACTTATTTTTGTTTACTTTTGGCTGCACTGGGTCTTTGTTGGCGTGTGTGGGCTTTCTCTGGCTGCGGCGAGCAGGGGCTACTCTCCTGCCTTGTGCAAGCTTCTCACTGTGGCAGTGTCTCTTGCAGCAGAGCATGGACTCCAGGGTGCACAGGCTGCATTAGTTGTGGCTCTCGGGCTTCATTGCTCCATGGCATGAGGGGTCTTCCCAGACCAGGGATCGACCTGTGTCCCTGCATGGACATTGATTCTTAATCAGTGGACCACAGGGGACGTCCTGCTCTAGCTTTTTTAATGTTCTAGTCTTTAATGTCTGGCTCTCAAAAGGGGAAAAAGGGGGAAATGAAGAAGGAGTGGGAGAGTGCATCCTTTTAAAATTATTTGAATGTTTATAATAGCATTAGTCATGATAGCCAAAAGGTGAAAATAACCCACAACGTCCAGCACTGATGAATAATGGAGAAAACTGTGGTGTCTCACAGATGAGATGTTGCTTTACCACACAGAAGAGTAAAGCACGGAGACGTTCTACATCATGGATTAACCTCAACAACACTGGGCTGAGGGAAGAAACGAGCCCCCAAAACCACGCAGGATGTGAATCATTCACAAGAACGTCTGGAATAGGGAAGTTTACAGAGTCGGAAATCAACAGAGTAAAAGTGTCATTTAGGCAGTGTGGAGATTCCTTAAAAAACTGGAACTAGAACTGCCATACGACCCAGCAATCCCACTGCTGGGCATGCACACCGAGGAAACCAGAATTGAAAGAGACACATGTACCCCAGTGTTCATCCCAGCACTGTTTATAATAGCCAGGACATGGAAGCAACCTAGATGTCCATCAGCAGACGAATGGATAAGAAGGCTGTGGTACATATACATGATGGAATATTACTCAGCCATTAAAAAGAATGCATTTGAATCCGTTCTAATGAGGTGGATGAAACTGGAGTCTATTATACAGAGTGAAGTAAGTCTGAAAAAAAAAAACACCAATACAGTATACTAACGCATATATATGGAATTCAGAAAGATGGTAATGATGACCCTATATGCAAGACAGCAAAAGAGACACAGAGATAAACAACAGACTTTGGGGCTCTGTAGGAGAAGGCGAGGGTGGGATGATCTGAGAGAGTAGCACTGAAACATGTATATTACCATATGTGAACAGATCGCCAGTCCAGGTTCGATGCATGAGACAGGGCGCTCAGGGCCAGTGCACTGGGATGACCCAGAGGGATGGGATGGGGAGGGAGGTGGGAGGGGGGTTCAGGATGGGGGACACATGTACACCCGTGGCTGATTCATGTCAATGTACGGCAAAACCACTGCAATATTGTAAAGTAATTAGCCTCCAATTAAAATAAATAGATTAATTTTTAAAAAAAAAAACAAAACAGCAAAAAAAGGGGCTGGAGGGGAGGCATGATAGCTAAAGGAGTGTAACTGACAGGCATGGGGTTCCTTTCTAAGGTGACAAAACTCTTCTAAAACTGACTGTGGGTCTGTGGATACATTGAAAGCATTGAAATCACACACTGAAATGAGATGAATCACAGGGTATGCAATTAGATCTCAGAAAAGCTGTTCACCACCAAAAAAAGGAAGACTGACACTCGAGAGAGTGCGTGTTACTCCTGCTGGGAGCTTGACCGTGGACGGCTGAGGGCGGGAGGGCAGCGTGTGTGAAGAGAGACAGTCAAACCCAAAGTTGTCCTGGTAGAAGAGGCTTTAGAACGAAAGGATGCTACCGAGAGCGGTGGCAGTGGAAGCCTCAGAGCAGACAGAAAGTGGTGACTCTGGGGAGGAAGAGCTCCCTCTTTCCTAAATCAGGAAAGGGCGGCCAGGGTTCGTGGGAGTCCCCAGGACGTGGGCGAGATGACCAGCAAGGGTGAGGCCCAGCTGCCTGCCCTCCTGGGCTGCAGGAGGCCCCGGCCCTCCACGCGGGGGACCTCAGACGGGGCAGGGAGGTCCGGGCCTGTACAGCGTGAGGGCAAGGCAACACCTCGAGAGGACGAACGGAGCGGGCGATCAGCGGGAGACCGGAGGTCGCCTCATGTGAACCCTGTCTGCTTCTCCAGGCAGAAAGGTGTGCACATCTCACGTTCTCACCAGCAAACCCAGAACTTTGGTCCCCAGATCCCCACACAGCATGGGTGCTGCCTGCGGACGTGTGGAAACGTGACCCGAGGCATGTCACGGCACCGCTCAAGTCCATACCTGATGAGGCTGCTTTCCAGCAGCCAAACAATTAACCACCCAGGAAACACCTACATACTCGCTGCCTGGAGTGTAAACAGCCATGGGGCTCAGCCACGCATGCCAAGGGTCTCTGGAGCCCTGGGCGGCCGTGTTGTCCACCTGGGTGGGAGGAGGGGCATCGCATGAAGTGTCCACCGTGGGCTGTCTCTGCCGGACTCCAGACACAAGGCATGAGTGATGCTGCGGGTGTTAAACACCCTCCTCCATAAACCGGGTGATCGCCGGCGTCAGCATCTGGCCCGGGGTGCTCTCGTTAAAATGAAGCTGTCACACAGCACATCTAATTAGATTTCACCTGCCAGCCACACCCAGCTCAGAGCTGTCTTCACCAGCTCGAGTTACCTGCAGAAGTTTGCCTAGGGCTTCCTGGCAGTCACTACTGAATCATGATTCTTTAGTGTTCGAACATGTTTTGTGTGTTTAAAAAACATCAAAATATTGAATTAAGCAGAGTTACTAGGGTGACTGTAGCTGGGTAAGGGCCAGATAAGCTCTCACAGACAGAGGGAGACGGAGCGATGCAGGGATGCCAGAAACTCCTGCCCACACGCCAGGAGAGCGTGCATGGCGGCCAGTACACGGGGCAGGGGTGGGGCCAGCCGGCAGGCATCCGCGGCCCTCCACGTGGGCCGCAGGGCTCTGTCCCAACCCTGCAGGAGGGAGCGGAGGCTCTGTGGTCTGTGTAAGATACCGCGCTTCTAAAAAACCCTTCTTCTCAGCCTTTCTGTGTATTTAAAAAAAATAGACTTTGTTTTCTAAGCACTTTAGGTTTCAAAGCAAAGAGAAGCAAAAAACACAGTGAGCTCACATAAACCTCTTCCACAGGTTCCCCATTATCAGGGTCCCTCCCCAGAACCTGGGCTGACAGGTCATCGCCCAGAGCCCACAGTTCAGGCCAGTGTCTTTTTAAAAGTTCTTTATTGCAGTTTTTCCCCTGTTGCTGGTCCTGACATCCAAGACATAGGATAAATGAAAATATTCACTGACAGGGATATAATTATACTTCATCTTCAAAATGCTGAAGACAGAGATTGTTAAGGAGAAAATATTTTTTAAAATAAGTTTACTATGTGAAGGAAACGCAGGTGAAAATCCTAGTGGGAAAGATCTAAATTCTGCAGTGTTTGACCACAGCTCTGAGATAGAATGCAGACACCCTTCTAGAAAACACTCGTGGGCCTGAGGTCTCTGCTGGAAAGAGTGAGGTTTTCACCAGATATCCAAGGATCTACAAGTCCCCCCAAGTCATGTTGCTCCCCTCCCCGACTTTAAGCATCTGAGGTTTTCTAAGAGTTAGGACCCAGTGTGAAGGTATGGTCAAAGGCGTCAGACCCACCACCAGAACCTCGGGCCCGCCCCACTGCCTGTACACAGCCAGCGTCCCCCCAGCCTACACGTGATGGCTGTGCCCCAGACCCCTCACACGGAGACCCCAGCTCACGGGGCCCTGGTCGAGGTCATACCCCAGGGGGGACGGTTGGTGCAGAGACAACAGCTGACACGGAGAGGGTGACCAGAGGAGGAGGGGGGTTCATGGGTCAGGAAAGCCCAGGTCAGCCCACCCACCCTGGAGCATGTCTGTCCCCTTCCCGCCAGAGCAGAGGACACAGCCTCTGTACCAGGAAAGGCAGCCCACCCCCAACCCCCAGCACCCTCCTGGGGACCCGGCCTCTCTTCCTGTGGTTTATCATTTATCTGCTCTATGCCCCCATTTATATGCTGAAGCCGCCCGAATCGCGGTGTGACTATATCTGGAACCAACGTCTCTAAGGAGGAAACTGCATTTAAATGAGGCCACGGGGTGGGCACTAACACAGACCATCGGCCTCCTTAGGAGAAGAGGACATTTGGACCACGACAGACACAGAAGGAAGAAAAGCCCACGTGTGTGAAGATGGAGAAGGAGACGCTGTGGGGGAGGGGACTTGGGGGAAGCAAAGCTGAGCTCGGACGCCTGCCCGAGCTCTGCGGGACACACGCTCCTGCTGTGTACGACCCCCCAGCCCCGTCTGCGGTACTTGTCCCAGGAGACAGGTACATGCGCCTCTGAAACTTTTCTCCTGTAAACAGACATTCACCTGGCACCTACTGAAATAGCAGCTTGTTCTGATGAGCACACAGCTTCTTGTTTTCTGGGGACATGATTCTGGAACATGTTTTCCTAAATAGAAACGAGATGCTTCATGTTGCTTTTTCTTTTCCAGAACCTGAACCATATGTATTATTGCATTTTCAGTTTTCAAATTCTTCACTTCCATCTGTGTCACTTAGAAATGAGAAAACAAGCTTTCTTTAACTTACTGTAAATTCCTGTCCTCACATGAAACCGTACAGACTTAGCCAGGGTCACATTCACCCCTTGGACACTGTGTGACCACTTGCAAGTTACTTTATTACCTGTCACTCGTTTATTTATGATTTACTTGACTATTTTGTCCACTAGGGTTCTAACTGGGAAAAAAACAAGTATTCGGTCACCTTTAGGAGTTTTCACTGTATGAGGTTATCCTAGAACGTATTACAGATTTCCTAACGGAAATCCCATCTTTGTATTAAAAGGTTGGAGATACTTCCCAGTAAGTTTGTCATATGACTTTGAACTAGGAAGTGAAGTGAAAGTCGTTGGTAATGTCTGACTCTTTGCGACCCCATGGACTATACCGTGCATGAGATTCTCCAAGCCAGAATACTGCAGTAGCTAGCCTATCCCTTCTCCCATGAATCTTCCCGACCAAGCATCAAACCAGGATCTCCTGCGTTGTAGGCAGATTCTTTACCAGCTGAGCTACTAGGGAAGTGCTTGAATTAGGAAAGAAGAAATAAATATTCTTTCTTTTGTGATCTTCATCTTCTTGAACTAGGCAAGAAGATCACAAAAGAAAGAATATTTATTTTAATCTGTTTTGGAATATGATATATTCTATGTATATAGAAAAAAATCTAAAAACATAAACACCTGTGGAATTGATGGGGATAGGGGTCCTTTTGCCCACACCTACCCCTTCTTCAGATTCCTGGCCATTGTCCTGATTTCCAAGGTCATGTGGGAAACCCCAGTCTCCCCTCAGAGGCAGGACCATCAGTGATTTGCACAGGCCTTGGTTCAGGGGTATACACATGACTCAGGACTGTTTTCTGAGTTTCCTGGGAAGAAGAGTGTGGGCCAAAAGTCTGTCCCTTGTGATTTCCTACGCAAAGGACATTGTCTCTCTGAAGCCAGCAGCCACTGCCAGCCCTGACGGTGCACCTGCGGGGTTCAGGGTGGACAAAACAGGACGCTGGCCCTAGATGGTCAAGGTGTGCATGTAAGGAAAACTGGAAAAGGTCAGCTTTCATTCCAGTCCCAAAGAAAGGCAATGCCAAAGAATACTCATACTGCTGCCCAAGTGCATTCATTTCACACGCCAGCAAAGTAACGCTCAAAATTCTCCAAGCCAGGTTTCAACAGTACGTGAACTGTGAACTTCCAGATACTTAAGTTGAATTTAGAAAAGGCGGAGGAACCAGAGATCAGATTGCCAAAATCTGTTGGATCATCGAAAAAGCAAGAGAGTGCCAGAAAAATATCTATTTCTGCTTTATTGATTACGCCAAAGCCTTTGACTTTCCAAAACAAAGTGTGGAAAATGCTTAAAGAGATGGGAATACCAGGCCACCTTACCTGCCTCCTGAGGAACCTGTATGCAGGTCAAGAAGCAACAGTTAGAACTGGATGTGGAACAACAGACGGGTTCCAAAACATGAAAGGAGTACATCAAGGCTGTATATTGTCACCTGCTTATTTAGCTTCTATGCAGAGTACATCATGCGAAATGCCAGGCTGGAGGAAGCACAAGTTGGAATCAGGATTGCTGGGAGAAATATCAATAACCTCAGATATGCAGATGACACCACCCTATGGCAGAAAGCAAAGAAGAACTGAAGAGTCTCTTGATGAAGGTGAAAGAGGAGAGTGAAAAAGCTGGCTTAAAGCTCAACATTCACAAAGCGAAGATCATGGCATCTGGTACCGTCACTTCATGGCAAATAGATGGGGAAACAGTGACAGATTTTATATCCTTGGGCTCCAAAATCACTGCATATGGTTTCTGCAGCCATGAAATTAAACGACGCTTGCTCCTAGGAAGAGAAGTTATGACCAACCTAGACAGCATTTTAAAAAACAGAGACATTACTTTGCCAACAAAGGTTCGTCTAGTCAAAGCTATGGTTTTTCCAGTAGTCATGTGTGGATGTGAGAGTTGGACTATAAAGAGAGCTGAGTGCCAAAGAATTGATGCTTTTGAACTGTGGTGTTGGAGAAGACTCTTGCGAGACCCTTGGACTGCAAGGAGATCCAACCAGTCCATCCGAAAGGAAATCAGTCCTGAATATTCATTGGAAGGACTGATGCTGAGCTGAAACTCCACTACTTTGGCCACCTGATTCAAAGAACTGACTCATTAGAAAAGATCCTGATGCTGGGAAAGATTGAAGGCAGGAAGAGAAGGGACGACAGAGGATGAGATGGTTGGATGGCATCACCGACTCAATGGACATGAGTTTGAGCAAGTTCCGGGAATTGGTGATGGACAGGGAGGCCTGGTGTGCTGCAGTCCATGGGGTCGCAAAGAGTCAGACACGACTGAGCGACTGAACTGTCTGACTGAACTGTAAGGAATGATTTTAATGAGCCCAGACTCCTGAATATTCCCATACATAAAAAAGCACTAAAATCATTAATTTGAGGTCTGTTTTTTGTGTGTGATTAGCAGTTATATTTTGATGTTCCACTACATTTTTTTTTTCAGCAAAAGCTCATAACCCAGCTCCTCCCGTACGTCTTTGGAAAAGCCCCTTGGAGCAGTCTGAGAGGTTGTGTGCCAGGCTGTGGTCCTCAGTAAAGCCAGGAAGCAAAATGTCATTCTCATCTTTCAGCTTGTGGGTGTTTTTGTTTTTGTTTTTTTTTAGTCTTCAACTGTTTGTCTTTTCTACTAGATTTGAGCCTGGAAGCCTGGAGCCCAAGAAATTTCTGCAGCCGTCTGTGACCGTGAGTTCCAGCACCCCCACTGGGGTGGAGCTGACTGAAGGAACAGCGAGAAGCTGGGTCCTGGATCCCAACCCTGTCAGTTCAGCTGCTAGGTCAAATCTCACCTGAAGAACTATCTTTAGAGTTTTCAAAGTAATTTTTTATCTATTGTTAAAGATACTGAAGTTGAGTTTTGGTTATTAAAACAGAACAAAGCATCCAAGCTGATAAAATCCCAATATGCCAAAAAAAAAAAAAAAAGTATCTTTAGAAGATTTTCATATGCTATGTTTTGTTTTCATTTTCAGTCATCTCTAAGTATTTTCTAATTTCCCTTTGACATTTTTCTTTGATGCATTGATTGAGTGTATTAATTTCCACACGTCTGTGACTTCCCCAGTTTCCCTTCTATTATTAGTTGCTAACTCAGTATGACTGTAGAAGATACTTTGTGTGATGTCTGTCTTTAAAATCTGTTGAGGTTTATTTCACAGCCTAACTGAGGTCTAATCTGGACACCGCCATGCGCACTTGGGGAGCACACGGGTCTGTGGTTGGTAGGGGTCTTGGCATCACCTGAACCTCATGGGTTTACCCTGGTGTCGAGGCCTCCATTTCCTCCTTCATCTTCCATCTGGTTGTCCCACTCATTGTTGGCAGTCAGGGTTGAGGACATTTTTTGTTCCTTACTTTGTACAAAAGGTAGCTTACATGTGTCCGGGTCCCAGGGAGGCAGGCGGGTGTCGGAAGCTGGGCCCTTGAAGCCGAGACCCTCTCCTCCCCCCGGCCTCCAGTGAGGAGACAACAAGACACAGGTCACGCAGGTCCCGTCCTGCCTGGCTGCGTCTCCCGAGTCCCCATCACATCACACTTTCCGGGAGCGTTCGGGCACTTTCATGTCCCTCCAGAGCTTCATGCCGTCTCTCAGAGGCTCTCCGTTTGGCCGAACCCCCGCATCCTCGTGCCAAGCTTCTTCCTCCTCAATCTGTCCACATTTCAAAGAAAATCGAAGCCATCTGTTTCTGCTTCCCTGGATTCGCTGCTAGAAACTCTGCTGGCGACTAAACGCAGAAGGTTTTAAGTCCCTGCCCAGCATCCACGCCCTCCTCCTCGGTGCTTCAGAGCAAAGGGCCGGGGGCAGAACCCACTCTCTTCTGACACCTCATTTTGGCCAAACTTTCCTCATCTGTTCCCACCTCACACGCCTGCTCACACAGTGAAATACAGTGGCTGATGAGCTGGGGGGCTGGCCCGACCCTGGTACCCACTCTGAGCATCACCCCAATGTGTGCTCGGGTGGGAGAGGGGGTATTTCAGAAGACCAGTGCTTCTCTGGTACAGACGTTCTGTGTGTGAACAAATGCTAGAAACCATGCCATGTGTCTCATTGTACTAGCAACAAAACCCAGAAGAAAACAGCAATAACACAATTCTCATTTAAAGCCAAGGAAGCACAATATATAAAAAAGACTTTGTCTCATTTAGTGAGCATCCAAGAAGCTGAGGACCAGACTGTCCGTATATTTTTATCTTGTGAGTTTTTCACATTCAACATTGTCTCATGAGCACTTTATTTTAGCTAATCTTCAAAAACATGATTTTATGGCTCAATAGTACTTAATTACACAATTACTCTTTGAATGGTTTCCAGTGTTTTATCTTTTTACAAATCCCACTCAGGAGGCGTCCTTGAATGTAAGTCCTTCATCATATTTCTGATAGGTTCCATAGAACAGATTCTGAGAACTGGCATTTCTGGGATAAGGAGCACAAATGTTGCCGAATTGCCCTCCACATTGTCTGGAAACGTTCACAATATGAATGTTAATAATTTTTAATAATTTCTCTAGAAATTGGACATTTGGGCTCTTACAAAATTTTCCTACTACAAATAACAAATATTAGTTTTAAAGCATGTTTATGTTAATCACTGATAGAGTCTAAAATGGTGTTTATCTTCTGCTTCTCTCGTATAGTTAAGGAAAAATAGAAGAGAAACAATAATTTGGATTTTTAAAATGACTGGCATTATCTTTAAAAATATAGCTTTCCTAAATATAGGAAATTAACCGCAGTGATTAAGCCAAAAAATTAAACCATCTGAAGACAAAAGTGTGAAAGGTACAGCTGGAAACTAGGTCGGGACAGCTAGCATGTGAGTCAGAAGAGCTCCGAGACCAAGGGAATCCCAGTCATACGGGGGCAGCTTACACGGGAAAAGGACCGTCTATAGATCAATAGAGTGGAATTGAATTTTTAAAATAGTAATAACAGTGGTGATGTCATAACTGCTTTTAAAATGTCAATTTGACAAAAATAGTTTGTAAAATAGTGATGAGAGAAGCCAGCCCTCAAGCTTCCAGGAACGGTCCCTGCACGGTGGCAGGGAGGAGGGGTCAGCATGACCGTGGGGCCTCGGAAGGTCAGTGACCAAGGCCCTCGGAAGGCAGGGCCTCGATCCAAGGGAGTCACGGCCGAGGAAGCAGGAAAAACTGGAAGGGAAGCGGGGCAGTCCAAAAAACCTGCCCTTGGAACCTGCCCTTGAGCTGGGGGGTGGGGGTGGTAACAGCGAGTGGGTCACAGATCACCCCGGAGAGGAGCAAGAGGGCAGCTGGGGAACAAGCTGGGCACGGCCTGGCGAGCGAGGTACTGGCTTGTCCGGCAAACGCATGTGCGCTGCTCAGAGTCTGAAACCAGGAAAGGAAAGTCCAGGAGACCCCAGAAACCACGCCAGAGCCCAGGACCAGCTGTGCCTCCCAGCCTGGCCCCCGAGACGAGCACAGGGCCTTCCTCCAGAAGGACCGGCAGCCTGAGACAGAGGCCTGGACACCCCGGGCCGGGTGGGCAGAGCGGGGGTTGGGGGGGCTAGGCGGGGCTCCAGCCCTAAGGAGGCCTCGGCCCCTCAGGGTCTGTATCCCGCACGCCCGGCCAGCCCGGGGGTGCCGCTCCATGAACAAGGGCTGCAGGGCCAGCAGCCAGAAGGGCGGGAGGAGAAGCGCGGGTCACCTGGCGATGAGGGAGCTCCCAAAGCACTCGGCCTGTGGGAACCTCACACCATCTCCAAGGGCACCTGCTCTTCTGGGCTACACTGGAAACGGAGAGACAAAGAGGTCTGACCTGCAGAGAAACAAGAGTGAATTATCCTCACAAGTCATCGCATGTGTGTGTGTTTAATGATTTGATCGGAGAATGTTACAACTAATTATGCTTGGTTGTTAAGAAGCTAATTTTATATTTTAAACCTCTGCCAATTTACTAGAAGCCAAGAAGGCAAGTGTGAAGACAGATATATAATCATGCAGCTTGGTGCTACAGCAGTGTGATGTTGCTTTCTACCTAGGATATATTACGGCACACTCACAGGGTTTTCTGCTGCTTGTTCCTTATAAACCATAATTGTAAATTAATCTCCCTTAGTTTATTGGTGTTACTATCAATTAGAATTTATGAAGCCACACTTACCTGGAGAAACTCCCTCCCTGCTCGAAAGGGAGCCTGTTTGGAAGGGGAATTATGTGCTTTGTCCTGCTAGACTGCCGTTTACAATCAAATGGTACAATTTAGTAAGTGACGGTTCCACCGAATTCTTGAGAGTCACACTGGGTTAAAAGGATGACTGACTTTTTCAGATGGCTGAAAAACCAGAAAGGGGCTTCTACATTCTAGGTCACTCTAGCCCGTATGTTCAGTTGCTCAGTCACGGCCGACTCTTTGTGACCCCATGGACTTGTAGCCTGACAGGCTCCACTGTGCATGGGATTTTTCCAGGCAAGAATAGTAGAGTGGTTGCTATTTCCTCCTCCAGGGGATCTTTCTGACTCAGGGATCGAACCTGCGAGTCCTGAGTCTCCTGCATTGGCAGATAGACTCTACCAGTGGCGCCATCGGACTCTAGGTCAGCTCTGTTCCATAGAAAACACAGACGAAAATGCAAAGCATCTGTGCTTTTTCTAGTTGTTGCATTTTAAAAGGAAAAAAATTAAATTAATTTTAATAACGAAAGTGAAAGTGTTAGTCACTCAATCTTGTCCAACTCTTTGTAGCCCCATGGACTGTAGAGTGCTTAACCCAACGTATCCAGAAAACTATCATTATGGCATACAATCAATTTTAAGATTATTGATGTGTTTCACATTCAGAATCTGTTCCATGTTTCATACTCATGGCTGTTCTCCAACTGGGTCATCTTAAGGTGTTTGATAGCTACATGTGGCTGAGTGGCTCTACGTTGGACAAATTCGCTAGAGGTCAATCAACCTGCTCTTAAAAATAGACAAAAAATACAAATCATATCAATTCTAACACTGTTGATTCATTTTTTAAGAAATTTATTCCAGGAAAGCAAGAAAAGTAGATTGAAGGAGGTTGATAAGATTCAACATAATTTAAATCTTTTATTACTACATTAGAATACGGCTGCATTTAGAAGGCAACAAACTGTTAAAGTTCTAACAGCAGAAATAATCTGTTGGAGACAATGCTTGTTGCCACTTGTCTTTCATACAAAAATAGGTGGACTATGTATACAAGGGAGCATCTGATCAGGGTGCTTTGTGAGCAATAGTTTTCAAGCAATTATTAAGGTAGCTACAACTTAGTGGGAGATGATTTCTAAAAGTGTAAACGTGACTGAAGTGTTTCTGATCCTGGCCTTCAGACACAGCATCAGGCAGAGCTGGACACCCTCAGGTCGACATGGGGAAGCTCCACGCTGTAACAAGCACGAATAACACGTGAACGAAACAGTCTGAGGAACGGTGTCTGTGCGTGGGGCCCTGGCCTGCATTTTATGGAGTGAATGTTGAGCTTTGAGGCTGTTACTCCCTGGCCGCCAGCCTTCCCAGGTGTTGCAGTGGTAAAGAATCAGTCTGTCAAGCAGGAGATGTAGATTCAACCCCTGGCTCAGGAAGATCCCCTTGAGAAGGAAATGGCAATCCACTCCAGTATTTTTGCCTGAAAAATCTCATAGACAGAGGAGCCTGTGGGCTACAGTCCATGGGGTCACAAACAGTTGGACAAGACTGAGCAACTGAATACGCGTATATTAGAGTATCTTGTAATTTCTAATAACTGAACATTAGATCCTTTTTAGATTCAAATATATAGGGTTTAGGACATTTTGTTGACTCTGAACCATTGTTTGTTTCCACAGCTATTTTTTCAAGGGCCAATAAGAAAAACTAATAGAACTTAATTGGAAAATAAAATAGAGTTGAGCCCGGAACATCTCAGTTAATGAGCAGTAGAGATTATATTGATTTCATTTTATAAATAACATTAACTTCAATTGCAATTAATGCACAGAGATTGCTTGCTTAAGTTACCTGATAAGACAGGCTCATACGTTCAGAGTACTAATCTAAGAAACGGTATTAGTATCCAGGAAGCCATTGGTCTGCTCACCAGAACTGAAGTCGATGGAAACCCTCCCAGCTCCTTGCAGTAACCACACACGGAAATCTGAAACCTTGGTGCAACCGGTGATAAGAGGAGGAGAAATTCTGGCCAAAGGAAGATATTTCAGGCTGGTTTTCCTGTTGTAGAACCATTAAACCTTTCACAGTAGCACATCTAGCCCAAAACTCTTAGGATTGTGATCAAAGGGGAAGGAAAAGAGAAGCTGCTATTGCTGGCATTTGCAAATCAAGTTCAAGAGGAAAACTACAACCACCCAATGTATGGAAAACAGCTGAATTGACCACAGAATGATCCTCCTCCAAAGACCACATAATATCCAACAGATAACGGGAACTGTTCACTGGATCAATGTATAATTTATTATTATCCTAATTTATTAGAAACTGTTGTCTTGCAGCCTCTAGATCCTTCCGGTTTCTCACGGCTTAATTGCTTATTGTTAAGTGTTGAAAAATTTTAAGGACAAGACAAAAGATCTAATCAGCTGACCATGAATTATAAGCAACCATGGGTACTTCCAATCTGGGGTCCTCTGGACACAGCATTTGCAAGCTTCTGATTTTACGGGTTTTAAAATGTTTGCTTCTTAGCAGTGGATCATAAATGGAGCCAATATGATTTTTAAGACAATCTAAAGATCAGCTACAGATTAAATAACATCTTGTGGATGGTTTAAAACTATGGTCAGTGAGTGCGCATGAAGCCCAGCACACGGTCAGGAGGAGACAACACTGTACAGACACAAAGCAACTCACGAGTGTGCGGAACACAGCAAACAGGCTGCAGGCAGGCGCCGGTCCCTGTGGCTGGCGTAAGGGACGCAGTACTGACCTCCCAGGGCTCAGAGAGAAGATGACCACATCACACGTGGGCAAACCCAATGTGGTCCACAGCAAATAGGAAGTTCAGTTACGAGCTCTGGTGGAAGGAGTCAGCTCAGCTAGGGAAGACGTGACTTGTGAGCCGAGCTCCCCAGGGAGAGAAGGGGTGGGAATCCCATCTGAGGCAGAGGAAGGACCAAGTGAGGGGGCCAGAAGGAGAGACAGGAAACCGTCCGCTCAGGGATGGGGGTGACTTCATGGTAAGTCAACAAGACTCCTGTGACACAGTCAGGTACCACACATGGTAAGAGAATCTCATAATTGTATCTATGTTTCAAAGATGTGCTGAGGATTCTAAGAAGGGAGGGTTAGAAGATGATGGAAACACAAGTCAAAAAGGCAGAGATCAGAGAAGCAGGAGGTGGCCAGAGAGCGGCTGCGGGGTCCACTGTCAGTGGGCGGGGAGCGTGCTTGTCAAGGGAAGTCCCAAGGTTCTGGTCAGGAAAACTGGGCAGGTTATGGACAGATGGCAGGAGGGTGGCCCTGCGGCAGGTGGTGCCACAGAAGCTGGAGGCACCAGCCACAGCCATGGAGCAGATGAAAGACACAACTGTCGGGCGTCACATTTCTCGGCCCTCAACTAGGAAGGAGCAGCGTGCAGGGAAGGAGCAGACGTCATCCTGGAACTCTTAGGGAATAATTTAAATTTAGTACAGATTTCTGGAAGCAAATTTCCAGGATGTATCAAGAGTCACCCAGGAATTTCACTTACAAGATTTTATCCCAGAAGACAACCAAAAGTATGATCAAGATTTACTTTCTTTTTGAAACATTTTACTAGCTAAAAGCCAGAAACCAGGTAGCTGTTTCAACACAAAATAGTGGTTAAACTGTACACTCAGTAAAACGTTATACCATAGCTAAAAATCACATCTTGTAAGGAGTACTTAACACCAGGGGAAAATCCTCACAACAAAAATGCGTGACGTGATTTTGTCGTTGCTCAGTTGCCAAGTCTGACTCTGTGTGACCCCGTGGACTGCAGCGTGCCAGACTTCCCTGTCCTTCACCATGACGCAGTGGACCTGTCATTATGAAATAATATTACATAATATGTCATATTACAGACTAATACTGCCTAGAAAAAAAGTTAGAAGGTAGCGGAATTGTGAGTAACTTTCATTTTCTTCTTTATATTTTATACTAACATACTGTTTGCATCTTCCACTGAAAACACTGGTTTCATGAACAGAAGAGCACAGTGAGGCGTGAGCATGTATGTAGGGACAGAGGGAGGAGGGAAGTGCGACAAACGCGGTTGTCGGGAGGAAACCAGGAGCTGCAGCCCGCGCAGCGGGACGCCGTCGGGGCACAGCCAGGTGGGGTCTGGTCCCCCGATGCCTCTCAAGTGCGAACGGACACAGACTTCATTGCAGAAGCTGTGCGTCCCAGGGCGGCTTTCACAGGAGACAGTGTCCGGCTCTGTCTGCAGGTCTGTGGGATTAACCCTCCTCACAAGGCCGCACGTGCTGTTTTGGAACCAGAAAGGGAGAGGAGGGGGCTGAACTGAGGACCCTATGCCCACCCACCAATTCCCGGCTCAGTCTGGCCCCTCTCCGGGGGGAGGGCGGGAAAGCAACATTGATCGCCAGACTGGTGAGTATTTGCTGTCCAAATATTGGTGAATTCTCATTCACTATTTGCTTAATCAATCGAGGATATCCCACTGCCTAGATATCATAAAATGAAATGGTCTGTGGAAACTTAGCATTAAGATTTGGGTAAAGTTTCCCCCTCCCCACCTGAAAAAAAATCGGATTCCTTTTATTATCCGTGGCGCCAGGCTACATTACCAGGAGCGGAGCCAACCTGCTGAAGGAAGCGATTTGTTTCGCTGACAGCTCTCCAGAGCTCACGGTCCCACGTCCAAGGACGCCTTTGGTGCCGTATCTCCTCTCTGATTGTCACATGCAGCCGTCTCCCTCTGAGGTGTTCTTCTCTCCTTTTAATCCCAGAAGCTGGCTCTGTAATTCTTACTTATTATAAGAATGTATAGGCTAATTAAAAAAGCAAGATGTGATGGTAAACAGTTAGAGAACCATGTGAAAAGCCTAGCCAGGTGCTTAGAAAAACCTCTCCTTTTACAGAAAGCATGTTCTGGAAACATTTGTTGACGGAGCGAATGAAAGCTGTACCAATGACACAGAAAGGGTTTCCGTGTCATGAACTGAGAGGAGGCACAGACCTGAGGCTGGAGGAGCAATGGAAGGCGCTTACAAAGGTGAGGGGTGACAGGGTGAAGAAGCTGCGCTGAGCTGCCAGGCAGAGGGCCACGGTGGGGCCCAGGAACCGTGGACGAAGGAGCCAGTGCTTCAGAGGTGTGGCGTCTGGATTGGGAAGCTGGGACTTCAGGCTTGAGAAGTGGGTGATCGGAACGCCGTTGACTAAAGTTCTCTAGCAAGGGAGTAAGATGTTTAAGGTCACTCTCCGGAGAACGGAGGATGAATTGGGGCCAGAAGAGATGTCAGATGGGGAGAGAGTGCTGCTGCTGTTCAGCCGCTCTGTCGTGTCCAATTCTGTCACCCGCAGACTGCAGCACACCAGGCCTCCCGGTCCTTCACCATCTCCCGGAGCTTGCTCAAACTCATGTCCATTGAGTCAGTGATGCCATCCAACCATCTCATCCTCTGTCATCCCCTTCTCCTCCTGCCCTCCATCCTTCCCAGCATCAGGGTCTTTTCCATTGGGTTGACTCTTTACATCAGGTGGCCCAAGTATTGGAGTTTCAGCTTCAGCCATCAGTCCTTCCAACAAATATTCAGGACTGATGTCATTTAGGATTGACTGGTTTGATCTCCTTGCAGTCCAAGGGACTCTCAATAGTCTTCCCCAACACCACAGTTCAAAAGCATCAGTTCTTTGATGCCAGCCTTCTTTATGGTCCAACTTTCACAACCACACGTTGACTATTGGAAAAACCATAGCTTTGACTATGTGGATGTGTTGACTTTTGTTGGGGAGACGGTGAGAAGCCTGAAATCCCCCGTGAGGTTGGAATGAGGAGAGTGTGGGCTGGGGTGGTGTCCACCTCTGCTCTGACGATGCCGCTCCCTCCCCGAGGCTGAGACCATGACCTTGCTTCCTATTCCACTGGGAAGACAGAAGAGCCAGACACCATGGAGCTGCTCCTTCTGGTCTTCCTTCATGCCCCCACCTGCCCCCCAGGCTGTCCTGGGGTCCCTCTAGCTTCAGTCTTCCCCCCCACCCTCTGCACAGACTCGGCTTGTTCAGGTGGCAAGTTCTGTCCTGGCCCAACACCCACTGGGGCATAGACCAAGGGGGAGCGGGCCCTTGTGTGGTTGTGGGTGCAGCCTCAGAGCCTGGGTGCCTTCGTGCAGCGTGCTGTCTTTTCCCGCACGTGGACCGGGGGCAGGTGGACAGACGCCCAGAGCCCTGCACAGATACGCCGCTGTCCTCACCAGTCAGAACCCCCATTTCTAAAAAGCTATTTATTTAGCAAGTTTAAAGAGAGACCTCAAATTTCCTAACTTGCTTTTCTTTAAAAATGACCAGTTACTTCATAAACTTGCTCCGTGTTTGCTGTGCCTGTCTGGGGCTGAGATTTCAGAGACGGTTGGACTGTTTTTCCTCTGTGTGCTGTGACCTCACTGGGGCTGAGGGGCCGAGGGGAGGCAGTGATGCTGACGGGAGACCCTTGCTCACCCCAAGGTCCCGCCACTGACATCCCCGAGCAGTGCACAGCGTCCGCAAACCCTGAAATTATAGTGTGATTGTCAGCTGACTGAAGGCAGCTTTGAATTTGTTTTCAAAACTAAAGGGCAGAAAGTAAACACCATTGAAAATGCAGGGATTCCTTGTGGGAAGACTGCCACGTCCATCCTGGTCCCAACCGGCATCTGTGGAAAACGCAAAGTACACGCCAAACAGAGATGCCTTAGTGTGGGGAAAGTGGAATGCTGATTTAGATAGAGTCACACAGATCACGTAAATAAATAGTGACGCTTTAGTGTGGGGAAAGTGGAATGCTGATTTAGATAGAGTCACACAGATCACGTAAATGAATATGTGATTGTGATTCATTTCAACTGTTTCTTTTCACTTTTTAATGTGGCAGCTAGCATATTTATATTTGCATATGTGGACAGTGCTGGTTTAAGTTAAAAAAGACTAAAGAGACATAACAGAATGCAATGTGTAACCTACATTGAATCCTTGTTTAAAAAACAGCAAGCAACTATAAAACCTTCCTTGAAATAATCAGAGAAATTTGAACGTGGATGGGATACTAGATATGGAATTGTTGATTTTCTTAGTGGTAATGTCATAGCCACAAGGAGATTGTTTTTACTTTTAGCACAAACATCCTAAAATATTTAGGGGTGACATGTCAATATTATTTTCAAATACTTAGGGATATACACACTTATATCGAGAAGGCAATGGCACCCCACTCCAGCACTCTTGCCTGGAAAGTCCCATGGACAGAGGAGCCTGGTGGGCTGCAGTCCATGGGGTCTCGAAGAGTTGGACAGGACTGAGCAACTTCACTTTCACTTTTCACTTTCATGCACTGGAGAAGGAAATGGCAACCCACTCCAGTGATCTTGCCTGGAGAATCCTAGGGACGGGGGAGCCTGGTGGGCTGCCATCTATGGGGTCGCACAGAGTCGGACACGACTGAAGCGACTTAGCAGCAGCAGCAGTAGCAGTCATAGTATTTACCTTTTATTCGATTATTTATCGACATTACTGTAAATCTATTTACATACAGAAGCAGCAGGAGAGAATGTGGTGGCCCCTCCTCTCTGCCCCGGATCTAACATGACTGACACCCTGTTTCTCAGGTTGTTTTATTCCTCCCTGAAATTTCACTATTAAAATGTAATTGCCTCTGGAAAAGGCAGAACTCTGAAGACACTAAGAAGTCAGTGACGCTCAGGGGTTGGGTTGAGGGGCCAATGGGGGAGGGCAGAGGATTTTTAGGGCAGTGACACCAGCCTGTGTGACCCTATGAGGATGGCTACATGTCCCTGCAATTGTCCAAACCCACAAATGTACACCCCCTGGAGTGTATTAATAAAAATAAAAGGGCTCAGGTATTGCTCTGCATTCTTCCCTATTTTGACTTGGGGAACATCTTAAACACAGAAAAGCAGATCAGAGCACCAGAGAACAGACAATTGCGTCCACTGAGAATGAACAGAAGCTGACGTTTACTGTATTGATGCTGACCTTTAAGAAAAAATAAACCATCACAAACACAGAAAAATACAGACAAACCCTCTGTTTCCCCCTCCTCTGATCAAGTTGGTACATGTTACTCCATGCATGTTAGGTCTTTCCTGCACATGCATGTATTTAAAAACAGCATGTACTCTTCTTCTGTGTGTTCAAATATCACATAAATCAAAGTGCACAGCATACAACATCCTGTAACTAGCTTTCAACACTTAACACTTTAAGTTTATCCTTGCTCATGCATGGAGATTTAGTTCATTCACTTCACTGTGGGTTTTTTCAGAACTACAGTTTACCTCCCCTCCAGGAATCTGCCTGTGATGCAGGAGACCAGGGTTCCATCCCTGAGTTGGGAAGATCCTCTGGAGAAGGGAATGGCAATCCACCCCAGTGTTCTTGCTTAGAGAATCCCATGGACAGAGGAGCCTGGCAGGCTACAGTCCATGGGGTCACAAAGAGTCAGACACGATTGAGCAACTAATACACACACACACCACTAAAACACAGGGGTTTGCACATTTGGACTCACCTTGGGTGCAGGGGAGTGAGGGTCTCCTCAGAGAGTGACTCCCTCTGACCCCCAGACGCTGCGGGATGAAGGAGACGGCCTTTTGCTCCGTGCTTTGAGGAGCACCGTCTCTGGGGGTCTTACCTGTGGTCACTCACACTGCCTGTATTCTCTTCTCCAAATTCACCTCTTTCACCTTTCGTTCCTAAAAATCACTTTTATTTTAAAATAGTTTAAGATTTATGGGAAAACTGAACATAGTCTGCGCAGTTCTCTCTAAGGTCTTGCTTTGGAGAGTTCCTTTGTTGCAGTTGGTGAGCCGACGCAGATATGTTCTCATTAAGCCCGTGCTCCAGTCCAGGGGCCTTCCCTGCCCCGGGCCTCGCCAATGCCGCCCTCCTTCAGGCCCCAGGCCCATGGTCCTCTGGGCTGTGACGCTTCCTCAGACCTCCCGGGCTGGTGGCCCTGACGGTTCTCAGGAGGCAGCTCAGGCACTTTCCTGAATATTGCTCGTGGGCTTGTTGAGTTTTCCCCTCTTGATCAGACGAGTTTTTGGGAGAAGAGCTGGAGACAAGGACTGCTCAGCTTCATACCACGGGCACGTGGTCTCAGCACAAGTTGTTTCTGGCGGTGTTGCCGGGGTCACCTGAGGCAGTTTCTCTGCTTTCATTTCGCTTTTTAAGGCAGTCTTGCTCTGGTCTTTCCTCCACCAGCAATAGGGGAAAGTTCTCGACAGTCGAGAGTGTGCTGATTCTTTACAACATGCTCAGAACCAGCTTGGTGCGGGGCTCCTCCAGCGACATTCTTTACAGTTACCCAGAGAGCAGGTGATGACTCTGTCCTACAGAGGAGGCGGGTGGGCTGCACCAGACCCTCCTGGAGACCTGCAGGCAGTGCTGCCCACCCCCACCCTGCCCCAAGAGCCAGAGAGAGTTGACCAAGCTGAGCTCTCCTACCCTCCGGGTCTGAGACAGGATTGGCTACTGAACTCAGCTTAGCATACGACCTGGTCCTACCGCAGGCAGCCTCTGTGGGTCTGCAGGAAGGAGGGAGAGGGGAAATGACAGGGGCTCCCGAATGCCTGCAGCATCGCGCTGGGTACTGGGGCATTGCTGGGGTAAATACTGCCTGCTGGTATTTGGAATTTCTGTAATTCTATCTTGAAAGTACTCCTCTATTTGCTGTTTGTTTTTTTTTTCCAACTCATCATCTCTTAATGGACTCTCTAAATATCCTAAAATGTCTGCTTCTCCTTGACCTTCATATGAGGGAAATTAGAACTGGAAACAATTATTAAATACCTGGAAACTTTCCACTGGGATTTATGTCCTTAAAGCAACTGATCCCATCTAAATAGCCTCATCACAGTGAAATTTTGCTTCATGATCATGCATTTTAAAAAGTCCAGCCAGAGGCCCTGAAAGTCATTCTGTAACCACATAATGGTTCTCTGTCCATTAAGTCACAAAAACGTGTTACAAAAAACGTCAAGGTGCCGTGTTCACTGGATGCCTCACGCACAAAGGAATCGCCGTATTCACTGAATGCCTCACGCACAAAGGAACCCACGTCTTCAGTATTTTCGCCTTCTTTGTTCTTCTATTGTCTCTGCAAATCACTCCAGATGCTGTTGTTTAGAAAAAGCCTCGGCATCATTTCTACTCACTGGCTACTTCTGGCCACCCTGAAGGGCAGGAGGGCGGGTGAGAGCAGGTTGGGGATGGGGCTCAGGCGGGGCCCCTTCTCAGCAGCGTCCACTACGTCCTTAGTGTGAACAGCCGTACAAGAGCCCGATGTCTGTAGGCCTGGGGCCCCGGGAGCGCCACCTCCCCACCCCCCACCTCCCATGACCCCCGCCCCCATGTCCCCACCCCCCTACCTCCCATGCCCCCCACCTCCCCGTCCCCCCACCTTCCCTCCTCCCCCACCTTCTCGCCCTGCCCCACACCTTCCCCACCACCCCCACCTAACCTCCCCACCCCTACACCATCACGGAGCCTATGGCGTCCTGCATTCTGAGCCTTGTTCCGTGAATTCTGGGCCTTGTTCTGTGAATTCTGGGCCTTGTTTCTTGAAAGCCCCAATTCAGGATGATAGATGCCACACAAATGCCCAGCAGGAAGTCCTACAATCCAGAGAAGGGTTAGGGTTTTTTGTTTGCTTGTTTTGTAAACCCATCATCAAGTAAAAATCTCTATTCCATGTGAGAAAACTCATCAGCCAGAAGAGCGCTCTTGAGAGAAGCCCCCAGGGCTGGGATGGGGTCAGCAGCTCACCTCGAACCCCTCCCTTCCCTGACCCTGGGGCTTCCCATGAGCTGAGTGTGGCCTTTAGTCTGAACTACTCTGGCGTCTCTTGAATAAAACGCAATAAAAAGTAAAGACAGGAGGAAAAGCTAAAAACGTAAAAAGCAATATCCAAGGTTTCTGATTTTAAACAAAGCAATCGTCCTTTTAGGAAAGTGGCACCTGAGCCCCACAAAGCTCTGCAGGAGCACGGCTTTCCTCTTAAAACCCCAACCAACCCTGCCCTTTCCGCCTTCCTCTCCCAGCACCAGCGAGCTGGTCCAGGGGCTCTCTCACTCCAGCCGGAGCACATCTGATTCTAGAACAGCTTTTCCAGGGTTGGAGACAGGGGGGCGCCACGCTGTTCACAAGTTCTCATCCACTGAGGTCCTTTAATGGACCAGAACCTGGTGGTCTGGAGTCGACGATAAGAAAGTAAAGGAGAGAGGAAAAAAAAAAAAAAGAAAGAAAGCAAAGGAGAGAGAAAGAGGCTGATATTCCTTGGTTTATGCAGAAAGCCAATAAAGCCCCTGCACGGGGCTTGCTCTGTTCACGGAGCCTCAGGCGCCCTCTCGATGGGGTGAAGGTGCAGAGAGCCTTCTCGAGAGGGTCTTAGAAGCAGGAAGGTGAACTCAGCCTCTGTGCTCCAGGGGATCAGCCTGAAAGAGAGAGAGAGAGAGAGAGAAAGCAAGACACGGGGACCAGAGCTCTGATGCAGCAAAGGTGTTTTAATCAACATGGTGTGGGCATACATACTGTAGTTATTCTCAGCAAAGATAAAGATTAAAATTCCAGACTCACAAAACATAGGCGGTCCATATTAAAGAGAGAGAGAGTTGTAACAATCACTTTTACTGTATGGTTCACAAGAAGGAAGAGGGTACTTATCACCATATAGAAAAACTAACGAAGGAAATGTCTGGATTCCTCAGCCCCGGGGAGAGACTTGCCTCTCTTCTTAATTCCTGAGTATTCAGGGATTAATAAGGCACAGAGAATTCCTGAAAGATCCAAAACAGTACACAGGAAGCCTCCTGTTAAATGCTTCCTGACACTCGTCTTTAAAAGCACACATTCCACACACCTGCTTTCCCTCTGTGATGAGCCCAGGCGAGCAGTTACTCTTCCTGGCTTAGGTGAGCAGCGCTGTCCTGGGGGACTCATCACGGTGGGTCTCATGGCAGAGGGTTAGAGAGACAGAGAAAGGGATAGTCAGAGGGAGGGAGACAGAGAGACGGAGACCGAGAGACAGAGAGACACAGAGAGACAGAGGAGAGGTTCCCAGGTGCGCAGTCCGATAACTCCCGAGCCACATGGTTACAAGCATCTGCCCACGCACAGCCCCAGACAACCCCCCCACACCCATCTCAACCAGGACAAGTCTCCCAGCAACACTGTCTAGAAGCTGCGTCAAACACAGCCTGAGGGGCGCGAACAAGTGCAGACTCTGACTAGAGCCTGGGCAGCGGTCGACTCCTCCACCTTCAGGTCTGAGCGACGCTGGGAAGTGCCACAGCTGGCAGACATCCAAACCCACATGATCCGTTTAGTTTGTACGTCAGTCCCCAGAGCCACCTTTGTGCCCATCCCCGGGCGGGGGACAGCCCTGCCTTGCACTTCGAGACCCGAGGGCCCTGGTCCATCCCCAAGCTTTCCCCACAAGCCCGATCAAGACTCTCACAGAACTGTCCCGTGAAGTGCCATCCTCCAGAAAATCCGTGAAGCGGGCGGATGCAGGGCAGCAGGACACAGCTGGGACGCCCACCACAGAGGGGTCCTGGGGCCAGTGTCCACCCCTCGCCTGGCTGTGCAGTCCCCTGGAGTTGGGAGAAGTCGCCCTATTTGGCTGGACTGCACGTTGCTATGGAGACCACAGCCTAACCTCCTGGGCCAGGCCCCAGCGTCCTGCTTCACAGAGTCATGTTTCCTCCAAGGCTGGGGCACGGGCAGCCACGGGCACCGCCTGGTAATTATCAGTAACGCATGGACAAAGAAGAGTCCCCAGGGGACGTAGGGAGGTGTCCAAACGCCAGTCCCATTCCACTCATCTGCCTCCATCGACGCCACTGAACGTCTTTGAATTAAACGTAGATTTTTGTTTTTCATTTCAAAAGTGAACATGAAGAATAGTTTCAATTCAAACAGCCTGCCCTGAAATGGATCATGTCCGGTAACTTGGTTTCACTGAATCCAATTAAGATCTTGTCCAGGGAGACAGAGAGCCTGGAGGGTAAAGAACAATTGACATGAAAATGCGGCTCAAGAAACATGAACACGTGGTGAGTGTGTGAAGGGTGGTGATCCAGGGGCTTCGGAGGGTGTGGGGCCTTCCTGGAGGCTCCGTCCAGGAGCGGCACCAACAGAGCAGCAGCAGAGGGACACCGGTCACCACAGAGCAGAGTCACCCTTAAAGGGCAAGAGTGCACTGCCAGTCACTTGCTGGTTTGCCCACAAGGGTTCCCTGGTAGACACACCGGCCCGCGCTTGGCATGAGAAACGCCTTGGCTTAGATTCGGGAGATTGTCACGATCTGGTAACCCGGCTGAAGGAGGCTCCCGAGGACGCCCACCCCGACCCCTGCCCCCGGCAGCCTGGGCACAGCATCCACCTCAGGGCAGGGGGGTGGCATGCAGCCAGCATCCCTGAACGGCGGGACGTCCCAGGGTCTGACCCGGGAAAAGCAGGAGGTGGAGGGAAGCCCTGGGCCCAGAAAAGCCCGAGGTGTTGGGGGGCAGGTGTCTGGCCAGGAGTCAGGGGCAGAGGAAGGCAGTCCAGCGCAGCGGGCGGCGTGGCTCCGTGTCCGGCCCCGGGACTTGTCACAGGACCCTGGGAAGCTTGGTCTGACCTCGGACCTCAGCCTCTGCAGCTATTCAGGGGGCTGTCCTGACGCCTCCTCCAAATGCGTGGAGAAGGGGTGAGCCAGGTGTGGAGATATCTGAGCACACGCCCTGAGATGGACCACACCGACACCGGCCGTCGGAGGAGAGCAGGGCTTCCGGGCGAGGAGCGGGGTCAAACCTGCCCCGGGGACTTTCTTCCTGCGACCCCTCAGCCCTGTCCGCTGCCCCTCCGCCCCCACTGGCGCCGCCCATCAGGCCCTTTCGCCAGTGGTCTGCACCTCGGAGCTGCGGCTCGCCCGTCACTGTGTCCCAGCACACCCTGCGTATCCTAGGCATGTAGGAAGGGCTTGGTAAATGTTCTTCAAATAAGACATTTAGTGAAGAAAACGTATGAAAGCCACAAAGCTTGGCTGGGTCAGTGTGTGAAGGCTCTGTGATATGAGATGCAGAAACAGCAGTCCTGATAAGGAGCAGATCCCACTGAAATCTCACCTCTGAGCTCAGGAGGGTTACAGAGCCACAGACCCCTGAGGACTTCTGTCTGTTCTGCCTTTTCAAGTAAATCATTTCCCATCTTTTCTCAGCAAGGCTCTGGTGTTAGCAGTGATGCGGGAAGATTCCCAAAGCATGGAGAACGCAGCAGAGCTCCAGCTTGGCCAGAACGACCTCCCCTGGGATTCTCTCAGCTTGTTCTGCTAAACAAACATCTCTTCCAATCAGAACCCTGGGTGGGGGACAAAGCCAGGCTTTAAACCCTGCAGGGCAGGCGGGAAGCGGCCGAAGCGTGGGCGGCCCACCTGGATCTCGGACCGCTGCTGTCCTCTGGTGGCAGACCGCGTGCTTTTCGGATCAACGTGAGCAGAAATGAAAGCGCCAGGACCTGCTGGCTGATCCTCCAGGAGCTGCAGAGAACTGAGCTTGTTTTCCCGAGGACGGATACTGAGAAGGGCATCCTGGCTTAACGCCTGCTGACTTGGGTGATGAAAGGATGCAGATGGCTATGCCCACCTGGACCCCAGGACCCCCTAAAAACATGTCCTCGGCCCGTGGCCGTGGAGCAGACAGCATGGATGTGAGGAGTGACCTCCGGCCGGAGGGACAGTGTGTCTTGTCCTGGACGGGGCTGGAGGGGATGAGTAGCTGAGCCTCTGGGACCTGGGTTCTCCCCTCTGGAGCCCCCAGAAAGGGCAGTCGAGGCCGTGCTCTCTCGCCATAAGGATAATTCTTGTTTTGTGAGTCCTTTATTTTGCGCCATCAAAACACGCTTTTGTTGTTTATTCTTCAGTTAACACATATGTGTCAAGCACCCACCTCCTGCTTCATGCTGGTCACTTACTGAGGGGCCGAGGCGTGGACAGGCAGGGAGGTCCCAGTCCTTCTGGAGGTCGCGTCTCTACACACGAGCCCTCACTCGCCCAAGTTTCTACCGCCCAGTGGCCGGCCACACGCAGGCCTGCACATCGGGGCTGGTGCGAGAGCCTCGGGGCCGCTCTGCTGGGACCCTCCAGAGAGGCCAGGAGACGGACCTCCCGGCAGACAGAAGCCCAGCGTGTGCTGAGCATGAATGGCTCTCATTCGGAAGGCTTGAGTCCCCCAGATTCTCCACTTTGGGCAAAAAAAGGAAGTGGTCCTCTCCTGCCCGGGTGGGGGGCCCGGGCTGGGATGCGGGGCCTCTGGGTCCTCCAGCAGTGAAGGAGAGAAGCGGCCAGGGAAACGTCACCTCCAGACATGCCCACTGCCTGTGAGAGGAGAGTTTATGTTACCTGTGATGCCGACAACGGTTTGTTAGAGACTTTCCTTTCTTCTTACTTAATAGTAACCCCCCAATATGGTGGGGTAGCAAGTTGGGCAGGTACCACTTCCTGTTTGCTGAGGCCTGGAGAGGCCAAAGTGATATGCCCAGATTCACAGAGGTGACCAGCGGGGAGGGGGGAACCCCTGACCCTGTCCACACCCGTTGGCAAGGACCCCTGACCCTGTCCACACCTGCAGGCGGGGACCCCTGACCCTGTCCACACCTGCAGGCGGGGACGCCTGACCCTGTCCACACCCGCTGTCCACGCCAGCGCCGCCTGGCCTCTCAGAGGCCTGAGCGCGAGCAGAGAGGACTGTCAGGTAGGAAGCTGCGCGCAGACAGGCGTCTTCGCCGTTAACCGCACACTGCTGGGATGCTGAGAGAACAGAGGGCCTGTACCCGGCCCTCGGCTTCAGGGCTTTGTGGGAATCGTGCAGACCAGCGGGAGCTGGAGAGACGAGCAGAGATGGAAAGGGAGCGTGAGGGCCACCAAAAGGCCATGGGCACGGCTGTGACGGGGGCTGCAGGCCCTGTGTGGCACCGGCCAAGGGGTGGGCATCATGGGGGCACGGGGAGGGCCCCCGGGGCTCCTGCACCACCTGCCCAGCACCCAGCCGCCGCTCGGGGGTCTCTTCAAAGGCAGCCTCTCGTGTTTTTTTTCAGAGGAAGTCGCAGGCAAGGGCGGTGACTCACAGGCAGATCTGAGGGCTGAGGGGTGTTTTGTCTGCCCTGTGGAGCCCGTACAATAGGCTGATGTCGCTGTGACGGGCGTGGGTTGGCTCCTGTCTGGAGGAATTTGTTCTCAGCGGCGGGGGTCCACTTTAGATCTTTGTTTATCTGGCCGTTGAATTCTCTGCAAGTTCACAGAATTTTGCATTGCCAAACTTTAAAAAATAATCCAGAGTACTAAAGAAATCTCCTCCTTTAATTTCTGATAGGGAAAGTTGTTTCTTTTGATTCACAGAAAAAATAACTTGGTTTCCAAATATTTTCTTTACTATTTCAGATACATATGAAAGAGAGGGCTTAAGTGGCTTGAAAGAAATGTGTTGTTATTCATATTGAAAGTATCACATAAAAGGTGAGCACCCTGTGAAAAGTGGCACTATAATTTATATTAATATTAGTTGAATAACTGTTCTGATTTACCAAAAGTATGTATCAACTGTATATAAATTAATGAGACTTTAAAAATAGAGTGCAGTAAAATATACATAGCAACTGGGAAAAGCTAGAAATGATAGTAATATAACATTTCTTGAATGATTATTTAACTTTTCTGATTGTTTTGACTCTGGATAAATAGGAGTTTAATGTATCAGTTCAGTTCAATTCAGTTGCTTAGTCGTGTCCGACTCTTTGCAACCCCATGAATCACAGCACACCAGGCCTCCCTGTCCATCACTAACTCTCGGAGTTCACTCAAACTCACGTCCATCGAGTTGGTGATGCCATCCAGCCATCTCATCCTCTGTTGTCCCCTTCTCCTCCTGCCCCCAATCCCTCCCAGCATCAGAGTCTTTTCCAATGAGTCAGCTCTTCGCATGAGGTGGCCAAAGTACTGGAGTTTCAGCTTTAGCATCATTCCTTCCAATGAACACCCAGGACTGATCTCCTTTAGGATGGACTGGTTGGATCTCCTTGCAGTCCAAGGGACCCTCAAGAGTCTTCTCCAACACCACAGTTCAAAAGCATCAATTCTTCAGCGCTCAGCTTTCTTCACAGTCCAACTCTCACATCCATACATGACTACTGGAAAAACCATAGCCTTGACTAGATGGACCTTTGTTGGCAAAGTAATGTCTCTACTTTTGAATATGCTATCTAGGTTGGTCATAACTTTTCTTCCAAGGAATAAGTGTCTTTTAATTTCATGGCTGCAATCACCATCTGCAGTGATTTTGGAGCCCAAAAAAATAAAGTCTGACACTGTTTCCACTGTTTCCCCATCTATTTCCCATGAAGTTATGGGACCAGATGCCATGATCTTCATTTTCTGAATGTTGAGCTTTAAACCAACTTTTTCACTCTCCACTTTCACTTTCATCAAGAGGCTTTTTAGTTCCCCTTCACTTTCTGCCATAAGGGTGGTGTCATCTGCATATCTGAGGTTATTGATATTTCTCCCGGCAATCTTGATTCCAGCTTGTGCTTCTTCCAGCCCAGCGTTTCTCATGATGTACTCTGCATATAAGTTAAATAAGCAGGGTGACAATATACAGCCTTGACGTACTCCTTTTCCTATTTGGAACCAGTCTGTTGTTCCATGTCCCGTTCTAACTGCTGCTTCCTGAAGTGCATATAGGTTTCTCAGTCACATATAAATTAATAAATACAGTCAAACGGATACAATTCAAATGTATTTCCATATAATAAAATCCACATATATTCGTATGTAGGGATTGCTGATTGCCTACCCATTATGCATTCTCCTTTTTCTTACTAACAAAACCAATTTTGTTAAGGGCATTTCCTTGCAGCTCACAGTGGCCAATGAGATATAAGCCAAAGCCACTGGGTGAAACGTCTAGGCAAGTTCTTTACAAGCGAACAGATTTGGCTCGCTTGCCTCTGGGCCCTTTGCCCTGTCCTTTCTTTGAACCAGGAACATAGATGTGATGGCATGAGTGACAACAACCATTTTGTGAGCATGAGGAAAAGGTTTACACCCTGTGGATGATGGAACAGGGATTTAGAAAGGGCTCAAGTCCCTAGTGACCTACCTCCTTTTCAGCTGAGATAAACATGAACGTCTTTCTCATATGAACCACTTATCGTGGAATTTTCAGTTAAATACAGCCAAACAGAAGTTCAAATTGATGGTGTAAGATAAGGAATAAACTGAGAAGATCAAAGAACATCAATATTTTGTTCTTACTATAAATTTCTCTTTCACAATTATTGAATGTCCTGAAAAAGACAAGTGTGTACAGGGTGTCTTGAGTCAGTGTCCTCCACGTTTACTCTCTCTGCATGTTTTATGAACTGTACCCCACTGAGAAAGGAAGATGTGGATGGAGAGATGATAGATACTTAGTTACATAGACAGATACACAGAGGGTAGATGCAGCCTGACACAAGGCGCCAAGAGTAACCAAGCCAGCAGCTCAGTCTCCACAGTGGCTTCAGTTCTGCTCCCCTCCTCGTCCTCGAGTGCCCCCAACCCCGTGACACCAAGTCTCTTCCTGAAGTAATTATCGTCATGGATTTTGCTGCCATCATTGATGTTTCTCATACGCATTCACCCTCGAGCAGGTTCTTCAGGCCTGTGTAACTCGACACATGCGACATCAGCCTGTTTGTATTTTTCTGTAACTCTGTAACTCTTTGCTCCACCATCCACACAGTTAGCTGTGCTTTATTCTTTCTCACTGCTGTTCCGCATCTAAGGCTATAAATACCCAAAAGTGTATTTGTCCATTTTCTATACAGGTTTGGGTTGTTGTTTCCAGTTTGGGATCTTTACAAAGAATATTACCATGACTGCTTTTTAAATCGTCTCCTGGAGCTCACATACACGGTTTTATCTGAGATAAATATTTAGAAACAGAATGGCTAAGTTGCAAAGTCGCAGCTGCGCTCTGGAAGACCGTTTACACTCTGACCAGCGGTGTGCAAGTGTGTTAGACTTTCCGTTGTCCACAGCTCACCAATTCTTCAGCCTCTCTGTGGGGAGCCTGTGGGGGGCTGGGAGCTGAGGCTTGCCCCCTGTGCTTCCAGACGGCCACCTGTAACCCAGTCTGTCGATCCACTCAACTGATTTATTTTTTCCTATGGAGTCAGGTACCCACCTCACGAGAGAGAAAATACAGAAATGAATTTAAGACAGAAGAAGGGGTCAAGAATTGGGTGCAAGGGGCAGATTCAGATTCCTGGTCGCTGTATTTTCAGGGGTCTTATTTCATTAACTTGGAGGGCTCCTAAAAGAGCCCCCTTCCAGCTCTGAATGTTTAAATGTCATAACTCTATTTTACAAAGGAGGAGAGAGGTTTATTTTTGACAAGCTGTGAAACTTATTAAGGTTCTGAAAACTTCTTACCACAAAGTCCTTTGATTCAAACTGTGAAGTCTTACTTCCAACTACTGGTTTGAAAATAATGATAATAATTTTTCCTTGAACTTGGCTACAGACTCAAATTAAAACTTGCTCTCAGCAGGGGCTCAGTCACTGACCGTTATTGACTATGGAAACAAACACAGGCTCCGGGGCGGGAGACCCAGGCGGCAGCAGAGGGCCCGGTGTGTGAAAGCTGAGGCTTCAGCTCTGAAATCCTCAGTCCTTTTGAACAGGGGCCTGAGTGTTCATCCTGCTCTGGGCCAGGAGATGCTGTAGCTGTGCTGAGTGCTTTGTTGTGCTGAGTGCTCTGTGTGTCAAGTCGCCTTTACACCAAGTTCTTCAGCAATGCATGGTCACGAGAGGACCCAGAGGTACAACATTTCTAAGACAATGTGATTGATATCTAGGGGTTTCGTTGTTGCTTCTCTCTCTTTCTGAAATTGCAGTCTACAAGCAGAAACAATTCTTTGCATTTGGGAAGATTTGTAGTTCATCCATCTCCACCCCAGAGAAAGCATGAATTTCCTTTTGTCTGTTACTAAAAACATGTGCTGTTCGCAGAAAACAGTGACCCCTCCATACCTCCTACCTTCCAGGAGGGAAGAGGGGAGCCCACACATGCACACACACACCCACACAAATATGTATACACACGCACACACACGCACGCACACCTAGAGCTTTCTATCCGCAGCATACTTGGGAGGTTTAATGGTGTCGTCAGTATCTGATGGACAGTTTATAGAAAGCAGGATCTCATTACCTCTTTTATAGAGCATTAAACATTTTTTTTAAAATCTTGCCTCAGTGCTGCATACACTGGGCAAGAAATCCCCGAATTTCTGAATTTGTTTCTGCTCCGTTTAACACAACCCATTAAATACAATTTCTTAAAAGCTGACGTCACTGTGCTTTGACTCGAAATTAAAAGAACCCCGTAATTCTTTTGATTTTGTTAATAGTCCAAAAATAAATATTTGACTCATAAAGGTTAGGGAAAATTCATTCCTGTTTACTGCCCCGCACATGTCCAACTCTGTCAGCCAAGCAGCTGTGTCTGCCCCCGGGCCCTCGGCAACTGTGAGCCCAGACCCGCCCACAGGGCGTTGAAAGCGCTTACAGACCAGGCGTTCACAGGGACAGGTGCCCTGCACGAGGCTAGCACCACGAAGCGGCTGAAATTGCTTTCGGGGGATGAAACAAGAGGGACGCCAGCAACTCAACAATCGTCACCTCTTTATGAGTTGGCTTTGCCTGGCGGCAGGCAGCCTGACCCTCTGCTCCCACCCTGGGCCCACCCCTACCCGGGTGCTGGCTGGTCAGACTCCGGCGCAGCGGTCCTGGGTCTTGCCCGACCCCTGTGGCGTCTCTCCTGGCCTTGTTCCTGGGAGGGACACGGAGGGCCAGAGAGCTTCCTAACGTCCTGCACCCAGACTCCCTAGGGGTTACACCTCATCTCACTGCCTGCACCTTCTGTGTGCGTGTGCATGTGTGTGCGTGTGTGTGCATGTATGTGCACATGTGCGTGTGCGTGTGTGTGCGTGTGTGCTCCTGGACCACACCGCGGTGAGCCTCACATAGGATGCTCCAGTGCTCATGACTTGACTCTGTTTTTCCTACAAACGGTGTCATTTTTCCATGTAAACACAACACAACCATCGACATCAAGGAATCCCACTGACCCAACGGTGCCATCAACCCTCAAGTCCGCCTTGAGCTTCACCGACTACACCCCCTGCCCGACAGGGGTGCAAGACCCGTCCTCACAGGCGCGGGGCTGCCTGTGGATTCAGAGTGCTGGCCCTTCAGCCACAGCCGCTTCTCAGCCTCTCTCCGTCTTTCACAAACAGCCGCTTCTCAGCCTCTCTCCGTCTTTCACAAACAGCCGCTTCTCAGCCTCTCTCCGTCTCTCACAATCTTGACACGTTTGAAAAGTCCAGGCCTTTATTTGGAAAAAACGCTCCTTGACTTGGGTTTGGCTGGTGTCCGTCCTCTGTGTGTTCAGGCGGTGCTGTCCCCTGTTTCCAGGGGCCCCGGCCTTGCTGCGGACGGTACTTTACTCCCAGTGAGGACGGCACCTGCCGGGTTTCTCCGCTGGACACCTAGTGAAGAAGGCTGCTGACTGGTTGATGAGTCATTGGTGGGAGCTTGGAGGGAAATGCTCAGGCCAGCTCCTGTCTCTTCTCTCATTCATTTCAGTATAAATTCATGCTCCAAACAGTCGTTGGGTGTCTCCATGCATGAACGTCCCACTGGGCAAGGTCCATGTGGCACCCATGACCTCAGTGAGGCCATCACCCACCGAACCCGCAGCTGAGCAGCATGTGGCTGGAGCGGCCCAGCCACCCGGGTGTGGCGGGGGGCGGCGGGGTGGACCGGTGACAGGCAGGCTGGGCTCCCACATGCATGACGCTGCGGCAGAGAAGGCAGATGGGCAGCGAAGAGCAGGGTACAGATTCTGGGTGACGGCCTGCGGGAGCCAGGCTGGAGAGACAGAGCAGGAAGGGGAGCGAGTGGGAGGCGACAGAGGCGGCTCTGCCAGAACCTGGACCCCGCAGACTGAAGCTGCCAGCTCAGCCTTCAGCACGCCCCCGAGCGAGGGGAGGGAGACGCAGAGGGGCGTGGGTAGGAAGAAACGCTGGCTCCCCCTGCTCCTGTCCACCCATCTCCCATCTGCTCTGGGAGCCCGAGGACCCCCAGCCTGGAGAGCAGCCCCCACAGGGCCCAGGGCGGCAGGGGCCTGAGCAAAGCTCGAGGCAGAGGCCACGTTCTTCCTGAGCCGTGAGGCCCTGGTGCTCGGGATTGGGGGGGATGCTGACAATCCTCAGAGCAGGGGGGAGGACGGGGGACCAGACCAGATCACATCACTGCGCTCTCTGCCAGGACCTACATTAGAGCAAAATAATACCAGATTCGGGCAACGCCGGGCGTCCAAGTGCTTTATTCAGACAATTCAGCATAAACACCTCTAAACATCTTTGCAGAAAATTCAGAAATCTGGTCTCGCAGAAACATTTTCTGCAGACTCCTGACCCTCAAAGTGGCTGTATGAGGAGTGAAGCGGGAGCAGCCAAGATGTTCCTGGCCCCCCAGGGACCCTGCAGGCCCCCGTGGGCTCAGAGCTACCTTCCAGGAGACCCAGCGCTGAGCAGAGGGCTGGTGCTTCACATAGTCGTGGCTCCACAGCTGTCTACCTGCACCCCCAGACTCCCTGCATGAAAGGGCAGGTCGGGAACCAGAGCCTACTCCACGCCTCCACTCGCCAGCACGGGGAGCAGCTGGCGGACCACCCACCAGCACTCCTGCCCCCAGCCCCACTCGGCAGGCATGGTCACTGGAAAGTGGAGCACTCCTTTTTGTTGAGTAAATTGACCGCTTTTGAATGGTTTTCATTAGAGTAAGAAGGCATTTTGATTAAAGCATTTGCTGTATCTCATGTAAAAAAAAAAATCATAAAGTCCCGGGATTCACAAGGATAAAGTCCCGGATCCACAAGGGTCACAATGCTCTGTGTTTATGAACTGCTTTCCAAGCCCCTCACCAACTTTGCTTTATTAATAAATAATATCGCCACGTCCCCGGGAGCGGGAAGAAGGAAACATTACTGTCTTTATGGTTGATCACTGCCAAGTGCAGGGACCACGTGGGATGAACAGGGAACCGCCACGACCTGGACCGGGAGGCAGCACCTCGCACGTCCGTGTCTCCCCCGACCCCAGGCCTGTGTGCCCCCGCCCTGTGCTGAGGCTGCTCTGGGCCTGCGGAGGGGCCTGGCAGGGGGCGCTGGCGGGGGCAAGACTGCACTGGGCGGGTGACCCTGATGGAGGCGGTGCTGATGGGGTGAGGGACAGACGCCACGAGCCTGAAACGCCCTCAGGAATGCGTCTGAGGCTTGTCTGGTGCCAAGGTCCTCGAACCTCCCATCTTCCCAGTCTCATCACATGTGTCTGACATCCACCTGAGCCAACTGAGCAGCGCCGGGTAGGACGACAGTGACCACCGGACACGTTTGGTCCGACAGTCCTGTCTCTGAACTCACCACCTGCTGCACTGCATGGCCAAGAAGCAGGAAGCACCTGGCGCGGGGCTTGGGTCTCTTCCCCACGGCTGACTGCTTCCTGCCTGGCCCGCACCTGTGGGCGTGTGGTCGGGGACGCTGGCTTCGGGCCGGCAGGAGGGGCCCGTCTACACCTGCGGCTAAGGGGCAGGTTTGGGCCAGGGCCTCAGGGCCACACGGGGGTGCGGGGGGCTGGGCTGTGCTGCAGGCGTGGAACCCCGGCCCATCTGGAACATGCCGCCCCCTCCCTGCGACTGGCTCCTCTGGCTTCCATGGCTCGGTGGCCACCCCATCCAGCGAGGGGACCGTCAGACGGTCTGAGAGCGCCCCGTCCACGCCGGGAGCTGAGGCAGGGAGGAGCCCGCTGCCCAAGGCAGGTTCCTGTGAAAACATCACAGGCTTTTCATAGCTTTTCTTTCCTATGAAATTTCTTTCTTCTCATTTCTGTTAACTTTGCTAGTTAAACTGTCAGGCCAGTTTTGAAAGGGAATAAAATCTTAGTCCCTCCTCCCATCCTGAAGCCAAAATCTATTTTGGTTCGTATAAAAATGATCAAATTACAGCTTTTGGCATGTTCCTTAACGAGGGAAAAAATAACTTGGATTAACTGGTGGCAATAAACTAAATATTTCAATTAAATTCTAACATAAGTAAAAATATCAATCATACCAGCCTACGTCTCAACCAGCCTTAACCCTTCAAACAGTGTGTATGACCCTCAGAGCAGCTGCTGCAGCTTCTATTAGGAAAATGAGACTTGAGGCAATAAAGGGAGTTGCTGGAGGGACCCCGAGAAACGGCACGTGTCTTGGTCAAACCAGCCCCAGGCAAGGCTGGACTTGCGGTAACCAGACACTTCTACCAAGGGGGGAGAAAGGCGTCCTTCCCCAGGTCCTGACCCTCAGCCCCAGCCCCAAAGGGCTCCTGGGCCCCACAGGTTGGGGAGCCATTTGAGTGGAGGCTGAAAATGCCCCCCAGAGCCCCCAGTCCACGAGACGAGAGGCTGACCCACAGCATTCTGGCTGCTGCCCTGGGGACCAGGTGTGCCGTCCACTCACAGCCCATCAACACACACTCCGGAGAGGGGGACCCTCCCCCAAGTCTGGCGCTTCAGCCACAAACCTCCAGGGGCTTCGGAGGGCCCACAGTCTGCAAGGACGACTGAAGTCCACCCTGACCTCAGGGTGTTCGTTGGTTCTGATGGGTCATTCCAGTGCCACCTGTTCGGGGCCCCGGCAGGCGCGGGGATCCCCTGGCCCAGGAAAGGGAGGAGATGCAGGCATAAGGTGTGGCCCCTGCTGACCAGAGCCCAGGGGCCTGAGCGGGTGACCGTGTGCGCGTGGGGAGGGGCACCTCCACACAGCACAAAATAAGCCCCAGAGCCAGTGACGTGATCTGTTTAAACTGCGGGATAAAGGGTCTGGCTGATGCTAAGACCGCATTAGTTTACAGAGACCATTCATTTCAGATTACTTCCATTAAAACTGATTTTGGTTTTCATACCAAAAAAGAGGGGAGGAATTTTGATGTACCTATATGATGCTGAAGGCATTTCCTTCAAGTAATTTCATAATAAACTCAGTTTGCTTCCAGTTCCCATTCCCAGCCAATGGCGTTTTCTCCTCTGACATAGAAAACTAACTTCCTCATGAGTGTCCATGGAGTGGCGATCACTGTCCTTCAGAGCTGAGTTCAAGTTCCTTCCAACCTGGGAAGAGTCCTGTGGGCTGAACCGGCAGGAAATTTCACCCAAGTTCCTGGTCCACAAAGTGTATCTTTAAAAATACACATTTCTGGCAAACCTTCCCTAAGGCAGTCCGCACTGAAGTTTCTTCTGGAGGTTCTTTCAGGGGCATTAGAGGGGCCCACCTGGGCCAGGGACTGCAGGGCACGAACTGTCTGGAGCCCGTTTCTCAGATGGACATCCTGTGAGTCACAGGACAGGTCACAGGGCAGCCCTGTGCACATCCAGGACGAGCGACCTCGCCCTCTGCACCCCACAGCCCCTTGCCTCCAGGTCCAGGTCTGAGGAATCGCCAGCAGGTGCACGGGGGCTGCAAGGGTCGAGCAGACCACCGTGAGTGTCCCCGAGCTTGCGGAGGAGATGCTGCCCGTTTCAGCCCCGCTGCTCCTGTCAGCACGTAAGCTCCCTGCTCCCTTGTGTAGCCAGCCACACACTCTCTGAGGCAAAAAAAAAAGATGACAAGTAGGGACGCCCTGGGCTCAGGGGCTTGCAAAGACTCTTGGAGCTGCTACAAGCAGATCTCTGCTGCCTATACCCCAACCTGGAGGTGGCCCAGCTGTGCATGTGTACACACGTGTGCGTGTGTGCATGCGTGTGCATGTGTGAGAGAGAGTGCTGCATTCACAGTCACCGCGTGTGCACACACAGATGTCACCAAGCGGGATAGAACCTGCCGGTGCAGGGTGGAGACAGGAGCAAGGTCAAGGCAGCTCCTCCTAGGGAGGGGGGTCGGGGACAAAGTTGCAGTAATTCTACCCTCCTCCCCACCCCACCCGGGGATGAGAGGATCTGACTCCCCAGCAGGAAACCTGTCCATCCATCCATCTGTTCAGGACAGAACGGGGCCTGGCCCTGCGATACCCCTTCCCGCCTGTCTAGGGTATGGGAGGTGTGACGTGAGGACTGCCACATGGAGGACGAAGGCAGCGTGCTCTCCCGGTATGGACTTGGCAGGGCTCTGACCACTCGCCCCGTCTGCCTCCTGCTCCTGCTGCTCCTGTTCCAGCAGGGCCCACATCCACCGAGCCCGTGGGGCAGTGCTGGGGGTGTCCTCCGCTGAGGAGCTGCTGAAGATTCCCTTGGGCCGCCTCCAGGTTGGGGGAAAGTCCCCAGCCTCAGGGACTTTGAACCCGAGACCCTGAAGAAGGCCCGGAGCCTACTGGCCATCCCTTCACCAGCCCACCAGGCCCGGGGCTCGGCTCCCTGCTCAGCCGCCTGCTGGCTGCTTGACTGTCCTGAGTCTCCTCTCTGTCCTCGGCAGCCCAGACCTGGTCAAGTAACTGAATGGCCACGAAGGCCCCTGGAGGAAGCGATTGGGCTGCCAGGAGGCCCAGGGTCACGGCCCAAGTGTGTGCACTCTGGATGGTGATGCTTGTTCGTCCCGGGCCCGGCTTTTGGTCTGAGCAAGGGAGAGGCAGGAACCTTCCTCTCACACTGGTTGCGTCTGGTGGCAAGGTTATTCTACGCTAATATCTCTGTGATTCCTAAAATAAGCACTCCAAAGTCCTCATAAGAAGGTGTTGTTCTTCAGTTACTCAGCCGTGTCTGACTCTTTTCGACCCCATGGACTACAGCATGCCAGGCCTCCCTGTCCATCACCAACTTACTCAAACTCATGTCCATCAAGTCGGTGATGCCATCCAACCATCTCATCCTCTGTTGTCCCCTTCTCCTCCTACCTTCAATCTTTCCCAGCATCAGGGTCTTTTCCAATGAGTCAACTCTTCACATGAGGTGGCCAAAGTATTGGAGTTTCAGCTTCAGCATCAGTCCTTCCAATGAACACCTAGGACTGATCTCCTTTAGGATGGACTGGTTGGATCTTCTTGCAGTCCAAGGGACTCTCAAGAGTCTTCTCCAACACCACAGTTCAAAGGCATCAACTCTTCAACTGTCAGCTTTCTTTATGGTCCAACTCTCACATCCATACATGACTGCTGGAAAAACCATAGCTTTGACTAGACGGACCTTTGTCAGCGAAGTAATGTCTCTGCTTTTCAATATGCTGTCTAGGTTGGTCATAGCTTTTCTTCCAAGGAGCAAACGTCTTTCAATTTCATGGCTGTAGTCACCATCTGCAGTGATTTTGGAGCCCAAGAAAATAAAGTCTGTCACTGTTTCCACTGTTTCCCCATCTATTTGCCATGAAGTGATGGGATCAGATGTCATGATCTTAGTTTTTTGAATGTTGAATTTTAAGCCAGCTTTTTCACTCTCCTCTTTCACCTTCATCTTTAACAGAATCTTGCCTATTCTTTAACATCCATCTTCTATATGAGGCTCTCCATGAAATCTTAACAGCCATGTTCCTGCCAGAATTCCAGAAGCACCCCTATGCTCACAGGAGGAGGAAGAGGGCAAGGTCATTGCCTGCTTTACTGACAGAACACGGAGACGTGATATCACAGGAACCAGAACCGCATCTCTGAGCTTTGATCCCTGTCAGGCCGGGTAGATGATGCTGTCCTTTATTTTATTTGGCAAAATAAATCCCTCTCCTCTGTATACAGACAGCTCAAAAGCAAACGAACAAGCAGCAATGAGTAGGTGAGTTTGCTGAGGCCACTTGTTCAGGAGGTCGTGTGTGACAGAAACAACACACCTGGGCAGATGACCCTTCCCCGGGGCCGGGCTCGGGGCCTGAGGGCTCCACTGGCCGGGGCACCCGGCGGCAGGCAAAATGTGCAGAGCTGGAAGGAGGGGAGGGAAGGAGGCGGCACGGAGGGAGGAGGAAGGAGGCCCTAAAGGTAAGTACATTGGCCCCAAACTGGTAGACATGCCCGTGTTCTGGCCCCAGGCTTCTCAGAGACGCTCCTGCCTTCTGCAGATTTTCTACAGGGATTTTAACCCAGTACCTTCCTTTCTCCATCTGAAACATTACAGAAAGAAAAGTAATGACCTCTTAGGGTGACCAGCTCATCCCAGACCACCCAGGACAGTCCCTGATTTAGTACCAGAGGCCCCTCACTCCCTCAAACCCCTCAGTCCTGGGCAGAGGGGCCGTTGGTCACCCTGTGTGTCCAGGGACGTCCTTGGCAGGAGACGATGCTTCAAGGACCCAGGCCAGGGCGTGTGTGTGTCCAAGACCCTGGATCATCCACAGCAGACTCAGGCCAGGATCCTGGCCAGCTCAGGTTGCCTCTCAGCAACACAGCCATCTGACCACATGTCGCACGCTCTGGGGTTGGAGGTGGGTATCTGGGGTGCCCACGCCTCTCCTGGGCTCATCCAACTGTGATGCACCCCATCGCCCCAACTAGTCACCCTGCCCCATATTTTTATTTACGTAGGTGCTTCTCTTTTTTATTTTGTTGGAGTAAAGTTGATTTTGATGTTGTGTTAGTTTCAGCTGCACAGCAAAGGCCCCAGTTATGCATACACATATACTCATTCTTTGTCAGATCCTCTTCCCTTTAGGTTTTTACAGAGTCCTGAGTAGAGCTCCTGTGCTGTGTGGCAGGTCCTTGGTGATTATCTATGTTATGTAAAGTAGTGTGTACATGCTGCAGTTCACGGGGTCGCAAAGAGTCGGACACGACTGAGCGACTGAACTGAACTGAAGTGTGTACATGTCGGTCCCGAGCGCCTGACTCATCCCACCACAGCGCTCCCCCTGTGCTCATCACAGTCTGGTTTCTAAGCCTGTGAGTCTGTCTGTGTATCGCAGGGATTTGCTCAGAGACACCCTTCCAGCAGGAACCTCTCTGGGCCCGTCCCTGCCCGCCGCCCCACCGGCAGCTGACTCTGCCCCTGTCGCGCAGCTGGTTTCACAAGTGACGAAGCTGCTCATGACCCTCAGTGATTTTCTACCCAATGACCTGGGAGCTGTAAATTCAGTTTAAACCAAAAACAAATTAGAAGGATCAGGCTTCCTGGCCTGTGGCTGACCAGGTAATCTGCTTGAGCAAACTTTGCCTCGAACGTGTGGCTCAGTAGCGACGTGACCATCAGAGGCCAGGCTCCTGCAGGCGGGCAGGGGCGGCGGGCCAAGCAGGCCTGCACTTCAGGCCACACGGCTCTCCTCCAGTCTCCCCATGGCCGCAGAGCCTTCGAGCTGGAGAAGAATCTTGCTTGGCATCAGGAAGATCTTCCGTTTCTTAGAGTGCCATCTGTGTGAGTGAAGTGAGGTCTTCAGAGAGAGGACTTTCTCTGGAGACCAGGCTCCTGTCCCAGGGCCCCCTCCTTCCTGGGCTGGACATCCTCACCAGCATCGAAAGGATGACTGATGTTCCAACTGGTGCTCTATCTTCTGTGCTGTGATCATTTTAAGTAAACAGGACTCTGTCAATTGAAGGGCATCTCTTTCCGCCCTGTGGGATACACAGGCAGGAGAACCTCAATCCAGACCCATCCCCCCAGGACACCCCGGGTGGCGAGGAGCAGGGCCGCGAGTCTGCAGGAGGAGGAGTGGGAGCTCCTCGCAGGAACAGGCTCTGTGCAAAGACCCTCCTTCCGCGGAAAGGATGGCGGGAGGGTCGGGAGGAGGGAAGAGCATCAAAGACACCAGCTGAAGGTGGGGGCGAGCCGTCCTCCCGAGTCATGAGAACTGGCTCCGCGGTCCCACTTCCTGTCCCTCCTGCGCTTTTCTCACGAGAATCCGGCATCAGAACAAGGGCCCCTCACAGCTTCCGGGGGCCGGGGCGCCGCGCAGGGCACCGAGGGCACAGTGCTGGCAACACACAGTGAGCAGCAAGACCGAGCGCCAGCCCTGGACACACGCGGGCTGGCACACGCGCCCGAGGCCCCGGGCAGAGCGCCGGCGAAAAACGGGAGCCTCGGGCGCGCCTTCAGGGAGGCCCTTGGCCAGCTTGTGGCCACCAGGAGGTTGAGATGCACTGAATCCCACCTTCAGGAAGCACAGCACTGGGGACAACCTCCTCCTGGAAACAGTGGGGCAGCCGCTCTCACGCTCCGCAGGGAAACTGCAGTCCCTCTTTCTTTCTCCCGTCTCAGGTCCACGAGGACAGGAGACACCAGGCCCTGCGGGGGCTCTGAGTCCTGTCGGGGTCACGGCAGGGGTGTCTCACAGCACGTCATCCCTCTGGATTGTAGGGGCGAGAGACAGCCCTGCTTCCCTGGTTTCCACTCAAATTTATATAGATGACAGAGGGATAAAGTGAAGTCGCTCAGTCGTGTCCGACTCTTTGAGACTCCATGGACTGTAGCCTACCAGGCTTCTCTGTCCATGGGATTTTCCAGGCAAGGGTACCGGAGTGGGTTGCCATTTCCTTCTCCAGTTAAAGTGAAGTAGAGATGCTAGATTGGCGATAGCTGGATAGGTAGATGGAGATAGCAGATAGGTGGTGGATAGATGGAGGATGGATGGATAGACAGGGGGGTAACAGACAGATGGAGAGATATAGACAGATGACGAACAGATAGAAGGACAGATAGATGCAGCATACGAGAGAGGCAGGAAGGGGAAAGAGAAGAAGGGCCAATAGCCTCAAAGTTGTCTATTTTGCTTTTTGGAGTTTTTTGTTCTTTGGTTGCTTTTTGTTTGTTTATATTTAAAATGGAGTAGATGAGAGTGAAGTCTGTGGGCTAGTGAAAAGCCCTCAGTTTCTCTTCTAAGTGGCCTGAGATCTAAGTGCCCTGAGATCCCCGTCAGGATGCAGACAAAGTGATGTGACAAATCACATCAGTCCCATCTTCCTGACTGCGTCAAGGTCGCCTTCCCCATCAGAGGACGCAGGGGAGCCGCTGGGCCTCCCAGCGATGTGACCGACCATGACCGGAGGCCACCGCAGAGCCCAGCTCAGCCGCCAATTCCACCCGCCTGTGCTCTCAGTGCTCCCCGAAAATAACGGCAGCGCCTTCCTTCCGGCTGCAGGCTCAGGACAGGGACTTGCTTAAGAAAACAACTGCCTCTTCCTGCTTCGCTAGCCTGAACACAGATGGCCAGAGACGCCCCGTGGATGCTCTCAGCTCACGTCCAGGGTGACAGGTCTCACTGCTGGAGACCGGGGCTGGGGGTGGGGCTGTGGGGAAGCTGCCCCACAGCTGGACCCCGTCCTCCTGGCAAAGGGGCTCTGTCCAGGTCTCGGGTGCTGCCCCAGGCAGGTGCTGGCCCTCGGCGGGCAGGTCTTGACCAGAAAGCAGCAGCTGCTGCAGACCCTCCAGCTTCCCTGAAAACAAAGGGAGCTTGAGGCTTCTCTCAACCGATGGGTTTCAGCCAGAGACCCACACACCCCAGCTGTGCCCAGGGTCCCCCAGCCAGCACACCCGGCTCCCCACGGCCCTGGGAAGGCAGAGTCCCAGGCAGACATGAGACGACCACCACCCGGAGCCCCTCCTGCAGTCCCTCCAGCCTGCAGCCATGGGCAAAGCTCTGGAAGCCAGGACACCACCTGTCCCCACAAAACCTGCAGCCTCGTCCCACTTCGCACATGCAGGCCCTCTCCTGGGCGACGTTAAAAATGAAGCGAGGTTTTATTGGAGCAGGTACTAGTGCAGGGCTTAACTCAGCCCTGAGCACATGTGCTGTTTGTTCCTTCACTGATCGTCTCAGAATTCAGCACTTGGTCCCTAGTCTCACCTCCATCATGATGTAAATCACGTAAAGTTTTTATGCACATAATATAAACTAGACTGGACTGACATCATTCCAACTCGCGGTGCCTTTCCCAGAAGCAAGCAGCCTGCTGCCAGGAATACAGCCGTCACCCGTGGACGAGGGGCTCAGGGCCCTGGACGGGGGCTGCCCTTTCTCTGCTGCTCACCAGCTGGATTTCTTAGGGCGAGTCTCCACTTCTTCAGTGTGAACTGTGGCTGGTAATACTCGGGACCTCACGTGCTTGCTTTAGCGATCAGCGATGCAGATCAGAACAGAAGTGCTTTCTGAAGGCTTTGCAGAGCTCAGCTGGGAAGATGCACCCCGGCCTGAAGCACCAGTAACAGACGCAAGAGAGAATGGGCATTCTCCTGTTGCGTTTCCCCCGTTTCTAAGGGGAAAGAATAGACCTTTTACAGAAGTTAGTGAGCAGAGACGACCTGTTAGTTTGCTCTGGCTGCTCCAGCAGGTGCCACAGGTGGGGCGGCTTACACGCAGAAATGTACGCAGTCCTGGGGGCCGGAAGCTGAGATCGAGGTGTTGGCAGGGTGCTCCCTCCTGAGGTCTCATCCTCATGTGGTCATTCTCCGTGCCGGTCTGTGTCCCAGCTCCTCTTGCTGTGAGGACCCTGGCAGGTTAAATCAGGGCCCCAGTGACCTCATTTAACTTAATCACCCTTTAAAGCCTCATCTCCAAACAGACTGCCTTCTGAGGACACAGGGGTTCGGCTTCAACACATGAGTTCGGAGGGGACGCTGTTCAGCCCAAGCAGGTGGGACAGAAGCGTCACCTGTGGATTTGAACTTGCTCTTTATTTGTCCACTTTTAACAACCAAGTGCATTGAAAACCTAAGGATACTAATGAATCTTGGGACTCTGGGCTAGTTTGTTCTACAGTTTGATCCGTGTCCACAGGTACCAAGACTTGGTGCCTCTGGTCTGGCCAAGGAGGAGGAAGGGTCGCCCCCACCAGTTCCAGGCACGGCTGAGCCCTCGGCCTTGGGAAGGGTGAGGGGCAGGGGCAGGCCTATTTTCCCAGCTCTGCCAGTGAGTGCCTGGCCGTCCTCTTCCCTGAGAAAAGTCTCCAAGGTTTGCTTTACTTTGTCCATTGCTCAGTTCAGAAAAGCAAAGCTGACTTCATGAGAGCTCCTTACAAACGGCCTCCAAACAGCCCCAGAAGCCTTCCTCTGGCTCACAGAGCCAGCCCCTGCCCAGGGTCAGACACGGAGCAAAGTGAACACAGAGAAACTATAATTTCACCAATGAAGTGCAGTGAAGCCGCTATCTCCAGAGCGGTAAGATGGCAGGAAGGCTCTAACACACACACTCACACACTGCCCGAGAGGGTCTTTGTAAAAGATCCTGCCAGGTGAGTCTGCATTTAATAGAAACAGAGCTATCATATTGTGTCAATAATACAGTAAACATTCTGTTTTAAAATAACCATAAGCTTCCACCTCTAAGCTAAAAACTTAAAAAGTGCTTTATATTCAACATCACATTTTAAAACGTCTATCATCTCTCTAAAAAAAACTGGCATTCCAAAATGTTTATTTGTTTAAGATCAAGAATTTGCAACCTGAAATACCAAAAGAGAAAATGAGTAAATTAGACTTGATTAAAATTTAAAACTTTTGTGTTTCAAAAGACACCCACAGAATCAGTTCAGTTCAGTTGCTCAGTCGTGTCCGACTCTAAATGACCCCATGAATTGCAGCATGCCAGGCCTCCCTGTCCATCACCAACTCCCGGAGTTCACTGAGACCCACGCCTATCGAGTCAGTGATGCCATCCAGCCATCTCATCCTCTGAAGTCCCCTTCTCCTCCTGCCCCCCATCCCTCCCAGCATCAGAGTCTTCTCCAATAAGTCAACTCTTCGCATAAGGTGGCCAAAGTATTGGAGTTTCAGCTTCAGCATCAGTCCTTCCAAAGAAATCCCAGGGCTGATCTCCTTTAGAATGGACTGGTTGGATCTCCTTGCAGTCCAAGGGACTCTCAAGAGTCTTCTCCAACACCACACTTCAAAGGCATCAATTCTTCAGGGCTCAGCTTTCTTCACAGTCCAACTCTCACATCCATACATGACCACTGGAAAAACTGTAGCCTTGACTAGATGGACCTTTGTTGGCAAAGTAATGTCTCTGATTTTGAATATGCTATCTAGGTTGGTTCATAACTTTCTTTCCAAGGAGTAAGTGTCTTTTAATTTCATGGCTGCAGTCACCATCTGCAGTGATTTTGGAGCCCAAAAAAATAAAGCCTGACACTGTTTCCACTGTTTCCCCATCTATTTCCCATGAAGTGATGGGACCGGATGCCATGATCTTCGTTTTCTGAATGTTGAGCTTTAAACCAACTTTTTCACTCTCCACTTTCACTTTCATCAAGAGGCTTTTTAGCTCCTCTTCCCTTTCTGCCAAAAGGGTGGTGTCATCTGCATATCTGAGGTTATTGATATTTCTCCTGGCAATCTTGATTCCAGCTTGTGCTTCTTCCAGCCCAGCGTTTCTCATGATGTACTCTGCATAGAAGTTAAATAAGCAGGGTGACAATTTACAGCCTTGACCAACTCCTTTCCCTATTTGGAACCAGTCTGTTGTTCCATGTCCAGTTCTAACTGTTGCTTCCTGACCTGCATATGGGTCTCTCAAGAGGCAGGTCAGGTGGTCTGGTATTCCTATCTCTTTCAGAATTTTCCACAGCCACAGAATAGAACAAAGTATTTGCAAAGTATGTGCCTGATGAAGGTTTTGTATCTAGAACATATAAAGAAAACTTGCAACTCAGTAGTAAAATGGCAAACAACTTGATTTATAAATGGACAACACATGTGGCTGGACATTTCCCCAAAGGCGCACAAACGCCCAAAAATACATGAAAAGGTGAGCCCCGCCCCTGTTGGATGGCTGTGACCACAAAGAGGAGAGCAGGTGTCGGGAGGTGCGGACACGGAGGAGCTGGGACACTGCACTTCGATGGTGGGAATGTACACTGTGCGTTCACTTTGAAGAACAGCCGAGAAGCCGGCTGGGAGGATGGGCAGGCCGCAGGGCCCAGGCGGTCTGGCTCTAGGTCTACACCCGAGAGAAATGAGAATCCGCGTCCACAAAAGCTCATAGATGAACGCTCACGGCAGCGTCGCTCAGAACAGTCAGAGAGAAAGCAGCCCAGGGTCCATCAGCTGGTGAGTGGGCAAGGACGTGGCCCACCCAACAGGGACACAACACTCAGCTGTAGGGAGGAGTTACGCACCGATACACCTTGAAAAGAGCCACAAACGACGGTTGGGGTGACTCCAGCCACATGAAGTGTCCAGATCAGCAGCTCTGTGGAGGCAGGACGCAGGCTGGTGGTTGCTTGGGGCAGGAGGTGGGCGGGAGGAAACGAGAGTGGAGGCCACGGGCTGGGGCGCCAACCGCGTTCTGAAACCCCGTGTTGACAGGTGCCCAACGTGAAAGAACCGAAAACATGGAGTCGTACGCGCGCGATAGATGCCGTGCAGGGCTCGTGCATCACGCCTCGACAAAACCGTCGCTGAGGAGACGCTCGCCTGCCATGCCAACCTAAGGGCAGGTTGGGCTGCCCCTGTACCCACAGCCTCCGGGAAACGATGACAATATGTGCTGTAGTCCTGCCCCTGAGAAAACGAGGCTGCTAATGCTTTTATAAACTCAACTGGAAATAGGACACAGCTCCAGCAGCCGCACGAGAAAAGCACATAGCATTTCAGTGTGATCAGCCATTCGCCCCATTCCTCAGGAGCAAGGAGCATGGGCTCAGCCCCAGCAAAGTCCACGGTAAACACGGACACACCCAGGACTGTCCCCTAGGCGCTGCCGGCCACGTGGTCCGGGTGGACGTCCCCCTGGGGGGTGGGCACACTGCAAAGACGAGACGTCCGTGGCCTTCCGGGGAGCAGCCTTGGCTGTTTTGTTTATCACTGCATTTCCTGGCATCGAGAATGAACAGAGAAAGTTTACCTATTCCTTCTCAAACCCTCAGCACCTTCCATTCACCCTGACGCGTGGGACGTGCCCCGTGCTGGCCTGGCGACTGTCTGTCCCGGCTTCCTCAACCCACATTAGGCATCTGAACTCAGAACAAGAGGAGGTTCGTCACCAAACGCATGTTGGGGTTCATCTCCAGTCACACACTGCTGTAAGAAACCACGGTCTCATGCTGAGCGTGAGCTGACATTGCTGGGGGCCCCGTTCCCGAGCGATGGGGACCGCTGGACTGGCTCGAGGCGACCCCAGAGCCGCACAGGAGGCAGGGCGCTGGCCGTGGGATGCCGGTGCCCGGCCCACCGGTGCTCGGTCCTGACTCCTGGTCACTGGTCTGGCAGGGTCACCCCGGGCCCTGAAGATGACCTCCTCACACCTGTCCTCTGGGGCACGCCATGTCACCTCCAGGGGCCCACGTCCCCTCGTTCCGGACCAGACACTTCTGAGAGCTCTCCCTGCCCCTCCTCCAGCTCTGGGGGCACTGAGGCTCTTTTCCAGGACTTTCTCCACAACCACCCACACCACCAGCAGCCCGGGAGTGAGGGGCAGAGCAGAGGCCTGGGGAGGGTCCGTCCATGTGGGCCACCGGCCCTCATCACCCCATCAGCCATGTGTCATGGGTCAAGCTTGGTGAGTTGGCCGGGGCCCGTCGTAAGCCCAGGCTTCTGAAACTCAGAGCCCAGAACTGCCCATACTTGCTCTGTGTGCAGTGCGGGAAGCAGGCAGAGGGGTCGGGGGTATCCTGGAGGGAGAGCAGAAGTCCCTGGAAAGCCAAGGAGAACTGTCTCCTGGCTCAAGTCCTGAGGATCCTATTGTCGAATTTATTGACGTGGGGGCCTCAGGGCTGGCGGAGGGCCTGGGGTCTACAGCTTCCACCCCGGCTCCAGGCAGCCGGGGTCACAGGTGAGAGGGCGCAGGGCAGGGAGGGCAGCCAGGCAGCCTCCCTGGAGTCTCTGCCCTCACACCCTCATCCATGGCCAGATGGCAGAGTTCAGTCCCGGGGTGGGGGGGTCCTGCTTTGCTCTTCCTGGGTCAGACTTCTCCAGAGGCCTCCACCGTCAGGGTCTCCCCAGCCCCTGGGAAGAGTCTGAGAACAACAGAGGTACGAACAGCCGAATACCTCGGGTGGCCAAGGGTGCAACGTGAAAATGCCAGGCCAACTGGCGATGACCCCAAACGTGCAAGCCTCGCAGAGCGGGAGGAGGGAGAAGCGGGAAGTGGGGTTAGTTCAAATAAGGAAGGTCTGCTCCTTCCTGAATGAGAGTCCAGGGGAGGCGGGCTGGAGAGGCGGGAAGAGCCCAGCAGAGTCCTGGCTGAGGTGAAGTTCGGTCCAACACCCCTGAAGTCACAGCTGGGCACGAAGAGCCTGTGGTTTCAGGGTTAAGGTCAAGGTTGGCTGATGTCATTGACTTGGGAGGAAATGTGAAACCAGAGACCCACCCCATGCCTCATCAAGACAGACTGCAACCCTAGAACTCGGTTGTCTTCCGCAAAATGTCATTTCCTTTAATAGTCAGAGTTCAAGGTCCACAAGATGCAACCGACTATTGACCCGTCACGCCTGGGCTCGACTTCCGAACCTGTGGGCCCAGTGGGGCCAGAGCCTGGGCTCGACTTCCGCACCTGTGGGTCCAGTGGAGCCAGGAGCTGCTGCGGCGTCAGAGGCGACTGTAGCTCAGCCGAAACGATGCTCACACAGGGGACGTTTGCTGTGACTGATGGTCATGGGAAAGCTCTGTATCTCAGCAAAGGTAAATTCGCCTAACAAGGGCAGATCTGCAAATTATCTGTTTCCTGTGTGTGTCACACACTTTGGAATTATAATGACCAAGAAACCTTCCTGAGAGAGTCGTGTTGGCGTGCTGGGGAGCGAACACAGAGCATCTATAAGGTCACACTGGACTCTGGAATCTATGGTTCTAACCCTGCTCCCCATGAGGAGGCAGCTTCAAAGGTTATCAGCACTTCTTCTGTTTTTCTTAAACTTAAACGTACAGTGATAGTCCATTGACTGATTTGCTGGTACAAACTGGTCTATTTATCTGTGGTCTCTAGAGATAAGTAATGTCAAGTCTGAGTTTAGACTTTCACCTTTTCCCTCCCTCCCTCATCACACTTCCTTCAGGCAACTTACCTTTATTTGAGGCACCAGAGGAGAAAAAAAAAAAATCACACATGCACAAGTAAGCCTGCCCTTTATTCCTTTTTAGGGAAGAGATCTGCCATATTTGATATTTTCAACATAGATGGTTCTTTGGGGTAAAAAACTACAGTAATTTCAGGAAGTACGGCCTGACACTGACGACCTCCAGCTGAAAGGCCCCAGCCCCCCTCAGCTGCCTGGGGTCTGCAACGGGGGGAGCGTCCGGCCCAAGGGTGGGCGTTGCCAGGACAAGCCAAGGATGCCTCCGTCCCCTCTGACACGCAGAGGGGAGAGGAGGCGGGAGGGTGACAGCTGCTTTCTTCCCTTGGGTTTCACTCGGTCCCACTTCCTTGGCTGCTCCTTCTCCCCAGTCTCCTCTCTCATCCTGGCCTCGGGCTTGTTCTGACCAGTGAACCCTTATCTTAGGTAACTGCTTGCATCACTGTTTATGCTTTCAAATGCCAGTATTGAAACAGGAGCGGATAAATGGGCCCATTCAACATTATCGCCATTTTTCTTTCAGGAGAGGTGTGAATTTGTGAGGAAGCCAGTCAGTATCTGTTGTCTTTATTTGGGAAAGATAAAGGAGTCACAGAAGGGGTATACTCCACTCACAGTCAGCATGAGAAACCCCACAGAGATTAGTCCTTGGAAACTGTGAATTAACTACAAAAACATCGTCTGAAACAGTCGTCCTCCCGCCCGTGAGGCCTGCTGTCTCCAGGGCAAGGCAGGGGGAGGACGGGCCCTGTGGGATGACCTGCCATTCCTTCCTGGCTGCGCTTGGACCCTTTCCAGACAACTTTACAGGGACCAAGGGTCATTGTGCAGGGGCCAGGCCCCGGGCACTGGGTGCTGGGCCAGACTTAGCCCCGGTGGGCCCAGGGACTGCCATCTGGGAGTCTCCGCCTGACGTCCACTCTGGGCCTTGCTAGACACAACACCTCCATCAGGGAGCCCTGCTGGATGTGAAAGACTCTGGGCCGGACCCCTGTCATACCAAACGAGGACCCCTCAGGCGACCGTCAGCCTCTGGGTTAGTGGGACCCCTGGGTCAGGGCCTGGCCCATAGGTGCAAGCCACTCACTTCACTGTCCCCAACGTGGTCATCAACCTGAAAGTTAGAGCAAAGTACTGACGTGTCGGGCAGGCAGCCATCACGGGGGCGTCTCAGGGCTTCTGCTGGACGAGCCGAGCCTCAGAGGCTCATTTCCTGTGCTGTGTCCTCCCCGCCCCGTGGCGGTGCCACAGGCTGCGTCAGGACATGCTCAGCTGTGGGACAGGACAGCTGTCCTCCCTGGGGCCTTCTCTCTGGCCCTGCTGCCCCACAGCCCCCAACTGTGTTTCAGAGCATGGGCCACAGATATGAGTCTGCAATTCACACACAACATCCCAGACCCTGTGGTTAAATGTCTGGAAAACACCACATCTCCTGACAGTTCAAGGCCCATCGCTACTGAATCTTATCAAAGCCCAGAGAAAGGGTTTCCTCCAAACTCCCCTCCAGCTCAGCACCCATGGAACCCTGGTGCCAGCACAAAGGTGGTTCCTCTGCCGTTTCCTCCTGGATGGGTAGATGAGTGGATGGACGGATAGATGGGTGGATGGATGGATGGGTGGATGGATGGATGGGTGATGGATAGATGGGTGGATGTATAGATGGGTGGATGAGTGGATGGACGGGTGAGTGGGTGGGTAGATGGATGGATAGATGGATAGATGAGTGGATGGATGGATACGTGATGGATAGATGGGTGGATGGATGGATACGTGATGGATAGATGGGTGGATGGATAGATGGGTGGATGGATGGATGGGTGGATGGATGGATGGGTGATGGATAGATGGGTGGATGAGTGGATGGACGGGTGAGTGGGTGGGTAGATGGATGGATAGATGGGTGGATGGATGGATGGGTGGTGGATGGATGGGTGGATGAGTGGATGGACGGGTGAGTGGATGGATGGGTGAGTGGATGGACGGGTGAGTGGGTGGGTAGATGGATGGATAGATGGGTGGATGGATGGATGGGTGATGGATGGATGGGTGGATGAGTGGATGGGTGATGGATGGATGGGTGATGTATAGATGGGTGGATGAGTGGATGGATGGGTGAGTGGGTGGGTAGATGGATGGATGGATGGATAGATGGGTGGATGGATGGATGGGTGGTGGATGGATGGGTGGATGAGTGGATGGACGGGTGAGTGGATGGATGGATGAGTGGATGGATGGGTGAGTGGGTGGGTAGATGGATGGACAGATGGATAGGTGGATGAATGGGTGATGGATAGATGGGTGGACGGCAGTGATGTGGATTTCCCACTGAGCTGATGTTCTTTCTCATCAGCACGTTTCATAGTCAACATTATCAGATCTCCCAGCATATTGAATGCTGAGGTTTAAGCTTTGCTAGAAAATTAGAATATTTTAATTTCTCATTCTCATCTGAAGAAACCAACCTGTGGGAAGTTGGGAAGTGGTGTGACAAGCTTGAACATCTGGCTGCGTTCTGACATGGTCGATGGAGGGCAGCTGGGACGCCCTCAGCAGAATGCGTGCCCTCTGCTGCGCTGGCGTCATCGTTCCTGTAAGGATCGTGTGAGTGTTCTCACTCGTGCAAATACACCATCTTTTTTTTTCAATGTGAGAAGAAAAGCAACAACGGACTTTGTTTTCCCAGACGACGAGAAAGCTTCCTGTTTTTGTCCCCACGTTTCTGCAGCTGAAGGATTTTGGAACGTCTGACTCTAGGGACCACCGACATCTTGGCATTCCAGTCTTTGGTGCTAAATATACCGCAGCACTTTCTGTTTTCCAAGGGATTGGGAATCAGACATCTGCTACTTGACAAGTGGGGCGGCGACCCAGGCTGCCACACGTTGTCCACGGACGCCAGGTGCCCACGAGCTGGTGTCCTAAGTGGTGGAGAGGAAGGGCACTCTCCTGCTGGCTCCCACCACCAGCGGGCAAACTCCAGTGGTCTTGGGACTGGGCTCGAGAGATGCTCGACTGGTGAGTCAGACCATTAGTGGAGAGAAAATGGTTCCTGATTCTGTTCCAGGAAGTAGACTTAACTCGAACTCCATCCTGCAAAACGCTGTGGATGCAGAAGCTGAAAGGCCATGAGTTGGTTTTCCTCTCTGTGAAGAGCACAGGATCCGGATCCCACAGGCCCAGCCTCACCCACCCGGGGTCGCCCACTAGGTGGTTTTCTCCCATCACTCGCCTCCCCTGCACCTGGCTTCCTCATCCAGAAATGAGGGTCGATTGACTGACAGACGTGGTTTGCATGTGTTGTCTGCAGACTGCAGCTGTAAACTCTGCACAGTGCACGGAGCCTTCTGGGAGAGAGGGGCTGTTCTCAGATTAGGGGGCCACACCTGTGGTGTTGCTGATGGGTGCACACACAGACCTCCCCGTCCTGCTGGGAGATCATTTTAGTAGATGCGAGACACAGAGCGTCAGATGTCCTGCCAATCTCGTCACCGCTGGACAGAGGGCTTCAGTCTGGCACTCACATGTCTCTGTCCTGGTCAGGAAGGCATTAACCCGCTTAAGACCAGACCGTCCCTGTTCTCCTCTTTGATGGTTTCAAGAGGGAACACACTTAAAATAGAGGAGGGATGTTTGAGTTCGCATGACGATTTTGGATTAAATTTTCTTTACTCAAAAGGAAAAAAAAAAAAAACCCTCAACAAAATCAAGCATAGTATTAAGGCTTTAATTCAAAGGAGCAAAACCTCTCTGTTCTGCATTATGGGATTACACTCTTAGAAGGAGAGCTGGAGTCAGCCTGTGGTGTGTCCCGGCCGCCAGGCTCACGATGGCCCAGAGCGCTCTGGGTGTCTGCTCATCTTACAGCAAACCCTCCCATCAAGCAGCACAGCAGCTGCTCGCAGGAAAGCAGAAACCAGATCCCAAACGCTGGAAATGTTTCTGTTCAGGCGGGGGTGAGGGGAGTGGTTGGACGGTGTGTGTGTATGTGAGTATGTGTGTGTGTATACACTAATGTGTTCTTTTGTACATACAGTTTACTCTTAGTTAAAAAAAAATACAGATCACTAGGAACTGCTTAGACTCGGAGAACTCCTGCCGTCCCCGGCCCCTCCGCCCCAGACCTCCCACGGGGGACGGGAGGTCTGGGCGGATTCCTTTCCTGCCCATCTCAGGAAACGCAAAGATGCCGCTCAGATGATGGCTCTGCAGCAGTAAAGCCGTGATTGCGCCTGGCACAGGGCCCATCAGCCACACTCGCCACACAGGATGCCCACGTGCCTCGTCCTCCAGAGAGCGCACACCCCGGGGAGGAGGCAGGCCTCGGCGTCGGGGGGCCACCCCAGGCGGGGCCCAGGGGGGCATCCACACGCCACACCTCCCTCCCTCCACCAGAACCGGGCTGACGCGCCCTCCTGGTGGGTGCAGACTCCAGGTCTCCCGACGGCCCTGGTCTCCAATCTCCCTTCTGGGCAGCCAACAAACCGACCTCAGAGTCAGAACTCACGTGAGAAACCCCGTTGCTCAGGTAGCCCGTCTTCTTCCCATTCTCGCTGGATTGAGAGCCAACCGGACTCAGAGAGGGGAGGCCTCGGGCAAACGGCAGGAGCATCTGGCGGAGCAGAAGCTCCCGTCCTCTTGCAGGAGCTCCAGCCTCAGCCAGACACTCCCAGCTGAGCTCTAGACCGGCAGGGGCAGGAGCAGATGCAAGACTACTTTTGTGCCTTTTGGTCAAATTACGAGCAAACAATTCAAAATAAAATAGACTGAACTGAACTGGTTCTCTTTTCAACTCCTGTGTCTTCCTGGCCTGGTGTGTAGGATTGTCATGTTAGTCTCTCAGTCGTGTCTAACTCTTTTGTGACTCCATGGATAGCCTGCCAGGCTCCTCTGTCCACGGGATTCTCCAGGCAGGAAGACTGGAGTGGGCTGCCATTCTCTTCTCCAGGGGATCTTCCCGACCCAGGATCCAGCCTGCGTCTCCTGCACTGCCGGCAGATTCTTTACCATCTGAGCCACCTGGGTTGGCGGGCACTTAAACACAATTGCCTTTAATGAAAACACAAGTGGTATAAACTGATCGGTTTCAGGCTGGCTTTTGCCTGTTCTTCTGAATGAAATCAGGCACCAGCTGGTCTTCCTGCATCACAGTCTCTGAAATCTGGTGGTTTTCACCTTGGGCTGAGCTGCGGTGACCACCCCAACAGCCTCATTTTAAATCGGTCACCTCCCGAATTCCCATCTCTGAGAATGGGACGTTGCTGGCACTTAGGACGTTGACATGTGAACCTGGTCACCGTGCAGCCCACAGCCCCACCAACACTCAGGACACCCAAAGACAGGATGCTGGGGACGGGAGAAGAGGCGGCGATGTCCAGCGCGGCCGGTCCACCCCGCGGGGCACAGCCTTGCTCACCAGCTTCCTGAGGCCCCGCAGCCGCATGCGTCCTTTAAGCCCACCTCTCACGCCATCGTGAGGTGGTCTGCCTCTTGGGAAAACTATAACTCATCAAAGTGGAATTGGGATCCGGGGACCCTGGGGACCCTGGGGGGCTTTCAGCCCGGTGATCTTCTGGGCAGCTGCAGAGCCCAGATACACAGCGAGCGTCCACGATGCTCCAGGCTCAGGTCAGGGTGAAGCGGGGCCTGGGAGCGGACCCTCCCAGCCACGCTCAGGGCCCCGCGGGTCGGGCTTCCTTCCCTCTGAGGATAAAAGCGCACCTGAGGGCTAAACTCAGAGTGAGCCAGCCCTGAGAACGAACTCATTTTGTTCAGAAGGCAGTCATCTCCGAGGGCCTCCCTGCAGGCCTCGGTATGTCCCTGCCCCAGGCACTCTGTTCAGATGCCCCTTCTTGGCAGGCGATTCGTGATGGGCGCGGGCATGGAATCTGATACCTTCTTCCCCTTTAAGTCTTTGAAAAATATCTGCCGCTCTGACAACCAAGCCTCCAAGTTGCTGGAGCCAAACACAGAAGAGCCAGAGAGCGCCATTTCTGCGCTCATCTCTCCAGCATGGTCTGAGCCGCTCTGGGAGCTGCTGCCTCCGGGAAGCCGGGGCCTTACTCGTGTGGACGAGAGGACAGTCCACTCGTCACATAATAAAAAATGCTGGAGTAAAACCAGGGCTTCTTTTCTCTTAGAAGAACTATTTGTGTCTCAACCTCTGACAACCAATGGCCGGAGATGTCAAAAAGCCGAGATGCGTGTTCCTCCACACCTTGTCTCTCAGAGCAGCACAGGAGGCTGATTCAGTGAAAGAGGAAGAGAGCAGGGGTCTGTTTGTAATCAGAAAGCTCAGAGCTCACCCACAGAACACAGACCCGTGCTATGCTCAAGTATTGAGAAAATTCAGAAATCCAGAGCACACTTTCAATGGCTGGATTCTGCCCACGCTTAACTTTTTAAAGATGTTTTCCTCACTTAGAATTTTATACAGAAGGCCACCTTTTAAAAGTGAAAGTGAAAGTCGCTCAGTCACGTCCAGCTCTTTGTAACCCCATGGACTATACAGACGGTGGTATTCTCTAGGCCAGAACACTGGAGTGGATAGCCTTTCCCTTCTCCAGGGGATCTTTTCAACCCAGGGATCAAAGCCAGGTTTTCCACATTGCAGGCGGATTCTTTACCAGCTGAGCCACAAGGGAAGCCCAAGAACATTGGGGTGGGTAGCCTATCCCTTCTCCAGCAGATCTTCCTGATCCAGGAATTGAACTTGGGTCTCCTGCATTGCAGGTGGATTCTTTACCAACTGAGCTATCAGGGAAGCCCTATCACAGAAGGCCACCTTTTAACTATGAAAAAGGCACATCCTTCTAAATGATCTCAGTGTCAGACACATGTCCATTGCTGGGACCACGTGTCAGGCTCATTAGTTTGTGAGGATGGGATCTAACCTTCCACATCCAGGAGGATCCCCGTGTTTTCATGAAAGTGAATGTCTACATACTCAATGCTGATGTGACCTGTAAATTCATATTTTCCATTCAGTGCCCTTGGATAAACTTACAATAAGAAGACGGATATATAATCAAGGGTATTTTGTCAACATGCAAACATAATAAAAGAAACTGAAGAAGATACACACAAATGGAAAGCTAGCCATGCTCACAGATTGGAAGAATTAATATTGTTAAAGTGCCCATACTATCCAATGCCATCAAGATTGCAACCACATTTTTAACAGAAGTAGAAGCAACGATCCTAAAATTTTCATGGAATCACCAAAGACCCCAAATGGTCAAAGCAGTCCTGAGGAAGAAGGACCAAGTTGGAGGGATCAGACTTTCTGATTGCAAGCTACCATTACCAAAACAGTGTGGTTCTGGCAATGAAACAAACACGAAAACCAAGGTACAGAATCTAGAGCCCAGCAATGAAACTGTGCAAATTCAGTCAGCTAGTATTTGACAATGGAGAAGGAAATGGCAACCCGCTCCAATGTTCTTTCCTGGAGAATCCCAGGGACAGAGGAGCCTAGTGGGCTGCCGTCTATGGGGTCACACAGAGTCGGACATGACTGAAGTGGCTTAGCAGCAGCAGCAACAGTATTTGACAAAGGAGCCAAGATACTTCACGGAAAAAACAGTCTCCTCAGTAAACAGTGCTGGGGAAATGGAAAATGATAGGCAAAAAATGAAACTAGACTCCTAACTTACACTACTCACAAAAATTCACTCAAAATGGTTAAAGGCTTAAACATGAGACCTGAAACCAAAAAACTCCCAGAAGAAAGCATAGAGGTAAAGCTCTCTAACATGGATCTTGGCAACAATTTCCAGGATGTGACCCCAAAGCAGAAGCAACAGAACAGAAAGCAAACAAGCGGGACGCCGTCTAGATAAGAAGCTGCGAGTATCAGCAGAAGGGAAAGACAACCTACTGACGGGATAAAGTGCTTACAGACCACACAGCTGATGACTGTTACTACTCAAAATACACGCGGAGCTCACACAAGAGCAAAGAAATAAATAATAATCAAAAAAGGCAAAGGACCCAAATAGACATTCTTCCAAAGAATGTGGCCAATAGATGTATGAAAAAATGCTCAGTATCACTCATCACTGGAAAAGTGAAAATCAAAACCACAGTGAGGTATCACCTCACACAGCTCAGAATGACTAGTTTACAAAAAGATAAGTGATAACAAGTGTTGGTGAAGAGGTGGAGGAAAGGGAACCCTTGTGCACTTTTGGAGGGAACGTAAATTGGTGCAGGCAATTACACATGGAGATTTGTCAAAAATTTAAAAATAACTATCAAATGATCCAGTGATTATACTTCTGGGTCTGTGTCCAAAAGGGAGTGAAATCACCATCTTGAAGAAATACCTGTACCCTTGCGTTCACTACAGCACTATTCACTATAGCCAAGCTATGGGAGCAAACTAATTCAGTAACAGATACGAATGGATAAAGCAAACGCTATATGTATGTATGTATATACATATATATATAATGAAATCTTATTAGGCCATAAAAAGGAGGAAACTTGTGACAACGTGGATAGGCCATGAGGGCATGATGCTAAGCAACATAACTCAGAGAAAGACAAATACTGCATGCTCTTCCTTACACGTGCAACCTAAAAAAGCTGAGCTCTCAGGAATGAAGACAGACTGGTGGTTCCCAGAGGCGGGGGCGGGCAAAGGGAGCAAGGGCATCAGAGGGGCAGACCCCCAGTCATCAGACAAACGAGTCCCGGGGACACGGTGCCGCCGGATGGCTACGGCTCACAGCACTGTACTTACTGCATATTTGAAGCTGCTAAGGGAGTAGGTCTTACAGGTTCTCACCACAAGGGAAAATGAACCTATGTACACTAACAGATGCCAGCTAGACACCGTGATCATCTCGCGACATGTGTGAGTATCCAGTCATTATGCCCTACACCTTAACCTTAAGCGAAGCTCCATGTCAATCATGTCTCGACAAAGCCGGAACACAGTAAATAAAGAGTGAAATGGGGAAACTTTTTAATGAGACGGCAATAATTTGCAAGTGTCTGTGTGGGCATATGGTCTCAGTCTCTTAGGTACCTACCTAAGACTGGAATTGCTGAGTCATTTGGTAATTTTGTGCTTAACTTTTGAGAAACTGCAAACTGCCTTTCAAAGTGGCACCAGCGTTCTGCCCACATGTCCGAGTGTGCACACCCTCACGTCCTCACCGCCCCTGCTGGGGTCCGTCTCGGTTGTCTGGCCACCCTGGTGGGGGGACGTGGTGTCTTACCGTGGTTTTGATGGGCCCGATGGCTCACCACCATCACCTTTTCACCACGTGATCCTGATTCTTCACCCGCTTCTGATTGCATTATCTTTTCTTCATTGAGCTGTAAGATCTCTAAATTCTACTTCTAAGTATTAGAAAGTCTCATATTCTAAATGCATGTCTCTTGTCAGATTACGATTTGCAAACGTTTTGCCCCGTTTGTGGGTCTGCTCGTCTCTCTTGGTGACCTTGGCAAGCACAGAAGGTCGGGTCTCAGCGCGTCTAGTCTACCTGTGTTTTTCTTGTGTTGCTTGTGTTTTTTAAAAAAGTGGAATTTGATTTTTTTCCTTAATTTTCCTTATCCTCACATCTTTTTCTTCTTTTTTTCCCTGAACCTCACATGTGTCATGACTTGCCTACTGTTTCTGCCCGTCTTAATCATGGTGTCATTAGAACTGCAGATTCAAACAATTAACTTCATCTTCAGTGAAAACAAACCACTTGAGCTATTTCCTTCTTTGACGAGACTCAAAGTTCCCAAGCCGTGGATAGCACGGGTCCCTGCAGCCTGGAAGCTGCAACTGTGAGAACCTGTCCCCTGTCGCAGCGCTCCGGGAGGAGGGTGGGCTTCCTGTGACGCTCTTGTCAAGCCTCAGTCCAAACAGATCTGCAGGCGTCTGCAGGCCGGGAAGACAGAGGGCAGTGAGCTTCTGTGGGACCCTGGTGCATTTGTTTTCCTAGTTCTGGGCTTGCCAATCAACGGAGTAAGCGAGCCCTGCCCGGCGCGGCGCAGACTAAACAGCGGGGCCAGGAGGGAGCTTGCTTACCCAGGGATTTCCTGCGTGGCTGGGAGGTCAGTGGCGGCAGAAAAATGTCAGCTGAGGGGCTTGATCTGTGACTCAACATATGTTCCTGAACATAAAGCCCCACGTTTGCAGCTAAACGTGGTGAGCAGGACGAAGAGAGGGGTGCCACCCAACACCATCTGCCAGGGGCAGACCCCCGGCGACAGCCCCCGCGGGGGACACCACCCAGAGGCAGACCCCGGCGACAGCCCCCGCGGGGGACACCGCAGGCTGCTCTCCTGCAGAGCAATGAAACCAGGTCACATTTTCCAAAATGGACTGACTCGCAGCAAAACTATTTAACTAGAATTTACTTCTTATGAGTATTCTGCCAGTGAATATTATCAGTGGTCCAAAATTCATTTCTCCTAGTGCTAAAATAAACTGCCATAGATAACAGTCCAAAATTACTGAGGCTTTCTATATTTAAAACACATCAAACACTGGGTGGGGGTACACTGAAAATCGACGTTCTGACTTTGAAATATTTGTGCTTAGTCTCGTCCAGCTCTCTGTGGCCCCAGGACTGCGGCCCGCCAGGCTCCGCTGTCCATGTGATTCTCCAGGAAAGAACACTGGAGTGGGCTGCCATCTCCTCCTCACGGGATCCTCCCCACCCAGGATCGAATCTAAGTCTCTTGGTCTCCTGCATCGCCTGCACTGGCAGGTGGATTCTTTGCCACCAGCGCCACCTGTGAAGCCCTTTAATTTGCTGGACTTTTTCAAATTCTAACTTTTGTTTGGAAATACCTTTTAGTTGGATATCTCACCAAAAATGTAACATGCCTTAACCAAAATAATCTTTATTCCAGAATAACATCTCCACCTAGAATCCACTATGATATGCCAAAAACCTGTCTTTTTAACTTTTAACTCACACTATTAGAACTCTAAATCAGATTGAAAGATTTGGAATAAGTGCAAAGCTCCAATTAGTAGGAGTAACTCCCAAGAGAAATTGTTTCAGTTATAATGCACTTCAGTAATGCTAGAATCATGGACAGCGATGTTTAAATAATCCTGGGGATTGTTAAGTGTTATGAAACCCATATGCCGCGTAAGGTAAACAGAGACTTCCACAAGGGAAAATAAAATTTGGTTAAATGGCAATAATAATGAATCACAAAAGAAGCAAGGGAAAACACGCCCCGTGGTGGGGGGCTGGCCAGCACCCCTAGCCTGGACTTCCAGCCCTCTTCCCCACCCCCAGGTTCAAGTTTTCCACCTGATCAACTGACACGTCTCTAAAGCATCTTTGTCCCAAAAGTGCCCTGCCCTTGCATTCCCAGAGGAGGGAATGACTTCCTCTAACCTCCTGAGATACCAGGGAATGACCATGGGTGTCATACCCGCCTCCCTGCTGGATGCGGAGCTCCTGGAAGGCAGGGTCAGCGACCTGCTGGTCTCTATTCCAACCACCCAGCTAGCAACCTATTACATCATCGCTCCAGAATGAATAAATGTATAAATACACAGAACTGATACACACAAATGCAGCTCCCACCATGAGGATTATAATCACAGCCTACCCCAAGTAATCTAGAAAATCCAACACCGCATCACATGTGACTGAAATATAGTTCATATAGGAAGCAAGAACTCTTACTTTAGAGGTTAGTAAAACTGTTCTATGTTGAACTAATCAGAGAGAAACAAATATAATGAGTTAAAGTGAATGCATCATAAAATAGGGCTTCTCTGGTGACTTCTTTTCTCAAAGAAGAAAAAGAAAGATATAGCCATCTGAATGCAGAATTCCAAAGAATAGCAAGGAGATAAGAAAGCCTTCCTCAGTGATCAATGCAGAGAAATAGAGGAAAACAATAGAATGGGAAAGACTAGAGATCTCTTCAAGAAAATTAGGGATGCCAAGGCAATATTTCATGCAAAGATGGGCACAATAAAGGACAGAAATGGTATGGACCTAACAGAAGTAGGAGATATTAACAAGAGGTGGCAAGAATACACAGAAGTACTATACAAAAAAGATCTTCATGACCCAGATAACCATGATGGTGTGATCATTCACCTAGAGCCAGACATCCTGGAGTGTGATGTCAAATGGGCCTTAGGAAGCATCACTACGAACAAAGCTAGTGAAGGTGATGGAATTCCAGTTGAGCTATTTCAAATCCTGAAAGATGATGCTGTGAAAGTGCTGCACTCAATATGCCAGCAAATTTGGAAAACTCAGCAGTGGCCACAGGACTGGAAAAGCTCAGTTTTCATTCCAATCCCAAAGAAAGGCAATGCCAAAGAATGCTCAAACTACCACACAATTGCACTCATCTCACATGCTAGTAAAGTAATGCTCAAAATTCTCCAAGCCAAGCTTCAACAGTACATGAACTATGAATCTCCAGATGTTCAAGCTGGATTTAGAAAAGGCAGAGGAACCAGAGATCAAATTGCCAACATCAGCTGGATCATCAAAAAAGCAAGAGAGTTCCGGAAAAACATCTACTTCTGCTTTATTGACTATGCCAAAGCCTTTGACTGTGTGGACCACAACAAACTGTGGAAAATACTGAAAGAGATGGGAATACCAGACCACCTGACCTGCCTTCTGAGAAATCTGTATGCAGGTCAAGAAGCAACAGTTAGAACTGGACACAGAACAATAGACTGGTTCAAAATCAGGAAGGAAGTATGTCAAGTCTGTATACTGTCACCCTGCTTATTTAACTTCTATGCAGAGTACATCATGAGAAATGCTGGACTGGGAGAAACACAAGTTGGAATCAAGATTGCTGGGAGAAATATCAACAACTTTAGACATGCAGATGACACCACCCTTACAGCAGAAATCGAAGAACTAAAGAGTCTCTTGATGAAAGTAAAAGAGGAGAGTGAAAAAGTAGGCTTAAAACTCAACATTCAGAAAACTAAGATCATGACATCTGTTCCCATCACTTCATGGCAAATAGATGCGGAAGCAATGGAAACAGAGAGAGATTTTATTTTGGGGGGCTCCAAAATCATTGCAGATGGTTTCTGCAGCCATGAAATTAAAAGACACTTGCTCCTTGGAAGAAAAGCTATGACCAACCTAGACAGCATATTAAAAAGCAGAGACATTACCTTGCCAATAAAGGTCCTTCTAGTCAAAGCTATGATTTTTCCAGTAGTCATGTACGGATGTGACATTTGGACTATGAAGAAAGCTGAGTGCCATAGAATTGATGCCTTTGAACTGTGGTGTTGGATAAGACTCTTGAGAGTCCCTTGGACAGCAAGGAGATCCAACCAGTCCATCCTAAAGGAAATCAGTCCTGAATATTCATTGGAAGGACTGATGCTGAAGCTGAAACTCCAATACTTTGGGCACCTGATGCGAAGAACTGACTCATTGGAAAAGACCCTGATGCTGGGAAAGATTGAAGGTGGGAGGAGAAGGGGACGACAGAGGATGAGATGGTTGGATGGCATCACTGACTCGATGGACATGAGTTTGAGCAAGCTCCGGGAGTTGGCGATGGACAGGAAGGCTTGGCGGGCTGCAGTCCATGTGGCTGCAAAAAGCTGGACACGACTGAGCGACTTAACTGAACTGAACTAGTGACTAGGACAGGAAAGAATCTGCCTGCAATGCCAGAGACCTGGGTTTGATCCCTGGGTCGGGAAGATCCCCTGGAGAAGGAAATGGCAACCCATTTCAGTATTCTTGCCTGGAAAATTTCATGGACAGAGGAGCCTAGAGGGCCACAGTCCATGGGGTCATGAAAAGTCAGACATAACTGACCAACACTTGTTTACATCATAGAATGTAGTGTAAAAATGGTAAAGAATTACTTTTTAAATTCTAGACATTGTCTTAATATATTCAAGTATAATAGGCACTGGTTACTACACAGGTTCTGTATGGTCTGTGCTGAGTGATTTGTAATTAACTGCGTTTGTATAGAAGATTTTGAAAAATGCATTTTATTTTTTCTGGAGCTCCTTATGATATCAATCTGATGAGCAAACAGCTTTCTAGTGAGTAATTCAGGGTCAAATTTCAATCTGGTTCTTACAAAATTATGAGTTAAGGTGAACTAAAATAACTAGTATTGTTTAGCAAATAGAGCTGGTTTGTAGGAAATAACTAGTGAGAAAATAATTGGATTGCCATAAAATAATTCTCTAGTCTACTTTTGTGTGTTGATTTTCTTTACTTATTTACTTTTGGTTTGTTTAATTTTAAAAAGACACAAACACATACTTTTAATTTACATCTTCTAACTTTTTAACCAATATATAGCCTCTTTGCAAAAAAAAAGCTATTTTAATTTAGCTATCTCTGGGCTCATAAAGTCTCAGTTCCAACAAAGTGAACTTAGCTTGATTTGCTCTGAACAACTATTTTTAATCACTACCAGAATAAAACCTATGGCTATCTGAAGTAGTGTAACTTTGACAAATGGAGTCCAGCAAAAACAAAGTTCATTTCTGAAGCCCTGATATGTCACGACTACATCTTACCATGTTTGAGTCTATCATTCAGTCTATAATGTAAGGGAACCCAAAGCTTTGATTCGAGACCAGGTCATTCCCTTACTAATGGTGAGTTTTTATGCCAGTTTTTCTACACACACCTTCATCACCACCAGCATCCCACATGCCTGGTTCGCTGTAGGAGAAAGCATTTGTTTGGTGCCTAACGTTCGTAATGTGCTTAGTACATGTGTTTCCCTCACCAGCCTCACCATAGAAATTGCTCAGAAATTTGTTAAAAACATAATAAAGAGCCCACAGCCCTCCCCTCCCCCGGATCAGGACTTCCAGGGGCCAGCCCTTAAGTCTTGCTGCGTATCAAGCCCCCCAAGCGGTCCGTATGGCAGGAGTCTGGGAAATGGCTCAAGGATCCAAACGTCACTTCCTTATGTTCACATACTGCTCATGAGCTGAGCAAGGCAGGGACACTGATCCCAAAAGTGCAGAGAAGTGTGTAGAATCTCACAGACCAGATTCTAATCTCACAGAGGGAAAAGACGGAGGTCATTCCAGCCCGCGGGTCAAACCACAAGGGCTGCAACGGTGACTTCCCGCTTTCACGCTCACTCACCCAGGGCAACCAGAGCAACAGATGGAATCTCGCTGCGACGCCCAGCACCCAGAGGAGCGGCTCCGGCTCGGGAAATGGCTGTTTCTGCCCGAGGGGCTGCTGTGGCTGCGGGGCAGGACGAACGTGCGGAGCAGACGCCTGGAGACACCCGCCGGCTAAGGGGCCCCAGCCCGGGCAGCGGCGGCCGAGGCCCTGCTTTCAGGACGGCTAGGGCAGCAGCTCGCCGCGCGGAGCCTCCCGTCCTGCAGCGGCTCCTCTCTCGACCAGGAACGCCCTCTCGCTCCCTCTCCAGAGACCCAGGTGACCTCCAAGAGGCACCGCAAATGTCACCCACTGCGACAGGCGGCCTGACCCTCCAGCGCGACGCGGCCGTCGCCCCTCCGTCCCGGCTCGTGGCCTGACCACGTGGTCGCTGGACCCTTTATCTCCGGCCGCTGCTCTCGGAGGGCGGGGACGGGCCTTTCCGCGACGGCCGTGTCCCCTCGGAGCACCGGGCACAGGTCTGCAGGAGGCTGGGGCCTGACGAGTGGTGGCGACTTAACATCTCGAGGCTCCCGGGATGGTCACAGCGCTCTGCTGAACGAAAGGTCTGTGAACGTGTTGAAATGGGATTTGTCTCCGCGTAAAACGGGCTCCTTCCCCAACCAACCGAGCTTCCGGAGTCCCCTTCCTACGAGGTTGCCGTCTACGTCTCTGCGTGCGCGGAGGAAGCGCCCGAAACCTCCCCGAGGTGAAGCCGCCAGAAGCTCCAGGCCTCCGTGATTTTAGAACCTGCCGCAGCGGAGCAGGTCGAGACCTCGCGGCCAGACGGCATTCCTGAGCAGAACCGACGCCACCGACGGGGTGGTTCAGGCAGCTGTGCCGGGGACACGGCAGAAGCCCGACTGCCTTCACTGCCCACAAAAACGGCACGCTGAAGTGTCGGGAGTATGAAAGTGTTAATTAAATCAGCTAAAAAGCTATGTTTTTTGTTTGTTGTTTCCACCCACCTATAGGGCCCTTTCAAATGAAGCCGCAGTAGTCAAACCTGGTGTCTAGAGGAAAACGAAAGTCCTGCTATTTTAAGATGTACAAACCACTCAGACCCTTGACCGCAGGACCAGACGCTCAGCGGTTAGAGCCTCCAGCTGCTCCGAGTCCCACCAGTGGCCCTAGGACGGCCCTGGGCTCTGTGATCACTGAGTCCGCCCAGGACCTCCGGGTGTCCCCTGAACGTGCCTGTCCCCTCATCTCCACAATACTTCCGTTCCACCCCCTGAAACTGCTCGTGAAATTAAAATTGCTGTTTTGGTCTGTCTATTAAAATGTCTAAATCTTGCTGTGTCTTATTTGGCATAAACACTAGGCAGTTATCTATGTGCTCTTACCCTTTTACCTACACTTCCCACTCCTTTTGATGCGTTGTATGGACATCACCAGATGGTCAACACCGAAATCAGATTGATTATATTCTTTGCAACCAAAGATGGAGAAGCTCTATACAGTCAGCAAAAACAAGACCAGGAGCTGACTGTGGCTCAGACCATGAACTCCGTATTGCCAAATTCAGACTGAAAGTGAAGAAAGTAGGGAAAACCACTAGACCATTCAGGTATGACCTAAATCAAATCCCTTATGATTATACAGTGGAAGTGAGAAATAGATTTAAGGGCCTAGATCTGATAGATAGAGTGCCTGATGAACTATGGAATGAGGTTTGTGACATTGTACAGGAGACAGGGATCAAGACCATTCCCATAGAAAAGAAATGCAAAAAAGCAAAATGGCTGTCTGGGGAGGCCTTACAAATAGCTGTGAAAAGAAGAGAAGCGAAAAGCAAAGGAGAAAAGGAAAGATATAAACATCTGAATGCAGAGTTCCAAAGAATAGCAAGAAGAGATAAGAAAGCCTTCTTCAGCGATCAATGCAAAGAAATAGAGGAAAACAACAGAATGGGAAAGACTAGGGATCTCTTCAAGAAAATTAGAGATACCAAAGGAACATTTCATGCAAAGATGAGCTCGATAAAGGATAGAAATGGTATGGACCTAACAGAAGCAGAAGATATTAAGAAGAGAAGGCAAGAATACACAGAAGAACTGTACAAAAAAGATCTTCATGACCCAGATAATCACGATGGTGTGATCACTGGCCTAGAGCCAGACATCCTGGAATGTGAAGTCAAGTGGGCCTTAGAAAGCATCACTACGAACAAAGCTAGTGGAGGTGATGGAATTCCAGTTGAGCTATTCCAAATCCTGAAAGATGATGCTGTGAAAGTGCTGCACTCAATATGCCAGCAAATTTGGAAAACTCAGTAGTGGCCACAGGACTGGAAAAGCTCAGTTTTCATTCCAATCCCAAAGAAAGGCAATGCCAAAGAATGCTCAAACTACCGCACAATTGCACTCATCTCACACACTAGTAAAGTAATGCTCAAAATTCTCCTGGCCAGGCTTCAGCAATATGTGAACCGTGAACTTCCCGATGTTCAAGCTGGTTTTAGAAAAGGCAGAGGAACCAGAGATCAAATTGCCAACATCCGCTGGATCATGGAAAAAGCAAGACAGTTCCAGAAAAACATCTATTTCTGCTTTATTGACTATGCCAAAGCCTTTGACTGTGTGGATCACAATAATCTGTGGAAAATTCTGCAAGAGATGGGAATACCAGACCACCTGATCTGCCCCTTGAGAAATTTGTATGCAGGTCAGGAAGCAACAGTTAGAACTGGACATGGAACAACAGACTGGTTCCAAATAGGAAAAGGAGTTCGTCAAGGCTGTATATTGTCACCCTGCTTATTTAACTTATATGCAGAGTACATCATGAGAAATGCTGGACTGGGAGAAACACAAGTTGGAATCAAGACTGCCGGGAGAAATATCAATAACCTCAGATATGCAGATGACACCACCCTTATGGCAGAAAGTGAAGAGGAACTCAAAAGCCTCTTGATGAAAGTGAAAGTGGAGAGTGAAAAAGTTGACTTAAAGCTCAGCATTCAGAAAATGAAGATCATGGCATCCGGTCCCACCACTTCATGGGAAATAGATGGGGAAACAGTGGAAACAGTGTCAGACTTTATTTTTCTGGGCTCCAAAATCACTACAGATGGTGACTGCAGCCATGAAATTAACAAGACGCTTACTCCTTGGAAGGAAAGTTATGACCAACCTAGATAGCATATTCAAAAGCAGAGACATTACTTTGCCAACAAAGATTTGTCTAGTCAAGGCTATGGTTTTTCCTGTGGTCATGTATGGATGTGAGGGTTGGACTGTGAAGAAGGCTGAGCGCCGAAGAATTGATGCTTTTGAACTGTGGTGTTGGAGAAGACTCTTGAGAGTCCCTTGGACTGCAAGGAGATCCAACCAGTACATTCTGAAGGAGATCAGCCCTGGGATTTCTTTGGAAGGAATGATGCTAAAGCTGAAACTCCAATACTTTGGCCACCTCATGCGAAGAGTTGACTCATTGGAGAAGACTCTGATGCTGGGAGGGATTGGGGGCAGGAGGAGAAGGGGACGACAGAGGATGAGATGGCTGGATGGCATCACTGACTCGATAGACGTGGGTCTCAGTGAACTCCGGGAGTTGGTGATGGACAGGGAGGCCTGGCATGCTGCGATTCATGGGGTCTCAAAGAGTTGGACACGACTGAGTGACTGATCTGATCTGACCTGATGTGTCCCTACAGTGTTACTTTATGTACATTTGCTGTTTCCTTGCAATTTTATGGAGTGTTGATTAAACTTGGAATAAACACAGCTTTGGGCCTGGTGCAGACCCTCAAACACCTAGGCTGCGTGTGCAGAGACCAACGTAGAAGCCACAGGGAGATGATGTTCCCAGTTGGATCTAGATCTAAGAAAACAAAAAGCCAACCACAAGAAGTTATTTCTCCTGAATTCTTGCCTTAGCAGGGGCTCCTTCAACTTTACTGGTCAGAAGTTTTCCTCCATGTGAGAATCATCCCGGGACTTTGCAATGAATAAAAGACTTTGTAAGTTTCATAACACGCATAACCAAGAGCAACCATAAAACCCTAGGATTAAGCAAGAATATCCACTGGAACATTGATCATGTGTATATACCCCCACAAAATCCTTCAATGAAACTCTACACCTGCAGATCTCGAGGCAGTTAGTAAAGGAGATTATTCCTGCCTTACATGGTGGTGAGAACAGAGCTTAGCCCCTTTGATAAGGGTCTTATTCAGACCCCAGAGCACAAACGTCTGTCAGTAACAGAGTCTCTGGAGGGATGGGAGCCGGGGATATGCAGAATGAATTCCATGTAAATCCTGATTAAAACATCATCTTGAGCACCAGCGAACTTTGAGCTAATTCATTTTAAAATAATGGGAACCATGGAGATCAGTTTCTCTGAAATCCCACGAAAACTAAAGACCTTCAAATCTGTGCAGCGTCACTGCCTCTGACGCTGACGAACATCAGCACAGGCGTGTTGCAGCTGTCACTTGGCCTGAGGCCTCACTCGCCTGTGTGGCAAAGAGAAAAGGAAGGATGGGACAGAGGGACCTGGGTTGGGAAGGTTTTCCAGCAACATGTGATAAAAGCACAGCCCACCTTCAAACAACAATAAATTTTCAAACTCTACTCCAGGTCTTGCACCTACCAGCCAGTAGGCGTCCATCCAGAAAAGCCCCTTAAGGAATAACACTTGCAGGTGCTGAGAACTCAAGAGTCCGGCTACGTTCATGAACACAATCCTCACAACCAGCGTTCCTGGTAAGTTTTATTAGCATCCTTATTTTATTGATATAAATGAGATAACTACAACTCCGAGATGCTCGGTAACTGACCCAGGCACACAGCTAGAAAGTAGCGAAGCTCGAGTAGCTCAGACAATGTGGTTCTGGAGCTTGTACTCTTAAACACCACACAACCTTTGTGAGAAGTTACATCACCTGCTGCACAAAAACGGGATGTGTGAGCAGGCGGGGGTGCCTGCTTGACTCCCTAAGTCCAGCATCTCTGGGTGACAGGTCCCCACCCACAGGCAGGTTCACCTGACCAGTTCAGGCCAACAATGTAGAATTTTTTTAAGTGGCTCAAAAGGACCCCGGAGAAGGAAATGGCCACCCACTCCAGTATTCTTGCCTGGAGAATTCCATGGACAGAGGAACCTGGTGAGCTATAAGTCCATGGGGTCGCAAAGCGTCGGACGCAGCTGGGTGGCTAACACACAAAAGGGCCTGGTCTTCCCCGTTACTGGTGTGAATGTAGATACAGAGACTGATCACAGATCCTGATCGGCAGGACCTTCACTATCATCCATTTGTTTAAAATTAAGTAATTTCTGTTTATATTGACATTTCTACCTGAATTGTTTTATAGAAGGTTTTAAATTTTTCATGTTTTAAAATTTGAAAGCAAATTTTTTAAAGGACAATTTGGCTCTGGTCTTGGCTCACCACGTTTGGCTTTATTGTGCCCAGGCAGTGCCACCGGCAACGCTACTTTTTTCTGACTCTTACCTTTGTGATGTGATAGATGATCAATTTTTATGAATGAAGTAAGAGCTGGCCCTCATCCATGCTTGGCGTGAGTGGTTTCCTGGGAACAAGCTTCATTCACAGGACAAGTCATTGTTTCCAGACTCCTACAAGCCTCAGAAGATGTCTGGGCTACAGAATTAAAGACGAAACTCGCTCAGGCTGGGCGGTCGCAGCGCCCAGACTTTGCAGGCACCTGCTCTGTGATGCAGCCGTGCCTGACGGCGCCCGCGTGTGGGAACCAGCTCTCACACGTTCACATCGCTTCCCTCTGCTCAGCTTCCCAGGGGCCCAGGGTTGGACTGTCCTCACTGATCTGTGCAAGGAAGCTTGGTCCCCATCAGACTGTGGGATTTGGTGACCTGAGAAGTGACCTGAAAGAGTGTGTCCACTGAGTGTCCACTGACCATGGCTGAACTCACACAGGCTCGGCCTCAGGGACCCACCGGGGGCCACACAGCCTCCACTGGGACGTGCACGTCCAGCCTCCCTTCCCTCCAGGTCTCGCTTCTGCATCTCTGTGTTGTTTCCTGATGCTGCGTGCTCCCAGAGGAGACACAGATGTGGACGGGGCTCTCTTCCCATGCCTCTGGAATGGGTTCCCCGTACCCAGCTGGTGATAACTGTCACTGGGGAGATCTAGAAACCAGGCTCCTCAGAACCCATGCCCAGGTCGGAGGTGCTTGGCTTCAGGCTGGGGGCCAGAAGAAGGGCTCCGCATCCCCTCCGAGCTGCGGCTCATGGACCCAGATGCCCAGACGGTGGTCCTGCAGCCTGAGGCGTCTGTCCCCATCCAGACTGAGGCCTGGCTGGAATTCCACTGAGTCTTAATTTCCAGGACTTCTAGCATGATGGTCCTAAATGCACCAGCATTCCTTCCGGGTACTTGGATGAATCCAAATAAGACAAATGAAGCAGAGTCTACAGAAAAGGCAAACTTTAAGCCTGGAGAGAACGTGCGTGTGGTTCTGCCTGAGGTTTATCAAGTCATGTCTCTAGTTCTCATCTTAATTGAGTTTCGAGTCCAGTCCTCTGCAGGTTCAGCTCATTCCTCCTTAAGTAGCTGATAATGAGCAATCTGGGGCACCTGCCAACTTGAACTAAATGGTCTGCACTGCGCAAAGCCTGAGCTCTGAGGCCTGGAAAGGCGGGGTTCTGGGAGCTCAGTGATCCTAGGAAGGGTGCGGGCCGCGGGTGAGGGGAGCTGGTCTCGAGCCCTGGAGCCCCAGTCCACACCTGGGTGTCTGCGTTATCTTTATCACACTTGTCTCCTCAGCCTTGTAAACAGAAGTGATACCATTAACCTTTTCAGCACACGAAGCAGAAACACTCACTCCATATATAGAAGGGGAAACGGAGCAAAGAGAAAATGAGCGATTGTCCTGAGGTCGGGGAGAGTTTCGCCTCTGATTTTAGAAAAAGATTCTTCCTTTACAGTGGCCAGCGATGCCGGCAGGAGCAGAGCAATGTCACGTGGTGGACGTGGGCAAGAAGAAAGGATCACAACGGGGGCAGGTTGAGGCCGTCATGCAGGGTCTTGGGGTCCACCTGGGGTCTTGGTCTGAAACATCTAATAGATGTTTCTTTCATTGGAAACCAGCCAGATGTCCTTTAATGGGTGTATTATTAGCCAAATGGTGGTACATACAAAGCAGTGAACACTCCTCAGCAGTAGTTACAGAGATGGAGCGCAGGCCTGCGGCCACGAAGGTCAGGTCAGGTGGCTGGGCAGCTGCCGTATGTCTGAGACCCACAGAGGTCCTGGGGCCGATCCCCTCACCCCAGCTCTGGGCCCCAACTGTGTCTCGGGACCCTGTGCTCATGCTGTGTCTCAGTGCCAACCCAGAACTGGGCAGCGCCAGTGGGAGAGTCTGGGGCTGGCACCCAAGCCCATTTGCAGATGTTCCCCCTCCACCCCAGGGGGAACTGGAGTGAGAGTGAGTGGCTCTTTCTGCATTATTTCTTACAACTGCCTGTAAATCTACAACCATCTCAAAATAAAACCACACTGATACAGTTAAGGAGAAGACCTTAAGAGCACACTGGAAGACAGCGGCGCCCACGACAGAGACGGAGCCCCGGACCCACTGGTCTCTCTGGGAGGCACCAGGTGGGGCTGCCCCCTCAGCCCCACGCCCACTGCGAGAGTCCACGGCAGCCCTGGCTGGACGCCGGGCTCTCGTGCCTGGGTCTCACCTGCAGAAGCGTCACTTGTGGGTGGTGGGCCGGGCACGTGGGTTTCCTAAGCCCCTGGCAGTGCCAGGCGGGTGTCAAAGTGCCCGCCCCGCCCCCACCCCATCCTGCCTCCTTCACTGCTGCGCGCTGGCACTCAGATCAGGGGGTCCGGGGGACAGCTGGGCAGCAGAGAAAGAGCTAGCTCCGCCATCCCCCAGCCGTCAGGTTCCCCTGGGCCTCCTGGGCCCGAGGCCACCGCCCAGCTGCCCACGCAGAGAAGGTGCTCCCCGTCTGGGCCGTGACGGCCAAGCTGACGCCTATGGCCCGGCTGCCCCATCAGCTGCACACCCAGACCTTTGATTTCCACCCCAGTGTCTCCTGGGCCTTATCTTGCACTCTGTTCCAAACACAGAAGCTTGGGCGGTGGGGGGAGTGCTATTTTTTGGTCTCCTCCAAAACCTTAATAGTTGTAACCAAGTTAAGAAATCTTTTGGACTCCAAGGAGATCAAACCAGTCAATCCTAAAGGAAATCAGTCCTGAATATTCATTAGAAGGACTGATGCTGAAGCGGAAACTCCAGTACTTGGGCCACCTGATGGGAAGAGCTGACTCATTGGAAAAGACCCTGATGCTGGGAAAGATTGAAGGTGGGAGGAGAAGGGGACGACAGAGGATGAGATGGTTGGATGGCATCACTGACTCGATGGACATGAGTTTGAGCAAGCTCCGGGAGTTGGTGATGGACAGGGAGGCCTGGTGTGCTGCAGTCCATGGGATGGCAAAGAGTCGGACACAACTGAGCAACTGAACTGAACTGAAAGTGAAATGAAAGAGATTAACTTATTATGCCTAAATAACCCCCAAGCCTGTTCCTTTAATCCTCAGGCTCTGAGCACCTCCAGCCCCTCCAGCGCCTCCAGTCCAGGGCCCTGAACTCTCCGTGGACTCACACAGCCAGAGACTGGGGTCACAGACACCTCTCTCCAGGCCCCCTTTGCAACTCCTTTTTCCAGGCTGCCTTTTGTGATCTTGGGAGCATTACTTTCCTTTCCAGTTTTCAGTCCTTTTCGCTTCACCAAAAATCATCGTTCACTTCACCAGAAATCATTGTTCACATCACCATTGAGTAGATACAGCTCCTGAAGAACCTAAAGTTGCTCCATGAAATATTAATACAAGGCACTTGGTTTCCGGCATGGGTTCAAGGAACAGATGTCACCTAAAGTGAGCTCTGCTGCTGCTGCTGCTAAGTTGCTTCAGTCGTGTCCGAGTCTGCAACCCCATAGACGGCAGCCAACCAGGCTCCCCCGTCCCTGGGATTCTCCAGGCAAGAATACTGGAGTGGGTTGCCATTTCCTTCTCCAATGCATGAAAGTGAAAAGTCAAAGTGAAGTCACTCAGTCGCATCCAACTCTGTGCGACCCCATGGACTGCAGCCTACCAGGCTCCTCCGTCCATGGGACTTTCCAGGCAAGAGTACTGGAGTGGGGTGCCATTGCCTTCTCCACAAGTGAGCTCAGGCAAATGCAGTTTGTTTTGTGGACACGAATCCTGTAATATAAGGGGAACAAAACTGAAGTCACAGGTCAGGAAACCCCTAGGAGCTCAGCCCACGGAGTTGGCGTTGGGCCATGAGACACGTTTGCTCTGTGAGTCTTCATCAAGAAGTCAACACGTCCCCGGGTTCAGAACCAAGTGAGAGAGACACAGGCATAGACGATACTTCATATTCATAGAAGCTGGACCCGAGAGGGGCCACGCTGGCCTGTGCACAAAACCAGTAATTATCAAAGCAGTTTGCAGTTATAAACATGCATTTTTGCCCCACTGAGTCCTACAATATCAACCTATAAAGCACATAAGAATAAGAATATTATTATACTCCAAGTCACATCTTTAAAGGGCATTTTACCTGAAAGTAAACATTGAGACATTGACAATAAGCACGTGTGAGTGTGTCCTCAGTCACTTCAGTCATGTCCAACCTCACAGCCCCATGGACTGCAGCCTCCAGGATCCTCTGCCCATGGGATTCCCCAGGCAAGAATGCTGCAGTGGGTTGCCATGCCCTCCTCCAGGGGATCTTCCTGACCCAGGGATTAAACACGCATCACCTGCATGGCAGGCAGAGTCCTTACTGCTGAGCCATTGGGGAGACCCAACAATAAACATGAATGCCTTGTAAGTGAAACAGACCTTGTCAAGCCTCCTGGGTGTGATGATCATCCGTATCACTGGCCGCACAGATGCTCAGACATGACTCTAGATAGACATTTTCCATTTGGTCTTCTGACCAAACCAAGGTGAAGACAGACTTTGTCTGGATCTTGGGGCATCTGAGCCTTGGACCTCCCTCAGTAAAGAGAGATAGAAGGTGCAAGATGAGCTGTGGGATGGACCAGCCAGCAGAAAGATGGTTTAGTGTCTAGAGCCTCCTCACAGCCATGCAGAGCCACCTCCCACAGACCCTGAAATCTGGTCATTTCATCACCAGTTATAGACAGAAGGTATGCAGGGTCAAAGGGAAAAGGTCAGCTCCATCAAAGTCTGCTTCACTGATATTCAATACTTCTTGCAAAATATTGGAAAGCAAGATAATTACATAAAGACTAAAATTAGAGGTTTATGGTCAACTGTGAATTTCAGTGATTCTTATTTCCCTTCACAGTAATAAAAAAATGGTTGTATAAGAGCACACCTGGGTTTCGTTATAAGACTTCAAATCTTCCCCACTTGGAAGCACTTCACAACAATCTTTTAAAAAATATGACTAATATGCTTTGCCTGTAAGTCTTGGCATGGGTTACCCGAGAACAATTTCACTATCCTGGCTCATGGGCTAAGAAGTAGCCACTTTGACAAAGTTGCTGAGCAGTGTGGAGAACAGAAGAAGCACGAACTGAACGCGTCCTCCCTCCCTTTCAGCGTTAGGTTTGGTCCAGGCCGCTGCAGGTTTGGAAGAGGAAAGGTTTCCGTGCAAACCATTGTTCGATTTCATTTATTCCAAGTCACATAGACGGGCGTTTTGAAGTTCCTCCTAACCAAACGTTCTGTGCATTTTTTAATGCATCTCCTCCTCTGAGACCACAACCTCTTCTCTACCAAGGTCCTCCCCTCCTGATTCAAGATCATCGTAGAACAAAAGGCAGGTGGCAGGTCGTGTCCAGCATCCCATCATGAGCTGTGTTGACCTTCACACCCTTCCGACTCCGAATCCATGGGAGCCGCCAAGACGGTTTTACATTTAATGTTCATTAATAATCCCAAGACATTCTGCCAATGTGGTAGTCAAAATCACATGACGACTGTTTTTCAAAATAACAATGAGAAGTGTGCAAACAAAAGCATTCCTGTGTGGAGTAGCCCAAAGTCTTCATGCTGCTGCTGCTAAGTCGCTGCAGTCGTGTCTGACTCTGTGCGACCCCATAGACGGCAGCCCACCAGGACCCCCTGTCCCTGGGATTCTCCAGGCAAGAACACTGGAGTGGGTTGCCATTTCCTTCTCCAATGCATGAAAGTGAAAAGTGAAAGTGAAGTCGTTCAGTCGTGTCCAACTCTCAGCGACCCCGTGGACTGCAGCCTACCAGACTCCTCCATCCATGGGATTTTCCAGGCAAGAGTACTGGAGTGGGGTGCCATTGCCTTCTCCAAAAGCCTTCATGGGGCTTCCCAAAGGGACATGTCTTTAGTTTTAAGAATTTAGGCAAATTTAGAACATCATGAAGTTGATAGTGTGATTTGACTGGGGAAGTTGCAGGCTATTTAAGGGAAATGATGCGGTGCAACCTGATGTCTTCAGATGGTGTAGAAAATGTCCCACAGGTTAGGCTTGTCCTTTCTCTAAATTTAAGACCGCAGAGGTATCCATGAGCTTCTTGGCTACCGAAGCGGGTCATTACCAGTTTATGCTGGACCCAGTCTGTAGACCTCATGACTACAGATTTTAAAAAATGGTCACAGGAGATGAGTGCCGGCATGTAAGTTCCCCAGAGTGTGACAACAAGACGTTGGGAAGCCAGTCAGCACTGAGCAGTTCAGACTCATCTCATCCTGAGAACTTACCACCAAGAGTCACATTTTTCCAGAAAGCTTGACAGCGGCCAGTGGTGGGGAAAGACACTGACGATGGAGGAGGCCTGGAAGATTGCTGGGCTTTGGGCTTGGCACAAATAAACTCTGCAGGAATTTGGGCAACAAGTAGCAACTATTTGTCTCTTGTATTTGCTTGGAAATTTGTTGGATCAAAATCGTAGTGTTTTCCTGACACCTTTTCTGAGAAACTTTTGTTGACTTACTAATGGGAATAACATGGGACTGGGATACCATTCATCACAAACCTGTTTTGCTCCTCACCATAAGGAAGCCTGGAGAGAAATGTTGCCCCTTATTCGAATTCTCCTCCCAGATGTTTAGGGTAATAATGTGCAGACACTGGGCAACCTTAAAAGGTGCAATAGATGTTACTAAGTGAGAGTGTTAGTTTCTCAGTCGTGTCTGACTCCTTGCGACCCCGTGGCCTGTAGCCCACCAAGCTCCTCTGTCCATGGGATTCTCCAGGCAAGAGTACTGGAGTGGGTTGCCATTGCCTCCTCCAGATGATTTCCCGATCCAGGGAATGAACCTGTGTCTCCTGCATTTCCTGCATTGCAGGTGGATTCTTTACTGCTGAGCCACTGGGGGAGCCCCCATGCCTGTGTACATCCTGTGAAACAAACTTGTAAACAAACATGTTCTCACGACTTTAACATGCAGTGTTCAATACATGTTAACTGTCTGCTGTGACTCCTTCATAACGTTATTCCGTAGCGCTCAGATTTTAGTCACTAATTTTCTTATGAACATTCCCAGCTCTCAAGCAATGGTCAAGTTAAAGTCGGAAAAGCTTAAAACCATAATAAGATGCATGTGTCCTTCTAAAATTTGTGAGATGCTTATGAACATCCTTGTAAAGCCTCACCCATAAATCACAGACGTGCTTTTTCTAGGAAGGGTGTGGTGCAATATTTATTCACCACATTTAGGTACCATTTCTTCCAACAAAGAGCAGAAGTGTATCCCAAAGCCCCAGTTACAGCAGGTAAATATTTCCATAAAGAACATCTGGCTTTTTGCAAAACCTTAGGTGGTTTCATGAGGGCTCCTCCCTTTCCCTGGCATGCTCCGCACTCGGATGGTGCAAATCCACTCCACTTGGGCTGTGGAGAATGTTTTCCTTTTACTTAAAAAACAATTTCTTTTGACTTGTTTTCTCTCCTCAGTATTCTGGTTCTGTTCCAGGCTTCATGGCCAGACTTGAGGTTCGGTGCTTCATTTTTCTGTCGTGTATGTTCATCTGCGTGTTTCCTTTACTCTCTAAGCTTTATTTTGTGCGTGAATGTTTGACGAGTATACCAGTTAGTATCTATTATTTCCCAGACTCAGTTCTGTCTCATGATGCCAGACAGTTTATGTCTGTGAGGCTGATTCTTGGGGTCAAGATGGCAGATCCAGCACAGACTAAAGTCCTCCTCCTCTCTGACCAGATGAAAATGTCAGGCAGACTATAAAGTATTAGAGCCGACCTGCAAAGCCTGAAATAAAGCCCCAGAGGAAGCAGGGGCCCACAGCAGTCAGCAGGATTCACGACTGTAGTGCACGAGGGGTTGCAAGAGTCGGGGGTTTGACACTTGCTCCAGCGTCGAGTCAAATAGCAGGTCCCAAGCCTAAACAAGAAGCAGACCTGTTGTCCGCTGGAGGCTGGGATCCCAGGCGCTGCCCGTGTGGACGTGGCTCTGAACCTCTCCGTCCACCGGCAGTGACTACACGAGCTCCACCCTTGGCGCTGGCGGGCGGCTCGCGTCTGGTTTCAAGTTAGTGAATGGAGACGACGTTGCGAGATCTCCCAGCGCTACACCTACACAAAAATTCCCTTCAACCTGAATGTCCATCAACAAACGAATGGATAAAGAAAACGTGGTAGACGCAGAAAACTGGAGTGTTATTTAGCCAGTAAGAAGGAAATCTTGCCACTTGCAACTACATGGATGAATTCTAGGGATTTTATGCTCAGTGAAATAAGCCAGTTACAGAAGAATTAACACGCATGACTCCACATAAAGGAGGAATCTAAGCTAATCAAGATGACAGAAGCAGAGAATGAAGTGGTGGTTTCCGGGGGCTGGAGGACGGGAGACAGTGAACTGTGATTCAACAGGTACTAAGTTTCAGTCACACAGGGAACACTCTCCAGAGGCTGGCTGTCCACTTGTGAGCTTAGAGCTGGCATAACTGCATGCTTACCGTTTTGTTATGAGGGTGGGTCTCATGTTCTATGTTATTATCACAACGTTATTATCCCATCTACAGAATAATTTAACCCAAAAATTTTAAAATCTGGCAACCAATAAAAGAAACAAACGGTTCTGGAATAAAGCATCAAGTTCAGCAACTAATTCTAACCTCCCTCTTCTTGACTCTCCTCAAAAGAAGCCCAATAAGTGAGTCAAGTTTTTTTAGTGCTCAGTACCACCTCAGAACAGAGGACAAGCAAACTGTAGGGGAGCTTACTCCTGCCCTCTCCCCTTCTGAACAGCTGTGTGGACTTTACACCTCAAGGAGCCAGGCAAGACGAACAAAGCGAGTAGAAGGAAAAAGATAGCGAAGATTACAGCAGAAATAAATCAGATAAAAAATAGGAAAACAATAGGAAAAAATCAGTGAAACTGAGCTGGCTTTCTGAAAAGACAAAGTTGACAAACTCTTAGCTAGACTAACCAGAAAAAAAAGAGAGAAAACTCAAATAAATAAAACCAGATATGTAGAAAGAGACATTACAGCTGATGCCACAGAACGACAAAGGGCCGTGAGAGACTCTTACAAGCAATTATGCACCGAAAAACTAGAAGAGATGGCTAAATTCCTAGAAACATACTCTCTTTCAAGACTGAATCATGAAGAAATACAAACTCTAAACAGGTCTTTAACTAGTAAGGAGATTGAATCAATAAACAAAAACCTCCCAACCATGAAAAACCCAGGACCAGATGGCTTCTGGTGAATTCTACCAAACATTTAAAGAATTAATGCCAATTCTTCTCAAACTCCCCCTCAAATTGAAAAGGAATGAATACTTCCAAACTCATTTTACGGGCCCTGATATTAAAGTCAGACAGAAACATCACAAGAATAGAAAATTACAGGCCAATACTCCTGATAAATACATGCAAAAATACTCAGCAGAATACTAGCAAAATGAGAATTCAACAGCACATTGGAAGGATCCAGCACCATGATCAAGTGGAAGCTACCCCTGGGATGCAAAGATGGCTCAACATACAAAAATCAAGTAATGTGGCACACAACACCAGCAGAATAAAGGATAAAAAATCACACAATCTTCTTAATAACAGAAAAAAAGGGTCTGCTGAAATTCAACACCCTTTCATGAATAAAAACTCTCAGGAAGTGGGAATAGAGGAAAAGCACCACAACATAATGAAAACCATAAAGGGGTACTCACAGCTAACATCATCAGGAGACGGAGCTTTTCCTCTAAGGCCAGGAATGAGACAAGGACGCCCAATCTCAATACTTCCAGTCAACAAAATACTGGAGGTTCTAGCCAGAGCCATGAGGTAAGAAAAAGATACGCGAGACATTCAAATTGGAAAGAAAGAAGTAAAATTGTCCCTCTTTGTAAACAACATTACCCCATATACAGAAAACCTTAAAGATTCCACTAAAAATATCTGTTAGAAATAATATACAAATTAGGTAAGGTTGCAGGATACAAAATCAACACTCAAAATCAGTTCCATTTCTATACACCAAACACAAACTTTCTGAAAAGCAAATTAGGAAAATGATCCCATTTATAATAGCACCAAAAAGAATAAAATACTCAGGAGTATAGTTAACTAAGGAGGTAAAAGACTTGGATATTGAAAACTATAAAACATTGATGAAAACATTAAAGAGGACACAAACAAATGGAAACACACCCTGTGTCCTTGGGTTGGAAAAGTTAATATTGTCAACATGTCCACACCACCCAGAGATCCACAGGGTCAATTCAATCAAACATGTCCACACCACCCAAAGATCCACAGGGTCAATTCAACCACTGTTAAAACCCCCGGACCTTTTCTATAGAACTAAACTGCACAATTCATGTGGAATCAGAAAGGATCATGGATTGCCCAACCCATCCTAAGAAAGAACAATGCCGGGGGCATCACACTTGCTGACTTCAAAATGTATTACGAAGGCACAAGGATCACAGCGGTTTGGCATCGGCAGGAGGCAGATTCATAGACCGATGGGACAGGATAAAGAGAGGCCAGAAATAAGTCCATACACAGAAGGTCAACTGACTTCAACAATATTCAAGGGGAAAGAGATTGTCCCTAGTGCTAGGAAAACCAGATAACCACATGCAAAAGAATCAAATTGTAGTCTTATTGTACCACACACACACACAAATCAACTCAAAATAGATTAAAGACTTAAACTTAAGACCTAAAACTGTGAAACTTCCAGAAGAAAACATAGAGGGAAAGCGTCATGACATTGGCCTTGGCAATGATTTGACAGAAAAGCAAAAGCAATAAAAGCAAGAATTCACAAACGGGACTACGTCAATCTAAAAGCTTCTGCACAAAGAAAACAACAAAATGAAAAGAAAACTGCAGAGTGCGGGGTGGGGGGGCCACATGTCTCCCAAGGGGCTGACCTCCCAAAATACAGAAGGAAAATGCAATAGCAAAAAAACGAATGACTGATTTAAAACGGGCTAACGACCTGAATAGACATTTCTTCAAAGAAAGCATAAAAATCTCCAACAGGTATACAAAACTGTTCCATGTAACCAAACATCAAGGAAATTTGAATCAAACCTCAAGGAGATACTATCTCATATCCGTCAAGGTGGCCATTATCAAAAAATAAAAGCCAACAAGCATTGGTGAGGACGTGGAGAAATTTAAATCCTTGTGCACTGCTGATAGGAATGCGAAATGGTGCAGTCGCTATGAAAAGAGTATGGAAGTTCTTCAGTAATTAAGAGAACTACATGAACCAGCATTCCCAGCTGGCGCTAGGGGTAAGGAACCCGCCTGCCAATTCAGAAGACATAAGAGACGTGGGTTCGATCCCCGGTTCAGGAACCCCCTGGAGCAGGGCATGACAACCCACCCCAGTATTCTTGCCTGGTGAATCCCATGGACAGAAGAGCCTGGGGGGCTACAGGCCATGGGGTCGCACAGAGTTGGACGTGACTGAGCGACTGAGCGTGCACAAGCCCATCAAGGTGCTGAGACTCACGCCCTTCCTCGTGTGTAACCAGCACTGTGTCTCTCGCACAGTCCACCCTGCAGGCCCCTCGATGCACACCCGGGCCTCCTGGACTCCTGCCCTGCAAAGCGAGGTGTGATTTCTTCAGTGTATAAGCCCAGGAGCAGAACTGCTGTGTAAATGAGAGTGTGTATGTTTAACTAAGCACTGCCAGACATTTTATTTTTACAAGAAAATACTGAAAAGAACATTAATATTTTTTAAATTAAAGAAAAACACTTTAAACGCTGGCAAAAAAAAAAAAGAAAGAAAGATTTGTTGTTTGGCCACCAGCCTTTTTTTTTTTTTTAAATAAAGATATCAGCCATTCTTTACCCTAAAAACAGCATTACTATAGACCAGAATAAAGAAAACTTTCTCCACTGAATCACAGCCTGAGACTGAAAACATGTTTCTCCTCTGAGGCTGCCCGTTTCCCGGCGGGGACGTAGCGGGGTGGCGTCCCCACGTCCCCGGGGCCCGAGATCCCCTGGGCCTGGACCCAGCAGGCACCTCACCCAGAACCTTTCAGGGAGCTGCGAGCTGACGGGGCCCAGTTTGTTCACACGGTAAAAGCTCAGACACCAGCCGGCCTAGTTCAAAGCTGGACATCTGGCAACTCTAAAAGCAAATTCAGTTGTCTTTCCTCAGAGAAAATTATGCATATCATATAATTTCTGAAATTAGGTTAAATTACAGCAAATTGTGGAGTGTAGAATTGGTAAATAAATACCACAGACGGACACCCCACCATCTGAGCTCAGCTCTGCAAGTGACACTATGCTTGATTAGATATGGCTAAACGCTATCACTGTTTACGATTTGCAGCATAAACACTGTGTAAATATCCTGTGGGAAAACTTACTTCTGTAGTTCACGGATTTATTTTGGTGTTAACTTCAAAAGCGACTACAAATATTTACGTAAAATTGTTTGCATAATTAGACCACCTCCACTTCTCCAGCACGCTCCTCGCCCCACCTTCGCGCGTCAGGGTGCCTGTCCTTCATGTGCTGAGCGCAGATTCCCTGACACCAGAGGCGTGGCAGCCGGGCCTGCAGGGCTCGGGGAACCTCGGCAGGTTAGCCCCAGAGTCAGTGCTCAGACCAACACCCCCGTCCCCGGCTTGTCCTCCAACACTGTCAGCCTCAGGCGCACTGCCGGCTTCACCTGCCTCAGCATCAGGAAACGCGCGCGTGTGCGCCCACGTGAGGCCGGACAGTGCTAAGATGGTCTTCACCCAGGTGTCTAAATTGTGCACAGCTTTAACATTTTATTTCGCCATCTCTGCATCATTACAGTACGATTCCAAGTCTCCTTACTGGGTAAGTTACACTAGCCCAGAGGACAGACGCAAGCCAAGCAATGCTCTCTGTGTAACCGCAGAGCAGGCACGAAGCCTGTAACTGCTCAGGAGGTGCCTTTTGATTGTGAAAAATAAACCTTTTAAGGCAATTGTTCCTGATAAAAGTACACGGGTGCATTTGTGCTCTTAATTCTGAAGTGAGCAGGAGGGTTAGTATCGTATGTTATGCTGCTGCTGCGTCGCTTCAGTCGTGTCCGACTCTGTGTGACCCCATAGACGGCAGCCCACCAGGCTTCCCGTCCCTGGGATTCTCCAGGCAAGAACACTGGAGTGGGTTGCCATTTCCTTCTCCAATGCATGAAAGTGAAAAGTGAAAGTGAAGTCGCTCAGTCGTGTCTGACTCTAGCGACCCCATGGACTGCAGCCTTCCAGGCTCCTCCGTCCATGGGATTTTCTAGGCGAAAGTACCGGAGTGGGGTGCCATTGCCTTCTCCGATCATATGTTATACTATAACACAAATTATATGAGTAACTGGAGACCACCACTCAGGGCAGCCCAGGTTTGTGTCTGGACGGGGAGCAAGGGTCTTCCCTGGTGGCCTTCCCTCAGGTCTAAGTGACACAGCTGGGGTCTGAGGCAGTGAGCTGCCCTGGCTTCAGTGGGGGGTCGGGTGACCTGGGGGTGACGGGCAGCCTTGGACAGGTAGGGAGGCCCCTGTGTGAGGCAGGGCACGCTGTAGCATGTGAGCTGTACAGCAGTCAAAAGCAGGTAGTGGCTGCTTGTTGCTGGAAAAAATAAGACCGTATCCTCCTCTCGGGGTGAGTTTGACGAGAGCACCTGTATTACAGGGCTGAGGGTGGGCCAGATGACCTCTGAGCCCTCTGCCAGTTCTAAGACGCCAAGATTCTCCTTGTACATGGGAGATGCTCTGCATATTCGAGAGCTGACACGGCCAACACAAAGAAATAAGCCTCAGGAGAGACGGGGATGATGCAGCCACTGCAGCCAGAGCCGTGGACGGCAGAGACCCAGGCATCACCGCGGGAGGGAGGCCGCTCCTGCAGGTCCAGCCCTTCTACCGTGGCTGGGGGCGTCCAATCCCTTTATGCGTATTTGCTGTTGGCAGCGGCCGTGAGACCTGAAAGGAAAGGACGGGGCAGCGGGAAAACTGCAGAGTGAAAACCGTCAGCTTCACTCTCATCTCCAGGACGCCGAGGGCTGAACATCCCTGCAGACGGAACCCCGTTCAGGAGAACCAGACAGGTGACATTGTGTTTTGATGTCTTTAAAGTGTTTGTCCTGAAGAGGAAGAGAAAACAAATGAGCCAGTACGTTCCCAGTCACTGACCGTGTAAGGATCCAGTGAAGTGAAAGATTTTTCTTCATAAAGAAAGAATATAAAGTTAATCAATTTGGAATTTTTCTTTCTGTGATTCAAAACACATTTCTCCAAAAATATTCCTATGTCTGAAAAATACATATCACCAGTTTTCTGAGTTTAAAAAAATGCTGAGTTAAAAAGTCAGGCAGTGTAGTTAGACATATATTCATGAAATATATATGAATCTGAGTGCCTGCTATATCATTTATTACACATAAAATTCCAATTTTGGAAATTCTTATGATTTTAATTAAATATTTTAATAAAAAACTAATTTTATTAAAACTTTAAAATATAAGTAATGTTTTATTCAGATGTCCAAACCCTAGTAATTGAACAAAAGGTTCAAACATCTGCTTCCAAAGCGGGCTCAGCAAACGCTAGACAATAAAACCATTCCTGCACCCTCCCTCGGATGTGCGAGCACTGCACAGAAGTCTCGGAGGAGCGAAGTCCCCTCAGCGTCCAGGCTTCCAGTCAGTCCGCCCGTCAGTCCATCAGTCTGGGCGAGCGCAGCGCGGAGACCGGAGAGGCAAGTGGATGAGGTGCGGACGGCGGGCCCCGACCGGAGAGTCCAGTCGCCAAGGTGCGTATACCTGATAAATACTCGCCAGAGACGCATTCCACGCTAAGATTTTTAAACGCCATAAGTTTCGGGCAACAGTTTTGTGAAGACACAATTCTAACACCACGTAATCCATTCACTTAAAGGGTAGAATTCAATGACTTGTCGTATTTCAGACTTGTAAATCCATCTCCACAATTATAGGATGTTTCCTCCCTCACAAAACTGCTCCCCTCCGCGTCCAGCCAACCCGCACCTCCTCCCCGGGGAACCCCGGCCCCCCCAAACCCCCGATACACACACCCCACACACACACACCACACACACATACCACACACACACACCACACACCACAAACACATACCACACACACACACTGCCCACACACCCCACACACACCACACACACACCCCACACACACACCACAAACACACACCGCCCACACACACCCCACACACACACATCCCATACACACCACAAACACACACCCCCCACACACACACCACACACACACACCACACACACACACCACACACACCCCCACACACACACCACAAACACACACCACACACACACACCACACACACACACACACACACACACCCCACACACCCCAGACATACACACCACACACCACATACACACCTCACAACCCCCCCCCACACACAAACCACACACAGCCCACACACACACATCCCACACACACATCCCATACACACCACAAACACACACCCCACACACACACACCACACACACACACCACACACACACCCCACACACACACACCACACACACCCCACACACACACCACAAACACATACCACACACACACGCCACACACACCACACACACACACCCCCCACACACACCACACACACGTCACACACACACACCACACACACACACCACACACACCCCCCACACACACACCCCACACACACAGACACACCACACACACACCTCACACACCACACACCACACACACACACACCCCACACACACATACCACACACACCTCACACACACCCCCACACACACGCCACACACACCACACACACACACACACACACACACACACACACACACACACCACACACACACCACACACACACACCACACACACCCCACACACACACACCCCACACACACAGACACACCACACACACACCTCACACACCACACACACACACCTCACACACCACACACACACCGCACACACACCCCGACTCCCACCCTCATCCCACCCTCCCACCGTCACCCCGTCACCCTCCTACCCCAGTGAACCCCGGTCCACCCCCGCCCCCACCCCACCCTAATCCTGGACCCCCACACCCCCTAAACCCCCTCCGGACTCCCACCCCACCCCAGCCCACCCCAGCCCTTTCTCCCGGTGAGGATACTTCATGTAAATGGAACCAAACAAGACAAAGTCCTTTAAACTAAAGCCATTTTTAAAAGACCTAAAACAATTCACAGTCATGGACATCTTCAGACCTCGACACACTCTCTGTCAGTGATCGGGGCTCGGAGGGCGGGCACACGGGGTCTCCCGGCGGGGAGCCTGGCTTCCGGGCGCCCGGGCTCTGGGGGGCTCGGGCTCTGCCCACCGCTGCCCCCTGCCCGCACGGCCCGCCTTCCCGAGACACTGCACCAGCACCATTAACTGGTATAAGATAGAGGTTTCCTATCCTTTCCCTAGAAACTATGAAGCTTTGAGTCAGTCCTAAAGCTCTTATCAAAACTTCACCCCAAAATGCCGCCTTTACTTTTTATCTTTCACAAGGACAGTGCTGAATCTTAAAGAATTTCATTTCAATCCTAACAAGAACATAAACTGGGAAAGCTCTTTCTTCACTATTTAAAAGAATAAGACCCTCTAGAGATGAAGATTTTACTAAAACCATGTGTGAAGACTACTGATTAAAAAGGAAGAAATATAAAAATTTAAAACATGCATAAATAATAGTACCTCATGTTAGATAAGTCATGGTCGAAAAAGTGGACGCGACTGAGCGACCGAACTGGACTGAAGGCTTAGAACTCCCGTGTGAATGCTATTTTTAGTTAGTTAGCAGTATCTATTGCTCTTTCAGAATTTCTAAATTTTTAAGTGGTTTTAAAACTGAAACTTTAATATTTACTGAATTTTTTTAACCTTAAGGGTTGAAGTTTTTTGAAATCTGAATAAACATTGAAAGAAAATAAAATTTACAAACCACTTTCTGTGGGCTTCATCATGTAATGTTTAGCGCTCCAGCTTTGTAAACATTACAGTTATCTCTGGTTTGCTGCTAAAACGCCGTAATCCTAGGACTAGTGCTTCAGATTCTGCAGTCAGCAGCATCAGTAGGCCTTTAACCATTTTTCAAAACCGTCATCTCCAACCTTGCAGAAAGTTTAAGAAACTCTCAGAAGTGAATGCTCTATTTAATACACATTACTCTGAATTTCTCTCCTGATTTTAAAACAAGAAGAAATACATCAAGAATTCCTTTTGGAGCAGATGCTGTGTTTAGGAGGATTTCAGTTGTTTCACTGTTACTTGTGTGTCCTGGGTGAGTTCACAGCAAGTACTTGATTCTGTTTTATGGAAATTTTAAAACATAGCCATGTACTGCCTAAGGCAAAGAAACTTTTAATCAGTTTATGTGTAAATAAATAAACTTTTGAGTTATAGGATGTGCATTGGGTTTACCACACTTTAAGTTTTTAATAAAATATTTTAATGTATAAATAAGATATGGATAATAAATTATGTCCTTTGAAAAATACAAAGTTTTGTATATGTGCAACATACAGGAAGAGGGAATTTTGCATTGAATCTGCATTTGGACATAAAGCTTTCTTTTCTGAAGGTTGACAAAGCAGACCAGGCTCAGGAGCCCATTCCTGCGCTCTGCACCAGGGACCTCAGTCAGCACCTGTCACTGGGGAGGAGGGGCCAAGCGGCGTCTCCAGCGTCGTCCCAGAGGAGACCAGGGCATTTCAGGGCTGCCAGGGGGACCTGTGTGTGTGTGTATGTATGTGTGTGTGTGTGTGCCTGTGTATGTGTGTGTCTGTATGTGTGTGCATGTGTATGTGTGTGTGCATATGTGTGAGCGTGTATATGTGTGTATGTGTGTGTGTGGGTGTGTGCGTGTGTGTGTGTGTGCTGCCACATTTAAAGCATGTGGTACTCCCTACTCACTACCATCAGTTCCCTTTGCTGGTGGAAAAATGCACATACTTTAATATAGAAAATAATGCTGGGTGGGTCCCCTGGCCTTCTTTATTATGTAGCACTGCCCACAAGACTGATCCAGCCTGTCCCCTCTTAAATAAAACAGCCTCGTTTCTCATATGTTTCAAGCCTACAAAGAATATTAGCTTCTCTCATTTCCTGTGGGTTCTCTTTTAAACAAATATTTCTGTGCTTTTGTGTCTTTGCTTTCACTTTTGTCAGAAAGTCAAAGAGAAACTCTTCTTAAGTATTTTTATCAGTTAATTTATTTTGCATTTGGTAAGAAACTAGCTTAAGCATCCCTCCCGCCTAGAGAAAAGTAGTGACAGTCAGAGGATGCCGTCCTCTCTGGGCCGGGGGTGCTAGATGGCAGCGTCTAGTTCCAAGAGCTGTGGGAGGGGAGCGGCTGTGCCGTAGGAGCTCTTTCCTCAGAAAACAGCCAGTCACCCTTCAGGCTCCACGGGCTGTGATGAGATCGGTGAGTCCTCTGTGGCCCTTGGACGTCCTGGTGTGTACTGAGGAAGCAGCTGGAGTGTCAATGCAGCGAAACACACGTTCTGCTGAGGAGGCAGAGATTGGGAACAAAGACAAAGGCATCACGACAGAAGCAGCCACGTTGACAGCGGCCCCAAGGCGGGCGAAGCTACAAACCAGGAGCCTGGCCGGAGGGCGTGTGAGGGGGAGTGTCTCCCGGAGACAGACGTGCTGTTCTGGCCTCTGGTGAGCCCGGTAAAGCCCCTGACAGAGTTCACCGACTACCCCGAGAGGTCCTGAGCACCTCCACGCAGCTAGGAGCTCCTGTTTTTGCTTCGGGGTGTCTGGTTGTAGCTCGTCTCTCACCAGCTTCTTCTCATACCTGCTTCTGCGTCTCAGACCTAAGTCCCTGTGGGGACCCAGAAACAGGCGGCAGTGACGGGCGTGTCCCGTCTTCATGCAGGGCCGGGGGCGATGGGGAGGCTTGCGTGCCCAGGGTCACAGCTCCGTCTGCACAGCGCACACTGGCATCTTCTGAACCAGTGACGTGTGAATGTGATGTTTCCTAAAGACCTCCCAGGAATGTTTTGAATGCATCTCACATGAACGTGGGTACGAAGCCCTGTGTGCCATCTTATCTGTGAAGAAACCATTTTTTAATTTCCCAAAAAAACGTGAAGGTGTAACCTCCAAATCTTCCTCTCTCGTTCCTCCTCTGCACCAGAGGACTGGGGCCTGACAGCATCTGGGGCTCCCCAGACAGAGGACAGGACACCGCAGCTCCCCAACAGACAAGTAAGTAGACCAGAAGGAGGCAGAAAGGTCTGGAGAGGGCCCGTCAGCCTGGAAACCCCACCCTCCTCCAGCAGATCCCTCACTGCCTCCTCAGAGTGGACGTCATGGTCATCCTGGGCTCCCACTCCATACCCCACCCCACACGGACCCTCCCCAGCACAGCAGCCAAGTCAAGGAACGGGGTGAAGCCACCGTCACAAAAGTCACTCAGGAACGTCCAGTGTTAAGGAAGCATCTGACCCAAGTCGCTGCTGGTTTATGGGAGAGTCCACTTACTAGATTAAACTCAGAACTTATCATCACTTCTCATGACACATCCCAGACCAGTGTGCACGTCACAAATTCACGCTGATTTTGAACACTTAAGTGCTTCCTATGAACACAATAAAGAGTCACAGGTATATATGTATTTGGGTTTCCCTGGCAGCTCAGAGAGTAAAGAATTTGCCTACAGTGCAAGAGACGCTGGTTTGTTCTCTGGGTCAGGAAGAACTCCTGGAGAAGACGATAGCAACCCACTCCAGTTTTCTTGCCTGGAGAATTCCATGAATAAAAGAGCCTTATAATGCATATGAAAAACTGATATAATTAATTCCTTTAAATTTTGCTAAAAGCAGCAAAATGATTTCTAACTGCCATTTTAAAAAGAAAAATCACCTTTCCTAAGCAGACTATAACTGGGGTCTAGGGCCCTAGATACTTTAAAGAAAATTCTGGTGAACATACTGAATAACCAAGACACCCTGTGCCCACTGCTCAGAAGAGAAGGCTCAAAGCAAACTCCCACTCACCCTGCTTGTAACTGCCAGTTCTGCCCCGTTCTAAGCCTCTCTAACATAAATGCATCACATCACTAGGTGGTGAAATTGGAGGTGTCCCCAGATCATGGGCATAAACTATTTTCAGATCTATAGCACAGAAACCCAATCCTGGAGGGATAGGGTGCGCATGGCTCCACCACCCCCCATTGTGGGTGAGAAGGAGGAGGATGTTGTCTGTAGCAGGCTGACAGTCTACGGGGAGAGCACACACTCACAGGCTTCTGTACGACTGACCAGGCAGGTGAGCACACCTGCTCCCACGAAGACCAGGATTTAAAGCTATATTGATGACCCTGGTGGCTCAGCAGGAAAGATTCTTCCTGCAATGCAGGAGGCACTGGAGACACAGGTTCCATCCCTGGGGAGGGAAGATCCTCTGGAGAAAGAAATGGCAACCCACTCCAGTATTCTTGCCTGGGAAATCCCATGGACAGAGGAGCCTGGAGGACTACAGTCCATGGGGTCACAAAGAATTAGACATGACTGAGCAACTGAGCATGATGATAATCAAAGCTGATGAAAAATATATGAAGATTGGCACAGACTTCTCTTAGCAGATCTACCTAAAAGACCCCTCCTACAATTAGCAACCAGCACTATCTGTTTTTCTAGCACTGGATATGCATCCAAGGCTATTTCATTGCCAAGAGCATCTGAAGGAGGTTTGAGTCTGTTAGCCACTTAGCCACGCTGCTTCCCTTGGAAAAAGAAGTCCTTTCTGCTGTTTTGTGCAACTTCTCCTTTTAGAGCTCAAGTCCCATTAGACAGTAGGCAGAATAGAACACTTCTCAATTTCCCCTCTACTCTAAGTCCTGTGTAAGAAATAGGACCCTAAACTCCTGAGTATTGGGCTACTGGCTCTGGTTCAGACTGACAGGAGCAGAGCTGACTTCACGGGAGGCGAAGGGGAAGGTGGAGTGGGCCCGCACTGTCTCCGTTCTCAGTGACTTGAGTCCCCAGCACCCTCACCTGTCAGGGGAGGTGGAACCCAGGCATAACCCAGGCCTGCTTTCCAACCCCCCTCCCCCATCTGATGAGCAAACCCCCCTCTGTTAGTTCAGTTCAGTTCAGTCACTCAGTCATGTCCAACTCTGCGACCCCATGGACTGCAGCACACCAGGCCTCCCTGTCCATCACCAACTCCTGGAGTTCACTCAAACTCATGTCCATCGAGTCGGTGATGTCACCCAACCATCTCATCCTCTGTCGTCCTCTTCTCCTCCAGCCTTCAATCTTTCTCAGCATCAGGGTGTTTTCCAATGAGTCAGCTCTCCGCATCAGGTGGCCAAATTATTAGAGTTTCAGCTTCAGCTTCAGTCCTTCCAGCAAATATTCAGGACTGATTTCCTTTCAGATAGACTGGTTGGATCTCCTTGCAGTCCAAGGGACTCTCAAGAGTCTTCTCCAACACCATAGTTCAAAAGCTTCAGTTCTTCAGTGCTCAGCCTTCTTTATAGTCTAACTCTCACATCCATACATGACTACTGGAAACACCATAGCCTTGACTAGACAGACATTTGTTGGCAAAATAATGTCTGCTTTTCAATATGCTGTCTAGGTTGGTCATAACTTTTCTTCCAAGGAGCAAGTGTCTTTTCATTTCATGGCTGCAGTCACCATCTGCAGTGATTTTGGAGCCCCCCAAAATAAAGTCTGTCACTGTTTCCACTATTTCCCCATCTATTTGCCATGAAGTGATGGGACCAGATGCCATGATCTTAGTTTTCTGAATGTTGAGTTTTAAGCCAACTTTTTCACTCTCCTGTTTTACTTTTATCAGGAGGTTCTTTAGTTCTTCTTCATTTTCTGCCATAAGGGTGGTGTTATCTGCATATCTGAGGTTACTGATATTTCTCCTGGCAATCTTGATTCCAGCTTGTGCTTCACCCAGCCCAGTGTTTCTCATGATGTACTCTGGCCGAGGATAAAGAAGGTTGCTGACCCTTCTTTGCAGGGCAGGCAGAACGGCCGCACTGCTAGGTCGCAGGTTTGAACACTGAAAATCTTTCAGCAAAGACTGTAGGATTGCTGGTAAGGCAAGACTTAGAGAGGGTTTGTTCACAGGACAGGAGTTTGGAGAGGACCGTTTCTAAGTTTCCTCGCAATTGTCACCTTAGAATTCTTTTTGCCTTCCATGAGCTTCTGTTACTTCTGCAGTTTCTTCCTGTTTCACCCTAGTTTCAGGTAAGTTATCAGACCTCTCTACACAGACTTCGGGGAACTCAGTACTGGTCAGCTGATCGATGGCTTGACAGCTATATCTTGTTAGTGGACTTGCCTAATATAAAAGTACTGTGCCCTCCTTTCCACAAGACCACAATTTATAGTAATACAGCAGTTAGGGCAGAAGGATAAGAAATGGTGAGCCTGGTTCTAGGGCTTGGGGAGCTGATCATGCTGAGACAGAGGATATCTGTCATTCCTCGGAACTTCCGCTCATGGGGGAAGCCTCTCTTTGGTCTCACATCCACAGCTAATCAAAATCGAGACAGGGTCAGGATGAAAGACTCCGTCCCACAGCATCCCACGTCTTGGTCTTCCTTTCAGAGTCTTCTAAGATCCACTTTGAGCTGGGTGTTGTATACTGTTCAGGGGCCCTTTGACCTATTCCTGTGAAATCAGAAGGAAGCCGGGTCTCCGTCTTCACCACACAGCAGCCCGCTGAGGTCTGTGTGCAGCGTCCCCGACCCCCGAGGCAGCCGTGGTTCCAAGAGCTTCCGTGCCAGTCGGTCCACACAGCAGACTGCTAACCCAGTCCCCATTAGCGAGTAATTCTAGAATTAGACGCCTCCAGGGAGAGTGGGTAACAGATGGGAGTTTACAGGGGACTTTATGGACCTTGGGGCTTCCCTGGTAGCTCCGCTGGTAAAGAATCTGCCTACAATGTAGGAGATCCTGGTTCAGTTCTTGGGTCAGGAAGACCCCCTGGAGAAGGGATAGGTTACCCACTCCAGTATTCTTGGGCTTCCCTGGTGGCAAAGAATCTGCCTGCAATATGGGAGACCTGGGTTCAGTTTCTGGGTTGGGAAGATCCCCTGGAGAAGGGAACGGCTATCCACTCCAGTATTCTGGAGAATTCCATGGACCGTATACTCCATGGGGTTTGCAAAGAGTCGGACACAACTGACCAACTTTCACTTTAAAGACCTTGAAGGTGGACAAACAAGTCCCAGGCAGGAGGGAGGAAGGGGAGGCAGGGAAGGAGGGGAGGCGACTGACAGGGCCCTGGACCCCTTCCAGCCCCATCCCGTGTGTGGGCAACCCACATGGCACCTTGACTTTTCCAATATTGAGAGAAAAAGCAGCCAAGCTTTTATGTGAGAACGAAAAGCCTGAAGCACTTCAATTTCCGGTGTTAAACGAAAGAAGACACACGAGAAAAGCCAGTTCAAGTGCACGCCAACAGCTGGACAGAAGAGGATGGGCATTTAGCCTGAACAAAAGGAAAAGGAGAAACGGTCTCGCTATTTGGATGGAGCGGCCTTGCCTCACAGGTGTCTTTTCATAAATCCCTTGGGCGTCAGGGGTGGGATAGCAGGCCCGCGTCTCTCAGAGACAGAACAGGCTCAGCCCTGCGTGATCGCCAAGCGCAGCTGCGGAGAGGTGAAGTCTTATCGCAGGCACAGACGGTGGTCTTCATTTCAGCCTGGGTGGGCCTGGAGCCCAGAGACACCCAGATTTCTCTGTGGGCCCACAGCCCCCGGGGAGCAGGGCCGCCCGCCCCACCAGGGCAGATCTTCCGTTAAAGTGCCCGTCAGCGAAGTCAGGCAGAGTGGAGTCAGGGAAAGCTACTAATTGATTCCAGACCTGCTTCTCTCAGGCCTTCCTGGGAACACTTGCTGGATTTCCTGCGACATTCCTGCCAGGCTGTGACTCTGCCAGTCGCCGCTCCCGCGTCTCCTGGGAACAGGCTGGGGTGGCGGGTGGTGCAGAAGGACCTGGGCTGTCGCCCGGGCTTCCTGCAGGTGAGACGCGGGTGCCACCTGAGGGCCGCGTGGCCGCCACCTGCCTGTGTCCGGAAGCGCCTTCCCGGCACCTTTTACTGGCACTTGGATACAGCCCTTCTGGGAAGCGTAAGTGGACCACATCTAGTCGTCTCTGGGGAATCATGGAGAAGAGAGAACTGAAGGAAACTGTCAGGCGTGTCTGTTGGCCAGGGGCTCCCTGTGGCCTGGGTGGGGCGGCTTCAGTGATGCCGCCGCAGCAGACACCAGGCCGGCAGGGATGGCTGGTGCAGGAGACACGGCCCACGCCAAGCGACCGCCGGCCCAGAGAGAGGAGGCAAGAACAAACCGCCAAAATTTATTAGAAATGCAAGTTTAAGAAACACAGAGTTCTGACTGCAGTTTCACAGAAATAATTACACGGTCCCAGCACAGACAGTGTCGTGCTCTGGAGGAAGGCCTGGGGTGAGGAGCCGCAGAGACGGACAGAGGTGCTGTGGCTGGGCGCTCAGGGTCCCATCACGGGGTCTGCGGGGCCCCGGCCCCGAGCACTCGGCCCAAGGCCAGACCACCATCCCGGCTCCACACCCCACTCCTCCTGCGGCCCCCTCCTCCCCACCCCACCCAGACGCCGGCCACACCCACGGGCCGTGCTTACCTGTAACAAGGTCTCTCCCACTCTTCAGCTTTGGAAACACGACAACCCTGTCCGTTTCAAGGCCAAGTTCAAACCCCACCTTCCCTGCCTGGTTCTCCTTTTCTCATCAGTAGATGGTCCGTTCCCGCTGCCCACAGACGCCCAGCGGCCTCACCAGAAACAGTCTCATCCAAGATCAATGGTTGCCTGTTACGGGTCCTGAACGGTTCTGCCGGCGGCTGAGCATGTAAACTGTACTTTCAGAGTCTGCGCTGGTCACATAGGCCTACCTGGATGATGGGGAAGGAGGGGGTCCGGTGGTCACGGTGGGCCCCCACCTCCGTAACCCCAGGAGGCGGGGCCCCACTCAGTCACAGGTCACACAGGACATGATGCCGCTTGTCATCACGAGGCTGTAGAGCTCTGCACCAGCATGAGAGTCAGTCTCCGCACGCCTCGAGAGAGTCAGGCCCTGTGTTTGCTGACCGCCGGTCCTGGGTCTACACGGACGGGCCCTTTAAACGAAAAGCTCCACGGTTGTCATGACCCCTCCACCCCCGAGCGAGACGGGTCTCCAATACGCCCCCAAAGAGAACCTCAATCCACGGGTAGCAATGCTAGGTGCAGGGAAAACAGCAGGAATTTATTAAAAGGTCAGGGGGACATGTGAGCACTTTCCCCCTGAGGCATATGTAGACAGAACTAGAAGAAAATTGGAGCATAAAATATATTACATTTCAAGCCAGTAAGCACTAGTTCAAAAGCTGTAAAGAGGTGTGGCTACACCGTGAGCCTGGGAGCCAGTCTGCCCAGCTCTGCTCCGGGCCTCGGAGGGTGCTGGGGAGGGTTAGGTCCGTGATCAGGGTTTACATTAATAAACCCAGTTTGTTTTGGAAGCAGATTTCTTCTAGAATGTCTTAATGGGCTATTACCACTTCTACTGAATCTCTCTCATTCCTACTTTTTTCTGGGATTTCAAGTTTGCCAACCACGGCAGTTTTGGGTGTATGGCTGATGACCATGAACCCTGTGAGCACAGCCCTCCCTGGTCCTGGGTCCCTGGGAAGGGCTTATATACAAACTCATCCGAAGGGGCTCCTGGGAGCAGGTCTCGCCTGACTCATGTCACGATGCAGAGAGTGAGTCTGAGCTGCTCCTGTCAACCTTGAACTTGGATGTGAACCCCTCTGGGAACAAAACAGATTTGTTTACCATTCCAGGCGACCCAGGCATCCCAAGGGCACTTGACCCAGGCTGATGGTGAAACAGTGTGCCCCATCTTCCACCAAGACGGCTTTGCTCAGATGTGAAGGCTCGGCCTGTGAGCATCAGTTGGAAGAACTCTCATTCTGCCCCTGCAGACCCCACCCATGAGGACCCCGTAGGGTTTACAGAGCCTGCGGACTCTAATCAGACACGTGGTTGATGCAGAATGCTGGGCACTTTGCCCTACTTCCTACTTTGAATTTATTATTTTCTCCTTTTAAAATATTTTTTGCAGAGTGTAAAATTTGGATCAAGCCAAACCTCAGTCTTCATGTTTTATTTCTGAACGTATTGAGAGTAGACACTTGAAAATAAATGTCGAAGCACTTGGTCTCTTTTAACTAATCCATAACAAAGAATTTAAAATAAACTTCCCAGGACGCTTATCAATTACACGATGTACAAAAATTCCGCAAACACATGAAAATCTTACTTTTAAACATGCTATTTACATTATAAAAAAGATATCTTCAACATGTTTTTCTTCAACCTCCAGGCAGCTTTTCAGATGAAGTACCTCTAAATTTAAAGCAACGATCCTATTGTTAATCTGAAACAAAATTGTAATAAGTACACTCCAAATATTCTGGAAACATGGGGGAAATAGTATATTTATTGTACTTTTTCAGGCTAAAGATCAAACCTCTTATTTTAAATTTAGTTACTTTACCTAAAAGGTGTCTGGAGGTTGAGGGAAACATATTAAGTATATTATTTGAAAATGTAACTAATAAACTATTTGAAATAAGTTTATCCTCTGTTGCCAGACTTTTCAGACAGCCTGGATATTATTTTGGCTCAAATAGCAGAGCATTTTACATGCTAATGAATTACATATGGGTCGCAGAATTACTGCCCAATAAAAACTAAAGACATGAGCTTACATATCGATCTACAGAAAGAGGTTGGTTAGGCAAGGGCAGGGCCAGAGTCTCTCTGAACCCTCGTCAGAGAAAAGAAACTTGAACAAAAGCTGGGATGGACACCGCCCCCAGGGACCAAGGTTCTGGAAGGCGAGAGGTTCCTGAAGGCCTGGGTCATCCAGCGATCCATCAGGCAGGCCCGGCACCCCTCAGCCCTGCTCTCCATCACCTCACTTACTCCACACACATCCTGAGTCTCTACCCTGCAGCAGAGTCACCATCCCGGGGAAGCTCTTTTGGGCATTTAGGCACCAAGTTCCTGAAAGGCACAAGGCTCACAGCACTGAGGCCCCTGCCCCAGACGCTCCAGACGTGGGCCCAGGGTGCCGGTAGCACTGGGCACCCAACAGAGGAGATGTGGTCCCCAAGTCTTTGGAAGGTGGCTCCTGGGCACCCCACTGCTCACTGCCCCAAACCATCCCTGGGATGCTGGCAGATAATGCTAATGTGATGCTTCTGATGAAGAGACAAGCCCTACACATGGTGCTCAGTCACTCAGTTGTATCCAACTCTTTGCAACCCCATGGACTGTAGCCCACCAGGCTCCTCTGTCTTTGGGGATTCTCCAGACCAGAATACTGGAATGGGTTGCCATGCCCTCCTCCAGGGGACCTTCCTAACCCAAGGGTTGAAACCAGGTCTCCCAATTGCAGGCAGATTCTTTACCGACCGAGCCATCAGAGAAGCCCAAGAATACTGGAGTGGGTAGCCTATTCCTTCTCCAGGGGATCTTCCCGGCACAGGAATCAAACCGGGGTCTCCCTCACTGCAGGCAGATTCTTTACCAGCTGAGCCACCAGGGACACACAATTGGTGCCTTGCTTCCCTGGTGGCTCGAACGGTAAAGAATCTGCCTGCAGTGAGGGAGACCTGGGGTCAATCCCTCAGTTGGGAAGATCTCCTGGAGAAGGGAATGGCAACCCCCTCCAGTATTCTTGCCTAGAGAATCCCATGGACAGAGGAGCCTGGTGGGCTACAGTCCGTGGGGTTGCAAAGAGTGCGACACGACTGAGCGACTAACACTTTCACTTTCACACTCTTCACTTTCTTCAATTCTAATCTCAGTTTAGAATAAGCATCACAAAGCCACTGAGAGTAAAAGCACATTTGCCTTTCATCTCTAATGGGCTATGTTACACAAATCTGGGCTACATTACCTGCTTAGATTGTAAATGGGCAACATTACAATTTATTAATTGCCTAATGCCAGCTGGGGCTTCCCTGATAGGTCAGTTGGCCGGAAAGAGTCAGACACGACTGAGTGACTAACACTCTCACTTTCAATGTCAACTTAAGCGGTTTAACATAATTGCTCCTGCAACTCCTACCAAGAAGCACCAACCATCCGTTTTCTCAGCCACGTACACCCGTCACAGTCGCGGGAGCCAGCGTCCACATACGGGCACATGCATGTGAAAATCCCTCTGTTCTGGGAGACGCGAGGATGGTGTTGGGCGACACACAGGAGAGGAGCCAACGTTCACATACGGGCACATGCATATGAAAATCCCTCTGTTCTGGGAGACGCGAGGATGGTGTTGGGCGACACACAGGACAGTCTCCACACCTAGTCCTTCCTCATGCGTCTCTGCTCAAAGTTCCCCCTATCAACACAGTCCACGAGGGACCGGGCCCCGTGCCATGCTGCTCATCCAACTTCCTTCACCAGCTCAGGCTCTCAGGAGGAGCCCCAAGACCTCCCCGCTCAACCTTCCCGACTGTCTATAAAGGTCGCCCCTCATCGCATCCCATGAAGTTCTCCCCTCCTCTGAACTCCGGCACTTGCTATGCACCCCTTCACCCAGTGATCACGACAGCAGACGTCACAGAGCTCCCGACTGGTCCTCGGCGCTTGACAAGAAGCTGCTGCCAGAACCCGCCGCTTTCCACTGGTCCCGACCAACCTGCTAGGGGGAGGCTGGGAGTGGCTACCGTCTCCGCATGGGGGTGGACCAGCTTCAGGCCCTCTGTGCCGCACCCGGGGAATCCTAGTGGGACTAGCTGGCGCCCACTAGGCTGGTCTCCCCTCTTCTGTGGTTCTGCCCTGGCTCTGGGGTCACCCCTAAACACACCCAGGTGGTCCTCAACCCTCATGCCAGCATCTGCTTCTGGGGCCCAAACGGAGACCAGCAGGCCCCACCGTCCCCCTTCCCTGGAGCTCTGGGAGGTTCTCCTGCCACCCTTCTGCGCTCAGCAGAGGCTGGGGCTTTGCAGAACTGACTGGGTCTGCATCCTCCTTCTCTGCCCTGAAACCAGTGTGGTAACTCATGAGGTCAAGACCCAGGTTGCCCAGGAGAGGCGGCTGCATGTCCAGAGGCCTATGGACCAGGCAGGACCGGCCTGCTGCCGACCACGCGGATTCCACCCAGAAGGAGGTTCCTGGGCTTACAAAGCACAGGTAGTGTCTGGGCTTCCTTGGCACCACTTCCCTAAGCAGGTCAAGGTTCTCCGTTGGATGGGCCCGGCACCAGGCGCTGCTCACCTTTCGTTGAGTGAACGCACTGATTCTGATTCACAGAATCCACTGTTTACATGAAGACCCGCCGTCCACTGTCGGAATGAGAGCCCCACATGGTGCCCACTGGGCGCCCTCCCCCCCAGAGGGGGCCCCAGGAGACAGGACCCTTCCTCTCAGGCAAAGCCGCCCACGAGCTGCTTGGATTTCCACGATCACTTTTGCTGTCTCTCTGGATCGTTTACAAATTTTTTGCAGTTGTGTTTGGTCACACGTGGAGAAATTTTTCAAGCATTTTGAATTCGGTAAAAATCCAGAAGAAACGTTGCCAAATCTGTTCCCTTCTTGCATTTTAAACCCATATACATTTAAAGGGATATTCAATCCTTTTGTTTTTGAACTGGTTACCCATACCCCCATTAAAGCGTTGTCTTTTAAAAGCTGTTTGCTATTCAAGGAGTCTTGGGAGCCCATTTAAAATCCTTTTTAAATCCTTCTTCTCTGAAACAGGAAGCTGCATTTTGCCCAGAGTAAACACTCTGACCTGAGTGCAAGCTCAGGTGTGTGAATCCCCAGGGGAAACCTTGATCAAGGCAGTCAGCATCAGAAAGCAATAAAAGGAAAATTAGAGGCTTAAATGCCACAAGGAACTTGTTTGTCTTCGATGACCAGAGAAGACGCCGGTTTCTCAGCATGTCGGGAGCTCCCGGGGCGGGCGGGCCGGAAGGCTGGCCTGTGGCTCCTTGCCCGGCTGCCTGGACTGCAGCCAGCCGGACTGTATGCGGCCCCAGTGACCATCTGGACTGTCTCACCCCTCACACTTCATGTCGCCTGTCACGGGCTCTTAGGGGGCACATGCCACCCAGGCCGGAAAAAGCGTGGTGAGCTCCCCTTTCTCTCGCTGCTTCCTCCCTCTTCATGCAGACGCGGACTTGAGGAAACCAACGGACGCAAGAACAAGCACTCAGCGGACGACCTCAGACGGCAGCAGTGCGTTCCTCCTCCCGCGATTCTGGAGCTGGCCACCCGGCCTCCTCCTGCCCAGGTACGACCACATCCTAATTACGAACACCTGCAAAGACCCTGTTTCCAGGTGGATGCGACTGAGATCCCAGGCGGGTCTAGGATCCCAGGTGAATGTGACTGTTGGAAGGATGCTCTCCCACCCTAAAGCACACCCCCTACTGGCCCCCATGTGGCTCTCCCACCCTAGAGCACAGCCCCTACTGGCCCCCAAGTGTGCATTTGTCCCAAGTGCAATTTACACTCACCGCCCCAGCTTCCCCAAGGTCTTATCTCAGTGGCAGCTCCAAGTGCAAAATTGCAAATAAATCTCATCGTATCAGCCAGATATGGATGAGACGCTGGAAAATTCGGAGGTGGGAGGACTGGCTTTCTAGTCAAGGCAAGGGGCCAAAGGGGCCGCCTGTCTCGGGCAAGTACAAAACAGAGTAGGTAAATTCTGTCAAGTTTCAAGGCCTGGTATAATATAGTAACATAATCAGCAGTATAATAATGCCCTGTTCTCCATGCTCTGGTGCCACAGAGACCTCAGGAAAAATGCAATCAGCTGGGAGGAACGCCAGCAAAAGGACTTCATAAATAAGCCAGTGACGTGCTAGGCTGTGTGGCGGGTATTCCGCACAGGTCTTCACAGTTAAATCACTGTACTTACCCAGAGGTTTCCCAACTTACATTGGGTAGCAGAAGTTGGGGCCCACGGGCTGGGCACAGTGGGGGAAGAAGAGGGCGGAGAGTTGATCCAGCCTTTCTTTCATATCCTGCTGTCTTCATGTCCAATTCCTCTTCCACCAGCTTGGCTAATTGTGCAGTTGGTTTTTTAGACCAACGACAGGACCTAGAGACAGAGGCAACCCAAGGCAGCAACTGTCAGCAGAACAACAAGGAGTCAGCTTTGGAGTGAGCCGCCCTCATGTGGACACGTGATAAAGGAGCCAAAATGGACCAGCCAGTTGGTGATCGGGGGCCTCCCAGGCAAGCAGCATGGGCAGCCCCCTGCCCCACACCCCTGCCCTACAAGCTGGGGTGCAGAGTCTCCATCCTGGGAATTCCAACAGAGCAGAGAGCCTCTGCAGAGGCCATCAAAACCAAAACACTCCTCTGCCCTTCCCAAGGACCCCAGGCTCTGCTCCACTTGGAGGCACCACTTCTTGTAAAAGACAAAACCAAGAGTTTCACGGCTGCACAAACTCGTCACCGACTCTTGACCAGGCCCAGTACTTGAGGTCCTTCCAGATCCAGCTCCAGCCCATGGCCGCCTGTGTTACCAGCAGGAAGCCCCCAGCCCAGACCCTCTCCTGAGACGTCCTCCTCTCTCCCTCCCAGACGTGACGCTCCCGTCTCCTCGCTGCTCTGGTAACTGAGGACCGCCGCTGGGGCTCGTCTCAGGGCGGTTCTCTCAGCATCGGTAGCGACGGAGTCGACTCAGGCTCCTCGGGCTAACATCACACGTTTGACGGGGCTGCGGCCCTACTGGGCTTCTGTGAGACACTCCGTCTTCTCTTCTTTCAAGCTCTCGGAGGCCCTGAATCCGGGGCTCAGGATGCTTCCTCATCTTCAGAGCTGGCCGTGTCCCATCTCTCTGACCTTCTGTGGTCACATCTCCCCCGACTCACTTTTCCTGCCACCGAGTCCACGTCTAAGGACACTTCTGGTGACCCTGGGTCCCCCTAGATAAGCCAAGATCGTCCCCCTACCTCAAGGTCAGCCAGTTAGCAGCCTTAATTCCACTGGCAACCTGAGCTTCCCTGTGCTGTGGGAGGTAGGCTGGCCCAGTTTCCAGGCATCGCGGTGGGGCAGCTTGCGTCGGGGAGGAGGGGAATGTTTCGTCGCTCCCACACGTGGAGGCACCACGCCTCTGTCATGAGCATCTGCCCTTTGCTTCCGTCACGGCCTCACCGCAGGCTGGTCTGCACCATTGCCTGCTCACGGATGTATGCTCCACTTACTTGCTTCTTGAAGGCAAGGACCATGCTTTAAACACATCCTGCATCTGAGGTGACATCTGGATACTGGCATGAAGGCTTCTCTGATGATTGCGAGGTCTGCCGTTTCTGTAATTGTCTTGCAACCAGAGAGTCCCTTCACACGATGACCATATGATCATCACAAAGCCATCGTTAAGGATATAAAGTCACAAATATCTTAAGTTATCAACACCTATCAAAGATTCTGAGGAATGCTACCGTTTTATACAATCTCAAAAAATGAAGCCAGTGATTTCAAGGCTAACAAGTTCAGACTCACTTTAACAAACCAACTTAACTGTAGCAACAGATCCATGATAGAGGAATCTTTTCACACTTTTCCTACAAATCTTGGTTTAAAAAAGGTGTAAAGCTTAAGATTTGGTAGTGTGGGATAGTTACGGAGAATTTCTTCCTATTATTCTCTATACTTTTGTGTTTATTTTATAATTTTAAAATATATATATATTTCAGGAGCGCTTAGAAGTAATACAATTAGCTTTGAGTTTAACAACTGAGAAGTCCCCCAAAAAAGCTCACGGAGAATGATCAACATTAAGAAACAACCGTAGTAAAGTAGCTGGAATTTGGGAAAGAACTCTTTGAGTATCCAAAGTACATGGACAAGAAGCACACGTTAGATGAATCTCTCTGTGAAGAAACTGCCAGGCCGGCCTCAACTTCTCCCAAAGTCAAAAGTGACTCAGGAGACAGGTGACAGTGCCTGTGATGGCTTAGTGACATAGGAGAAGGCCCGAGACTGACACGTCAACTGAATTCTCACATAGGAGTCAACAGCAAAAGCACGGAACATGAAGGGACTCAGCTCCCGTGACCCTGGACTAAGGACACCACTGAAGGCTGGACTCGGGCCGAAAGCCGGCAGTGAGCACCGAGCCCAACAAACTGCAGGAGCGGGAGTTTACATGCGGGTCGAAAACAGTGAATTCATGAATCTTGTCCGTGGAAGTAATGCCACAAACAGTGTGAGAAGAAAAAAAGAAGAAAGTACAAATAAAGCATAAATTTGCTAGTTTCATCCTCATCTTTTACTCTGGACAGACTGTGATGCCACTTGGAGCTGATGAATCAGGTAATAAAGGTATATTTAAAGATATAAGATAACATAAGAATAAAATAAAATTGCGTGATGGGGGAATAAAAAGGTGAGAAGGGAAAATATATTAATCATAATAATGTTAATAGAAGGAAGTCAAAGGATATTGTCTAAAGAAATGAAAACTTATAAAGTTGATCATTAGAACAAAAATTTAACCCATCCAAGTTATCAGAAGAAATAGTGAAAAAGGAAATAAAATAAAACCATATTATGAAACATTTAAATGAAGATAAAAGGTATATTGTCACCCTGCTTATTTAACTTACATGCAGAGTGCATCATGAGAAACGCTGGACTGGAAGAAGCACAAGCTAGAATCAAGATTGCCGGGAGAAATATCAATAACCTCAGATATGCAGATGACACCACTTTTATGGCAGAAAGTGAAGAGGAACTAAAAAGCCTCTTGATGAAAGCAAAAGAGGAGAGTGAAAAATTTGGCTTAAAGCTCAACATTCAGAAAACGAAGATCATGGCATCTAGTCCCATCACTTCATGGGAAATAGATGGGGAAACAGTGGAAACAGTGTCAAGTTTTATTTTGGGGGGCTCCAAAATCACTGTAGATGATGACTGAAGCCATGAAATTAAAAGATGCTTACTCCTTGGAGGGAAAGTTATTACCAACCTAGATAGTATATTGAAAAGCAGAGATATTACTTTGCCAACAAAGGTTCATCTAGTCAAGGCTATCATTTTTCCAGTGGTCATGCATGGATGTGAGAGTTGGATTGTGAAGAAAGCTGAGTGCCGAAGAATTGATGCTTTTGAACTGTGGTGTTGGAGAAGACTCTTGAGAGTCCCTTGGCCTGCAAGGAGATCCAACCAGTCCATCCTAAAGGAGATCAGTCCTGGGTGTTCATTTGGAAGGATGCTGATGCTGAAGCTGAAACTCCAATACTTTGGCCACCTCATGCGAAGAGTTGACTCATTGGAAAAGACCCTGATGCTGGGAGGGATTGGGGGCAGGAAGAGAAGGGGACGACAGAGGATGAGATGGCTGGATGGCATCACTGACTTGATGGACATGAGTTTGAGTGAACTCCGGGAGTTGGTGATGGGCAGGGAGGCCCTGGCGTGCTGTGATTCATGGGGTTGCGAAGAGTTGGACACGACTAAGCAAATGAACTGAACTGAACTGAAAAGGTATAATGTTAATAATCATGGCACGTAGCAACTGGTATAAGAATCAGATTAACAAGTACAAATGGCAAAACATACTTAATAATAGAAGCAGACTTAGAAGTTGTACCACAAAGCAAAACCCAACATTATGTTATATGTAATCTAACCATAGCATTTCCCACATAGCGCAGCGGTAAAGAATCCACCTGCCAAGCAGGAGACACAGGTTCAATCCCTGGGTCAAAAAGACCCCCGGGAGGAGGGCATGGTGACCCACTCTAGTATTCCTGCCTGGAGAATCCCCATGGACAGAGGAGCCTGGCAGCTACAGTCCATGGGTTGCAAAAGAGCTGGATACGACAAACTGAGCAAGCAGCAATATAACCATTAAAGTAAATGATGGTGAAAGATATTAGGCAAATACAAACCAAAAACTTTGTTTTTAATATTATTTAAAGCTGATTTTAGAGCAAAAGAATTAAGTCAAGCAAAGAAGGTAAATGCATTAAATTCTATAAACCAAATAATATAGTACCTACATTCATAAATCAAATTAATAATTACTATAAGAAGAAATATACAGAAGTCCATTATTCTCAGAAACCTTTATTTCACATGTCTCAGCCCAGGACAGATCAAGTGACCAGAGAGATCTAACTAGTACAGCGAGGCACACCGCCGCAGCGACGGGACGCACCGCGCAGGTGACCTGCCGGGTTCTGTCAGACGGTCCTCCCCGACTCACTTGTCACCTGGATGGAAGGAAGCCCCTGGCGCAACCTTCCTGAAACCCGCGGGCCAGCCCCTCTCCCCAGCTGCACTGCAGTCCAGCCAGACCCATGCCGGTGACACTGGGCTGTCCATACAGAACGTCGGGTGCGTGGATGAGGATCCCAGTCGCACACAGCCAGAAGGGAGGGTAATGAGGTTCCTATTGGGCAGCTTCGTCCTTTCCCTGGGTTTCCTTCCCTGAGAATGACCTCAGGTCCCACCGCCTCTTTCCCTACAAGACCTGTGACAATTCCTCCCCAAATCCACTTTGCAGAACCCACTCAGAGCCTCGCAGTGACACCCACCTTCCCCGGGGTGGGTCTCATCTCCCAGGGCAGGCAGATTGCACCCCCAGACATACACGCCCGGGTCTGCTTTCTTAGGAGGCCTTTCCCTGGACAGGGTCTAAACTGGGCTTTTTCCAAAAGGTTTTTATAGAAATCCTATACCTAGTACCCATTGCAACTCTGAGTCTACAGTTCTACAGAAGCTACAAAAATGAACCGAACTTTACCTCCACTTGAGATGGGGAAGCCAGGTCCCTGGAAGAACGGGTGTCCCGTTCAGTCCTCAAAGCCGATGGGCGGTCAGCCTGTCCTCAGCCCGTCCTTAGACTTAGAGCCCGACCTTCTGACCATGAAAGAGCACCTCCCAGTGAGCACCGCCTTTCTGATTAAATTGGCTCCTTCATCTTTATTTTCTCACTGATACACTGAAGCTATACTTTATCCTGGAAAATTCAAGTGGCTGCTCTGGGGACGCAGGCTGTGAATGTGTACACACTGTGTGTTTCTTAGAAGAAAGAGCTCTAATCAATTCAAGGCGTCACTCTACCAAGATCGAGTTTTGACCCTGATACATGTCAGTGACTAATGTCATGCGTTTCAAAGCAAAATGTAGCCCGATATTGTCTGGGTAAACCAGGCATGTAAATTAACTCAGCCGTAAAACCTTCTTAAAAATTTTAAAAGAGACAGGCCTTGGCAAGTCATTAAACTGCAGAACAGCCTAAGTACTTCAGGCTGTCGGCGCCGCCCGCTGCCGGCCTGGAGGTTACGGCGGCAACACCCGCGGCCTGGCAAGGCCGGCGCCTCCGCGGGTGTAGACGTGCCCACACTTGTCCCTAAGGTCGCTGAGGCCGACCCCGCTCTCACGGAGGAGAGGACACGGAGAGGACTGTGAGGCGGGCGCCCAGCCCATCTCCCGCCTCCAGCTCCTGGGCTCGGCTGGTGTAGAGGAGGCGTCGAATGGAAGCGGAGGGATAGCCGTTCGTCCTTTTTCTGTCCAACATAGCCAACTTTATGGCCAAGGCCATGACGGCGTCTTAACCCCTGTGTGGCAGCTGGTGAACTGCATGGCATTAATGTCATGCCCAGAAATCTGAAATTTCTTTTTGTTACGCTTTGGTTTTTAATACAGAAACACGTTTGAAGTATGTCTCCCTGGTAGGGAACGAGATTGGCATAAAGGCAAACAGCTGGAAGACCGCTCATAGCGATGAATTTGCGCGGTGGGTTTTCATTCCGAAACTTCAGAAATTAGAGACTGTTCACCAGATGTTGTTGAAATTTTTTTTTACTAATTAACCACTAAATTGCTAAAAGGTACACTCTGGCAAGTCCTCTTTTAGCTGAAAATGTCTGTGTATTGTCAGCTGTTTACTGAATAGAGTAATTATACTGCTTTTGCTGTTAAATGATATTGACATTTTTGAATGAAGGCTTTTGCCCAGAACTCCTTCCTTCCTTCCGACAGTAACCTTACATGTGACATTGAAACAAACAAACAAAAAGCTTGGACACTTGTATTCTTTTTCCCATTTCTCTTCCCCAGATTCTCTGGGTGTGATTCATGTTAGAACATACCTAAACATGAGGACTTTATCACTTATCATGGAGATGTTCGGGGTGTATCACTAGTGAGCTGGTGGCTGCTGGAGCTGGGGTCCATTTAGCCATGAAACAGCTGCTTTGCAAACGCTGGGGCAGCTGCTTGGTGATGGCAAAAAAGGGAAAGATGATTCTAAAATAGACAATACAACCACCATCCTTTACAACGTTGCCAGACTGTAATGCTTCGTACAATAGGCTTCTTGGGATGCGGGCGCCGCAGCAGAGCGAAGCTAGTCTCCGGGTGGGATTGCCTGTTTGCTGCAGGCCTCGTTCTCCACGCAGAGCATTCTAGTTTAAGAATCTCTCAACTTATCTGTTATATGACTGGCCCTCCACAAAGCAGCTATAATTAGGCCACAGGAAGAGGGTCGTGGTGGGTCGCCCCTGTGCTCTGACACACTCCTTTCTTCTCTGTCCCCATTCCTACTGCGTAACAGAGCATGACAGAAACTTGGCTCCACTGTCCCCCAGAACTCCTTCTTCCTTTAAAGACACAGTTCTGATTCCTGTGGAAGACATGAGTTGAATGCAGCCCTGTCTCACAAGGAATCTGTGCAGTGGTTTTCATTCCAAAATTCAAGGCAGATTTTTTTCTTTTAGGTTTCCCTGTCAAAAAGCAGATTTAGATGTCAGAATAAGTCAAATACAATCTCATGCAAAGGCCTAACACCAGCTGCGTCTACACAGCAAAGCACCAGTTGACGAACCAACTCCTTTAATCCAAGCCCGAGTCTGGAGGCGTTTGTTCTTCTTGAGCACCCAGAATGGCTCTCGGGAAAGCCCCAAGGTGACCAGTTTCTTAGTGCGCTGTTTGCTCTGCTTACTTAAAGCCTATTCCTGTACAGTCAAGGCTTAACCATGAGGCTGAGAGATCTAGTCCCTGCCAGTCTGCTCCTCAGCACAGGTGCTGGGATGTCCTGAAATAAACAGGAAGACCCCAGCTCTGCAGTCGAAAATAGGCCCCTGATTCGAATGATCTCTGCTAGCTATGCAAACAGGCCTGGAAACACAGAGGGAATTGACAGAGGCTCCAAGTTCATCACAGTACAGGCGATAAACACCATAGAGCATTTGCGGTGGAAAATGGGTGGATTGAACGACTCAGAGTAGGAGATTACGTTCAGTCTGGAAAGACATGTGGGTGGCCGGTGGTGGGTGGACACGCAGCGTGGTTGAGTTAGCCAGGCAGGTGAGGGGGACTGCTGCGGTCTGGCAGGCTGGAGCAGGACCTCTGGGAGTAGATGGGGGATTACCTTAGGTTGGCCTGAGTCAGGCAATGGAGTCCCTGGACATGCTGAGGAGTATGACTTTTGTCCAAGTGGCAGAGGTGTCTGGCTAGTCTGTGTTTCAGAATGATCACCCTATGACGTTATGGAGGTGGGTCGGAGGGACAGTAAAGAGAGACCAAGTGGGAGGAGAAGTTCTGAAAATTTCAGGCCAAGCCTCCTTGTTAGGTGGATGAGGATGCTGATGAAGGTGGTTCAGATTGCTGCCTCCATGGAGGGGCTCATCCCAGATGCAAGGAAGAAGGAGTTTGATCTGAGACCGGATGGTCTTAGGCGCTTGGGAAACATGGTGTCTGAGGGGCTTTCCTGGCGGTGCAGAGGCTAGGACGCTGCACGCTCACTGCCAAGGGCGCAGGTTCAATCCCCGGTGGGAGCTAAGGTCCTGCGAGCTCCTCGCTGATGCCTAAAAACCAGCAACAACCAAAAACATCGCAGCTGAATTTCCAGCAGATGGTATAGAATTCAGGAAGGATCACCAGAGCAAATACGTGTATTATGTATATGTGTGTGTATATACATATATATGTATATATAATATGCATAAAATAGGGGCTTCCCTGGTAGATCAACTGGTAAAGAATCTGCCTGCGATGCAGGTGACCCCGGTTTAATTTCGGAGTCAGGAAGATCCCCTGGAGAAGGGATAGGCTACCCACTCCAGTATTCTTGGGCTGCTCTTGAGGCTCAGCTGGTAAAGAATCCGCCTGCAGTACTGGAGACCTGGGTTCCATCCCTGGGTGGGGAAGATCCCCTGGAGGAGGGAACGGCTACCCACTCCAAATTATATAAATATGTATTTTATATAGAATTATTCCGCATCTCTAAAAGTAATACAGGCTTATTTTATAAAGTTTAGGACAATCAGCAAAGTGTGGAACGGAAGCTCTGCAGTGGGGCTGGAGGTACAGATTCAGCATTAAATGTCCTGAATGATCATTGCCCTCTTGTTCACATGTGAAGCATACATTTTCAAAGATTCATCATATGATAAAATGCATTGAAAAGCAAAACTTAATTGTATACAGGATGTAGTTTGACTTTCATGAGCTGAGAACAATCTTTAGAAACTGAGTCGCCATGAGAAGGAAGAGATCTGTATTAACTGCACAGAATCTAAATAACATTCACATCAACCAAACTGAGGCTTTGGGTGCGTGGGAATGTCCCTGCCACTCACCCAGCCAAGCAGGCCCTTTGGACACGGTACCAAAACCTCATAGCTCATCTACAGTTGACACAACTCCTGTAATCACCCTTCTATTGTCTATGGATGGAATTCTAAGTTCTCAGGTAGTAGTCACCCTCCACACGAGCAAATCCAGGCTCCCAAATTCAAGAAGAATTTGGCTCTGTCTTTGGTCGTCTGTACAGCTAACGTGCACGACGAGGTGGGTCCTGGCTGAGGCGAGAGTACGAGCAGCCCCCACCGTGCCCATAGGCGAATCTCACCCATGTGGAACCTACGCACTCCAGCTTTTTGCAAGCAGCCTGATTTGTCCAGGGTGCATTCCACGAAGTGCACAGTCTGGAGTGGACAGCTAGATGCCTTCTCACACATCACCTCCAAGGTCTAGACGGAGGACTCTTGCACTCAAATGGCTTCCTTCCCTGTTCATGAGGGCTGGTGGGAGGTGCTGGGGAGAAGCCACACTTGGGGGGCCCCGGGGGACATGGGTAAGACACTGTGAGTCTGTTCCATGGAGTGGTGTGCAGATGCAAGCTGGGGCTTAGCAGACTGAGAAGCAGGAAGACGCCCGGGTGGGGCTGAGTCTTGGCAGCAGACAAGGAACAGGACCCTTGAGGACCCTCTTGGGTTTAACAGCCCCCACCCAAGAGCCCCTGTCTCTTGAACTCAAGGGCCTTGCTCCAGGCCTCCCTGAAGCCCCAGATGCCCGACTTAGGAGTTAATAAGGAAGAAAACGTGAATGCCTGGTGTGCGAGGGAACAGAGGACAAGTTAAACAACAGAGCAGAGTCCGGGACCTTGGCTCCCCCTGAAGGGCGCAGGAGACAATGTCTGACATGCATTCCTAAGTGGTTTTAAGGAAACCAGACTCGTCCTGATGGAAACAAGCACGCGGACCCCTGACAGGTTAGGACCAGAAGGTTGAGGATGTGGCCTCCCAAAACACCACCCTGTCACCCCACCACCCACTAATCAAGAGGGTGTCCACAAGCTGATCGTGCTTCCCGAAACCCTCTGCCTCCTCCTCCCATAGAATGCCTTCCCTGACAACCACCACCACGTTCTGGTCTTCGGAGCCTGAGCTGCCTGTTCTCCTTGCTGGGAGCCTTCAGGAAACTGGGCTTTCCTTCAGCACAGCCCCAAGTCGGTAGATCAGCTTTGCCAGGCAGGGGACCCAGTTGAGTCCAGAAGCAAGAGGTCAGGGAGCACAGCCCCAAGTCGGTAGATCAGCTTTGCCGGGCAGGGGACCCAGTTGAGTCCAGAAGCAAGAGGTCAGGGAGGAAGACAAGCGGCCTAGCTGTCAAGAGCGTCCACGGTGCTGGCTGGACGCTGGAGACAGGGTGAGTGAAGCACATATGGAAGGAGAGATCCAGGACAGTTCTCTGAAATGCAAGCAGGCGGGGTCTAGAGAAAGAAAGCGCCTGCAGAGAAGGGCCAGCCCCTTCATGGAAGGGTCTGCAGGGGAGGCACAGAGGAAGAGCCAGGCTTCAGATGAAGAAGGAGGAAAAATGCTGAAACAAGTGTTCAAGATATAAAGGAGTTCACTAAAAATTAAATGAGGGAGTCATAAGAACAGTCCAACTACTATTTAGATAAGGAATTAATTAATGAAAGCAAAAGGCCAGCGACCCATGTTAAAGCTGCCAAGCACTTCCCGTTGGGCAAGCCTGAGGCTGTACCACCCTCCTCCCCTCATGTGGGTACTGGGTGCTGACATGGAGGCAAATGCTTCACTAGGTCGCTCTTCACAAATCACAATTTTAAATCAAGAACTTAGCTTGACTGTCCAACATCTTGTCAAATGAATTCTAATTAATGGCAGCATTTAATGCCCATCGGCCAGAACTTCAAACGTAAGGGTAGAATTATGGGAATTGACCCACTTCCCAGGGTTAAGTCTCCTCCCACATAGAAGCATGTTCTCCATCTGCGAAGCTTCGTAAGCTGGTGACACACTTGAACACTGCTAGAGTTCTGGTGTGAGGTGAAAAATTGACTTACGAGTACAATACTTTCCCACTAAACACTCTCCTAGACGCTTTCTAATTTGGTGCATCAGGAGAAGCAAGGAAAGAGGCGTCTGGCTTTGAGGCTGTCATTAAATAAGTCCTAGGAAGGACATATTACTTTTGAAATTATCAGACCTTAGTGGCTCTTAACTTCTCCTTGCGCTTATTTCCCTTGCCATATTCTAGCATTTTTTCTTTAAAAATAACTGCTTTCCCTTGTTACAGAACACTCAGCTGATGGCAGCGCCTGGAAGCCGGTTTTTCCCCTTTGTCATGAAATTATTGGCATCATATCATCCAAAAAGTGTTCATTGAATAAAGGAAGCCAAAAGTGTTACAAGACCATCTTTCAGAACTAGTTGTTCTGGCAGTCTGATATAAAGCCTGGAGGACTGGATATCCACAGAAACCAGTCCTTGAGGGAGCAGGCGGTGTGGTGGAAGTGCCGGGTACCGGACGCCTGCCCGCCTGGCCGAGAGCCGGGCCCTGGTCCCCAGGCGGAGGCAGGCTCTGGAGCCTGCGGGAGGGCCTTCGGGTCTGTGCTCGTCCCGGGTACCTCGAGTTTAAGTCTCCGTGCTGCCCTCAGGAATAGAGGGACAAAGCCAGGGCCTGTAGTGCTAGAAGATTCGCTGAGAGACCAGGAAACAGCTGGAGGAGGGGCATTGCTTCCAGCCAGGAGGGAGGGGGACACAGGAAAAGAGGAGGCCCGCTGCACTCTACTCCACTCTCACCTTAGTGCTGGCACCCAGGACTCACTTTCTTTTTATTCCCCAAATTATCCACGCATTCTTTCCATCAGGTTGTTTTAGCTTGATGTGAAATACCTTTACTGAAGTCAAGCCCATGTCAAAATATCAAGGGCAATTTCAAGTTAGAAAATGACCTTTGTTGCCCACAAAAAGCATGGTGAATATGTTAACCTCTGTGTATCCACAGTCGCTCCCGAGGACGTGCTTTCACAGCCCTTTCACAATGACTGCCTCTCTGCTTCATCACCAGCACCCGGCTCTTGAGGAATCAGAGACGCACCGAGCTGGGCCTTGTCTGGTGCTGAAGCGGCCCATGTCCTCACTTTGCTGTCATACCCTCACAGGTGACCCTTCAGAATCACTGGGATCACTGAGAATGACGTGCAAGTTTCTAAAACCCAAATCCACATCCCCAAGCAATGGCCACAGATGGGGTTTATTTTAATTTTCCAATACTTGAAAACAGCCCCAAAAAAGAGATGTAAAATACTCATTTCAAGGAATGGCCGCTCAGCAGAATACGTGTCCAGCTTCCCAAACAACAACACTGAGGAGGCCAACGTTCACTCCAAACTCAAAAACTTTGTGTTATATTTTTAAAGTGATTTCCTTAATTTATATTATAACCAAATAATGTTTTATTAATGGGAGTTGTTTCTGACAGCCCACAAACCACTTATGGAAGATGCCAGCTGTTGAAATAGTAAAGTTAATATTTTCTCTTAAGTACTTGAAGAAATTAAAATAGATGTTGTGATTTGCAATTTTTATTAGATTCAGTTGAAGCATACCCATAGCCTTCAGACCTAGCATCCTGAGGACAGCTGCAAGCCAAGAGCAAATGGCCCTGCACACAGCTCTTAGGGTAGGACTCTAGACCGGCCACTCTGCCTCCTGCTCACCCCAAACCCACTCAGGCACTCCTGCCTGGGCACCTGTGCCCCTGCTGGCCCTTCCACACAGATAGCTCCAGCCTGGCGCCCACGTCCAGGTCTCCGCGTCTTCCCTCAACGTCCTCACTTTATGTGAGCCCCTGCCCAGCCCCCTGGCCCCAGCCCTCCTCCTTGTCTTCTTTGGTGAGAAGATTCAGGTCCTGTTCTCTCAGCAGACGTCACGTATGCATCACGGGGCAGTCACCCTCTGAACACAAGGCGCCCAGACCTCACCCGTCTTGCGGCTGGACGCCTGCGCCCTGGTCCGCACCCCGCCGCGCCTCTCCTCCCGTCTGTCAACGCCTGCTTTGCCTGTCTGGGAGTCCTGCGTTGGGTGCACAAACCTTTACAGACATCACATCCTCTTGCTGGACTGACCCTTTGTCACACAGCAACGTTTTTGTCTCTGCTCACCGTGTTTGGCTTGAGGTCCTCAGCGCTTGCTTCCTCACGGTCCCTATCGCGTCTGACGTCTCCACACTCCTCACGTGTTTTGTTGTCCGTGTTCCCTGCGGGAGTGTAAGCCCTGTGCCCGCAGGGAGTTCTGTTTTGTTCCTGCTGCGTCTCCAGCACCGGAAGAGAGCCCAGAACTCAGCAGACAGCAGGGAGTGTTCTCAAGTGAGCAGATAGAAGGGGGCTGCCCAAGCTCACCTGCTTCAGGTAGAAGCGCCGAGGGCCTTCGGGGAGGCCGGGGTGTCTGACACCGAAACCATCGGGTGGCCTCTGAGCCTCGCAGCCGCACCAGGATCATAGAGCATGGGACACTCGTTAGCGCTCACACCCCGCTTTGCCCACCTTTTGAATTAGGTGAACATTAGAGAAAGCTCCCTGACATCAGCAGATGTTGCCAACCCGCGCCCCCCACCGCCCCCCGCCCTGTAACTCCAGGGCCGGGCCCCCAGAGCTGGAGCCCAGGGCCGGGAGCAGGCCCAGCGGCAGTCAGCGGCCGCCTCTCTCGGGCGCTTTCCACACCTTATTTTTTTCTCCTCACTTCTGCTGCTTTTCCTGGTGAGAGATCTAACTCCTGGCATTTTCAGTGGTGCGTGTTCACTAAGGAATGATGAAAGCAGTTAGGATCAGGACGGGAGTGCTGAGGCCTGCATGGTGACCAGGAGCCCTGAGCGACACGACAGCCCCCCGGACGGGAGCCCTGGCCCAGACAGCTCCCGTGGGCAACACAGGGTCAGCCCATGCTCGGGACGGGAGCCCTGGCCCAGACAGCTCCCGCTGGCAACACAGGGTCAGCCCATGCTCTGCAGGCTCAGCCGTGAAACCGTAGTGCTGTCCCGGCATGCAGAGTAGACGGGGATTTGCGTGGCTTCCTCCGCCGCCCAAGGTCCAGCTGCCGCCCGAGGTCCTGCCTGGCACCCCTTGAGCAGGCTCCCCCTCTTCATCTGGAGATCAAGGTTGCCAAGAGCTTCCTCCTGGGGTCCCCAGAGGCATCCACGGGACAGGTACTGCCCTGCCCAGGGCAGTCCTGCAGGACAGCGAGCCAGGAGCTCCCAGTGTCCACGAACAACACGGGGCCCAGCCCTGCCTCTTCTCAAGGTGACCACAGCCAACAGCACAGGAGTGGTGGCCAGGGTCAGGATCAGGGTCAGGGCCAGGGTCAGGGCCAGGGTCAGGGTCAGGGCCAGGGTCAGGGCCAGGGCCAGGGTCAGGGCCAGGGTCAGGGTCAGGGCCAGGGTCAGGGCTCAGGGCCAGGGTCAGGGCCAGGGTCAGGCCAGGGCCAGGGCCAGGGTCAGGCCAGGGTCAGGCCAGGGCCAGGGTCAGGGTCAGGGCCAGGGTCAGGGCCAGGGTCAGGGTCAGGGTCAGGGCCAGGGTCAGGGCCAGGGTCAGGGTCAGGATGGGGCTGAGCGAGCCTTTCCACTTGTCACTGTTTCTACCCTCAAGAAGAGCCGAGGTTTTATTGTTCACTTTTTTTAAAATCAGGTAGTTTATAAACAGAAGTAACACTGATTCACCACAAATGTGGGGTGCGTTCCAAACGATTCCGTGCTTCCAAGTCCCCGGAGGCATTTGCTCCTTGCTCCCACAGGTGAGACAGCAGCTGGCTGGCCAGCGCCACCTCCTCCGAGAGCCCACGCGGCGGCATGAAGCTAACCCAGGTGTCCCGGCCGCCAGAGAGAAAACAGAAACACGAGTTCCCAAAGGGACAAGATGCCGCGGCTCAGAACACACGGCTCAGACACCTGCCTCACAGAGGAGCCACTGCGGGCACCTCCCGGCCAGCCACCTGGCTTCCCTTGTCTCGTTTATTATTACTAACCATTTCAAAAACACTTTGGAGATTTTCAAGAAAGGGATAGATTGTGATCTCTGCATCGAGTGTGGTCCAGCAGAGGCCCACTGGCTTTTTAAAGGTCCCAGAGTGACATGGTTCGTCTTAACTGATATTTTCCTTTTAAAAACAACGGTCCTTTTGGGGAGCGCCCAGAAAGGATATTAAGGATTATGTTTGAATAAAAACACTGGAACTTGCTTTCCTGTGTCCCCTCTTTTTCAGGGAAGAAATCCTCTTGGAATGTGGAAAAGAAATGAGTTTGAGCATGCTAAATCCAGATCCCCCAGCCCTGACCAGCCCTCGTCACAGGTCAGCACAAGAGCAGAAAGCCCAGGATGCTCACCTCCCTCCGGGAGCGGGACCCTGCGTGAGATAGGCGGGTGGTCTGCAGCTCGGGTCCTCCTGTGAAAACAAGGGCACACATACACATGCTCAAGAGAGCTCCCTGAGGGGGCCTTCAGGGGATCCCTGGCCCCCAGTTCCTCTGGCTACAGCTGAAGAGCCTCGGACTGTTCAGACTCTCCCTGTGCGTGTGCGTCCCCAGTCGCTCAGCCGTGTCTGACTCTTTACGACCCCAGAACTGTAGCCCGCCAGGCTCCTCTGTCTGTGGGATTCTCCAGGCAAGAATACTGGAGTGGGCTGCCATGCCCTCCTCCAGGGCATCTTCCTGACCCAGGGATCACACCCGCGTCTGTTATGTCTCCTGCCTTTGGGAGGCAGGTTCTCTGCCACTGGTGCCACTGGGAAGCCCTCAGACCCTCCCTAAGTGACCCCAGGTGCCAGGCTCTGCTGTGTTCGCCTAACTTGACGCTTACTGGACTGGCCTAATCCACCCCTGTCTGAGAATAACCTCCCCGCTTCATACTTGATTCTCTTCAAACCCTAAACTGTGGTGGCCTCTCCTCACCATCCTCCAAAATGATCGTGAACCGGTGGATTTCAGGACAGCCAAGCCCCGGCTCAGTGACCCACACAACTCTTCGGTTCAGCCCAAACTTACCTGAGAGCATTTGTGAAGTCCTCACTCAGTGTGACAGCCTGTCTATCTGCAGGGCTGGGCCACAGGTACCCTCGATCGTGGTAGGAAAAAAACAGGTAGTTACGAGGGGTATTGCCTTCCAACACTGCCCCCTGCCCCCACCCCGAAAGACACACAGGTGTTATCAGTCTCCTGGGAACCGGTGAGACGCTGATTTCTCTACCGGGCATAAGTACTTCTCCTGAATTCTTGTACTAACTGAATCGTTTCACATATTAAAAATGTAATAAGTGCCCCCAGTTATGGAGAATTTTACAGCTAAAATGGAGAAATACCACAGTCAGAATATTTTATGAAAGAGCCAAAACACGTGGTAAATTAAGATTGATTTGCATGAAACTTTGCAGATGCCCTATAATATAAAAAGGAAACACACTTTGCTTGAACCGCGTGGCTGTTTTATTCGATTGTCCCGTCTGCCCTGATTCCTGCTTCTGATCTAACACCTGTAAATGGCCATGGAAATTGTGTATAAAATGTACATTTCATATTGCAGAGGTAGGAAGTTCAAGCTGTATGAGAGTCTGAATTTTATTAGAGTTTCTTACTTATGCCTTTTCCCAGCCTTGAAAATGAGGTCAATCATTTCGATGACTTTTTGTAACTGGGAGGGTTTGGCAGGAGTTGCCAAAACAGTCAGCAAGCTGGGAGACGTTGCTGGGCGTGAAGCACAGCCCAGAGGTGAACCAGACGAATCTGAACTTAATAGTCAACTTAATCTACTTTTAAATTAATTTCTTGAACAAACAGAAAAATTGGAGAAGCCCCCTGGTGGCTCCTGGAGTCAAGGGGCCGGACGAGGAAAGGAAGGCAGTCTGGCCCCACGGCCCCCAGGCAGCGGGGGCTCTGTGCTTTCTGTGGTCCATCCCAGCTTCCCTCCTTCCACGGTGGGACTCGATCCACTGCGACAAGCATCCGGAAGCTAAGGCGTCGATCAGAGCAGCTCTTTCCCAGGCCGCCACTGTGCACATCCCTCTGGCCGTGGACTCAGCTGGAGTCTTCTAGCCAGAGAGCTGGGGCACGGCTGTCCCTGCCGACGTGCCTGTCTCCTCTAGCTTCTTGTCTGGGCCCCTCTCCCCTCTCTCTCCGTATCTCCATCTCTGTGTCTCTCTGACTCTCTGCCTCTCTCTGTGTCTCTCGGTTTCTCTCTCCAGCTCTGTGACTCTGTCTTTATGTCTCTCCATCTTCATGTCTCTCCTAGTCTGTCTGTCATCTCTGTGTCTCTCCTCGTCTCTGTCTCTGTCTCTCCATCTCAGGAGGATGGTGCCCAGTCCCCACGACAGTGTCTAGGAGAAAAGTACAGCCTGCGTCCGGAAGAAAGGGAAGCGGCCCGAGTCCTCACTGGCAGCCACAGTCGGGAAGGGGCTCCTCAGTCTTCGTGTCTCAGGCTCAGCCGTGCGTGGACACTCACCCAGGAATGCCCCCGGCCAGACTCCCAGGCATGCTGCCCTTGTTTTTATAAATGCAGGAAATTCCCTACGATTTTCAATCTAGAAACAAATGAGAGAGCTTTCCGAGGACAGGCGCCCGTGGCCCTGCAGGTCTCCCTGGCGCGCCCGGGTCTGCCTGCCCAGCTGCAGTCACAGCCTCAGTCGCGGGCGTCACGGGCACAGGAAGCAGTGCCACTGAGATCTTCACTGTTACTATTATTGTGCACGGCTCCTGTGCCAACGTTTCCAGTATCTACTTTCTAAATGGACTGAATCTATTGCCAGGCTTCAGGAATATGTGAACCGTGAACTTCCAGATGTTTAAGCTGGTTTTAGAAAAGGCAGAGGAACCAGAGATCAAATTGCCAACATCTGCGGGATCATCAAAAAAGCAAGACGGTTCCAGAAAAAAACATCTATTTCTGCTTTTTTGACTATGCCAAAGCCTTTGACTGTGTGGATCACAAGAAACTGCGGAAAATTCTGAAAGAGATGGGAATACCAGACCACCTGACCTGCCTCTTGAGAAACCTGTATGCAGGTCAGAAAGCAGCAGTTAGAACTGGACATGGAACAACAGACTGGTTCCAAATAGGGAAAGGAGTATGCCAATGCTGTATATTGTCACCCTGCTTATTTAACTTCTATGCAGAGTACATCATGAGAAACGCTGGACTGAAGGAAGCACAAGCTGGAATCAAGATTGCTGGGAGAAATATCAATAACCTCAGGTATGCAGATGACACCACCCTTATGGCAGAGAGTGAAAAGGAACTAAAAAGCCTCTATCTGATGAAAGTGAAAGAGGAGGGTGAAAAAGTTGGCTTAAAGCTCAACATTCAGAAAACGAAGATCATGGCATCTGGTTCCATCACTTCATAGCAAGTAGATTGGGAAACAATAGAAACAGTGACAGACTTTATTTTTGGGGGCTCCAAAATCACTGCAGATGGTGACTGTGGCCATGAAATTAACAAAAGCTTATTCCTTGGAAGGAAAGTTATGACCAACCTAGACAGCATATTAAAAAGCAGAAGCATTACTTTGTTAACAAAGGTCCATCTAGTCAAGGCTATGGTTTTTCCAGTAGTCATGTGTGGATGTGAAAGTTGGACTATAAGAAAGCTGAGCACTGAAGAATTGATGCTTTTGAAATGTGGTGTTGGAGAAGACTCTTGAGAGTCCCTTGGCCTGCAAGGAGATCCAACCAGTCCATCCTAAAGGAGATCAGTCCTGAATATTCTTTGGAAGGACTGATGCTGAAGCTGAAACTCTGGTACTTTGGCCACCTGATGTGAAGAGCTGACTCATTTGAAAAGACCCTGATGCTGGGAAAGATTGAGGGCAGGAGGAGAAGGGGACGACAGAGGATGAGATGGTTGGATAGCATCACTGACTCAATGGACATGAGTCTGAGTGAACTCCAGGAGTTGGTGATGGACAGGGAGGCCTGGCGTGCTGCGGTTCATGGGGTGAACTGAATTGCTGAACTAGAACTAGAATCTAACCATCTGAAAAACTCCATCTGCCTGCTGCAGCAGCTCCACAAGCTCTGTTTGGTGTGAAAACACTCAAATCTTCTGGCGCCTCCACCAGAGCCTTAGGGACAGGGTGACCCCAGAATATTAAAACTCTGTAACTCTTCCTCCTCTATAAATGCGAACTTCCCATTCTTTCTTTCTTAATTAAAAAAAAATTGCTCTTTATCTAAATAGCAAAATGATAACTATTATTTTAAAATTGACTTTTTAAAATCAAAGAAATGAAAGCAGATATCTAACCAGTTGTTACCTCTTCCCATCTACCACATGAATCTAGGCCTTCATTTTCAAACCTGCTTTCTGCTGGCAGTTTGTGGCGCATGCCTGGGCTGCCCGACCCACCACTCAGGGTGTGGGCAAAGGTCCTGGGGCTTCAGAGTTTGGCGGGAAGCTCTCTGGTGCTGGGCAATGACATCAGGAGAGTCTGATGCCGGAACCTGGATCCCCAGCAGAAAGTGACTGCTTTACCCCGTTTGTTTTGAGTTTCCACCACCTGTTAGTTACTCAGCTTCACTAACAGCCCTAATTTGCGTGTTATACTCTGTTTATTGAGCTTTACTATTGACTACAACCTGGACTCACAAACTGCTTAACTAAGAAAAGTCTGAACAAAATGAACAAGTCCCAGAACAGGTCTGTGCACTAACTGGATAATTACACATCCAATCCTTGGAACTGCCACTCCCCCCGCCCCCAGTCACCAGAACCCCCTGCTGGGCTCCAATAACACAGTAGAGCTTTGGCTCAACTGTGGGACAAGAAATCCCAAGGGTCACTGTGATCCACTTATAAATTATAATTTCCCTCTGTGTAGAAGAAAATATTCAAGACCTATATCATTCACATACTTAGCAATGAAAACAACTTATTTTTGCCCTACTTTCTCAAATTGCTTGGAGGTGAAAAAATGTTAAACGGATAATATCTTTCAACACTGAATTGATTTCTCAGCTTAATTTAAACATGGAAATTATGTGCCAGATGGCATAATCAACATGTTCTGTTGAAAGACTGCAATTTTATTCCTATAAGAAAAAATAAAATAAGCGTTTTTCCACGTGGTCTACTCAGCAGGAAGGAAATTTTATACACTCTGCCTCCGACAATGCCATCTTTGACAAGAAAAATGACAATAGCTTTGAGTGTATGAGCGCAGCCCCCTGTTCCACAGCGCTGCCGGCCCGCACGGGAGGAAAGGGAGCAAAGAGAATCGACGTGAACGCAGTAAAGCTTCTCTTAGCGCCGCTGGACATTTAAAGGCTTTCAGAAAAGCATTTCATTTCCAATCATGGCATAACTGTGTTTCACTCAATATCCTGAGCCTCATGCTATAAAATTGGAATATGCCCTGGCGCTCCCCTCCTGGGAGGTTGTCCAGAGACCTCCGAGTCTTGGGAGAGATGGGAACTGCCTGTTTTCACAACCCATTCCATTTTATGTGACATTCCCACTCTTGCATGACCATAAAGCGCTTGGCCGAGGAGCTCAGTCATGAGCTAAAGAGAAAATCACGATGTTTATGAAGAGTGATGTGCACAGTTCATGGTGCAAACATGAGTGTGAAGAGAAGTGGGTCGGGGGAGAGAAGGCAGGCACAACCCAGCAACTGATGGGCAACAGTGTTCCTGTGGGGAGAGCAGCCCTCTTCCCACGCAGATCAGCTATTGCTAGGGAAGACAGGTCGCTTCTGCTTCCCGTGAACAAGCATTTAATATTAGAGCAGATCCTTAGAATCAAATGTGTTCCAATAAAGCAAGAACCTCTCAGTCTACACTTTACGGGTTCAGTCGACACTCCTAACGTCACAGGGGCAAGTTCTTCTTTCAGCTCCAGGTTGAGACTGTTCCCTCCAATCTTTAAAACACCTGTATTTTGGTGCCTCATCAACTGTAGGCACCTCTGGCCCCAAAATGACACCCTGCTTGGCAGTATTTTGCTAGAATATGGTTTCCAATCTTCTCATATGAAAATAACTATTGAAGGTGCATTCACTTATCATATAAAATACATCTCAGAAGAACCATATTATGTTTATTCGGGCATCTAAATCTTATTCTGGAGTTTCAATTTTTCCCATCATTCTCATGATTACATACTCATCACCATATTCTCTTACACAGGATTGCATGATAGACCATCTTCTTTGAAGTTTACTAGGTGTCAAACAGATCACTATTTACATGGTTCAAAGATGACAAACCGCACCAGCTGGCATGTTAATCACCCCATACCTGCGATGTTACAAGTTCTGCAGGTCTGGGGTCAAGTATAAATATTCTAGGTGTTCCAACCATATTTCTATCCCCACATCAATGAAAATAGAATGAATTAAGGAAACTTATTTTCAAATGGTTGCTTTTTAGCTTACGTTCTAGAATAAGTAGCACAAATAAGTGGAACGTGGGGTGGAGGGAGCAAATTTTATTTATCAAACAAAGCGACAGAAGAGCCGCACTTCAGGAAGTGAGCAGCGTGAGGAAGAACGAGGCGCAGAGACCGCAGAGCCTGTGTCTGGAGCAGGGCAAGTTTCCAGAAGGAGGCCGCAGCGTTGCTGTCGAAGGCGGTGCAGGGTCGAGGGTTCGGCTCATCAGAAGTCACTGCTTGGGAGTTAGGCTGTGAGGTGAGTCTGAGCCCAAGTAGCAGGATTTGGGGTGTGAACTTGCCATGGGAACATCGGCAACAGAGAGTCTTCTGCAGAATGTAGAGCAATCGTTCTCCATTTCTCTCCCTTGGAAGGAAGAGTGACTGCCTGCTCCATCGTTGCAGCTCCGCCCTCAGTTCTTTAAGTACTGTGTGTTTCTCAGATCTTTGTGTCCCTTTTGCACTCCACTTACTTTGCATCTGAATGATATTGAGTAGTCTGTGTCCTAGTGTTGACTTTTCCCCAGGGCAGAGCCTGAGAAAAGACTTGGGTGCAGTGAGGGCTGAGAGAGAGAGAGAAAGGGGAGGCGGGGGAGGCGGGCAGAGGGTGCTGAGCTGGCTGTGCGGATGGAGCTGAGCTCTGCTGAGATCCAACTGGGTACCAGCTCAGCAGAAGTGCCCTCTTGAATGAAACCTTATTATATTTAACAAGCATCAGAATAATCATTTTCCTTAATGACCCTTCACAGACTCACAGACACACTGAATCTGAAACTCTGAGGGTGGGGCACAGCCCTCGGGGGTTTCTGGTGATGACCTCAGTCTGAGACCCTGTGAAGGGCACTTTCCTGTTGCAGAGACAAGGATGGGGGTTAGCGCTGGGGCTGTGGCACCCTCATTCCTATAGGGTCTCCAGTCAGAGAGGGCTCCCTCTGAGGGGACGCCCCCCAATAGGCAGCACAGCTGAGAAAGGCTGGCCGGGCCACTGGAGAAACAGTGATTATCTGAGCATCAGATGGTCATCATCTATGATCTGGATGTAGGTACAGAACCAGCTGTGACTCCGAAAACCCTGCAGGACAGTGGCTAGAATTCCAAGTGTGAGGATCAGTTCTGTGGTTCTGGACTGACCTGTGGTTTCACACGAGAAAGACCCACAGCTGTAGAGGAAACCACAAAGGTCTGGGAACGGCAGGCAGAGGTGAACAGAGCCGCGGAGCGGTCTGCCACCACCACAAGGGGCCACAGGAAGCGTCGCGGGGAAACTCACTCCCTGCCTGGGAACTCCAGTTGCTCAGACGTGTCCAGTTCTTTACGGCCCCATGGACTGCAGCACGCCAGGCCTCCCTGTCCTTCACCATCTCCCAGAGCTTGTTTAAACTCATATCCATCAAGTTGGTGATGCCATCCAACCATCTCATCCTCTGTCATCCCCTTCTCCTCCCACCTTCAATCTTTCCCAGCATCGAGGTCTTTTCCAGTGAATCAGTTCTTTGCATCAGGTGCCCAAAGTATTAGAGCTTCAGCTTTAGCATCAGTCTTTCCAGTGAATATTCAGGGCTGGGAACTTACTGAGTGTTTAAAATCAGTGAGCGGACTGCTCAGAAGGGGAAGGGAGTCTCCTAGGTTTCAATTCCACAAAGATATAGCAGTTGAAGCCTACATTTTTATTTCCCATTAAGGCCAGTTAAGAACATAATACAGCAGAGGGGTTATGTCAGAATATGTCATTGTTTCACTTTGGATTTGGATCCCATTTTTACATCTCTACAGACATTAGGAAGGGATGTGTCTTTGCAAACTTTGAAAAATACTGAAACTTTGTTAACAGGTGTGCTTTTACGGGAGAAATATTCAAATAAAGAGAAATTTTACTTCTCCAGCTTCAGCGTTTGGCATTACCATCAAGTCCACCACCTAGCAGACAGTGGCCAGAGCGAGAGGTGGCTGCCGGGAGGAAGGTCTGCTCAGGGCTGTGTGTGGCGTGTGCTCCCAGAGCCCTTAGACTCCCTCTGCTGGCAGCTCCTTCAGAGCCAGGGAACAGGGCATGTCAGGACTCCACAAAGAGCACTTAAGGTGGACTTTCAAGTCCTCAAACAGCTCCATGGCTAATGCCTGACCCCTCTGAGACAAAAGTACCTTTTCCTCACTGCACTGGAAATATAGGGACAGGGTTTTACTTTGTGGCAAACTCTAGTGCAGCATTTGCTTAATCATTCTTTAAACCAGTCCTTAATATTATAATTTTAATGTTAATACTTATACATCCTATCAGAGACAGTGTTTAATAGTCAAAGTGCAGAAAGACAAAAGTTCATTCTTTAATTGTGAATTGTCTGCTCTACAAAAATTAGCAAGACAGAAACTGTATATCTTTGCAAAGGTTTAGAACATTTAAAATTAGGAGAAACTTCAATTCTCTGACTTCAGTTTCTTTTTTTCCCCTTATTTCAATTGTTTTATATTTAATTCATTTTATTTTTTTAATTTATTTATTTTAATTGGAGGCTAATTACTTTACAATATTGTGGTGGTTTTTGCCATACATCGACATGGATCAGCCGTGAGTGTACATGTGTTCCCCATCCTGAAGCCCCCTCCCACCTCCCTCCCCATCCCATCCCTCAGGGTCATCCCAGTGCACCAGCCCTGAGCGCCCTGTCTCATGCATCAAACCTGGACTGGCAATCTATTTCACATATGATAATATACATGTTTCAATGTTATTCTCTCAAATCAAGATCAATATAGTGAAAATGAGTATACTACACAAAGCAATCTATAGATTCAATGCAATCCCTATCAAGCTACCAACGGTATTTTTCAGAGAACTAGAACAAATAATTTCACAATTTGTATGGAAATACAAAAAACCTCGAATAGGCAAAGCAATCCTGGGAAAGAAGAATGACCTGGAGGAACCAACCTGCCTGACTTCAGTTTCTTTGGCACCGCTGTTTAAGCGCCAAGTCCCTCCGTCGAGACCACCCTGGGATGAAGCCCCTTCCCACAGCCTGGCCCTCCGCGCACAGCTGTCCCCTCCAGCTGCCCTGGCCTCTCCCGCAGCCGCCTCTTCTCTCGTCAACGCTCGCGAGCTTGTGGCGCCTTCCCTCCCGTGATCCAACGCACCCCGCCTTCCTCTGGCCACACCCACTGCTTCTTCGATGCCCTTCCTACTTCCTAAGGGGGTCTGGGCCCCTCCAACCCCCTAGGTCATGAACCTCCACCTGCTGCCCCTGAAAACAGAAGGAAACACAACCCCAAGGCCAGCGAGACGCTGGGTCATCCAGTGCCGGCCAGACCTCTGCTCCTGCCCCCACCCGACCCTCACACCCCCCAACACACGCTCCCCACACCCGCCCCTCACACCTGACCCCTCACACCCAACCCCTCACACCCGCCCCCACACCCACCCCATCACACCCACCCCTCACACCCACCCCATCACACCCGCCCTCACACCGCCCCTCACACCCACCCCTCACACCCGCCCCTCACACCCACCCCATCACACCCACCCCTTCACACCCACCCCCTCACACCCGCCCCTCACACCCACCCCTCACACCCACCCCTCACACCCACCCCATCACACCCGCCCCTCACACCCGCCCCTCACACCCACCCCTCACACCCGCCCCCTCACACCCACCCCTCACACCCACCCCTCACACCTGCCCCTCACACCCACCCCTTAGACCCACCCTCACCCCCCCCCTCACACCCAACCCCACACCCACCCCATCACACTCGCCCCTCACACCCACCCCTCACACCTGCCCCTCACACCCACCCCTTAGACCCACCCCTCACACCCGCCCCTCACACCCAACCCCTCACACCCACCCCCTCACACCCACCCCTCACACCCACCCCTCAGACCCACCCCTCACATCTGCCCCTCACACCCACCCCTCACATCTGCCCCTCACACCCACCCCTTAGACCCACCCCTCACACCCGCCCCTCACCCAACCCCTCACACCCGCCCCTCACACCCACTCCTTAGACCCACCCCTCACACCCGCCCCTCACACCCACCCCCTCACACCCACCCTCACACCTGACCCCTCACACCCGCCCCTAACATCCGCCCCTCACACCCACCCCTCACACCTGCCCCTCACACCCACCCCCTCACGCTCGCCCCTCACACCCCCCCACACAAGCCCTCCGACACCCGCCCCTCATACCTGACCCCTCACACCTGACCCCCACACATGACCCCCCAGCTGCATCACCTTCTCAACCTCCAGGCACCTTCCCCATCTTGCATCATCTCACCAGTTGCTGTGTGGGGTGCTCCACCAGCAGAATGTACACTCATCCTGGTCAAGGGTCTCTTCTTGTTCAGCCACCACCAGGTTTGGATACAAGCACTCGCGACGTGGCCTGTTTAGTGAACCAAACAACGAAGGAGTCAATGGTGCGGTGAGCTGTCCAGGACTGTGCTGGTCACTCTGCTGGACCCCTGTGACCATCCCCACCTCAGCTCCACGTCCCCGGCACCAGGCAGGTCTCCCCCTCCTGCTCTCCTGGCTCTGGTCTCAGAGGCTAACGAAGGATGAGTGGAGACAAACATGGAGGCAATTTCAACAGTCTAGGAAAGAGCTAAGTGCCTGAGACACGGCCCCAGGAGGACTAGAGGAGAGCGAATACACTAGAGATATTGCGGCGGTAGAACTGGCATCCCGGTGAGAAGCTGGGAGAGTCCCCGACAGCGGGGCTGCAACGAACGCCACAGACGGGGCTGCTTCAACGACCCACGCTCACACCCCCAGTTCTGAGGCTAGAACCCGAGACCAGGCGTCCTGCTTTCTTCTGAGGCGTCCTTTCTCCTAGACTTGCTGGTGGCCACGTCTCACAGTGTGTGTCTGTATATGGATAGCAGTCCTCGGGGATTAGGGCCCCACCAGTGACCTCCTCTAACCTTAATTACCTCCTGAAAGGTCTGTCTCCAAATACCACCACACTGGGGTGAGGCTTCAACATGAATTTGTGGGGAACATGATTCAGTCCATAACAGGAAGAAGACTCATTTAGATTAAGAAGCATTTATAATGGTTTCCAAAATGATATGAGCTGCCTGATTATTCTTCATTGCTATTCAGTCTGTTCAGTTCAGTTCAGTTGCTCAGTCATGTCCGACTCCTTGCGACCCCATGAATCGCAGCACGCCAGGCCTCCCTGTCCATCACCAACTCCCGGAGTTCACTCAGATTCACGTCCATCGAGTCAGTGATGCCATCCAGCCATCTCATCCTCTGTCGTCCCCTTCTCCTCCTGCCCCTAATCCCTCCCAGCATCAGAGTCTTTTCCAATGAGTCAACTCTTCACATGAGGTGGCCAAAGTACTGGAGTTTCAGCTTCAGCATCATTCCTTCCAAAGAAATCCCAGGGCTGATCTCCTTCAGAATGGACTGGTTGGATCTCCTTGTAGTCCAAGGGACTCTCAAGAGTCTTCTCCAATACCACAGTTCAAAAGCATCAGTTCTTCAGTGCTCAGCCTTCTTCACGGTCCAACTCTCACATCCATACATGACCACAGGAAAAACCATAGCCTTGACTAGATGGACCTTTGTTGGCAAAGTAATGTCTCTGATTTTGAATATGCTATCTAGGTTGGTCATAACTTTTCTTCCAAGGAGTAAGCATCTTTTAATTTCATGGCTGCAGTCACCATCTGCAGTGATTTTGGAGCCCAAAAAAATAAAGTCTGAACTGTTTCCCCATCTATTTCCCATGAAGTGATGGGACTAGATGCCATGATCTTCATTTTCTGAATGTTGAGTTTTAAGCCAACTTTTCACTCTCCTCTTTCACCTTCATCAAGAGGCTTTTGAGTTCCTCTTCACTTTCTGCCATAAGGGTGGTGTCATCTGCATATCTGAGGTTGTTGATATTTCTCCCGGCAATCTTGATTCCAGCTTGTTCTTCTTCCAGCCCAGCATTTCTCATGATGTACTCTGCATATAAGTTAAATAAGCAGGGTGACAATATACAGCCTTTGCTATTACAGATGTATTATTTATTTTATATATTAAGGACATTCAGTTCAGTTCAGCTCAGTCGTGTCCGACTCTTTGCAACCCCATGGACTGCAGCACGCCAGGCCTCCTCGTCCATCACCAGCTCCCAGAGTTTACTCAAACTCATGTCCATTGAGTCAGTGATGCCATCCAACCATCTCATCCTGTGTCGTCCCCTTCTTCTCCTGCCTTCAATCTTTCCCAGCATCAAGGTCTTCTCCAATGAGTCGGCTCTCCGCATCAGGTGGCCAAAGTATTGAAGTTTCAGCTTCAGCATCAGTCCTTCCAATGAATATTCAGGACTCATTTCCTTTAGGATGGACTGGTTGGATCTCCTTGCAGTCCAAAGGATGCTCAAGAGTCTTCTCCAACACCACAGTTCAAAAGCATCAGTTCTTTGGCTCTCAGCTTTCTTTGTAGTCCAACTCTCGCATTCATACATGACTACTGGAAAAATTAAGGACATACGGTCATTTTAAAGGGCAGGAAAACCTTCTGTTACTTGAAGAGCACAATCTATAGATTAGCTTTAGAACATAGGATCCCCCAGCTTCCAAACTACACCTGCAAACCTCTTAAAGCCAGTTTCTGTGTCACTTGGATAAAGTGTCTGGCGAGTTCCCTCCTTAAGTGCCTGAACTATCACCGCTGCCTCTCAATTCTTCTTGGAAAGATTGGGAAGTGCTGAGGACACCATGGGCCCTACAGAAGTGCCAGCTGAAGGCTGAGGGCTTGAAGATCAGAGCTTGCACACCCCAGGTGGGACGACATGAGTGATGGCACCAGGGTGCTGTCCCAGGGGCCCCTGAACCTCTTGTACTCCTCCCGAGAAGCATACACAGGCCACTTCTGACCTCATGGAAGCCCCTCCTGCCCCAGTCTCCAAGACCTCCAAATACCACACTCCACTGCACTGACTGCTGGGGCAGAATCAACACAGCCAAGCACGCCTCTGCTTGAAGCTCCATCACCCTCTAGCCCAATGGGCCCTCCTGCACCTCTCCTGGCCCCTCCATTTCCCCAGCTGCTCCATGCTCATGATTGTCCGCAGGACCCTTGCTCTCAAGATCACATCTGTGTCTCTAGCTCTGCCCTTGCCCGGCCACTTGGGCTTAGCCTTCATCCACGCAACACCTTCAAGCAGGATTCCTGCTGGTCCCCTCCAAGCGTCTCCATCACCACCCTTGGCACCGAACTCACTGTTAATGATGATAATGATACCCACTAATACATATATGCCCATTAGAGGCCACTCCTGTTCTCAACGGGAAACCTGCTCATTCTCAAGTTTTCACATGCTCTGCTCTGGGCTTCCCTTGTGCCCTAGTTTCTTAGGAAGGTTCCTCCTGTAGACGGAAGGAGCACGGTCACAGGACAAGGTCCCAGCTATGCTCCCATCGCAGGCCTCCCACCTGTCAGACCAGGGATGCTGTGAGTCTGCTCCTGAGCAACTTTGTCCCACCCCCGTGAGAGCCGTGCTTCCTTCTCTGGGAGAGGATCAGCTGGTGGAGATAATTTCCACAACTTCACACCCAGGAAAGACAGCCCACAGGAGATGCTGCCTCTCAAAACTGCAGCGGGGAAACTGTTCAAACACAACCTTAAGAACAGGCTTTGGTCGCAGATGCAGGGGGTCTGCGATGCTCTGGTCCACTCTCCCAGCCCGCCTCCACCCCACTTCCAGCCCTGGAAGGCACTCTGCGGCCAGCCCTGTCCCAAGGCGGTGGGCACAGGGTGGTGGCTGTGGACACGCTTCCCTCCATCCCAGCCGTGGGGGCGTCTCTGTTGACCAGCTCAGGCGAGCGGCTCAGTTTCACAGCCGTCAGGACTCCGGGTAAACACGCTTGACTGATTAATGATAACAGCTCTTAAACCCCACAAACGTTTCCAGTACCAGAAATGTTTATTTTTTATACTAAATTAAATTCATTTTTCCTCTCACTCCCTCTAAGGAAAATGGTGACAAATTCAAATCCAGAGTGGCCTGCTCCCCTGGAGGTGGCCCTCTGCCATGACCTCTAAGCAGGCTCTGTTTTGGGTTTGTCTTTCAGCGGGAGGCGGGGGAGGGGGGTTGAAGGGCAGGAAAAGGGAAGTCCTGGGCAGCGCCCTGAGCCCACCTCTCGAGCAAGAAGGAACTTGATGAGTATTTCATATTCACCACGTCCATGGTTACTTAGATGGAAAAGAAGGAGCAACTGCCTGGTGCCAGACACCATGATGCTGGAAACAGAAGACATGGTCTCCACGGCTGACGATCAGAGGGGTTCATGTGCCCAGAGCACCGCCAGGCGGAACCAGGGCTTCACACGTGTCTCAGGTCCCAAAGCCCCTTTCCACCTCTGCGTGTTTATCCACACCGCCTCCAATGAGGAGGGCAGCAATACACTCTGACTTATACGGTGACTATTTTATTTATATAAATCATTCTGGTCTGGTCATTTTTCTGCTAAGAAATTTGTTACCTCTTGGAAATCTATATTGGACTAAACAGTCTTTGTGGTTCTTTCCATGTTGACCCAACCTGGCAGTTCCCACCATCTGCCCACTGACCAGCAGACAGACGCACTCGGACAAGCGTGTTCCTCCAAGGACCTCCTGCCCCGCATGCCAGGCCTCTATCTCTGGACTCAGGGACATACTCAGTGCCTCCGGGAGCTGAGACAGGACAAGAAATTCAGATTTTGGGGAACATCATGTTAAAACACTGAGCTGAAATAAAGCCATGGTGTGTCAATTTCTAAGGACAATCAGACATTGCTTTTTTCCAGTTTTTTTTTTTTTAATTTTAGTCATTGATGAAATTGTAAAGGCACATACAGTTCCACATAAAATAGGAATATATAAGGCTTAGCTGTGAATTATGATCTTCATGGAAAGAAGACATGTGACTTGCTGCTCAGGAAAAGTCGTCGTAAATGTTGGGCAAATCTTGACATCTCTGATTTTTTTCTACATGTTAAGTACAGGCCTGGATTTCCTTTGCTTCTTAAAGTGTGACTATTTCCTACATTATGTTGACATGAGGAAGGCCGGCAAGTTGGACTGATTGCTCTTCACTGAGCACCCGGGTTCAGGATCGCGGCTTAGCCAGACACCGCCGGGCACTCAGTGGGGACACAGGAGTGAGGGCAGAGGAACCATGCGAATGCAGGACTTGAGCCAAACTGTCAGCAACTGCTGGGAGAGACAGATTGCATTTCAGTACCTTGTCTCACATCTAAACAAACGAACACTCGCCCTGATGTAGTAAATATGGATTCTTTGAGTTTAAGGTTCACTCTGGAAGAATTCCAGGCCTTCCCCCTGCAGCATCTCAGCACGGTGAACCCATGAGCTTGGACTGCTGAGCTCCTGTTCATTCCTCAGAGCCCAGCAGAAAGGCCACCTCCTCCAAGAGGGCCTTCTGGATCCCCGAGGGCGCTCTGTGCAGGCTCTCCGACTATCTTAGAGACAGACCATCCTCTGCCCGACATGGCAGCCTTCTCTGGCGTTCGCCTACGGGACACACGGCCCTGGTGGAGGTGACCTGAAGGCACCAAAGGCAGAGAGTTCTCCTGCCTCCTTCCTTCTAAAGACCCTCCTCTCATGGCACCTAGCTGATGCTTCTGACATTTGGTCAGATGAGGTCCCTGAAGCTGGGTGTGTGGGCCTCTGCCCTCCACAAGCCCACTGTTTGAACTTAGTGCAAAAAAACTGGGACAGTGATGTAGAGAACCCCGATCATGGTGAAGCAGTGCAGAAGGACGGGACCTCGTCTGCCTTCGCAGCAACACCACGTCACCTGAGTGGTGCTTTGCTGCCGTAACAATCCCGGACCCTCGGAACTGATGACAGCAGCGCTTCTCTCTGGTTCTTGGGGTCCCCATCCTGGCTGAGGCTCTGCTCCACCCAATCCTTCTCCCAGGATCCGGACTGAAGAAGCCGTCTTCATCCAGAACAAGGCAGACGTCCTCCAAGAGGGGAAGAAGGGGACAGAGCCGGTGATGGCCATTCCCCCACTGCTGCTGCAGCTCCCCTGGGAAAACAAGCCTGGGAAAGACCAAGCCCGGGGGACAGGGAGCCCATCGCAGGGAAGGGAAGACTGTCACCCGCCACGACCTGTGAGAAAGACAAACCACCAAAGCAACTCAGAAAGAAACTAGCCCAGCAGGCTCCTGCAGAGTTTTACTGAAAACAGTCACTATATCGGCTGTCAGGTTCTAGGCCTCAACTTCTTCACCCATAAAATCAGAGGTTTAGTCCACGTGGTCTTGAGTCGAGCCTGAAGACTTGCCACTTGGTCATCTGTTTCAGTGTCTTATCCAAAGGGCAAACACCAACGTCATTTCTGTATTTCTCACCGAGTGTGGTGCATGAGAACATTTGCTGAATAAATAAGTTCAACCTAACGAATAACACACTTGAGTGGGAATTCCTCAGATGACTTCCCGGGAGCAGGTTTGATGGCTTCGGTCACAGCAAAGACGGTAGAGAAGAGGGAGAAGAGACAAGGAGGCGGCAGTTGGGGGCCTGGGGTGCCTGGCTTGTGGAGACCCCCGAGGGCAGCTCCCTCCCCACAGGGCGGGACCCCAGATCTCCCCAGGGCTGGAAACTGCTTCACTTATGAAATGTGAAGGCATATATATATACATAGAGAGAGAAACTATTGCAAATGGAAAGAGGTTTCTTTTTTCCCCCTGTTTCTTATTTTGTGTAGGAAAACTGGACGAAGAGCACACCCCCAAACCATAAGCCTTCAATTATTGTAGGAAATGCTGCAGCATTGTGTGAAATGGGCATTCGTGACTTTACTGTGAAAAGGAAACGATAGCCTTTCAAACCTAACAAAATAGCTGATTTGCCAAGAAAATGTTTCCAACAAGAAGGAACTCTCCAGGAATAAAAATAGCCAGTGCTCAGGTCCCCTTGACTCTGTGTTTGTAAGGTGATGAATAATTGGTGTTTAAAAGCTCTCCTGCATTTACAATAAATGCACGGTATCCTTGCTTCAACAATGACAAAGCATCCTTTGGATTTCATGCTTTATCCTCAGCTGTAGACACGGGCATAGTCTTCCACCAGCCCTGATCCGCCTGTGAGTTCTCTCCCTGTTTTAACAATTGTAGTCCACAGTAATGCCTCAGTTATTTCACCCCTTGTTGTAAGAGTAAATCCAATGTATAGATTCACTTTCCATCAAGGTAGTGTGAAGGTGACTCAAGGCTTTCGTGTGGATTGAAATTAAATACAAGTAGACGCACAGCACAGATAAAACCCATCGAAATAACAGGGGCTGCTTTGTGAGCTCAACCAACATTGTGTGGCTGGAAAACAACCCTTTTTCTTTAACTAACTTCAACATGATGAGCTGAAAAACTCCAAATGCCATAGTGAAACCTGAGAAGTGAAAGAGAAAGCCAGTGAGGGAACAGAGTCAGGTACAGACACACAGCCCTGAAGAGTCTGCTGTCTTCCAGCTCTCCTGCCTTTAAACCAGTGACTAAGCATCTCAGTAACACACTTAAGGAAAGGAAGTTCTGCAGCGTCACTGTCTACCCCTCAGACACCTGTCCTCAGAAGAAGCCCACCCTCGCTTTGGGGCAGGAAGGGCCCCAGGTCCCCGGCTCATGACACACCCACCGACTGCAGGCTGTGCCACACCACGGGGAGGCACCCGCCTGCCTGACACTGTGACTCACGAGCATGTTCCAATTCTTACCAAGTGTCTGGAGCATGTCTGTTTCCAGCGGCTACTGCTCCGTATGTGAGGGACAGTGAGAATGTTCAGGAAGCTTGGTATTTAACACATAACGCAGCAGAACCTTCAAGTGTTCCTCCACCACTACACTCACGAGCTGTGCAGCCTGGCAGCTCCCGGGCAGGGTGGGAGGCCACCGGCAGCCCCAGCCTCAGCGCCCACAGTGGACTGCAGTTTTCCTTGGAGGCGGGCCATCTCCACAGGCCCTGCAGCTCCTTCCAGCCTCCCGCACTGCACCGTGTCCGCGACCTTGCCTGGGGCGCCGGGACGGATCTCCTGCCACTTCCTGCATTCTGCACAAGCTCTAATTGAAAATTTGGGTGGCCTTGCTTATTTATTTTCCTGGAATGCAGTAGGTTATATTTTCATGGCATTTTCTCAGCAGTTCAGTGTTTCCATTTCAAACTAGGACAATGAGAAGAAAAGCCAGTCCTCGTCAGCAAAAGATGACTGTGCCTCATTTGGCTTTGCAGGACAGCGTTTATAAATTGCAACTAAATGCAAACCATCAGAAATGCCTGTTTTTTTCAGGAAACTAAAAAGACAAGTTGGCTTTCTCCTTTAAAAAAAGAAAGAAAGAAAGAAAACCCAGTGATGGACTCAGTTACCAGAGAAGATGAACAATGAATAGGAGGTAAAATTCAGAACTCTTTGGTAAAATTCAACAATTGACTGTCCATGTCTGAATCTTCATAAGAGGCTTTGGCTCAAATCCTCTGTCGGAGTCCTGCGTGTAAGAAGGCTTCATGGCAGCACCAGAGTTTCTTAAAGATCACAGCCTGGCTGGCATGGGCATTTCTCTTTAGGAATATGAAGGCTAACAGTGGAATTTTTAATTTTATCAAGATGTTATCCCATGTTGTTCTAATAATCTACCACTGCTGTAAATTTTGTATTGCCTAATATTCAAAGGGGAATCTACTTCAATGAAGTTGTATAAAACACAATGTTGGCAAAAATTGAATTATACACATGGCTTAGAGAATTTACACCTTAAAACTGACTTTCCATTTCATCCTGAATGTGTGCGTCTTTCATTTCTGAGATGAGTGTATACAGAGAGAGTGAATTTTTAACATCTGATACATTTTGCATGAAATATTTTAAAATCATAATTTAGAATAGTTAAAAACAAATGCACATGTTAAGTAAATTAGTTAACAAAGACAAGTACTTTAATTTGACTCCCTGAAAGAATGCCAGTTGAGGGTGAAAAAATTTTCAGTTTTGCGTCTTATGCAGGGCTGGTCTAGGCCACTTTCTCAGTCGGGAGAGCTGTCTTCCCGTGGTCTGTACACGTCTCTGCCCCTGGTGTAACTGATGGGCACACTAGTCACATGTCAGTTCACCTCAAATGGGACATTATAAGACCTTTCCATGGAGCAAAACTTCCAAGGCTGCAATCTGAAAGTGAAATCTTCAAACATATCTATGCTAATTAGTTTGGGCAACTGATGTGGGAAATAAAAGTTTTCATCTGTTCATTTTAATCAAACAATCAATAACATTAAATTGCTATTCTGAGTTACTTTTTAAAAAAATGAAAAATAGTGCTAAACTGTAAAAAAAAATCAATGACAATGCCACGTATCTTCGTATGAAAATAAATACATGAAGGTGTCTGGCTGCTCCGGTGATCAAACTTATTAAAACTTCACTATAATTCTTAAATAGAACTCCTTTTCCATATATATTTTGTCTTAAAATTAAAGGTGCTAAAAGAGAAAAAATGTCTGCTGGGACTATGCAAATATTGCTGAAGTACTGATTTTGAATATACAGATGTGAGCTGAATAACATAATTATGGTTTTTCATGTGCTACTGATTATGTATTTGAAAGCCACTCTATAAGAAATGCTGTTCCTGTAATAACGGTAACACTTCATGTTTACACAGCTCTTCATAAACTACAAAAGTATTTTTCAACATATGTAATTGAGGTTCACAATAATTCTCTGAGGCTTGCTTGTTTAAAAAGCACATTAAAGTATGTACTTTAAGAAAAGGTATTAAAGGAAACTAAGTCTGTGTTTATTAAAAATACAGACACAGTAATGGAACCAAGTATGAAAATAGGAAAATATTACAGTTTAAATAAAGAAGACACTTGACCCTGGACAGCCGTGCCAAATGTTTAATCCAGTGTAGCTCTTTTGACCTGAACAGCTTAGAAAACAGGCTGGCAGATTTTCACTAATTTGGTAAATTCAGATAAATTTTTAGGATTTTTTCTTTTCATTTCACCTGTTTTAATCAAATGTTAAAAAGAAATCACGTTATCCACATTCATAGCATTTCTTCCAGTAGTGGTCTCTTCCCATGTCTGTCTTTTGGGTAAATTAGACCTCTAAAGAGAATAAATGCCATCGGGTGCAGTCCATTAGGAGACGCGCCTTCTGCCGTTAAGTCAGAACAGACACGGGGGAAGGTAACACTTCACTACTTGTACAAAGTCTCAAAACTAACTTACATACTTTTAATATTTCCCGCTATTGTTTCCACTTTGCTGGAGGTAACAATAAATTTTAGCATGGCTGATGTGATGTGAAATGGCAAAATATTTTTAAAACGAAATGTACTTCACAGGGGAAATGAGAACCAAAGCCCTGCTTGTGACCAGCCCTGCCCTGTGTGGCAGAGAGCTGCTGCCGCTCCCTGAGGTCGGGCTGTGCGACACTGAGCATGCTTTACAACTTGTGCGTTGACATAGCTCACAGCCGAATTCGGGAACTGCCCGGCAGACATTCATTCTGAAAATGTCTAAACTACTCCTGATAAAACTCCCAGCCTGGGCTGAGGGTTTCTATGACGAGGTGGCTGTTACCTGCAGTGCGGGCTCTGGGGGCACAGGCGGCCAAGAGGGTCGCGCAGAACAGAAAACTGAAAGCCTGAGTATGAAGATCTCGTCTGTGCTTCCTCTTGGAATGTAACAACTCGGACAGCAATGAGGTGCGCGAGCACTGCTGGAGACCGGGACTGCTGGATCTGTGTGTCGTTTTCAGCGTCTGACGTCCAACTGTACACAACTGACAGGTCACCTGATTCTGATTAGTTTATCCAAAGCGCAAGGCAAAATAAACCAGGTTGGTCCTGATTTCTTTTTCTTGAGAAAATAAGCTGGTTCTTCTGAACACTTTTCTGTAAGAGAGGCAAAATGCAGTACGTAACTAAGAGAACCAGACACCTAACAGACTTCCAGGCCAAGGCTCTGCCAGTGCGGACTGTCCACTCACTTCAGGACGAAGAGACGAAGCCCAGAGCCTCCCAAACACGGTTCTCCAGTTACACGGCCTCCGATGCTCTCAAGAGCTGTTGAAAGCAAAGCGCGGTTTACAACCTTCCTGTGATGAGGAGGTCGGCCACAAAAGAGAAGGGTGTCAATCGGAGAACGTTTTAAAAATTAGAACACTGCTGTCAGCATTCTTTTCACACACACAGAATTCTGCCGAAGGCCTCAATTCACAGGAAAGATTAAAGAGATGCAAGGAAAATAAATATTTGAACTGTGATTGATGAGACAGGATAAAGCAGCTAGGTTAAACCAGGCTAAGACAGTGGAATCTGAACATCCAACGCCTGCAGCTCCCACAGCGCCCCAATCCTCACGCCGGCATCTGTGGGATTGGGCCTCCCAGGGCAGCCGCTCACTGTCCTGTAGTCTTATCAGCTGCTGATATCTCCAAACTCGGCTTTTCATTCTGTGGGTGTGTGTCTGGACATGGTGTGTGTGCGTGTATACATACATACATGTGGCTGTGTACACATGCATGTGTGCATATGTATATGTGTGGGTGTGCTTATGCATGTGCATACATGTATGTGTAGGTGTGTGCACACGTGTGGGTGTGCGTGTGCACAAGTGTGGGGGTGTATACATGTGCATGTGTGTGTGTGTGTGCATAAAAAAGGTGGCCTAAAGAAGGTGAAAGCCAAAGCCCCTGAAGTCACTTAAGACTCTTTTAATTTTCTCAGAAGTGTTTGCTGTGTTGAGAAATGGAAATGGAAGGGGGAGTGTGCAGGAGGGGAGGGCCCCATATGTGGACCCCCCTATTCCCACTCCATCCGATCCCCCATCCTCACTCGTCAGCTGAGGGTCCTCGTCTGCCTGCCTGCTGCTCCTGCCTTTTCTGGTTTCCTAACAATTTTTCTCTACACTATGAAAGTGCAATTTTCAGAAAATCAAAAGCCACAGGATATAATCAACCCCTGTGAATCCATCATGAATTGTTTATGCAAAAGGGGTAAGAAGCTGACACCTGCTGCTCCTGTCACTGGTAGGTTCAAGGTCACCACCCCTGCCCTCCAGGCTGGCAGCCCCAAACTGGCCTTAAGGAACTCCCTGCCATTAGGTTTACAGTGGCCTGAAGAGAACTCAACACCAGACGAAGAGGTTTACACCCCAGACTCCCACAGAGGCTGTACGTGAAGGAAGGTTTGGTCTGTTTCTCAGCAGTTGGTGACTATAATTAATTGTTATTATTAGCAATATTAATTTTAGTATAAATATTACAGGTATGTTAAAAAGCTAAGTCAGCCTAAATTCATATGCCAGAGTTACTAAAATGTTTTATTTTTAATTTTTTCATCTTTAAATCAGCTGCTTGTTTAGTCTTCTTAGAAGTGCAGTTCATTAAAATGGTTCTACAAAGAGAACTATTTTAATTTCCACTTTAAAAAATGTAAAGTTCCTAAAGGTTATAAAAGTTAATTTGCTGTTGCTGTTTAAATGCTAAGACAATATGAAATCTCACTGGGTAAAGGAGATGGCTTTGATTCCACAAAACAGTTACCTGGACCCTATATTTTATAAGCAAGGCCAGTGTTCTAAAAATTTAGGTTCACAAAATGTCATGAAATATGTAACATTTATAGTAATTTAAAACGTTTAACATGCAGTTATTAGATTCCTAGTCAGGATGGGCATATAGTTTCAAAGCACGTTTGAATGATTTGTTATTGTCCTTCTCCAAAATAGTGGTAATAATGTATATTTAATTGCAAATGTATTCTCATATGAACTTACCAAAGGCCTATATCTCTGTCTCCATAGAGACCACAACAACATGAATGTGTGTGCACAGAATGTGGATATATATATTGCTTCCTACACGAATGAGGTTACATTAAAAAATTCAAAGGTTAATAGTGTATAGGTCACTCGCTTTGAAAGCAGCAAGTTTATCAGGGTTATTTCCACCCCTAATGGCTTACATAACTGTCAGCTCTAACCTTACCAATAACCCAGTCCTTTACTTGTCTCCGTTCAAAATTTACTGATTTAAGTATGTTAGCGTATGCTTGAAAAGCAAGCAGGAGAATCAAATTCTTCAGTGTTTAGCTGCTATTTTTTTATTTGTTAAATGTTTTCCCCCAAAAGATTCTCTCAGGCAATCAATTTGTTTTGGCCTGAATTGTAAATATTTATGAAACAGGACCTGCACACAAAAAATACCAAGACGAAAAACAGGATTTTTCATTTATCATCCTCAACTCCCACCAATCCAAAATATATTTTTCTTATTTTACTTTTGAAAAATAAATATTGCAAAAAATCATAATTATAATGTCTTTAATGACAGATAAGCTTAATTCACAGAAACCAGGAAAGGACGTGCAGGAGAGGAGAGCAGCACCCAGACTGCGAGGCGCTGCGTCAGTGCTTGTTGATCTGAAAGTGAGCTCGGATGGCTGCCAAGGGCTCCTACAGAGAGAGTGTCTGCATCACTGGTTGGACGATCAGTTTCATGCAGAAAATAAACTTCTGAAAGTGCTTTCTAGAATTCAGCTGCCTCTAGCATCAGTTAAACATAGATATCTTAGACGTTTAAAAAAATTACTACCAGCTCTATTGAAGTAGAATGGAACACAAAAATCACACATATTTAATGTATACAATTTGGTGAGTCTGGAAATTAGACATCTTTAAAGGAAAGAGTGTGATGGTGTGTAAACCAAGAAAGGAAAGCCATGTGAAAATTCTGTAAGTAAAGGAGATAAACTAAAAATTCAAAAAGCTTGCCTCTGTTTGATGTAGGACACTGCTTGGTCTCATTCAGGAAGACATTCTCAATTCTTTAAGAACTAATTTGTCTCCATTTCTCTTAAAGTATGCCAACACCCCGGCATGGCGGGAGGGGCAGACAGGGCTGTACAGCAATGCACTGCACCCTTTATATGGATGATGTTCCACTTTACATTATAGTTTCTGGTCTGAAATTATATTACTAGAAAAATTGCTGCCAATTTTTAAAAGCCAAATTTAAAGTCAGTCACTAGCTGGGCTTCCTAGGTGGCTCATCGATAAAGAATCTGCCTGCCAATCCAGGAGATGTGGTTCGATCCCTAGGCAGGGAAGATCTCCTAGAGAAGGAAATGGCAATCCATTCCAGTATTCCTGTCTGGGAAATCCTATGGACAGAGGAACCTGTTGGGCTACAGTCCATGGGGTCGCAAAGAGCCAGACATGACTTAGTGGCTAAACTACAGCAACGACAGTTACCAGCATGTTTATGCAAAGTACTATTAATTGGATGGTGTTTGATTTTTTTTCTAGCTATTAATCCATATTGTGTCTTGTCACACCATGGCTGGTCGCTCTTCTGTTAGACAGCGAAAGAGAATTAGCACTTCAGACCAAGCCAGCATTGTAACCAAGGAAAATATGTTTTATAAATTCTGGTTCAAAAATTATTCTCCCAAAGAACAAAAACCTCCTTTTAAATGTGTTCTGACAAATACATGCTTACAAACAGAAGGCCACTTAACAGCAGTGAGAATGACACATTTAAACATATGCAAAGCTCAAATAATGTGAAAGGACTACCAGCAGCCACTGAAGTTTCCTTCCACAACCTGAAATCAGCAAATAGAGCATATACATTTCTAGGATAAAATATAATTACAGCATTAGAGACATAGTCTTCACAAATTTTCAAACAAAATTTTGTTAGGGAGACTCACAAGTCTACAGTTTGAAAAGCTCTTGAATATTAGAAAGACAGCATATGCACAGGGGAAATCTGTCCGTGTGTCTGCACGTCTGAGCGCCTCTGCTAGTGGGGTGGGCACACAGCATGACTCGTGTGTGTAAAGTGCAACAGTGCAAACCAACACTGCCCCGCACATCTGGGATCCAAAAACATGCGGCCAAGCTTAGAAGGAATTACTTTATGGAAAGGTAGGAATTCAATAAAAACACAAGGCTGACAATCACCCCACATGTCTACATTACACTGTTCTTCTCTTATTATTTCCCTTTACAGCTAACCTATTGTTGGTGTTCCACTCAAAACCGGGCCAGGGGAACAGAAGCAATGCAATCAGTTCACAGGGTTGCAGGGAGCTCGGAGGGGTGGATGTGATTCAGGACGGAGGGGCAAAAGTCATGCAAACAGCACAGGATCAATGACTGGCTTCAAGTTCAGAGAAAGTAACCTAGGAGTTCTGTTTTAAAATGGACTGCCTCATAGGTGGCAAATTTAAGGAACAAAAAATTCCTTTAATTGAATACCAAGAACAATTAATGTGACCCACTACCATTGGCACATAGAGTTATTCGGAAAAACGCCACTAGCTCCTCCCATATCCTGTCCTATACGTATGGTCAGATGGAGTTGCCAGAGGAAGGCCTGCAGTTCAGCCAAAATTCACTGTGGAATAGCTGCTTGTTGGGAAGAGGGGTCATGAGATTTGAGAGCTTAAAGGACTTTTCAGTGTCTCCAACCCACCGCCTTATTTTAAAAATGAGATGACCAGAACTCTCAAGGGGTCAGAGAATGTCTCTGATCAGGGTTCACATAAGGCCAGGCTCAGAATGTGGGTTTTTGGACTCTCAGTGTAATTAATCTATATCCCTATCTTCCTGTCCATGAAAGTGAAAGTATTAGTCTCTCAGTCATTTTCTGAGTCATTAGTCTGAGACTAAAGAGTCATTAGTCTCAGACTCTTTGCAACTCTGTGGACTATAGCCCACCAGGCTCCTCTGTCCATGGGATTCTCCAGGCAAGAATACTGGAGTGGGTTGCCATTCCCTTCTCCAGAAGGTGTTCCCTAGGGATTGAACCCAGGTCTCCTGCATTGCAGGTGGATTCTTTACCATGTGAGCCACCAGGGAAGCCCACTATGTATATTTAAACCAATAGCAATATAGTCAATTCCTGGTTTTTCAGGGACCGTGGATATTTGTTTCTTTATTTTTAGTATTTCACTGCTCAAACTCCACCAGGAGCACAAAAATAAAGTGAAAGTGAAAGTTGCTCAGTCGTGCCCGACTCTCTGTGACCCCATCTACTACACAGTCCATGGGATTCTCCAGGCCAGAATACCGGAGTGGGTAGCCTTCCCTTTCTCCAGCGGATCTTCCCCATCCAGTAATCGAACTGGGGTCTCCTACATTGCAGGCAGATTCTTTACCAGCTGAGCTACCAGGGAAGTGCACAAAAATAAGTTCTTACTCAAATCTACTGCCTACACTTTATGTTATCACTTTTGTTATAAGGGTCCAGTCAGAAAGAACAAAGGTATAGGCTGTTGTCTGAAGAGTGAATTGGACAGTACCTTGGCTTTTAATTTTTTGTGTACTTGTCCCTCTGTGCCAAGCAAAGTGCAGAGGGAGCTCATCCCTGCTGGGGGCCAGCTGACACTGGGCCCTGAAGGCAGCAGCTGCTGCTTGCAGAGGGCAGAGCTCCCAGCGGGAGGGGGCCGGGGGCTGGGACGAGCCCCCCCGGTTCATGTTCACTACCCAAGAGAGGACAGCTTAGTTCACAATGTAGGTGAAACCTACCAAAGACAGGATGAGAAAACTGCCTTCAGGGAGTTTAAAATCTCTAATCGACTTTGTGGCAAACAAGGTGTTAGCTGAGTAATGAAGACTCAGATAAAAATCAAAGGAATAAGATCTGAGGCCAGGCTGACTATGTGTGCATGCGAGGCATTCCTGAAACTCCTGAGAAGTGGGAAGCCTTCACAAAGAAGTGTCCAGAGGACTGGGATCCTACATCAAAGCCGAGAGGCTGGCAACACCTCTCCCTGCCTGGGTGGAACCGAAATGATGACATTCCTACACAGCAGAGGAGAAGGGCCACCCGGCCAGCCAGCGGCTCCGAGCCCCAGTTCATCAGGGCAGGGTCACATCAGTGGAATCAACTGGAAACATGGCACCATCTTCCATGGCCACTGACAGAGGCAAAGCACACAGGACCTTCAAGTGGAAAGTCTGAAGACAAAACACACACACGCAAAAACCTACAACAAAACAAAAAAAGCCCCCAACCACCTCCAACTGCCTAGCGATTTAAAATGAATTAAAATGCAACCTTATATTCAGTGACGACCTTCAGTTAGAGCATAAAGAGGTCTAAATTCCTAGTCGGAGATCCCCAGCAGCAGCAGGACCTAGCAGGGCTGCACACCTCTCATCCCCCAGCAGTCAGTGACTTCCCACAGTTCCTCTGTTCTCCTCCAGACCACCTACAGACACCCAGGAGAGAGCCCGAAATAAACACAGCTGCGTCTTTGTGCCGGGTGGCAGCCGTGGAGTTACGCCATATCCTTGTGTAGACCAAGCTTTATTTACAGTTTTCTTAACAAAATATGCAAATAGAAGGTAAGCAGAAAAATATAAGGGCTCTGCTTTGCAGTAAAACTAGAGACATTTACTTTGAGGCCTTTGTGCTACAGAGCTTTGAAGCTGGAGACAGATAGATCAAGCGCCCACAAAGGCATTTGCTAGGAGTACAGGGTAGCAAGACTCTTTAACTCAGTAGGCCCAATCCAAGAATTGCTAAAACAGCCTCATGACCGTTACAACCTTGGAGGATTTCAAATCATCTTTGTGGTCTTAAACCATAAAGGATTCCAGCAAAGAATGACAAAGTTGGGTGGTACTCAATAAAACATCTCCACAATTCACATATCGTCACGATTTAGAGCACGCTTGGCTCACCACTGTCGCTTCTAAGTGAGCCGTGGCATATGTTGACACAGACCTTCTCTCAACCCTGCCACTATCATAACGTATCGTCATGGTAGTTTCAGTTTTCGATTCAACACTTATTTAGGTTGTGGTTAGTGCTATTACAAGGCAGCTGGCCTGATGTGTTGAACACCTGCTGTGTAAGGCTCTGTGGTATCTACAATACAGACAGGAATTTGTCGGCAAGGGGCTTTGTTAAACTGTGCATTAACAGAACAAACAGCGGTCTACTACTACTACTACTAAGTCGCTTCAGTCGCATCGGACTCTGTGCGACCCCACAGACAGCAGCCCACCAGGCTCCCCCGTCCCTGGGATTCTCCAGGCAAGAACACTGGAGTGGGTTGCCATTTCCTTCTCCAATGCATGAAAGTGAAAAGTGAAAGGGAAGTCGCTCAGTCGTGTCAGACTCTTAGCGACCCCATGGACTGCAGCCTACCAGGCTCCTCCGTCCATGGGATTTTCCAGGCAAGAGTACTGGAGTGGGTTGCCATTGCCTTCTCCAAAACAACGGTCAGTCTTTGGTAAAAAGGATCACTAGATATGACAGGTTACAACTGGTCTGAGGATTAGACTCTGTACTGACTGCGGTCCATTGCGAACTGACATGCATGTAGCAGGAAACGCTTCAGATGCTCTTTATGTTCATAAAAACAACAAACCTATAGAATAGCGGACTGTGACATCAGTGTTTCCTGACTGAAACCAAAGGAATCCCATGCTTCAGAATTATTTTTTCCTCTCTAGGTCAAACGAAATCTGATGCAGAATTGAAAACACAAGCTATACAATGGTATTTAATTGCTTCAACAGCTACTACAGCAATTTGGGGTTTAATGCTTTCATTTCCGGCCAGCTTCTGCATGTATGGCACTAACATTTGCCAGCTGGCTCCAGGATGTGGACCAGAAGTTTAAGAAAAAAGAAGGGAAACACTTCCAGTAATTTTTACATTAGTAAAAGACTCTCTCTCCTTCTTCTGATTGTTGTCTCAGGGATACAGTATTACTTGTCTCTTTTTGATCCAGGAGAGACCTGTGAGTCCTCAAGAGTCATTCAAACCAGCTTAATGGCAGGATCGCCTGACTTGGGAATGACTCATCATGGAGACAGAAAGAGCAACAAGAAACAGGTTCAGCTTCACCATGAGGCGGTACCGCCAGCTGCCTGTGTTTAAGGGGACTGATCCTGGGGCAGCTGAGTTACTGCGCACTGGAGGGAGTATTCCCTCTGAGGTGAGGGGGAGAAAACTGAGTCACACCAAGTCCCACAACTCAGAGTGTTTGTTCAAAATTATTACCTTTTTCTCAGGATGTATTTCTCTAACAGGTGTTCAACACATATTCAAATTGTAATAAGTATAGGTTCCTTTTTTTTTTTTCTGTGATAATGACTATCTTGGCTGGATTCCCCAGAAGCTGACCCTGAGATATGGTTTCCACGCTAGTATTTAACTTGGGAAGTGAGGCCAGGAAACATCAGGAGGGGATGGGGAAGTCAGTGGGAAAGGAGAGGAAGCAAAAAGAGGTGTGGGTGAAGGGGGGCCCCTGGGTACCGGGCCCCAGCCAGGAGGGGAGCTCTGGACATGCTGATCCACTTTCCAGCTGCCCGGGGAGCCAGGCAGCTGGTCTTTTGCTGCAGCCTGCTTTCAGCCGCCATGTGTCCAGGGGAGAAGTCCCGAGGCACAGGGACAGCTGTGAGAGCAGAGGGCAGCAGAGGGGTGGGCTCTGGTGAGCGTGGCTGCGCCCTGTTGTGCTCAGGTGGTCTTTTGGTTCTTCACACTGATGTCACACCCCACCAGGAGTGTTGACAGGTGGAGCTATGGGCCTGGGGCCAGATTTATCTTCCTCTTTTACCACTCATTCTGGATTTCCCTCACTCTCCACCAGCCAGCCTAGGCTGCTTGCTTGACCATGAGACCAGACCTTTGTCCTGGTGGGGTCTGAGCTCCTGTTGCCATGTCTGCCAGGCCAGGGGTGCTGCTTCACCCATTTGCTGGAATCACCAGGCACAGCAAAGATGCCCAGGGAGCGCCCTGAGTCCAGAAGTATCCCTCCCTGCCCCGATTTTCCCCTAATTAGAAGGGTCATTTCTCTGTCGCCTGTATAAGGAGCCCAGAGGAGAGGGCTTAGGATTGAGGGGACCTTCGTACGCCCTGGCAGAGCATCCTTCCCTGCCGCGGAAGCCAGTTCTCTACTGGAGACACAGCACCAGTGTGGTATGAGGTTCACAGGAGTCCTTGCGGCCCACAGCACTGCACCCAGCGCTGCAAGACGCTGTTCCCGGCCGGAGCCACAGCCGTGCCCTTGAGGCCGTTCTACCATCCCAGGGGGATGGCGGCTTCTTGGTGCGGGATGCGGGGCAGGGCAGTGCGTCCTGCGACGCCGGCCCCTCTGTCACAGCGCTTTCCCTCTGAAAGGCCTGTCCCAGGTGCCAGCAGCAGATGGGATAATACAGCAGACACCATGAGCGACGCTCAGCGCCTGCTCGAGCCCTGCCGTCACGGGAGACTAACCCGAACCCGAGCCCGTATCCGGCTCTGAGGAAACCGCCAGCCACCAGCTTCTGCCTGACCTCCGGGAAGGGAGGCCCGGTCCCCCGGCTGCACCGCGGGGCGGACGCAGAGCGCCGTTCTACCGCGGTCAGCACCGCGACACCCCCAGGGCCCGGGGCAACACCCGGGCCCATCTGCTGGGGCACCCGCTGGAGTGACCACACAGCCGCGTGGAGAAAAGGGCCGGGCAGGCAGCGGCGGAGGCCCGGGCCTGCCCCGCCAAACCTCAGCCCTGGACGCGCGCCGAGCCCGGCGGCCGGAAGAGCATGGCCCCTTCCGGTCCCGCCGCGTCCGGGGCGGCGCGTCATTTCCGGCCGACCCGCGGCCGGTGCTCCCTGTCAGGCAGCCGGTTTCCTCTGGCCCGGCCCGCAAGGGCCGTCATTCCGTGTCCGGGCCGGCGGCCGAGCCCGAGTGTCCGCGCTCAGGGCTGCTGGCCGCTAGCACCGCGCCCTCGCGGGCTGCGTGTCGCTGCTGCCCAGACGCGGGTCAGTCCGTGGCTTCTGAGGGACCGGGGTCGCGGCCGGGCCCTCGGCTCCCAACCGTCTCCCAACTCCTGCCCCCGCCCCGCCCCTGAGGCCCGGTCATCGGGCGCTAGACGCTCGGTCGCGCGGCCGATCGACGCCCTCGGCGCGGCGACGGCGGAAGTGAGGGTGCGGGCCGCTGGCCGCCGCGGCGCGGGGCCCTGTCCGTGCGGGCCTGCAGGTAGGTGTGGGGGCCAAGGCCTTGGAGAGGCTGCCGGGGGCGCGGGCGGCGGGCGGCGGGCGGGGAGCCGGCAGCCGCAGTCAGGCCCGAGTCGCTCTGCAGCCCGGACTGTTGGAGTGCAGCTGCGGGCGTCCCGGAGCCCCAGCCCTGCCTACCAGGGAACCGAGAGGGTCTTGGAGCCCCGGCCCAGCTTCCTGGGCAGCTGCGGGCGTCCCGGAGTCCGGCCCCTCCTCTCTGCTAGCGCCCCAGGAGCGGGCTGACGCTCGGGAATGGGTTGCAGTTGGCCTCTCCTGCCCCTTGGCGCACCTGCTTACCTGTCACTCTGTAAAGCTGGAGTAATTATTGGTGAAGAGCGAATCCCAGAGGCAGGTTTTGCTTGTTTCCTTCGGTTGCGTCACTGGAGAGCTGTACTGAGACTTACTCGGTGCCCGTCAGTGTTTCTCTGGGTTGACGGTGTCATCCGCGTTTTACAGACGGGGAGACGGAAGCTCAGAATGCTTGTGTAAGTAGCCTGAAATGGCGTTTATCGGCCAGTGACAGCCTGCAGTGAGGCCCTGGGGCCCGAACTCTTGTGTACTCTCCTAAGAAACAGCTGTCTGAATGGAAGTAAGCTTTTCTTACATCGCTGAAGACTGCTCCTGCTAATATGTGTGAGGAAACGTCTTTTTTTTTTTTTTTTTTTTTTTCAGTCTGAGTAAACTTATAAGGAAAAAATTTTTAAAAATATTAAAAAATCTTAGCGAGTTCATTTGAGTGTACTGTTTTGAAAAGCTAATTCTAGCCGAGATTGTGTGGATTCCTTTTCCAATGCATAGTAATATTTTGAGTATTTTCTAGGCAGGCTTGGTGTTAGGGCACTGGGATTGGAAGCAGAAAGCTTCCTAAGGGACCTCTGTGTTAAAAGTTGCTGACCCAAAGGGAGACAATAGAAAGAGGGTGATGTGTGCTTAGTACTGAAATCTTCTTTTCTGTCTGGTTGAGTAAAAATTTTGTGGTTTTAAACAGAGAGTCCCCCAGTGTAACATGGAACAATGCTTGGAAGTTTCAGAAAATGATCTTTTCAGGTATTTAATTTCCTAAACCGAATATCATTTTGAAAATTACCTCTCTAAAAGATATTAACCTGACAAGTTAAATTTACATTCATTCCACGAAAATTTGAGAGCCTGTTATGGATAAACCTAGTGGGAAATGAAATTAGTACTTAACATTTTTGCACAGGCAGTCCTTGAATACATATAGAACAATTTCTAGTGTCAGGCCTGGCATCCTTGTACAGTTAGTGTCTCCATTACTTTTCGCCCTTTCTCTAGTCTACGCATCTCATCTAGCCAGGATTCCTAGATCAGCACCTCCACAGAGTGGAGCTAACATGTTTGCTGAGTCGGTGAGTTTTAGGCCAATTTTAGATTGGCCTAAATTTAGGATTTAAGAGGATTTTAGATGGACCGGAATGGGAAGTAGCGCTGGTAACTCTGGTGAGCAGTGTGCTAGGGTCTTGCTTGTTCTCAGAGTCCCAGGAAGGTGTTCCTGGGTCCCCTGGAGTGCATGGTGCCCTGGTAAGACCGCGTGGTGGAAGTATTGAGTTACAGTCACGTGATTTTCCACACTGTTATGTTAGCTTAAAAGAAATATTGATACAAACACACAAACTTACAGCGACTGTGGAGAAATTACACACCTTGGAGCTGTGGACACACCTGCAGGCATCCTTAGACTGCAGTCTGGAAAGTTGGAGGTGGAGTTGAAGCTCCACCTCCGGGTCCATGTGCTGCCACTCCCTGCTTTGTAGTGTGGGCTGAGCTGTTTAGCAGTCTTTTTGGGCCTCAGTTTCCTTGTTCCTGAGAATATAGAAAACTAGATTATCTCAGAGTTTCCTGCTTTGAAAGTTTCCAAATCAGTGGATCCTGTAACCACTTAGCACTTGTCCTGTGTTATCTTAGGGGTTGTAGCTATTTACACGTCTGTCAAAAGAAGAAGCTCTTGCCAGACAGGGATTAGTCTTAGTCATTTTTGTGTCTCCCAATTTTAACATATGTCTGACACATGTTAGAAATAAAAGTGGTCTGGATTCAGAAGGGGATATTTTTGTCTTCTCCATTAAATAGCCAAGAACTAAGCTGCAATATTCAGTGTAAATACAATAGGAATTCGGAGAGGGGAGAGGATGTTTTGGGGTTGGAGGAATTGGGAAGGCTTCATGGAAATCAGTGGAGAAGGCAGTGGCACCCCACTCCAGTACTCTTGCCTGGAAAATCCCATGGATGGAGAGGAGCCTGGTGGGCTGCCGTCTATGGGGTCACACAGAGTCGGACACGACTGAAGTAACTTAGCAGCAGCAGCAGCAGGGAAATCAGACCCTAATGGGGGAGAATGTGGCCCTCTGGAGAGAAGGCACATGAATGTCTGGCTGGCTTACTAGGAACAGAGGCCCAGGGCTGAGATGTGAGTGCATTTTAGATTATGGAATGCCTGGAGTTCAGGAAGAGGAGTTTGGAACTGACTTAATAAGGCTGTTTGTGTATTGTTTTTTTTCCTGGAAAATTGTACTGCGTTTGTTCAAAAGCTTCATTCAGTTCAGTCGCTCAGTCGTGTCCGACTCTTTGCGACCCCATGAATCGCAGCACCCCAGGCCTCCCTGTCCATCACCAACTCCCGGAGTTCACTCAGACTCACGTCCATCGAGTCAGTGATGCCATCCAGTCATCTCATCCTCTGTCGTCCCCTTCTCCTTCTGCCCCCAATCCCTCCCAGCATCAGAGTCTTTTCCAATGAGTCAACTCTTTGCATGAGGTGGCCAAAGTACTGGAGTTTCAGCTTTAGCATCATTCCTTCCAAAGAAATCCCAGGGCTGATCTCCTTCAGAATGGACTGGTTGGATCTCCTTGTAGTCCAAGGGACTCTCAAGAGTCTTCTCCAACACCACAGTTCAAAAGCATCAATTCTTCGGTGCTCAGTCTTCTTCACAGTCCACCTCTCACATCCATACATGACCACGGGAAAAACCATTGCCTTGACTAGACAGACCTTTGTGGGCAAAGTAATGTCTCTGATTTTGAATATGCTATCTAGGTTGGACATAACTTTTCTTCCAAGGAGTAAGCGTCTTTTAATTTCATGGCTGCAGTCACCATCTGCAGTGATTTTGGAGCCCAGAAAAATAAAGTCTGACACTGTTTCCACTGTTTCCCCATCTATTTCCCATGAAGTGATGGGACCGGATGCCATGATCTTCATTTTCTGAATGTTGAGCTTTAAGCCAACTTTTTCACTCTCCACTTTCACTTTCATCAAGAGGCTTTTTAGTTCCCCTTCACTTTCTGCCATAAGGGTGGTGTCATCTGCATATCTGAGGTTATTGATATTTCTCCCAGCAATCTTGATTTCAGCTTGTGTTTCTTCCAGTCCAGCGTTTCTCATGATGTACTCTGCATATAAGTTAAATAAGCAGGGTGACAATATACAGCCTTGACGAACTCCTTTTCCTATTTGGAACCAGTCTGTTGTTCCATGTCCAGTTCTAACTGTTGCTTCCTGACCTGCATACAGGCTTCTCAAGAGGCAGGTCAGGTGGTCTGGTATTCCCATCTCTTTCAGAATTGTCCACAGTTTATTGTGATCCACACAGTCAAAGGCTTTGGCATAGTCAATAAAGCAGAAATAGATGTTTTTCTGGAACTGTCTTGCTTTTTCCATGATCCAGTGGATGTTGGCAATTTGATCTCTGGTTCCTCTGCCTTTTGTAAAACCAGCTTGAACATCTGGAAGTTCATGGTTCACATATTGCTGAAGCCTGGTTTGGAGAATTTTGAGCATTACTTTACTAGCATGTGAGATGAGTGCAATTGTGTGGTAGTTTGAGCATTCTTTGGCATTGCCTTTCTTTGGGATCGGAATGAAAACTCTGACCTTTTCCAGTCCTGTGGCCACTGCTGAGTTCCTTTAATACTGTTTGTGGCATTTAAGACTGGGGTGGACTATACATTTTGGATTAAGTTTTGGTTTTGGTGTTAGTGGTTCCTTCTGCTTGCTCTTTCCCACTTACAGCTTGGTGCCAGTATGGAAAGGACGGTGGACTGCGGGACTCAGGAAGCCTGGATCTTTGTTAGAATGTAAGCTGCACAGTGTAGGTCCTTGGCCCAACCTAGGGTGTGCCTGCCGTAGGGTAGCTCTCAGGAGTCCTGCAACCCTGAAGAGCTGGCCCTCTGCCTCTTGCCAATGGCCTGTTTTTGGCAAGGTTGGCCTTTAGTTTTGCTTCTGTGAATTGTTTAGGACCTTATCCGCTTGTAAAGTGCTGTGATTAGGCAGGGGGTGTATGATAACTTTTGTTGCATTATTGTTGTTCAGTTGCTCAGTTGTGTCCGACTCTTTGCAACCCAATGGACTCCACCGTGCCAGCCCTCCCTGTCCTTCACCATCTCTCAGAGTGTACTCAAACTCATGTCCATTGAGTCGGTGATAGCATCCAACCATCTCATCCTCTGTCATCCCCTTCTCCTCCTGCCCTCAATCTTTTCCAGCATCAGGGTCTTTTCCAATGAGTTAGCTCTTCGAATCAGGTGGCCAATTTATTGGAGCTTCAGCATCAGTCCTTCCAATGAATATTCAGGGTTTATTTCCTTTATGATTGACTGGTTTGATCTCCTTGCTGTCCTCTAATGAGTCTTCTCCAACTTCACAGTTCAAAAGCGTCAGTTCTTCAGCACTCAGCCTTCTTCATGGTCCAATTCTCACATCCATATAGGACTTCTGGAAAAACCATAGCTTTGACTATGTGGACTTTTGTCCTCAAAGTGATGTCTCTGCTTTTTAAAGCACTGTCTAGGTTTTTCATAGTTTTTCTAACAAGCATCAGGCATCTTTTAATTTCATGGGTGCAGTCACTGTCTGCAGTGATTTTGGAGTCCATGAAAATGAAATCTGTCACTATTTCCATTTGTTTCCCCATCTCTTTGCCATGAAGTGATGGGACAGATGTTTATGTCGTGTCCTCAGCAGTGGCCTTTCTTCTACAGTTTGTGCCTGCCTTCTTCTCTGTTTCAGCACCTGACTGGGAAAGGTCACCTGATCCCTTGTTTTGTTCACATTTCTTGTCTGCATTCAGATAAAAATTCTTCCATACTAAATAGTTTTAAAAAAGTGCTTTAATCCTTTAAAATTGATTTAAATCCTTTTAATCCTGTTTTTGGGCTTACATTTTCTGCTTTTTCTCCCCTAATGCCACTACTTGTTATGTTTTTCTATGTATATTTAGTCTGAAGTTATGTAAAAAACCATTTACTGTCTTTTATTGTACCAGTAAGTCTTTTGGAAAATTAAAGATTGTGCCACAGTGAAATACGGAAAAAATTCAGAATTAAAGTTTTCTGACCTCTGTTACAGAAACACTTCACATTCGTGTAGTGTGCTTCATTAAAGGAAAAGAGGAAGGCAGGTTAAAATCAACGGTAATATAAATCTAAAAGAATGTGCCCTTATTTAAGTATTTATTATAGATTATAAGAAAACGTATCGGTCTTTATCTTAATGAAAGGCTTTTATAATGGTAATTTTCTCTTTTGACCTGTGATGGACAGGAGGTTAATTGATGGTAAATGGATGCTTTGTTAATCCTTCATCAGCTACTAAATTGGTTGGGGGAGTGCAGGTCAAGGCCACACCGGGCCTGGCGGCTTGTGTTCTCAGGAAACCGCACTTCACGGCGGCGCGCCCCGCCCCCGCCCGTCTCCCTCTCCCCTCCCTCCCTCCGGAGTGACACTGGTGGACGCCCCTCCCCTCCGCCCGTCTCCTCCTGCCTTCCCTCCCCCCAGTGACAGCTGGTGGACGTTGCGTGCGAGTTGAGCTGGCGCTGTGTGGTCCGAGTGTGTGGTCTCCCTCAGCCGAGAGGCTGCTAACAGGCTGGATGGGAGGGAGCACGACTGTTTACGTTGCTTCAGATGCCGGGACTGAGCCCAGAGCTCCTCCTAAGCCGGCTCCGCTGCCGCAGCTTCATCCTTCACAGCTGGGCTGCAGCCTCCTCCGGAGGCGTCTCCCCGTTTGATCCCCAGGCTCAGAAATGATGGCGCTGCTGAGTGCGGCGGGATTTTGCTTTCACTGTGTCAAGATTTGTGGCCTTGGGGAAGTTTCTTTTGAGGTAGAGCTAGGCAGTTAAAGCAGAAGTTTTAAGATAAGTGACGAAGTTGATGCATTTTTAGAAATTGGGAAAGGTATTATGTAAAATTTGGGTCAAATTAATCCAGCTCTACTCATGTAAAGGAATCTGGGAGTTAAGTGACATTCTGTCATGTTTAACAATTTCAATAAAAGTGACCAGTTTAAACTGACAGTTGATTCCTTGACCTTTTTTGAAAATCTACAGTGATTTTGGCATACCCATTTACTGTAGTTATATTTGTTAACAGTCATATTGACCTATTCATAGTAAAGATTACACAAGTAAAGACTACGTAGTAAAGATCTGACAAGTCAAGACTATCAAAAAAAAAGAGACAACAGGCCCCATATGGAAGTACTTGTGCTGAGCCCATGTCACCATGGGACAAATGAAACTTTGTTTTTATGCGGTAATATAAATTTAGGACAATATCTTTTTCCCCTAATTTTTTCATTGTAAATACTTGAGCAATAGTCTCTCAGTTGCATCCCTCACTCATTCCTGAACACTCTCACAGAGAAGGGTAAGTGCCTTGTGATCTAGGTGAGCACAGGTAGACTGGTGGTGGGTTTTCCACTTTTCACTTCTTCCTCTTCCCAGCAGTCTTGCTGGGATGGAGTTAGTGTTGCCAATGCCTGTTAGGAAGGAAAGGCTGGGCCATTGACACTTGCCAGAGGAGCTCATATAGGTGGCTGGTTGTTCTGCTTTTCCTGCTGATGTTAACCCTGAGCTTCGGTAAATGATCTGAGAAGAAAAGCCTCCCTCCTGTCCCTTGCTTGCTTTCCATCCTGGCCTTGAAAATGAAAGGCTGTCAGTCGTGTCCGACTCTTTGTGATCCCATGGACTACACAGTCCGTGGGATTCTCTTGGCCAGAATACTGGAGCAGGTAGTCATTCCCTTCTCTAGGGAATCTTTCCAACCCCGGGATCTAACCCAAGTCTCCGTATTGCAGGCAGATTCTTTACCGTCTGAGCCACAATCAGAAGATTTTAGAAGTTAGCTATGTCAGAAGTTTTTTTTTTTTTTTTTTTTAAGTGCTGCAATCCTATATTTCCTCTTTGTGTCCTTTTTTGAGGGGTTCTGTGTTTGTGGTGATAGTGATAACCTGATGCTCCCAGGAATTCTTAAGCACAGTTAGCGTATCCCTTTACAGAATCACACACTGAAGTGTTTATGGGTAAGACGGTGTACCTGGGATTTGCTTTAAAGCGCTCACTGAAAACAGCGTAAACATATGTTGAGGAGGAGATGTGGTTGAAAATGGACAAAATGGGAATGGGGAGGTTCCTTATGCTGGGCTCTGTTCTTTTACATATGTTTAAAATTTCCATGATAAAAATTTAAAAAAATCACATGGAGAATCGAATATCGTGGCCCAGAGGCCTGGTTTTGAATCTCAACTCTGCTGCTCTCTACCTGTGACTGTGGACAAGCTAATCTCTAATGTCTTACCATTACTAATCAAACTGTTCAGCATTTTAGAATGCTAAACTTTTTCTGTACATTCTAAAAATCAATATATATATAAACTATATAGTAACATATTTACCAGTGTATAGATTATCTAATTATTAATTTTATTAAAAGGAATTATATTTTTTTATTTGCAAAAGTTGAAAGTGCTCATATAAATTACTAGCTTAGAGGTTGAATTTCCGTTCAATTGATTGCAGGAAACAAGAGTCAGTCACTTCTTGCCAGCTTTGGGGCACTTTTCTAGGACTTTCTAGGCCCACTTTGAGGAAGCTGATACTCTTCAAACACAGCTGGCTGAGGTGGCCGGCCTGTTTCCTGCATCTGGACCTGCAGGTTGGCTGTGGCCCCAGGGGCCAGGAAGGACAGTGGTGCTTGCCCGGTGTCACTCCTGGGGGTCCCAGGCCTCCAAGGTCAGGACCAGGCTTACCTGTTCCTGGAGGCTCTCTGGGGCTTCCCTAGTAACTCAAGGCTTTCTGTGCTGAGCTGCTGCCAGCTGGGCAGGTTTTGCTCTTTCTTCACAACAGGGTCTTGTCCAGGAAGGTCGCTTGCTATGCAGGCTGCAGCTTTTCTAAACATCTGGTCAGGAAGCTATCCCGTGGAAGCTTTGTGTATTGTGTTATGTGTGTGTGTATACACACCTACATCCATATATATGTGTGTATAGGTATTTTTGGTTGTTTAGTTGCTAAGTTTATGTATTTAGTTGCTAAATACATGTATTATAAAAGTTACAATATATAAGTACATGTAATATGTATATATAAAAATATATATATAATTTAAAATTTATAGAAAAGGTTTCTGGCAGTAAGTATTCTGAAATGACAAATATTTAGCTAAATATGTGTGTGTGTGTGTGCACGCACACGCGTATGCCTACCTATGTCTTTTTTTTTTTTAACCACTTTGTTTAAATGTTCTCTTGGTCTTGCATTCTTTTCAGAACATTTAGAGTATCACCCTATCAGCTAATTCGTGGCATCACTTTGAGGCCAATCACTTCAGTTCAGTTCAGTCGCTCAGTCTTGTCTTACTCTGCGACCCCATGGCCTGCAGCATGCCAGACCTCCCTGTCCATCACCAACTCCGGAGTTTACTCAAACTCATGTCCATTGAGTCGGTGATGCTATCCAGCCATCTCATCCTCTGTCATCCCCTTCTCCTCCTGCCTTCAATCTTTCCCAGCATCAGGGTCTTTTCCAGTGAGTCAGTTCTTCACATCAGGTGGCCAAAGTATTGGAGTTTCACCTTCAGCATCAGTCCTTCCAATGGATATTCAGGACTGGTTTCCTTCAGGATAGACTGGTTGGATCTCCTTGCAGTCGAAGAGACTCTCAAGAGTCTTCTCCAACACCACAGTTCAAAAGCATCAATTCTTCAGTGCTCAGCTTTCTGTATAGTCCAACTGTCACATCCGTACATGACTAATGGTAAAACCATAGCTCTGATTACACGGACCTTTGTTGGCAAAGTTGGACCAATCACTTAGCTTACAGGAAAGGAGTTAGAGTGTAGACATTATGAGCTTTTTCAGCTTTCCACACTAGAAGTAGAAAAGCCACTGAAGCATCCTGTGTTGTGTGTGTGCTCTGTCATGTCCGACGCTCTGCAACCCATGGACTGTAGCCCGCCAGGCTCCTCTGTCCACGGGATTCTCCAGGCAGGAACACTGGAACGGCTTGCCATTTCCTTCTCCAGGGGATCTTCCCAACCTAGAGACTGAACCCACATCTCTTAGTTTTCTGCACTGGCAGGCAGATTCTTTACCACTGGCAACACCTGGGAAGCCCTGAAGCATCCTACAGGTTTTGATTTCTAATAAAGTAAATATTAATTGCTATCACTTACATAAACCAAAGGCCCTTTGGGGGGTACCCCCTCTCTTTTTTAAAAAAGAGTTTAAGGGGTCTTGTGACCAAAACAGAAAACCACTGTGGATTATCTCCAGCTACTGTTGGCCCGTTTCTCGCTGTGACCTCATAAGGAACTACTGTTAGAAACCACTTTAAAGGGTTTTTGTTGTTGTTGTTTTCTTATTCAGATACAGTTTAGGGGACAGGGTGGAGGGGTGGAGGGATGAACATGGGGGGTGGGGTCTAGGTAGCAGGTAGGTGAGTCTCCTTTGCATGAGGGCCTCTCTGTGGAACGACGTGAAACAACAGTGACTGAGACTCTTCCAGTGTTAAACAATCTGCAGATCCAGGAAGCTTGGAGAAGACCAGGCGGGATCAGTGCTAGAAAATCTGCATTTGACCATGTTACATTCAAACCGCAGAGAATCACAAAGAGAACATCTTGAAGTAAGCCAGAGGAAAAAAATCCTTACCTGTGGGGCATCAAGAGTGAGAATTATATTGGATTAGAACAAATTAACTAAGTGTTCAGTCCAGACAGATAGAAAAGCAAAGTAAAATACAAGGAAGAGGAATTAACACATGTTGAAGTTGTCAGAAATGAATTAGTAATGTTGCTCCTGAAAAAGAAGATAGAATGTATAGCTTACATCAGGACTGTTATAAAAGGTCATTAAAACAAAGTCTTGATGAGTCGAGCCACGAAGAGACGTTTACAGATGCTCAAGGCAATGAAGAACACAATAGAACCATGGCTCTGGGAGAAAGTAGTGTGATAGTCAACTTGAAAATCAGAACACAATAACTGACTTTCTGAAAAATACACTAAAATTGTCTTAAGATTTATAAACTGTAGACCCAGAATCATTCAGGTTTATAAACTACAGACCCAGAATCATGGTTAGGGTTAGGGCTTCTCTTTTGTCTCAACTGGTAAAGAATCTGCCTCTGCCTTCAATGTGGGAGACCTGGGTTCGATCCCTTGGTTGGGAAGATCCCCTGGAGAAGGGAAAGGCTACCCACTCCAGTATTCTGGCTTGGAGAATTCTGTGGACTGTGTAGTCCATGGGGTTGCAAAGAGTTGGACACAAACAAGCGACTTTCACTTTCATGATCATGAAGGAAATAATCATACCCAAATAATACCCAGATCACACCCAATAATTATACCCAACATGGTACTAGAATGAGATGGTTTTATAGGCCAGTGGTTTTTCCTGTGGTCATGTATGGATGTGAGAGTTGGACTGTGAAGAAGGCTGAGCGCCAAGAATTGATGCTTTTGAACTGTGGTGTTGGAGAAGACTCTTGAGAGTCCCTTGGACTGCAAGGAGATCCAACCAGTCCATTCTGAAGGAGATCAGCCCTGGGATTTCTTTGGAAGGAATGATGCTAAAGCTGAAACTCCAGTACTTTGGCCACCTCATGCGAAGAGTTGACTCATTGGAAAAGACTCTGATGCTGGGAGGGATTGGGGGCAGGAGGAGAAGGGGACGACAGAGGATGAGATGGCTGGATGGCATCACTGACTTGATGGGCGTGAGTCTGAGTGAACTCTGGGAGTTGGTGATGGACAGGGAGGCCTGGCGTGCTGTGATTCATGGAGTCAAGAAGAGTTGGACATGACTGAGCGACTGAACTGAACTGAACTGAGTCATTAAAAGAGATGAGTATGTGGGAAGATTCAACGTTGTAGATGTTTTAACTGTTCTGAAATTACCCAGAAATTCTGTGTAATTGATACATTTGTTCATTTAACAAGTAATGTGTTAAGCATTCATTGTATGACACTCTGTTCTGCATTCTGGGTATACAGCAGTATATGGGGCAGACAAAACCCCTTCTCTACTGGAACTTGAGTCAGTAGACACAGACGAAAAAATAATAAAGTGTTTCAGGGTGGTGATACTTCCCATCCAGATCCTGGTAGGATTAGTTTTACAATGAAATAAAATATTTTAGAGTTCATCTGGACCAGTATCTGTGTGCTCTGGCTAAGGTAACTTGTTAAAGATTACTCGTACTGTCAGACAATTGATTATAAAGTAAAATTATGTCATGGGTGCAAATTAGATCAGTAGGATGAAAGACGGTGCAGAAGCAGACTCGAAACGAGAACTTGCGTCAGTGATGAGAGTGGCATTCAGGTCAGTGGGGGAGCTGGGTTATTTGGTGAGAACTTGCGTCAGTGATGAGAGCGGCATTCAGGTCAGTGGGGGAGCTGGGCTATTTGGTGAGATGGTATTGTGGTCAGCCAGCTATTCTCAGTACTCTAAAATGGATTCCAAATGAGTTAGATAATCTTAAAGGTAAAACAGCATTAAAATAAGAGGACTTGACTTTGAATGCGTGACTGTAGAGTAGCAAAGAAAAGGTCAGTAGGCTTGCTGTTAAAAGACTAAAAATCTCTGGAGGGCCAAGAGCACCGTTGTTATTGTTTAGTTGCCAAGTCATGCCTGACTCTCTTTCAGCCTCATGGACTGTCTGTAGCTCCTCTGTCCATGGGATTTCCCAGGCAAGAATACTGGAGTGGGTGGCCATTCCCTTCTCCAGGGGATCTTCCTGACCCAGGGATTGATGGAACCTGCGTCTCCTGCTTGGCAGGTGGGTTCTGTATTGCTGCAGCACCTGGGAAGCCCTCAGGAGCACCATAAGCAACGTGAAGAACAGTAGTGACTGGGAGACTTGGGCAGTGTGGCAGGGAGTGAGCATTCGCGTTAGAGGTTTGTAATTAAGGGAGTTAAACCTGATAAAAAGGTGCAAAGGGGTTGAAGATGGGATCACACACAGTGTAGGTTGAAACTGTCGCTTGTGCTTTGCCTGTCAGATAGCTGCAGGTTAGACGGGCTGCTGCCGCCCACCATTGCTGGTGGGAGGGTGTATGATAGTGTGCAGGCCAGTTTGGTATTCATGTCACACTCTTTGGCAGCAATCCCTCTTTGAATGTTTTGAAAGGAAATATTAATAGCTGGGTAAATGTGCAAAAATCTTTTGTGGTCAAGTGTTCATTGTTATGGTCCAATAACAAAAAATCAGAAGCCATCTGAATGCCGTTTTGATGATGTACCCATACAGTGGAATACTGAGGAGCCTGAAACTAGTGTAGATTTGTATTTACAGACCTGGGTGGAGACTGGGCCCAGTGGGTTCCCTGGTGGGTAGAGCAGATTCCTGAGTATCTTCTGCAGGGTCCTGGGGGTCCTTGAGCTGATGCCAGCCCACCACTGGGTGGGGCCCATGGCTGACAGGGCTGGGTGCAGGCTCCAGGGCACCCCAAAGCTGGTGTTGGCTCACGGTGGGCAGAGCTGGGGCCCAGCGCTGCTTATTCACACAGGGATTCAAAGAAACAGTCAAGTTGATGTGGACCAAGATGTTTTTATGGGTAATTTATGTAAACCAAATTCCCTTGTTTTCCCCATGGTATTCCAGTATTCTATTTAGAAAATAATTCTTATTGCTTTATTAGTTTAAGAAGAGGAAGAAGAGATCATAAAAGGCTAGTACAGTGAGTTAAAATCTTGTGAAGAGGGGAGGTTCATATTCTTTGACTTTGAATGTTCATTTGTTAATAAGGCAATAAACACTAACTTGGCAGCCTTTATTTTTACATACTCAGTAAATTCCCACAATTCTATTTCTATCAGTAATGAATAATTTCCTACTAGATTTGGTGATAAAATACTTTGTTAATTTATTTTACTTGCTGATTTCTGAATTCCTTTCCTGGTGTTTTGAAAAGAACACAGAAACACAAGACCTAGGCAAGTCCCATGAAGTCTGGCTCCTGCAGTCTGTTTTGGTTTTGAATAGATTCTAATTCTTGCAGGTTATAATATAGGACAATTAAACTGTTGTTTTCAAAAGTAGTGTCTTAAAATTAATAATGCATAACCATTTCAGAGTGAAAGTTTAAGCTTTGTGAAGCTGTTTACTTTCCGATTCCTGAGTTATACTCAAGTGCTTGGTGAATATTTTCAAAGCTGTTTGTGAAGATTGTTTTAAAAACTACTTTTAATGCTTTAAAATTCCTTGACCTTGTGGGCATTTTTATAGACCTTAAATGAAAGGTAAAAAATGCAAAACAGATCTTTAACACAGAAAATTATAAGATCTGTATTTTTTTTATTGTGCCATCACACAGAAATGACATATCATGCTTGTTTCTAGTATCTTTTCCACATTTTCCTTTGGTTTATTAATTAAATGAGAATTTCTACGCTATAGTTAAATTCTCTCTTTTTACCTAAATGATACATCCCCTCTCCTTCCTTCCCTCTCTCTGTTCATCTCTTTCTCTGTTTCTTCTTTAATGAAACTGGGGAAATGAAAAAAACCTGTGGTTTGTCTTTAAAAATGAATAATTGCATATTTTAGTCTGTGGTAACTGTTATTACGGTTTGTTGCTGTTGTTCAGTTGCTAAGTTGTGTCCTACTCTTTTGCGACCCCATGGACTGTAGCCTGCTAGGCTCCTCTGTCCCTGGAATTCTCCAGGCAAGAATACTGGAGTGAATTGTTACTTCTTTCTCCAGGGAATCTCCCCAACCCAGGGATCGTACCTGCGTCTCACGTCTCTTATGACTCCTACAATAGCAGGTGGGTTCTTTACTGTCTGAGCCACCAGGGAAGCCCATTATAGTGGTTTACTTTTAATAATTTATTTCTAGAAGTATCTGTAAAAGCTCTGCAGCCTAGACAGTAAAGTTATATTGCAAAGATAACTTTGGATTCTTTGCAATATAACTTTCAGAAATGAAAGGGATAATTAGGCTATCAGATTGTCCGGGCTCTCGCGGCTGCGGCGGCAACGGCGGTCGGTGCTGCGCTAGCGGCGGCGGCGGCTCGGCGGGACCGAGGGCACGAGCGGCTGAGACCATGGCTGGAGGCAAAGCTGGAAAGGACAGTGGGAAGGCCAAGGCCAAGGCAGTGTCTCGCTCACAGAGAGCTGGGCTACAGTTTCCCGTGGCTTCTATCATTGATACCATATTATATTGGATCTTAGATGCTACCTATTTGTAGTATGTACAATTATTTTACATACCACTAAAGAAAGAAAAACTGCTAATTTAACCATGATATGCCATCAATTATAAGATGCATCCAAATTTCAGAGATCTTAGAATATTTCAAGAACTGATGAAATACGAGAGTGAAATTATTTGAATTAAATGAGTACTTACTATAAAAAAAAATTAGGCTATCAAATACCTAACATTGTAATATAAGATCTTAAAAATTCAGATTCTTCTGATATATAGAAATGTTTTATAATAAGTACAAGAAGTTTTAAATGAATAACAACGTGCTTTTATTATAGTTTAATTGTTAAAAGCTAGGAAGGCCAGTTTCTATAGTCTTACATTAGTAATTGAATTTAAAACCTTTGTCCTAATTAGTAAGACTTTCATAGAATCAAGAGCTAAAAAGTGACCTTAAGAGTAATCTCATCCAACCGCCTTATATACAGATGAGAAAACTGTTTGATGGCACATGGAGGTAACCAAGGGCTTTCAGTTGTCGGTGCCAGAGCCCAGCTCAGAGCCCAGATCTCCACACTATTAATAGATATTCAGTTTTTGAGGTTGTTCTATCAAAGCTTCATTCAGAGACCTATAGCTTGGAATATTTTTGGTTTATTAAAATATATCTAGATAACCATGTGATCTATTACCTAAAAAGATAAAATTTAAATGACTGTCTGAAACCTTTTTGAAGATACCCTTATTGTCCTTGTGTGATGTCCTTTGTTCTTATAGGTAGGAAGGAATTTATTTGCCACAAAATGATAGCGCTGTGGTAAACCAGTACCTCACATTAAAAAAAAAAAGGCATCAAGTTTAGAATTTATTTCAGCTTCTTCCAGTTCTTTATTTTAGAGAAACAGTGCTGAGAAGCAAGAAAACACTTAGGTTCTAACTTTCATTGTATCTACAGAATAAATCGTTGACAGAATGTAGTATTATAGTGCTTCCTTATATCCAGAAATGTTTCCATGTAGTTTTTATTGTTCCACTAAATATAATTCACTAAAAACTAGACCAGCAATTCATAAGATACAGTGACTTTTTAATTCCATTACTGAAAAAAAAAATCCCTCTTTAAGTGTATGTTTTTTCAGTGTAAACACATCAACGCCATACCAACATAAAAAGAAATGAGAGAATTGTCTGTCTAATTCCCAGAAGGGTCCTCTAAGTCCTGTTTATTCCCATTCAGGTTCAGGTAGTTGAAAACTTCTTGGTAAATTAACATGAGTCTGGAGACATGTCAGAATTATTGCTTTTTAAATTTTTCACAATTTTTAAGTTAAATATAATTGACTTGGGCTTCACTGGTGGCTCAGTGGTAAAGAACCTGCCTACCGATGCAGGAGACACAGGTTGGGAAGATCCCCTGGAGAAGGAAATGGCAGACCACTCCAGTATCTTTCCTGGGAAATCCTAGGCAAGAATAGAGGAGCCTGGCAGGCTACAGTCCATGGGGTCACAAAAGAGTCAGACATGACTCGGCAACTAAACAGCAACAAATAACTGACTTAAACTCTTGTATTAGCTGCCTCTTGAGAAACCTGTATGCAGGTCAGGAAGCAACAGTTAGAACTGGACATGGAACAACAGACCGGTTCCAAATAGGGAAAGGAGTATGTTGAGGCTGTACGTGATCACCCTGCTTATTTAACGTACATGCAGAGTACATCATAAAAAACTCTGGGCTAGGTGAAGCACAAGCTGGAATCAAGATTGCCAGGAGAAATATCAATAACCTCAGATATGCAGATGACACCACCCCTATGGCAAAAAGCGAAGAAGGACTAAAGAGCCTCTTGATGAAAGTGAAAGAGGAGAGTGAAAAAGGTGACTTAAAGTTCCACATTCAGAAAACGAAGATCAAGGCATCCAGTGCCATCACTTCACGGCAAATCGATGTGAAAACAGGGGCTTTCTTTTGGGGGGCTCCAAAATCATTGCAGATGGTGACTGTAGCCATTAAATTAAAAGATGCTTGCTTCTTGGAAGAAAATTTATGACCAACCTAGACAGCTTATTAAAAGGCAGAGACATTATTCTGCCAACAAAGGTCTAGTCAAAGCTATGGTTTTTCCAGTAGTCATGTATGGATGTTAGTTGGATTGTGAAGAAAGCTGAGCACTGAAGAACTGGTGCTTTTGAACTGTGGTGTTGGAGAAGACTCTTGAGAGTCCCTTGGAATGCAAGGAGATTGAATCAGTCCATTTTCAAGGAAATCAGTCCTGAATATTCATTGGAAGGATTGATGCTGAAGCTGAAACTAATACTTTGGCCACCTGATGTGAAGAACTGATTCATTTGAAAAGACCCTGATGCTGGGAAAGATTGAAGGTGGGAGGAGAGGGGACGACAGAGGATGAGATGGTTGGATGGCATCACCGACTCAATGGACATGAGTTTGAGGAAACTCCAGGAGTTGATGAAGGACAGGGAGGCCTGGTGTGCTGCAGGCCATGGGGTCGCAAAGAGTTGGACATGACTGAGCTGAACCGAACTGATTGTATTAGTTTCGGGTGTGCAACACAGTGATTCAATATTTATAGATTGTACTGCATGTAACATTATTATAAAGTAGTTCTGTATTTCCTGTTCTGTACGTTGTGTCCTTGTGATTTATACGCAGTAGTCGTACCTCTTCCTCCCCGTCCCCGATAAGACTCATCCCATCCCGCCCTCACTGCTGGTAACCACTGGCTTGATGCCTGTATCTGTGAGTGTGTTTCTGTTTTGTTGTTTTCATTCATTTGCTTTCTTTGTTAAATCCTATTTATAATAGGGTTTCCCAGGTGGCAAGACTGGTAAAGAACTCGTGTGCCAGTACAGAAGACATAAGAGATGTGGGTTTGATTCCTGGGTTGGGAAGATACCTGGAAAAGGGCATGGCAACCCACTCCAGTATTCTTGCCTGGAGAATCCCATGGACAGAGGAGCCTGGTGGACTACAGTCCGTGGGGTCGTAAAGAGTTGGACACTACTAAAGTACCTTAGCACGCACATATAAGTGAAAAGATACAGTATTTGTCTTTGTTTGTCTGACTTTTTTCACTAAGCATGATACCCTATGGGTCCATCCATATTGTTGCAAGAGGCAGACTCTATTCTGCATAATAGCTAAGTAGTATTCCATTGTGTGTGAATGTGTGTGTATCTGTGTGTGTACGTGTGTGTATATCTACACACACCCACACACCCCGCATCTTGTATATCTGTTCTTCTGTTGATGGACACTTGGATTGTTGCCATGTCTTGGCTATTGTAAATAAAGCTGCCATAAACTTTGGCAGGGTGCGTGTATCTTTTTGAATTACTGTTTTTGTTTACTTCAGATATATACCCAGAGTGGACTTTCTGAATCAGACGGTAGTTACTTTTAGGTTTTTTTTGAGGAACCTCTGTACTGTTTTCCGTAGTGGCAGCACCGACTTACACTCCCACCAACCCAGCGCATGAGGCTTCTTCACAGCCTGGCCAACGCTTTCTTCTCCTCTGTTTGAGGATAGCCATTTTGACAGATGTGAGGTGACATCTTGTTGTGGCTTTGATTTGCACTTCGACTGGTGATGCTGAGCGTCTTTTCACGTGCCTCTTCACGTCTGGGTGTCTTCTTTGGGAAAATGCCTGTTTGAGTCCTCTCCCCAGTTTTTATTCAGGTTGTTTGTTTGCTCTTGAGTTGTATGAATGTATTTTGTATATTAACCCATATTAGCTGTATTATTTGCAAACATCTTATGTTCAGTTGGTTACACTTTTGTTTTCATGATGTTTCCTTTGCTGTGCCAGAGATTTTTGGTTTGATGTAGCTCCGTGTATTTATTTTTGCTTTCGTTTCCCTTGCTGAGAAGACAGAGACAAAAAACACTGCTAAAATCAATGTGAAAGAGTGCAGTTCTTGTGTTTTCTTACATATAGGTCCTTAATCCCTTTTGAATTTCTGTTCGTGGTGTGAGAAAATGTGATTTGTTTGTTTGCATGTGGCTGTCCGGTTTTCTCAATACCATTTACTGAAGTGGCAGTTTCCCTCATTGTGTAGCCTTGCCTCCTGTGTCATGAATAACTGTATATTTCTGGGCACTCTGTTCTGTTCATGTGCATATCTGTTTTTATGCCAGTATTATCATTTTGTAGTACGTCTCAAGTTGGATCGCGATTCCTCCATCTCTGCTTTCTCAAGAGTGCTTTGGCTATATGGAGTCTTCTGTGGTTCCATACACGTTTTAGGATTGTTTGTTCTAGTTCTGTGAAAAATGTCATGGATAGGAATTTGATATGAATGGCTTTAAATCTGTATATTGCTGTGGGTAGTGCAGACATTTTGATAAAATTATTTCATTCAGTCCGTGAACATGGGATATCTTTCCATTTCTTTGTATCATCTTCAATTTCCTTCATGAATGCTTTATAGTTTTCAGAGTATTGGCTTTTCACCTCCTCGGTTAAGTTTTATCCTAAGTATTTTATTCTTTTGGTGTGATTTTAAATGGGGTTATTTTCTTTCTAGGCACTTAATGACCACTATAGATGAAAGCTTTCCTTTAAAAATACCCTTGTTAATTTGGCATGAATTGTGAAACTAACGATGTTTAGAAACTACCGTTTAGCAACACAGCAGATTTTTGTATGATTCCTTTTTAGCAAACCTATAGCCCTGATCGGTACCTAACAGGTTTTAAGTGTGGAGCTAAGGCTAAGAGCCAGTGTGTAATGATTTGTGGCCCCTCTGCCCATGCCCGTGTGTTTGTGTAAAGTTCTGCTCCAGTGCTGTCGGCCTTTATCATCTGTCTGTTTATATCGCTGAATCCTCCATTATTAGTGTGCTTGGGTAAGGATCTTGCCTTAAAAATGGCTTATTCTGTATCTGTATTAATTTTCCTTACTTGAGTAATAATAGCTCCTTTACCTCCTGCTTCTGTCATTCTGCTTTCAAAAGATAAAATTAGCTTGTGGTGTGTAATTTTAGATAGGTTCACTTTTTATTCCTTACCTCTTTCACTCTTATATGCCTGTATATTGTAAAGGCTGGATATTGTTTTAATTTAAAAAGGAGGCTTATGACAGCAAAGTCAGACTTTTGTTAACCTCTGTTCAGTGTATTTATATAAGAAAGATCTTAAGACAGAATTTCAGACTGTTGCTTTATCGCGTTTGTAAAATCCTTGTGAGGAAAATCCATAGGCACTTAATGACAACTATAGATGAAAGTTTCCCTTTAAAAGTATCCTTGTTAATTTAGCCTGAGTTATGAAACTGAAATGTTCATGAACTAAATTCTGTTTTTTTGAGGCTTAGAGTCTTTCTTGAGAATGATAGTAATATATTTCATGTATTTCTGACTTTAAATATTAAAACATTATCTGTAATGCAAGATGCTTCTGACTGGAGGTGGGTTGAAAAGAGACATCTTCCAGGATTCATTCCATAGATAATTACGGAGTGCATACCTGGTGGGTGGGTACTGTCATGTGGATTGTGGATGTTGGAATGTGGAAAGCAGATACTCTTATATTTGTAATTTAAATGGCTTACTGATCTCCTGAGATAATGGTTTATCCATGCTTGAAGATATGTAGATGATGCTTCATGGCAAGGGAATGCCATTTAGTTTTTGCATATGAACCAATGTAATGAACACTGGATTTTCAGCTGCCTTTGATGTGTGTGTCTGGAGCAGAGCTGTACTTTTTCAGTCATAAATAAGAAAATAGATTTTGTGCTTGTGATTCATGGCTGTCCATTGTGGCCCAGATAATTACCTGTTGTTACCAGACACCACTTTGTTTTTCTTGGACAAACTTTGAGGATGTCAAAAGTAAGATTATGATCCTCTGTAAATGCCTTCAAAATGGATTTAGAAATTTGGGAGTAAACTGAATTGTCTGTCCTAGTTGTTTTTGTTGTGTGTATGCACACACATGCTTGCTTTTTTTTTTTTTTTTTTTTTTGAGTCCAGAGGTATTTTAATTTCAGTTCTGCTTCACAGCAGGATGAAGTGTTGTGGAAGGAGAGATCCAGGAGACTTCTTAGAGAAAGTGACCTGAGGGAGAGAGCCAGTCAACCAAGAGGGCGGTGGTCAGGCTCTGTCGCCCCACAGCCCTTGCTCTCACCCCTTGTTTCGTAAATGCGTGGTTACGCAGCAGCAGAGATCACTCATAGCACTGCGCATGTACGCTGGACCACGGGCTACTTTTGTTCTGTAAGCATATAAGCTCCACCTGAAAATCCCTTGTGGCTACGTTATGGCAGCTGCACCAGTCAGGAGAGGATAAATGTGTCTGTAGTACCTACAGCTTCTCGAGTTTTCTTCCAGCTTCCCCATGCACCTTGCCTACCCTGGGTTCAGTGAACAGTGAGAACAGCAAGATAATTGGCATAGTCGGTAGATGTTACAGCGAGACAGTAACATTTAAGCTTGACTTTGAAATATCAGTAAGGATTTAACAAACTTGGAAAGACATTCCATTTAGTTGAAATAAGGTAAATGAAATCAGAAAGGCATAAAAGAACTCAGTAGTTCGTAAGAAGTGAGTGGGCCCGTGTAGTTAGTGTCAGATGGATGACGGAGAGGATGAGGATGCCAGGTAGGGTAGACAAGTCTGATTGCGCCAGGTTTTAATAAGTGCTGAGGGTGTTGTGGGCACTGGAGACCACTGAGCAGTGGGTGTCATGGAGGCTGTTTTTGAATCAGGAGTGATGATTAGACCTGTAATTGGAGGTCTACTCAATTGGAGAATTGATTCTGGTGTTTGCTGAGGGTAGATTGCAGGGGAGGGCTAGCAGGGACAGAGTGACCAGGTAGGAGCTGGCTGGCTTTGGCATCTAGGGAGAGAAGCAGTCGACCTAGCACTCTGCAGGGGGATTCTGACTGTTTGATTCACGGGGTGCAATGGGGAGGGAGTGGAGTCGAGATAGCCTCGGGTTCCATTTTGGTTTATTGGATGAACAGTAACGTGCTCTGGCCCTACCCCTCTTGCTGCTGCTGTTTTGCTGTTTTAGTCATGTTAGATGAGTCACACAGGTGTGACTGAACCCAGTCTCCAGCTTCCTCGCTTTTTCCAGAGGAGACAAGCTGATGGCACCTGGCTCCGAACCCCAGCCCTCTACTCACAGGGTTGCTCTCTCTGGTTTGGCAGCCCTGATACTAAGCTGTCCTGAGGAGCACGTACGAATGGTACTAGGGCTGTGGAAAGTGAAGACACTCCCTGGACTTTGCATCTCCCACCAGAACCCAGGGGCAAAGGCCCGTCACCTCCTTATTATCCCCCACACCCCAGACTCGCTGAGCTCTCTGCCAGCACCACCTCCATGTTTCTGGACTCCGTGGCTAATCTGCCAGTATCCTGATGGTCATTTCTGGATGAAATTTAAAACTCCCTCCTCTTCCCAGAAACACACCTGCCTATTTGCAGCGTTATTACCACTTTGGTTAAACCAACAGTTCCTACAGTAACAGGACAATATAAATCTTGTTTCTTTTGCCTCTTCTGAGTGTTTCAAGAGCTTTTATTCTTGGATTGATTCCTTTTCATGGCATCTTATTCTTCTAAGTGTAAGAGTTTTCTCCTTCTGCAGATACTTATTTGGGATCAAAGTTTACTGTACTTTTGAAGGGTGGTTTTTTGTTGTTGTTGTTGTTTTTTCTGTTATCCACTGTGTTGATTTGCTGGGGCTGCCATAACAAAGTACAGTAGGCTGAAACAACAGACATTATTTTCTCATGATCTGGAGGCTGGAAGTCCAAGATCAGGGTGTCACAGGCCTGGCTTCTCCGGAGCCCTTCCCTGGGCCTGGGGGCGCCACCTTCCCCGTGTCATCGTGTGGCCGTGCTCTGCGTGTCTGTGTCCTCGCGCCTCTTCTCGTGAGGACACTGGTCCTGTGGGACCAGAGCCCATCTAGTGACCGCGTCCACCTCACTTTAGAGAGGATGGTCTTTAGAGTTCCGACTCTTAAACACAGTCACTCTCTGAGGTCCTGCGTCAGGACTTGGTAGAGAGAGAGCAGGTTAGCCAAGATAGCACGGTCAGGCTCTCTGGCCCCGTGGCCTCTTCCGCTTGCCCCGCATTTTGTAAATAATGATGTGAACAGCTGAGGCCACGTACAGCACTGCATGCCACACGTGCACGTTGCGAGGTACTCGCTTGGCCGCAGGCTACTTTTGTTCTGTAATCATGTATAAGCGCCACCTGGAAAGCACTTGGAGTTATTTTATGGCTGCTGCTAACGGCTGCTGCATCAGCCAGGAGAGAAGAGACGCATCTGCAGTTCTACGGCTCCGTGCATTGTCTTCCAGCTTCTTAGCTCACGCCTTGCCTACCATGGGTTCAACGAACAGTGTGCACAGTGAGATACAGAGAGACAGACTTCAGCACAAGTTTTGGGGAAACACTTTAGCCCACACCACCAGCCTTATCTCTGTTTCCTCTGGGTCTTTTTTTAGATCTTTCACCTCTCGTGTCTTCCCTGACCACTTTACAATTTCTGTCTGTCCTTAGGACAAGGCTGTGACAGCTGTTCGTCTCGTCTGTGCGTGGGCAGAATTGGTCTGTGTCTGGCTTTTCTCTGGGTGATGTGGCTGCACGAGGCCTTCTTCTCGGGAAGACCTTCCCTGTTGGAGTCTTTGGTTCCCTCTTCTCAGGGCCCCTTAGCTTCTCCAGAGTGGCTGTTGTTGCCTGGACAGGGTGGAGTTAGGCTACAGGGTGGGCACCCTCCTCCCCCCGTGCCTGATGTGCCTGAGTCCTGGTCCTTTCTGTTGGGTCACGTCAGAGACTGAACTTCTCACCTGGCTGATGGCAGGGCAAAGGCAGGGGCCACAGTCTAACTTATTAGACTGCCCACAAAAAGACAGGCAGCCAGCAAGTTCTCAGTGCTCTTCCCCTGAGCCCACCCTCCCCTCGTCTTTTGGGGCATCTCAAGTCTTCAGCACTTGAAGAGTTCTCTTCATTTACTGGGCTTCCAAGGTGGCGCTAGTGGGAAAGAGCCCACCTGCCAATATAGGAGACAGACCGGGTTCGATCCCTGGGTCAGGAAGATCCCCTGGAGGAGGCTCTGGCAACCACTCCAGTACTCTTGCCTAGAGGATCCCATGGGCAGAGGAGCCTGGCGGGCTACGGTCCACGGGGTCACGAGAGTTGGACATGGGTCAGCGCCCGAGCACAGACACGCGCCCCGTGCACTCAGTGCTGTGCTTTGCCTGTCGGAGTGCCAGGACTAGAGAGCACAGCGTCTGGGACAGTCGGCAAGTCACTGCTTCTGCCTGCGTGTTGAAAATGTCAGTGTATTGATCTGAACACGTTTAAAAGTTGCTATGCCAAGTCTAATATGAAAACAAAATGAAATTCCATACACCTATGGGAACGGAGACGTTCTTTAACTTCTATGGATCTGTTTAGGTCAGAACCTCCTCTTTGAGGCGCTTCCAGCATGTGCCTGGGGTGCAGAGGTGGTGTGTGGAGCTCAGGAGGCCTCAGTCTGTCTTTCCTGATGTGAAGTCCACATGCCTGCTTTTCCTCCCCGCACAAGCTCATGTCCTGGGTCACTCATGTTCAGGAGATGTGGCCAGTGGGCTAACCGGCAGCTGAAACCCAGCACCGGTGTGTGAAGACGACGGCTGGTACTGTGTGCGTACCTCTCGTGTTTCTAGTGGATGCTGGTCTCAGTTGGCACTAACTCTTCTTTTTCTTTTAATAGGTCACTTCTGTAGCTCGACCTTGTTTCTTCAACAAGCACAATGTCTCGATCCCGACAGCCCCCTCTTGTGACAGGCATCTCTCCAAATGAAGGCATCCCATGGACGAAGGTCACGATTAGAGGAGAAAACCTGGGGACTGGGCCAGCTGACCTCATAGGTAAGGGCAGGGCCGATGCTGTGTGTTCATAGTAAAGGCATCTTTATGTTGGCAGCGAGGCAAGGTGCCAGTTCACTGTTTGGAAATAGTGAAGGTGGTAGGAAAACACCCCTGAGGTCTGTGCAGGGTTATCTGGATGGAAATGAAAGAATTATTTGGTTTTCTGATTTTTTGTTAAAATCATTATTTTATCAACTCTTGTCTGTGTTGTCTTTCTCCTGGTCCTGACACAAACCCCTGCAGTGGGGCACTGCCTTATTTGCTCAGTGTTGGCTTCCCTGCCGGGATTGCCAGTGCAGCTGCCCAGCTCTGCTTTCCTCTCCTTGCGTGGCCATCTGTGTTCCTCTTCAGGTTCAGGTCAGCTTAGCCTCTTCTGGTCCTACTGCTCTTGGAACCAAATCTAAATTCCCTCCACCTGGAGGAGCTTGTGCTCTCTTCCTGGCCACACCTGGGACCTGCGGGCCACCTGTCTGCACGAAGATGGCCTTCAGGGTGGGGAGCACCAAGGCTCCAGATGTACAGCCACAGGCTGTCTGTAAACTTATGCCCGTGGGTAGAGAGCAAACCATCGATGTCATTGTGTGGTCAGTTGTGAACTAACTCTGAGGGTGTGCAGATACATTCAGGACGAGGAAGGGAGGCATCTCAGGATGTGCTTCTGAATATGTATTCTGATTTCCCACTTTAATTTATTTGGATTCAGACATTCTGTTGACTCATTTCTTAATTTATGAAGGAACCAGAGCCTCTTGATGAGGGTGAAAGAGAGTGGAAAATCTGGCTTGAAACTCAAGATTCAAAAAACTAAGATCATGGCATCCAGTCCCATCACTTCATCTCGAACTGAAGGGGAAAAGTGGAAGCAGTGACAGATGTTATTTTCTTGGGCTCCAAAATCACTGCAGACAGTGACTGCACCTATGAAATTAAAAGACGCTTGCTCCTTGGAAGGAGAGCTATGACAAACCTAGACAGCATATCGAAAAATGGGGGACATCACTTTGCCGACAAAGGTCTGTATACTCCGAACTATGGTTTTTCCAGTAGTCCTGCATGGATGTGAGAGTTGGACCGTAAAGAAGGCTGAGCACCAAAGAATAGATGCTTTCAAATTGTGTTGCTAGAGAAGACTTGAGAGTCCATTGGACAGCAAGGCGATCAAACCAGTCAGTCTTAAAGGAAACCAACCCTGAATATTCATTGGAAGGACTGATGCTGAAGCTGAAGCTCCAGTATGTTGATCATCTGATGCAAAGAGCCAACTCAATGGAAAAAGACCTTGATGCTGGGAAAGACTGAGGGCAGGAGAAGAAGGGGACGACAGAGGATGGGATGGTTGGACAGCATCACCAACTCCATGGACACAAGTTTGGGCAAAGTCCAGGAGACGGTGAAAGACGGGAGCCTGGCGTGCTACAGTCCATGGGTTGCAAAGAGTCAGACATGACTGAGCAGTCGAACAACAACAGCACGGGTAAACACTAGAGATGATGAGTTGCACTTGTTTCTCTTGCAGTATCGCTGCTGGCGGACGTTGTTTTTTGGCCGCCCAGAAATCCCTTGCCGAGGAGAAAGTTGACGGGAGTTGGGTACCATATTTAGTTATTAAGTCTTACCCTTCCCAGCTTGTTCTTTTCACTAGGGTTACCTGAATATGTCTCATTTTATGTTGTTTTCTTTAGCTATAGTTTGTGATTGTTAAGTAAATAAAACCTAAGTTTATTACCTTATGAAAATAGTCTTATTTTATGTCTTGGTTCTGGACAAAGCTCATTCCAGATTGTTCTTTATAAAAAGTGGGGACATCCCTAGAATTCTTGGAAATGACCGTCTAGCTGGAAGTTCTGCCCTGCAGTTTAACCGGTGGTCCCTGAGCCCCCACATGGGACTGCACAGGCCTGTGTGGAGGCAACTTCGTTACTTCAGGCCGTGTGGTCACTGCTGGGCTTCCACAAACCTGCTAGTTCAGCTCTCGGCTTGTCCAGGCATCGCCAAGAAACCATCTTTTTAAAAAGCAGGTTAACCTACTAAACAATTTAAACATTCTTAACTCTGATGACATCTATGCTAGCCAAGTAAAACACTTTTAAAACACTTTATTTGGAATTCTACAAGGTATTTTAAAAGTTATATTTCATGAAGCAGATTTCTTAGCAGAACATGCTTAAGAAATAGATCTTATGGTTTTATTTAATTTCCATAACATTTAAAATGACCTATTTAAATCTGTTTTAAATAATATGATTATTCATTTTTTTTTTTTAGTACAAATACAGGGCCTATTGAATCTGAGCAACCTTGGTAACTGCTGCAACGGGATGAGCAAACTGTTACTCTGGTTCCTTTCCTGCAAACGCGGGCCATCATGGCTGTTATATGTGTTTGCTCATCTGGGTGTGTTTTTACAACTTTGTCTGTATATCTGAAATCTCCCATTTCTCAGTTTTAATTGTAAGCTAGCTCCCCAACAGTGAACTTATATTAGGAACTATAATGCATTGAGTCCTGATATTTATCATTGGGTTATTTCCTTTCTGAAGTTATTTAAATCACAAAATCTTGATATTATAAAATTTAAAAATATCAACTTATGTATTGACCTACAGTGATATCAAAATATCCAGCATCTGTAATTAAACAGTTCATAAATTAAAACATTTATTTCCATTTATTTAAATACATAGTCTGATGAATGTGTGCATAAAAGGTATTTGAGGAAATATGTTTTGAAGTGTTTTTCAGGCTTATCTTGGAGATGGAAAGGTGTTCCACGGGTGCTTACAGCTTCTTACATTGCTTACATTTTTCGTAATAAAAATTAAGTATCAGGAAAACCAATAAACACTCCCATTTTGAAAAATAATTTTGAGTTAGGATTGCATTTTAAAATATGTAAATGTCATCACATTAAAAACAATAGAAAACTTAATTCTAAGGAACTTTTAAGTGCTGCTGCTGCTGCTGCTAAGTCACTTCAGCATGTCCAGCTCTGCGTGAGCCCATAGACGGCAGCCCACCAGGCTCCCCCGTCCCTGGGATTCTCCAGGCAAGAACACTGGAGTAGGTTGCCATTTCCTTCTCCAGTGCATGAAAGTGAAAAGTGAAAGTGAAGTCGTTCAGTCGTGTCTGACTCTTAGCGACCCCATGGACTGCAGCCTTCCAGGCTCCTCCATCCATGGGATTTTCCAGGCAAGAGTACTGGAGTGGGGTGCCATTGCCTTCTCCTTTTAAGTGCTAGCAATAGAAAAACTAAATTTCTTACATGGATAAATAATAATAGATCTTGTAGGAAAATCTCTGAAATTAATTATTTCAATTATTATTCACTTAGTCTTATTTGACTCTGCAACCCCATGGACTGCAGCACACCAGGCTCCCCTGTCCTTCACTGTCTCCCAGAGTTCACTCAAGTTCCTGTCCATCGAGTTGGTGATGCCATCCAACTGTCTCATCCTCTGTCACCCTCTTCTCCTGCCCTCAATCTTTCCCAGCATCAGAGTCTTTTCTATGAGTCGACTGTTCACATCAGATGGCCAAAGTATTGGAGCTTCAGCATCAGTACTTCCAGTGAATGAATATTCAGGGTTGAATATATTTCAATAAATTATTATAACATAATTATTTTCAGTAATTATTTCAATATATAAAGTGGAGTTGTTTTTATTCGTTTATGGTTAATATAGCATTCTTACTAAATAGTGCTTTAAGTTGTAACAAAAGATGGCTTGAATCCCTTGCTACATTTTTTTAAACTGAATTTGGCATAAATTGAGGTGTTCCTGGTATCTGATTTTTAAAAAAAATATTACATTTCAAACTTGACTGCTAAGCAGCATCAGAAGTTAAATGATGAGAAGCAAAAGCGCATGTGTTTGCCACACATACACTTTGGTCTCTTTTCTCCCTGAATGTTTACCACTTTGGTGTGTGTGCTGCAGAAAAGTGCATGGGGGGGTGTTGGTGCCCTGCTGGGACCATGTCTTCCCTGTGTATTCACTGCCTCACAGTTCACGTGGGGTGGGCAGAGATGCCAGGCGCCAGCTGAGCTTTTGGAGCAGAGTGTAGTGCAGCGAAAGGACCCTAGGAAAACACTGAGGCGGCAGGACCAGCACCGTTGCAGGAGTGACGCAGGCATGAAAAATGCACTGGTGATCCCGTGATGCCTGCGAGCACTTACTGGCTCAGCAGACTCCAGGCTGTGCTTAACGTGAAGTGTGCTTTAGTTCATTCTATAATATTAGGTGTAACTAAACACCAGGAAGAAGGCAGTGGCACCCCACTCCAGCACTCTTGCCTGGAAAATCCCATGGACAGAGGAGCCTGGTGGGCTTCCATCTCTGGGGTTGCATAGAGTCGGACACGACTGAAGCGACTTAGCAGCAGCAGCAGCAGCAAACACCAGGAAAAGTATGTGCAGACTGTTGTTAGGAAAACGGTAAACTTTTTTTAGAGAATGATGTACGCATTTATTAATGATACACTTTAAAACTTTATAGCAATAAGTTAGGCTTCTAAAAATAGCAACAATTTCCTTTCTAATTCCTATGAAGGCAATTTAAGATTCTTATAGTTAAGTAATCTAGAATGCCTAGCTGTTGTTATGGTTATTAGTTCCTTATTCTGTTGATGTTTGAAGAAAATTAAATGTAATCTAAAGGAAGTCTTAAATATTAGAGGAAAAAACAAATTAGCCAGAATTCGGTAGAGACCGTAGTTTATTTGCAAATAATATTGGCTATATTAAAAACTGGGAATAACTAGTGAACCAGGACATGTTGTTTCGTATTTGCTTCAGCTCGTGAAAAACGCCTAGTGACGCTAGCGGCGCTGTCCTCTCGTGGAAATAGCGTTGTTTTCTTCGTTACAGTGTGTGCTTTTACTCTCAGGTCTGTCCTCTCGTGGAAATAGCCGTTGTTTTGGACTCGTTACAGTGTGTGCTGTTACTTTCAGGTCTGACAATTTGTGGGCATAATTGCCTCCTGACAGCAGAGTGGATGTCTGCAAGTAAAATAGTGTGTCGCGTGGGACAGGCCAAGAATGACAAAGGAGACATTATCGTCACGACCAAGTCGGGTGGCAAAGGAACCTCCACAGTGTCTTTCAAGCTGCTCAAACCTGAGAAAATAGGTATCGTCTCCTGTGACTTTTCTCTCAAGAATAAACTGAAATTGGGTTTTGTCTTTTAAAATTGACAATTGGTAAATTAGTATAAAATTTACTTACTCTCAGATTCAGTTTGTTTCTTTCTCTAGGAATAGGGTATTGGTTAAAATTTGTATTACTTTTGAAAAAGCAGTTTACTGAGCTAACAGTAAACCCTAAGGATGATAATTCTTAGAAGAAATGTTGTTTTAAGTTCTGTATAAAGTCTGCTCATTTAACATGTCAAAATGCCAGTTTTAGTTTCTTGATCATGAATACAGTAATGGCATTTCTTTCTGTGACACAGATTAGCCAGTGATACCATCTGAATCATGTTTCATTTTTCTTTCCTTCCTGTGTTCCTGGCCTGGACAAGACTGATGGCGGAGGTGTGCCTCTCGTCTCCAGATTAGAAAAGCCCGCTGCTTGTGCACCAGGCAGCTCTGTGTTCCCTCTGTGCACTTGGCTGCACTTCCTGGTCTGGGGCAGAGCTTGGTGTGAGGCAGGACTCTGGATAGTCTGGGGGCAGCCCCCAGCTGTGGCACGGTGGCACCTAACCTGCCTGCCGATGTAGAAGACGCAGGAGGTGCAGGTTCAATCCCCGGTCAGGCTGATCCCAGGATGATCCCTGAGGAGGAAATGGCAACCTTCTCCAGTGTACTTGCCTGGAGTGAACAGAGGAGCCTGGCGGGCTACAGTCCATGCGGTCGCAAAGAGTCAGACACGACGGCTCATACACATAGCCCCCAGCTGTAGGTGGGAGTGGAGTCCCAGGGTCCTACGCCAGAGAGCTGATGAGCTGGAACATTCAGGGACGTGCTTAGCAAAACCCCTTACAGGAAGTAGGAGTAAGTGCTCTATCAACCATCATTTTAATTCTTCTTCTAGCTCTCCATGTGCACAGCATCTCCCCTGCTTTATCTTTTTGGTTTTGTAGTATCTGGCACATGGTCAGCAGATAAATACTTATATAATGTGGAGCTATCACAGGCATAATTAAACCCAGGCCATACTTCTCTCATATAGAAAAGCAAAGAATTTTGTGAGTATTGTTTTCTGTCTTAGAGCATAAAACCTTTTTTTACCATTATATCATTAACATTTTTAATACATAAATGATTTAAAAAAATTTTTAATAAAAATTTGAGGGATTTAAGGGAAAATTCAAAATGTGGTTTACATATAGGTACTTGCTGTACTGTGCTTAGTTGCTCAGTCGTGTCCAAGTCTTTGTGACTCAATGGATGTAGCCCACCAGGGTCCTCTGTCCATGGAATTTTCCAGACAGGAATACTGGAGTTGCCATGCCCTTCTCCAGGGGATCTTCCCAACCCAGGGATTGAACCCAGGTCTGCCACATTGCAGGTGGATTCTTTACTGTCTGAGCCACCAGGGAAGCCCTGTACATAGATATACAAATGTGTATGCAAATATATGTACACATTTTTATATGCACAGTATTCTTATTTTTGCTTAATTTTGTTTAATGTCTTTGAAAACTGAACTGTGAAATTACAAAGTAGGAGCTGGTCTTCAGTTTTCTGGAGGAACCTTTTTGATTTTGTCAAAATATTTTGACAGAATCTAGTACCATCTTGTATCATGTTTATACAGCAGATAAAGAAAACTTATTATCAAGTATTGACTTTATTCTAAAACGCTTTGCCCAGTACTTAGCACGTACAGGCTCAGGAAAGGCTTACAGAACTGCACTTGGGAGTGTCTGGACCTGCACTTCCCTCTGACAGCCTCCTTGCGTCCTGGCACAAGTGTGGTGCTGATTGAAACAGAGGGTTCACAAGGAGTCCTGCCACTGGAGGCTGCCTGGGCCCAGAGCCCTTCCTTTGGGGGCTCAGGCCCCGCCCTGCACTCTGCTTCACCCATCTCCCTGCCCAGCCCTTGGGTCTGAGAGGGGACCCTGGGAAGCATCGTGCCAGGGAGCGTGAAGAAGGGCTCAGTCATGTGAGAGAGGGTGCTGCTTTCAGAGATGACGTTTTGTTTTTCCTGAATGTCTCAGTCATTTCCATCACCCAAGCTGTGCATTCCTTGGAAGGTATTTGACTGATTTCTTTATATAAGGAATTGTTGGATACTTTGTTGATATACCAAATTAACTGTACTGCTTATTATTTGTAAAATAAAATTGTTTTAACAGAACTTTTTCTCAGATGTTAATTTATCTTCTGTATTGAATAATGTACAGTACAATGAAGAGGTGTTATTTTTGCTTTTCTATGGATTTTTAGTGCTTTTAACTAAGAAATTAAAGCTTTTGTGCCCTCAGATCTTTAAAAAATTACTTTAGTGTGCATTTTGTGTTAGGTCTTAAAACAGTAAAGCAGTAAAGTAAAATTTAGACAGCACCTGGGGACCGTGTATACTGTTAAGTCTGTGCTCCTTGTTTTGGTAGGCATTTTGGATCAGTCCGCTGTGTGGGTTGATGAGATGAATTACTATGACATGCGCACTGACAGGAATAAAGGGATTCCTCCCTTGTCCCTGCGTCCTGCCAACCCACTTGGCATCGAGATTGAAAAGTGAGTACTGCCTCGCGTCAGCTGCCTTGCTCTCCATGTGCTGAAGAGTTTCATGCATTCAGGCTCCAGAAACATGCGAGGAAGCACAACGGAAGATGCCTCTGTCGTTGGAGTCAGTGTCATTTCTGGAGCTGCTAGAGAGAACGTTCCAATTAAAATGTTGGCAAAACCTACCTACCTCTTTAATTTTTGAGTTTTCATTTTGTGAAGGAAAAAAGTATTTTGAAATTTTTAATAACTAATACTTCTAATGACACGAGAGTTAGTGTGTTGTCTGGAGCTGGTAAGTTTAACTATTTAGATGGTATTTGAGATTAAAATAGAGTTTTCCATGTACTTGATTTTTCAGGAAATATTTGATAGTAATTAGACCCAGTGCAGTCTTGTCATTTTGTTTACGTTCTCTACCTGTAATTCATACTTAATTCAGACTTACTTTCCCAGAATTACGGCAAGTAAATGGTATCTTTCAAAATGTCTTGGACCAGATGCAGAGTTCCCAGCGCTCTCACGTCAGCGCTTTTGTCCTTGCGTCTTCCTGCTGGAGCTCCCCTGCACATCAGTCCTGTCTGATTTGTCCCTCGGCCTTAGCAACTCTGCTGGCGATAGTGCTGCTGAGTGTTGCTTCATAAACACTTCTGCAGGTGACAGAGTAATCTGCTAACCCGTTAGCCGTAGCTTCTCTAGGTTTCTCTAGGAATGGGGAAGGTTGCCACTAACCTCGATGTATTTAGCCTTCAAGCCTCCCCTTGAAGACCACCAGTCGGCCACCAGCAGGCTGCTTTTCCCCTGCTAGGGTCTGTGCTAGCTGAGAGGGAGGGGGCATGTGTGTCTTGGGAGGTTGTCCTGTTTTGAAAAAGGCCTGAGGGTTTTAAAAGGCAGGTTTCAGTGAGCGTGGACTGTTCTGGGCCATAGCTGTGATGCTCTTTGGCCACCATGGGTCATTCTGGAGCTGTTTTAAGGGTTTCAGTGCCTGATAAATTAAGAGTTTAAGGATTAAGAACATCCAGGAAAGAAAGGTAATTGCTGGGTCTTGATTTGAACAGGGTTTCCTGCACAAGGGGACCTTGTGGTTGAGAGTAAATCCTCCAGTGCCTGCTTCAGCGCCCTGGATTCTGCTTCTTTCTAAGGTCCACCACGTGCAGTGTGGAGCAGAAGGGCCCCCTGGGTGGTTCTTCTGAAAAAGATTCGCACAGGAGTATAGGAATACATTGTGACTTTTGTTTGAGCCTTAGACGGAACTATCAAAGTTAGGATTAAATTGGTTATTTCCTGTCATAAAATGAACTTCCCTTGTGGCTCACTCAGCTGGTTAAGAATCCACCTGCAATATGGGAGACATAGGTTTGATCCCTGGGTTGGGAAGATCCCCTGGAGAAGGGAAAGGCTACCCACTCCAGTATTCTGGCCTGGAGAATTCCATAGACTGTATAGTCCATGGGGTCATGAAGAGTCAGACATGGCTGAGCGACTTTCACTATCATAAAATGATTTCCTTGAGTTTTTGTTTATCTTGTAATCCACCCACAGTTTAATCTCTTTACCTTTTCATTTTTTGATTGTCTTGTCACTGCTGCTGCCACTAACCATGAAGGGGGCTTGAGCTCTCTCTCACTGCCCTCTTCCTTTATTTTTCAAACCTTAAACTTTATTTTGTATTGAGGTATAGCCAATTAACAATGTTGTGGTAATTTCAAGTGAACAGTGAAGGGACTCAGCCGTACATGTACATGTATCTGTTCTCCCCCAAACCCCCTCTCATCCAGTAGCACCCTCTTTCTGAGTAGGTTTCAGGGTAACCCTTATGTGATGGTGGCCAGCCAGAAGGCACTCAAAGTGTGACTCTTTGGAAATGGTTTTCCTTTCTCCTCTGAAGGAGTTAGTTGGGTCCAAGCCCTTCTCTCAATTGGCTCCGGGCCCTCCCTCTGCCTGCAGGGTGACTTGGAGGCTGCAGGCAGGGGCCTGTGGTGGGCGTGTGAGCGGGCGTGTGAGCGGGCGGGGCGGGGGGGGCTGGCTGTGTGCTCACAGCATATTAGTCAGTGCTCTGCTGCCCAGGAGAAGAATCTTTTCATGACTTAGGATTTCAGGGTGATAAATTGTATTCAGATCTTAAAATAGTAATATGTACATTCAAGAAGTGCTCAAATGGTGATAAAATTTACTATAATATTTCTTTCAAGCTGTTCCTTGAAAGTTTCAATAATAATTTGCTCAGTCATGGAATGACTAAAGGATAGTTTTAGAAAGGTAGAAGCTTGACTGTCATACAAATACAAAATGCAGACATGTCCAAGCTTTTATTTAATTCATTAATTAGTGGGGAGCCCAGTGGAGTGTTAAGCCAGCTGAGAGGGAGTTCCAGGGCACAGGCAGAGTGGGCAGTGCGCAGTGCCGGGCGGCGCCATGCCGGCCCCGTCCCTGCCCGGCGGTCTCCCAGGTGCACCCTCACCCGACAGGCCTCTCTGTGCCAGCCCCCTGGTCGCTCTCAGCCCCCACTTCCGCTTCTGTGACACAGAGAGCAGGCGTGCCTGGATGGTGTGGGGGCCCTGGCAGGCCTCCACACGGCGGGAGGACGGCCCGTGTGAAGTCTCTCACAAGTGTTCTCATCAAAAGGAAGAATGAATAGAGATTCCAGAAAGCAAGAAAATGGAAGGTGAAAGTCAGAAAATGTATCGAAACCAAGAGAAGAGAGTAGTTTTGGCCAGAAAAATGCTTTTCAGGTTCCTTCTTAGCTTTTAAAGATACTGTCAGGAAAGCTGCATTTGTTTTATTGAAGTCTGACCTCAAATAGAGAAGCCTCATTTTAGAAAAAGAGGATGGGAAAGGAAGAGCAGATGTTAAAATATGGGTATGGATTTTATTTCCCTGACTCACTTCATATTTTTTAGATAAAAGCTTTGGTCCCTGTAGAGAATGGTGTTGCACTCAGGTTAGAAGCCCTGGGAGCATTTCCTCTTACTGTCTCTTTTATTTCTGTTTATTAATGCCATTTGGGGCTTCTTTTATAATTAGAAGATGGGAGACAACCTATTTTTAATTTTTTAAAAAATGTCATCAGAGAAGGAATAACAGGATTTACTTACTTACTTGTTGAAATTTATCAATTGAGAAGGTTTGAAGAATTAGAACTACTTGTTGTAAAGTGCTGTGGTCCTGATTTATTCCCAAACTGCAGTGCTGAGGTCGCCTGTGGGAGAAGAGTCGGCTCCTGTCTGTGACAGTGTGAATGTTTATGGAGTTTCTTGTCCCACAGTCACACGCGCAGGATGGAGCCCGGCCTCTGAGTGTGAGCCCCAGTGAGAGGCAGCAGGGGGCGCTTCTCCCTGTATGCGCGTCAGAGTGCTGCTGTCTTTCTGCCCACAGGCCTTGCAGCTGGCTTTTTTGGGCCTCCTTCGGCTGCAAAAGGCCTTCATGGTTCTAGGCTTTTAACTGATGTTTTGCACACGCAGTGCCTTGAAACTTATAAAAATGTTACTAATTACTTGGAAAAAAATAACTTCACTTTGAACTGAGACTAAGATTTGCTTGTAAAAAGTCTGTATTTCTAATTTATTATACTGATTGTCACAAATGGGCATTTTTTACACTGCTTAAATTATGATGGAGACAAACCATTTAAACTGAAAAAGAAGATAAAAACAGGTTCATATTAGTAAGTAAAAGCCTTCCCTAGGTTTTATTTCTTAAAAGTCCTCTCTACCTAGTAGGAGAGTATTTGTAAGTGAAACTTTTGGAGGTGGTACATATATGGATGAAGCACAAGCTGGAATCAAGATTGCCGGAGAAATACCAATAACCTCAGATATGCAGATGACAGCACCCTTATGGCAGAAAGCGAAGAAGAACTAGAGAGCCTCTTGATGGAAGTCAAAGAGGAGAGTGAAAAAGTTGGCTTAAAGTTCAACATTCAGAAAACGAAGATCTTGGCATCCAGTCCCATCACTTCATGGCAAATAGATGGGGAAACAATGGAAACAGTGGCTGACTTTATTTTTCTGGGCTCCAAAATCACTGAAGATGGTGACTGTAGCCATGAAATTAAAAGATGCTTACTCCTTGGAAGAAAAGCTATAACCAACCTAGACAGCATATTTAAAAGCAGAGACATTATTTTGCCAACAAAGGTCCGTCTAGTGAAAGCTATGGTTTTTCCAGTAGTCATATATGGTATGAGAATTGGACTATGAAGAAAGCTGAGCACTGAAGAATTGATGCTTTTGAACTGTGATGACTCTCGAGAGTCCCTTGGACTGCAAGAAGATCCAGCCAGTCCATCCTAAAGGAAATGAGTCCTGAATATTCATTGGAAGGACTGATGCTGAAGCTGAAACTCCAATACTTTGGCCACCTGATGTGGAGAGCTGATTCATTGGAAAAGACCCAGATGCTGGGAAAGATTGAGGGCAGGAAGAGAAGGGGACGACAGAGGATGAGATGGTTGGATGGCATCACCAACTCAATGGACATGAGTCTGGGTAGACTCCGAGAGTTGGTATGGACAGGGAGGCCTGGTGTGCTGCAGTCCATGGGGTCATGAAGAGTTGGACATGACTGAGTGACTAGGCGGACTGCCGTATATGGGAGTGAGGGCGTTACAGTGGGGCTTCTCCCCGACACCATACCCCGTTATTGTATGATCCACCGTTGTGTTAGGAGTTACTACCTGGGAAGAGGGGTCTCGAGCAGTGCGTTGATGCCCCACTGGCTTCTGGGTTGTGTCTACAGAGGCTTTATAAGCCGCACAGTCTGGTGTGTTCCACACCAGGCTGCCTTCCAGTAACGAGAAAAGGTGACCCGTTTTCCTGCTCCAGTTAGAAAACAAGGAGAGGTGACAAAGTAGTTCTTAGTGAGAGTGTGGAAGGGAAGCGCCTTGGAGACGGTTACCTTTTAGAAGTCTTTAAGAACAGACTTGTGGACTGTGGTGCAGTGCCTGCGTCCAGAAACTGAGAGGCCAAAAAAGGGGAAAAGCACACAGCCCTGAACAGGCTGATGACATTTAACGCGCAGAGCAGCACGGGCGCTGGAGTAGCAGCTGTGCGGACCATGCGCTCCCCCACTCCCTCCTGCCTTTCTGCCTGCGGTCGGGAGCTGGAGCGCACGGGCTGGGCTCAACCGTGCAGCTCTCTGCGGGGGCAGGGAACTTTTCTCAGGAGGACTTTTGTTCTTCTGCTGACTGGAGGTCATCAGGTCAGTTTCCTCTTTGAAAGTGAATGCTGCCGAGTTGAGGACATTCCTGTAGTTCTGCACCTGCCCACTGTACCTGGGTCCTCATGGCTAAACCCTTCGGAAGGTGTAATCTGAGTTCACACTGCCATCTAATGGGGAGCGTGCACCGTGGGGGCACGAAGGTTGTCAGCTACTGAAACTGTTGGTTCCTTAGTGAAATCACTTCACGTGTTACACATTAGACTCTGTGTTGCTTGCACTATCTGGTTAGTGAGTTCGAAGTGTGGATTTAGTCACTTAGAATATGCCTTGCTGTTAATCTATGACTTCACTTAGACAGTCAGACCTTAAGACCCAGTTACTCTGGACAGAGGGTTAAGTCTCCAGACTTCATGCTCCTTTGACACGGTGTTTCTGCTCTTCCTCATGCTGTGACTAAGACCATTAGCAGTTCTCTGCATTCTGAATCTCTCCCTCACTTTCTGTTTTTCTAGACTTACAGCTATGTATGTAGACATTTTTCATAAGCGTCTCCGGTTCTTTATTTGACAACACAAGTACTGGGGCTGTTTCTTTGACTGTAAAATGGGATTATATAACTCATCATGTTGTTAGGAGAATCAGATAAAATGGTTCTTAATGAAAGACTCTATTAAATATAGAGAACCAAGTATAAAGAATAAAGGTAACAGAGTAACGTTTTTGAGCATTTATTAAGTGTCAAAAACTGTTAAGCCTTCCACATGCATTATCTACTTTAATCCTCAGCATTTTCTTAAGAGGAAGATATGCTCTTATTATCCTCATGAATAAATGGAGCCTTGCTACTGCTACTGCTGCTAAGTCACTTCAGTCGTGTCCGACTCTGTGCGACCCCATAGACGGCAGCCCACCAGGCTCCCTCGTCCCTGGGATTCTCCAGGCAAGAACACTGGAGTGGGTTGCCATTTCCTTCTCCAAAAATGGAGACTTAGGGAGGTAAAATAATTTCCTCAAGGTTCTTCAGAAACTCTGTAAACCTGTGCGTGCTGCCCGAGCTGCCTCTGCGTCTGTGGGTGCTCCCCACAGGGCGTCGCTGCTTCCAGTGGTGTCACTCATTGTCAGCTTTCTAGGTGTTTGTGTCACAGATCTTATTTTGGGGTAGATTCAGGGTGCCTTCAGCTGTAAGTAATAGAAAACAAAAATTCATCGTGGTGTAAGCAAGGAAGATATTTATTTCTCATAATATACGAAGTCCAGAGATGGTGGGTTCCACGATTGGTTGAGTCAGGACCCAGAAGTGTCACTGAGCCGCGAGGAGCCTGGCTCTGCCATCCTCCGCCCGGGGCGGCACATATTTCTTCCTAGCTGCAGAGGGGCTGCAGATAAGGGACTGTCCATCAGCATCAGCTTTCCTTGAACTTGATCTAGACGTGTGCATAGAAGCGTGAGTGCTGTATAGATCTGCCTGGGTCAGCAACTGTCGTCAGCATCAGTGTGTCTTAAGCTAGCTCTCACATAGGTCTTTAACAGTGTTTTAACAGGTTGATTTTACTGTTTTTAATGTCAGTGTACCCAAATTTTGTCTATTGGATAGGAAACGATTTCATATTTGGACAGATTTCATGAAGTATCAACTCAGCCTCTTTAAGTTTTATATTCTTTTACTGATATAATTTCTGCATTATAACTAATTTTCTATCATATATATACAAAGTTTATACATACAGCTGAAGTTTATATGGCGTAGGAAGTATATTTTTCACGTGTACAGACTTAGACTCCGTAATGTCGCATGCATCATTGTAATGATTTGTGTCCATGTCTATTGCTGTTGGTTACGTCTTTGTAGTAATAGCACTCTAAACACATCTTAAGCCTTTTTCCTCCCTCAGAGGTAAATTTCCCCAGAAGGACTTAGAAATGCTGTTCCCTGGAATGAGTGCTGACTTTACAAGTGAGAACTTTTCCGCTGCCTGGTACCTAATTGAGAACCACTCCAACACGAGGTGAGGGCGCGGGCAGTGCCGTGTGGCTTCTTGGGGTGCAGCGCATCAGGCATGGAGGCGTGGGGTTAGCAGCCCTCTTGACCCTGGGTGCTTGTGAACACATCAGAGTATCTGGTCCTTATTTATAAAACGGGATCATTGATTCCAGGAGCCCTATTTCCTTCTACCCTGATGTTTCTGTATGTTTCGTTGTTTGGGCCACCTGGTAAAACTTGGGTCTTAGCTGTTGTCCTGTGTCTGCGTGTGACCCCTCCCTGCTCAGGTAACAGAGTTCTCAAGTACTGGTCTAAAACAAGGAAGACACCTCCTTCCTGACCAGAGAGCAAAGGAAGATGAGTTGTTTAACATTTTTCAAAGACTTGACTTAAAATCAGCAAAAAGTACACACGGGCCACGCACCCGGGTACAGTGCCCCTCTGTTCCTGCTGCTTGAGAGTCTGCCTGCCCTCTGGGCGACAGCAGGCCTGTGGCTCGCATGCAGGGCTAGCTAGAACACTCTCCTATAGTAGAAATGTTTGACTAAATGGCTTATTGCTTAAAATGTATATCCTTGAAACACCCCAACTTGTTAAAATACACTTTAGAAGAAATTCTTCCTTCACCTATTGGGATCAAAACCATCATAGAAAACAAGAAAAGTTGGTATATACTTGGAGTAAATTTGGCCTGGTAAATTTTTAGAGCAAATGTCTGAAGTCTTTCTTTGGGGAAGATGGTTCTGATTTCACATTATAGATGTGCTTTTCTGTTACCCTAAGTCAGGATTGATCTCTCGTCTCTGTGTAGTACCATCTTGGCACTCAAGAATATAGTCAACAATTTACAGCCAGATTTTCTTAGCTTTAGTGGAAATAAAACTTGTGAAATACAGAGACCAGCTGATTTTTCTCTGCTTGAGTTATAAAGATGAAGTAGTATGGTCTGTTCACTTAATGTGAATTTTGAGCTGACCCGCGTGATTCCTGTGAAATCACCATTAATGGTGGGGCCTGGCTGTGACGTGCACAGAGTGGACGTCCGGGGGGTCCTGCCACCCAGCCCTGTGTGGTCCAGGCCTCTGCATCTGGGAGATGCTCTTCAGAACTCCTTACCTGGCAAATGCTGTGTTGATTTGGGTCAAGTGTAAGCATATCTACGTGTATAGTTACTTCTCAGGGGTCCGACGCATGAGGCTGTACAAAGCTGTTGTACAGCTGCTGTGACTTTGGTGTTTGTAATGTGTAAAGGGTTAGACCTGGGTAAGAATTTGAAAGCGTGGTCTCATCTGATTACATACTGTATTAGTCTGTCTTTCCAGTGTAGCTTCAGTATTTTACAACTAACACATTGTCTTCTCGTGGCTTCTTCGTTTCACTTCAGTTTTGAACAACTCAAAATGGCGATCACCCACCTGAAGAGACAGGCTAACAAGAAGAGTGAGGGCAGCCTGGCGTACGTGAAAGGGGGGCTCAGTACTTTCTTTGAGGCACAGGACGCCCTCTCAGGTAGGTAACCCTCGGGCGTCTGCTGGGGCTTCCCTGTTGACTCCAGTCCTGAGCTTGCAGAGGGCTAGCAGGCTGTGGTCCTGGGGCTGTGTGCACAGCTGTTAAGTGGAGAGAATCTCCTCTTTGTGACTGAACGCTTTTCCCATGCATATAGTTCTGTGTTCCCAATTTATGGACGTGAAAGCAGGCTGAGGGGTTTGGGTCACCTGCCCATGAGGTGTGGGTCGGATGGAGTGAAGCTTGTGTCCTGGGATTGCGCTGCCTTGGCTCAAATTTTGGGTTTGGCTGTATGACCTGGTCAACTTATTTAATTTCACTGAGCCATGGTTTCCCCATCTGTGAAATAGAAGTAATGTTAGAACCTCGTCACTGGCTTCTTATTGGATGCACATCGTGTGTTAGAAACTTATTACGGTGCTCTGCTTAAGGTCATGTCTCAGTAATGTTTATCTTGCTATTTTTTATTACTTTAACTGTGTCACAGTTTTGAATTTCAAATTGTATTTTGGAGATTTACTTTGAAAATTTTCTTAATGATTCACTTGAAGAAACCAGATTTGCTTTTAAAACTTCCTCTCATCAGTAGGTAAAAGTTTTTACATATAAATTAATGATTTTCTGATAATTTATCAGAATCATTCAGACATATATAAATACTAGCAAAAAAACTGTAATGTAATTTGCCCATCCACAAATTGACGTGTTGGTAGATGTTGCTAGATATTTCTTGAGAACCTCCAGGGAAATATAGACGAGTAGAACATGAATAATATGTATTTTGCCATGTTATGTCCCACGGCTGAAATTAAATATTTTGAGGTTGATATATATCAAATAGTCGCATTTCTATTTTGTAGATGGTGAAACTGATAAGAATGACTTTCCTGTGGCCAAATACCAAACGTATTAGTAATTTAAGCCTTATTTTTCTTTTTTTTAATTCAGTCATCTTTAGTACTCAGCCTTCATGATCAGATGACTAAGTACATGTATTATGTACTATTTTAATAGCATTAAAGTACCGTGACTTCCCTGGTGGCTCAGAGGTTAAAACGTCTGCCTGCAATGCGGGAGACCTGGGTTCGATCCCTGGGTTGGGAAGATCCCTGGAGAAGGAAATGGCAACCCACTCCAGTATTCTTGCCTAGAGAATCCCATGGATGGAGGAGCCTGGTGGGCAACAGTCCACGGGGTCACAAAGAGTCGGACACGACTGAGCGACTTCACTTTCACTTTCACCGTGACTTAGACTGGTGTCTGCTGGTTACTTTGCAGAGTTTTTGTGTGTTTGTGCTTCTTTCTAGCAGTGAAAATAGAACCAGAGCTGTTTAAAAATGTCTTTTTTGATGTAATATTTTGCCACCCATTAAAATAGCCTACATTTTAACTTGGTGCTTTTTTTCTAGCTATCCATCAAAAACTAGAAGCGGATGGAACGGAAAAAGTAGAAGGATCCATGACGCAGAAATTGGAGAATGTTCTGAACAGTGAGTTTTGTCCTACTCCCCAAACTTATTTATGGGCTTTATAACAAGCTTTGATAGAGTTCTTGGACCTGGTTTCACAGAACAAGGCAGTTAAGTGGTATTTTGGTATTTATTTCTAAATAGCAGTGATTTAATGAGCATAGAGAGTAAAAATATTGAAAATGAATGTTCTCTTTCTGTTTGCATTTTATTTATGAGAAATCATCATTTGAGAGCAAACCAGTATGCTTCTTAAAAAGTAAAATTTGCTACCATAAAGGAGGCCAGTGCGTAAATGACATCATCAAAGGAAAAAAATTGCTGTGGCTGTAGCCAGGATCATCATTGACCAAGAACATAGAATAGCGTCTTCAAGCATCTGCCAGTGGTAACACAGTGATAACATCAGCTGTTGGAAGTCAGATACCGAGCTGTCTATTTGTTTATGCCATGCCTTTTTCCAAAACAAATTTAAGACAGCTGCATTCTTGAGTGTTTCTAACTCTGAGACATTTTGTAAGAATTGTAGGCCAAGAGAAACTGATACATGGAATTCAAGGCTCTTTCCACCTCCCCTTCTTTCTGCTGACATATGAAGTTCCAGCTACTTACCCTATAGATTTAGAAGAAACTCAGCAGATAAATCAGTCCCTGTTATAATATTAGTGGCTTGAAAGTAAACTGTTGTCTTCACAAATATAGTGAAACACTTGACAAGGAGCAGTGATGTCCAGGGGACTTTCCTGGTCGTCGAGTGTAAGCATGTAGAGGATACAACTTCACCAGGAAGTAGAGTCGAGAATAACTAAAATATTGAAGACCCCCAGCGTCGGCCCTTTAGTGATTCTATAATGTAGGACTGTGATAACAAGTCAGTTTTGCACTTCTATCTTAATTTAGTTCCATCAGCAGAAGTTTCTGGGCTTTTTTGTAATAATCTGTTCATAAACTTTGGGATCTCTGATAATAAGTGTTTTCTAGAAAGAAGTTTTAATTTGATATAGGCTTTCCTTGGTAGTAGAATTTGATTACTTCGATTTCATCTCAAAATTTATGAGTTTTACAACACTTTAAATATTTTTCTCTGTTTTTTTGTATTACTATCATTTTGCCTTGAGATTTTACCTCATTTCTTTTTCTTGTCTGAGTATCCAGTCACCAGCTTTGTTCAAATGAATATAGTCTGAATTCAGCCCAAATAAGCATTTACTAAAGCTGTTTCTGTATTAACAAAGTCAGACATTTTAAAGGGTTGGAAGGCTGTTTTCTACTTGGAGATGCTATTTTCCCTGGGGAAATTGCCATCAAACCATGATATCTGTTTAAAAAAAAAAATGATAGTAACTTTGAAAAGGTGATTTGTGAGAACAAGCTGGCTTAGTAAGTATCTCAATTTATCAGTAGAAGAAAATGGATATTTGTTAATGTTGGAAAAAATTAAGATCCGTTTCATGGTGAGGCCCAGTGTAGTGTATAACTTTTTTCTTTTCAGTAGTTTAGATAATTCTCCCTTGAGACTTGTGGTAGTAAAATTTGTAAGGGAAATTGTTTTACTTTTATTCCTTTATAAGCACAAACTTTTTCTAGAAATGTGTCCTTTTAAATTTCTGCTGAAAGTTTGCTCTTTTTTGAGTAAACTGGCTTAACATGAATGTCACTTCTTTGAGAAATCCTTTGAGATTCAGGACTTTCTGGGATAAACATTTTTTGTAGAATATATTCCTTTGTAACAGTCCCTTTTTCCTAGAAATATTTTTCTGTCAGCTGTATGTTGATGTTTGCTATTGTAGGATAAGTTTGTAGTTCAGGTGAGCTTGGCCAACTTTGGTACGGCTGATGGTGTCCAGTGTCATGCTGGGTCATGTGACTGGGGGCATGTGACTGCCGCCCTCAAGCAGGTCCCTGCCCAGAAAGTGGGACCTGATCACTGCTCTTGAGGAGCTGTGCAGAGATTATACAGCAGTGTGGGCACAGTCTGGGGCGTGATCACATGCTAACTTACATGTGCTTTTCCTGAGTTATTTTAAATGAAACTTCTTAAGATTTGGGAAATCCTTTTCACTTTAAGTTTCTGAAGGGTGACATTGGCCATAAGAAATTTAGTCCATTTTGTTCAGAATTTACCAGTTTTGAAACCTTTCATTGAAATGCTTGAAAACAGGTTCTCACTGATACATTTCTCATATTTGCTTTGGTATTTAATAATTCCTTCTTAATTTCAAAGCAGTGATGCAGTAATGACTGTTGATGTCTATAGATCCACATTCCTCTGTGTGTGTGGCCTGTTGCAGGAGTGTACAGCCACACAGTCCGGTACCACTTCTGTGTACAGTGATGACTGTTGATTTCTGTGGAATCCGCATTCCTCTCTGTGTCTGTTGTCTGTTCCAGGAGTGTACAGCCAGCAGCTTCTGTGGCAGTGGAGGTGTAGCTGTCGAGCACTTAAATCATGGCTAGTGTCACTGAGGAATGTAGTTTTTAATTTTAATTTCATCTGAAGTAGCCCCATGTGCCTGATGCTGCGGGTTAGATAGCGCCGGTTGCAGGGAGGGATGGTGTGGCCCAGGCGTCGTGGTCGCAGCTGTGACCAGACCTCGCAGGCGCTGCTGTGACCAGCCCGGCCAGGCGCTTCCGCACCCTACAGGTGCTGAGCCCTGCGGTTACTCTGGGAAGCTTGTTCTGTTATCTTCATTTTATTGATGAAAAAGCTGAGGCTCAGAAAGACGACATGCATTCCCTGAGTCACTTGCGTAGTGAGTGGCATTTGGGCCTGGAGATCTGGCTCCAAGTCTGTGCTGTAAACTGCAGACAGGCTCTGCTGGGTTGGAGCTCGTGGCTGTCAGCGCCCAGCATTCTCACCGCGTTGCGTCAGTGCTCACTTGGTTTCTGGCTGTCCACCCACCCATCGCTCACCAGTCACGGATGCCCAGCTGCCCTCGTGGTAGAGTCATGCTCAGACGCAGAGTGTGCCTGTGTGTGGCCTCCGCATCTCCCAGAGAGACACTCGCAGGAGGACGTGGTCCGCAGAGATGACCGTGAACCAGCACAGGGGAAGCGGGGTTCAGAGCCCATCAGCTGGGGTGTAGACAGGCACCAGTGGGGTGCTGTCACCATGTGGGAGCCCCAAGGAGCTCGGTGAGGGTGCGCATCCCCACAGAAACCAGGAGGGTATGATGAAGGACTCACCTGGGATGCTTGGGACACGGTGGACAGGTGTGGACACGAGGGTGATTGTCGGAGCGCAGAAAGGATGCCTGATACATGCTGCAGATTTTATGACGAGAAGAGAAGGCAGGCTGTCTTGATAATGTTGTTTACAAAGAAATTAAGCACTTGAATTTTCAGTGTTTCTAATATTTTATATTAATAGTGTACTAAATAAAAAGTAGTTTTACTGTTTTTTCTTTTTTTTTCGTTTCTAACCAACAGCAAGTTTTTAACATTTCAGCAAAAATTTTTAGAAGTCACAGAATAAGCGTCATCTTCCACTTGGTTGTTAGGATTGTTTGCTTGGCTCAGCTGCCCGATCCCTGATGCAGTCCTGCACGCGGCCCTGCGCTGCCCTGCCCTCTGTGGGCCCACGTGCGTCCCCGGTCAGGGGAGCCACTGCGGTTCAGTAAGCAGGAAATGAGGGGTAAGGTTGCAGGTCGAGGGGTCTGCTTGTGAGGAGCTTTCCATGCAATGTCGTGGAGTTTGTCTATTCTGAGGCTACTGGTGAGCCCCGGAAGGATTTTAAATAAAGCAGTCACACGGTGAACTTAAACATTCTGCCATTTGTTGAGAATGGACTGGAAGGAAGCTGGGTAGAAACAGAAGAGGAGCCAGGGAGATGCGTGAGTGGGGGCGTGAGGCTGGTGGGGGCTCAGCCTCAGGCGGGCTGGAGACGAGCGCTGGGTGACTCGGAGAGCCACCTTGTCAGCTGGTGTCACCCTGTGAAGTCTGCCTGTCTGTCCATTTCTGGAGTTTGTTAGGAGAAACAAGACACATGGCAGGTTGCTCAGTCTCTTTGTGTCGGAGTTTTGCCATGAGTTTAACTGTGTGTTGAAAAGTTTGCCTTAACTTTGGTTAGTTTTCCTGTTCCGGGGGTGAATAGCGTGATGGGTCGGGGAAGCCCTAGCTCCCCAGGCAGAGACGTGGGTCGCCATTGCCTGGGCTGTGCTCTGTGCCCGGTGCCAGTGCCCTGAGCAGGGTCACAGAGAGCTTGAGTCTGCTTTGATAGTCTTGAGGTGGCCAGGCACCTCAGAGTCACATGGTGTTTTCTGCGGGTGACAGTTGCTGGTGCAGGCTCAGGCTTTCCCATCATTGAGGGCCTAAGATCCGGGGGCAGTGCTGCAGTGACCCGTCTCCCCATCTTTTCCTCCTGCTCTGTTGAGAAGCAGTTGACACGGATATTGTGTAAGTTCAAAGCGCACAACGTGATGGCTGGATGACCATGTGTGATGCCATGTGTCACCCCCCGGTACTGCCGCCATGTGCAGTGCCGCATGTGATCTGTGGTGGGAGGGCGTGAGATTTTCTGCAGTGGAAGTGTTGTTTTCCCTACCTGGCTGCCGTGTAGTGGCGTTAGCTCTGTTCCTGAGGCTGCCCATCCACCCCCCCGGCCCCAGGCCGCCTGCCTCCAGGAGCTGGAGCCATGCAGTGTCCGCCTCTGGCTGCCTGCACTTGGAGCCCTCCAGGCCCGTGCCTGTCACCCTGTCTTAGGCCGAGGGACATGTCACTGCCCTGCCAGCCCAGCTGAGGCCTCTGTGCTTGCTGTCCATGCTGGGGGTGTCCGTCCCCGAGAGCAGGACACACTGTCCCTGCGAGGGGGAGGGACGGCCTTCAGTCCGGGCGGGCCTGGGGCTGCTATGTGCGATGGGACTGCTCCAGGGCGTCCTGCCTCAGCTCCGGGAGCCGGCCTGTCCTTTTCTTCTCAGTTGCCCCACAGAATGAAGACCTCAAGTGTGGCTGGTGAGCTGCTGCTGATTTTTATCTGCTGCCTCAATCTTGGCATCACTGCCTTCATTATTTTCTTACTGTATATAATCGTCCAGTTATCAGTTACGAGCTCCCAAAGTTATATTGTGAATGCAGTAAAGTTCACAACAGAATAATAATTTATGGGCAAAGTGTTTTATAAATTAAAATCATAATTTCATAACTTAAAATTTGTGTGTAAATTAAAATTTTGTGTATATTTCTGTATAATTATAATATGATAGCTTATAATTTCTGCCTCTGCGATTTCTGTATTAAATATTTATATTATTTAATTTTAAATGGATTTTCTACCTGTACTTGTTTTCATGCTTTTTAGGAGTGTTTAAAATTATGTTAGTATTGTTTTATTGTCTTCAAGATGAAAAAAATCTAATTTTGATGTTTTGTATTCCTTCATTGTAGAGAAAGTGCTTGAGGATTTAACATTCACAGCACACACCTAAGTAATCAGCCTTTAAAAATACTCAATCCTCATTCAGGAATCTGTTCATTTATGAAGCCTCAATTCATGAAGTCTGTTTCTAAATGATAAATGCTTAATAATAAGCATTCCAAGAAAAGTACTTTTAACTTTAATCAGATTTCCAATATTCATTTACTCTTCATTATATGATTTGGTGGCAATAAGGGAATATATATATTTTTCTCATAGTAGAAATTTAGTATTGTACGTTAAATAATGTGGTGAAAATAGCTATACTGACAAAACAAAGTTTTTATATCAGGCCTTTAAAATTTCAACAGAATTTAAACATTATTTAGATAAAACAATTATGTTACAAAGACGACTTTTAACACACTCAGGCCACCCACAGTGTGGACTAGAGAAAGCGGCATGCCAGCCACCCAGCGAGACTGAGGTCATTTTCTTCATCTTTGCTTAAAGTATAGTCACTAGACCAGATAATGTAGAAACTTTATATGAACAGTGATCAAACAGCCGAAAAGAGTATCCTTTTTCTCCACTTTCCTTGTGACTAATTAAAAATAATTCACAAGTTGAAAAAGCTTAAGTATTTTTATATACAGTAAATTTTGTTTTAGAGAAACTTTTGTTAGTGATTCATATAATTTGAGGCCTTTAAGGTAAAAAAATACATATGTATATATGTAAATATAAAATGTCCAGTTTGTGTATCATTTTAAGAAATGTTAAGCTGATTTAAGAAATGTTCATTAATGATAGTGTGTTAACATTTGATATTTTAAATTGCTTATGTGGTTTTTCTGCCTGCTGCATAGATAATCTTACACAGAATAGGGTTAGGTCTAAAATACTTCTTTTGAATAACTTTTCTGAAAAATTTTTCTTCCTTTTTTTTTAATTACTATGAATATATAGATACTGAATCCAGAGAATTAACTAGTGTACTTGTGTGTGCACACATCATGTCTGTGTGTGTATTTTAACCTATTATCTGAATTAATGAAATAACCTAAGGGTCCATAATGCTGTAAAACTTAAAAGAAGCTAAAATAAATGTAGATTCACATCAGAGAACTTATTTGGGCCTGGTAAGTATGGTTATTCTTAATTGGATACCATTAATTGGTATACACATATGAAAAGACTTAGCAAGCAAGATGGAAATTGTGCTTAAGCAAACTGTAAAAAATTAAAAAAAACTCCAATATAATTGACTTTTAGAAAAGTCTGCTGAGTTATAATATCAAGTATAATAGCAGTCTAACATTTTGTTTCTTTTGTCCAGTTGCACGTTTTATGACTAAAATTAGTTTTTATCTAAATTTCTTTTTCTCCTTTTAAAACAGGAGCAAGTAACACTGCAGATACATTATTTCAAGAAGTCTTAGGTCGAAAGGACAAGGCAGATTCCACTAGAAATGCACTCAATGTGCTCCAGCGATTCAAGTTTCTTTTCAACCTCCCTCTAAATATTGAAAGGAACATCCAGAAGGTACAGTGCCTGTTCATGTGCCTGTGGGCGCAGATGTCTTACATTTTAGAGTTGTGAAGATGTTTTTTATCTTAACCAAATTAATTAAACTTTACTGACAATCTCCAAAATGTTTCTTTATTTTAAAGGGTGATTATGATGTGGTTATTAATGATTATGAAAAGGCCAAGTCACTTTTTGGGAAAACAGAGGTGCAAGTTTTCAAGAAATGTAAGATTTATTACTTTAAGATTTTTTACTTTGCCTTTATAGGAAAATTGTGAAATGGATTTTGCAAAGAATGTTAACATGCATTTTAGCTTTTGTTTATATGGTGCCCCTTTTCAAGTGTAAGATGGGTACTTCAGAAGTAGCTTAGTGGAGTTTCTTAGTGACCTGGAGAGAGAACTACAGGGCGGGTGGACATCCTTTGATGCTTGATAATTGTGATGCTACTTAGGTCTTTTTTACTGGAAAGAATTGTTACAGGTATTTTACAGAAATGGAAATCTACATTTTATTCTTCCCTCTTTAGAAAGACTAATAATATATTTATGAATTCTAACCCTACTTTAAGCAAATTTTGAAATTATCTCTATGGTAGAGTTACAGAAAATAAAGCCTAAAATGCCTTATTAACTGGGAGAACTATCACAGGACTTGATTAAATTTGTAAAGAAATCCAAAAGGACCCAGAAAAGTTTATTTTTATTGTGATAAATTTACAGTGTGTGTGTGTGTGTGTGTGCGCGCGCGCACGCACAGGCTCTCACACTGCACACCAGTGAGTTTGACAGGTACACACACCCTGTAACCCGAACCCTGCAGGGAATGTTTTCATCGCTGGGGAAGTTCCCCTCCTGCCTCTTCTCAGTCAGCCCCTCCATCCGCACAGCCAGTCTGCTTTCCATACTTTGATTTTAAACTTTCATTCTGTAAATCATGTAATTATTTCCTTTTTAATTAGATTATGCTGAAGTAGAAACACGGATTGAAGCTTTAAGAGAATTACTTCTGGAGAAGTTGCTTGAGACACCATCAACTTTACATGACCAGAAACGTTATATAAGGTAAACCTTCTGTGAGAGTTTTAACGAATCACATGTATCTGGGTGATGCTGCACACGTCCTGTTGCTCTTACAGAGACTCGGGGAGACTGGGAGAGTGATGAGACGGCAGAAGGGAAGACAGGCAGCAGAAGTGTGGGGACCCATGTAGGACACCAGGTCTTGTGTGTACTCAGAGACTGGGGAGCAGTCACCCTTTAAAGGCAAGAGAATCCTGCCAGTTTGGGTGAAGGGAAAGCGGCCTCATTGCCCTTCTCCTGTCCACAGGATCTAGCCTGGCTGGGGGGCTGCTCCCTGACCGGCTTCGAGGGTGGCGTTGTCCCACGGGGCTCCAGTGCTGCAGGTGGGGCAGGGCTCAACAGCTGAGGGTTCTGAAAGCTTCCAGGCTTGAAAAGGAGGTGGGGATGCTGACTTGGAAAGGACGGCAGTAGCAGCAGAAGCGTGGGCCCCATGGTGTGGTGGGAACCGTGTTGCTCAAGAGGGAGGGAGTTTTAACGTGGGCTGGCGTGGGGAGCTGGGGTGCCGGCTGCCCCCCAACAAGCCACGCGGTCGCTGCGTGGCACCTGGTCACACTTGCTCCACAGGTGGGGGGCCTCTGGCTGTCTGCCTTCACAGCCTGTCTGTGCTTTTCTCTAAGTGTCCCCAGAAGAAAGCACACACAGGAATTTTTCTGGCTTGTAGAATCATAGAAATTTAATGCTGCTAATTAACTGTGTGTTGTTATCCAACTGCCTTTTTTTTTTTTTTTTAACATGTAAAGTAATAGAGTTCCAGGAAGGTTAATCTGTCATCTAGGATACAAAGCTGTTTAGCGTCTTGTCTGTGTTCTGCCATGCTGCTTAACTAATAATTACAGTTATTCTGTTACATCTCTTGGTAGGAAAATGATGTTAAACCTTATCGATCGAGTGCAGGATTTCTTTATGTAGTGAATTGCCGTTGTGTGATAACTCATGCAGTTTCCATGACCGGTTAACCTACTGGATACCATTTAAAAGATAGTAATATTAAAAAAGTTTCTTTTAAATGGCCTATTGCTTTATTCCCTGTCCTTTCAAAAGGAAAAGAACAAGAATGTCACTGAAAATGTCAAGTAATTTATTTACTTTTTAATCTTTATTTTTGACACTTTGAAACTACATGGAGCAATTTATCATCCTTTTTTAAATTAAGGATTTAGTTATTAAAGAATAGGAAAAACATCACAACCAGGCCAAACATCTGTTGGAGTTTGGAATCTATGATGAGCCACCCTGTGAGCACCAGGTTGGGGGGAGCCCTCAACTTTATCGCCAGCAGGGCTGCGCGTCTGAGCCCCACACACTGGGAGCTGTGCACGGCGTGAGCATGGGGCTCTCCCCTGTTGCCGTGCGGTCGTTCAGTGCTGACTCTGGTTCGAGGCGTTCTCACAATTTCTTCTCTCCATACTCTGCTGCTGCTAGCAGCTTGATCGAGAAGCAGAGTACCCTGTAGCAATACTTCTTTCCATATCAGTGTGATTCTTTCCTTGGTCATTGTTAAAAATCATGTCTAAGTATGCCTAACGGCTCTAACTCTTAAATTTTAAAATTTGAGTCTATGCTCACCATAATTAACATTCCTTACCTTTTCCCCACTAAAAAGCCTTTTTAAAAAGTATTCTTTGGTAACGAAGTTTAAAAGGAAGTAGCAATAATCTGTATCGTATTCTAAGCCAAGATTTTTGAAATGTAGTTTACAGTCTTTAATGTACATCCTAAAAGAAAAGTTACTGGATTAAGTCATTTAACCAGGGGAAAGCCTTAACACAAGTTGTACTTTTGAACTGAAACACTAGAGTTTCTGAGACAACAAATTTATCTTTCTTTATAAAACTCTTTTGTGTAATACCCATTAACAAGATGGTAGAAAGAGGATTATTCTTAAATTTTGGAAGGACTGAAGGGCCTTACAGTTTGAGGGGGTGCTGAGCAGAGGGACGTCTTGATCGCCTAGCTGTGCTGCTCTGTGCGTGCGTCAGAGAGGAAGGCGGGCGCGGGGCGGGGGTGCTGCGTTTACTGCTGGTGTGGCTCCAAGGGTGCTGTGTGAGTCCAGGCGTCTGGAGGAGGTGCTGCAGGAGCCCTGGGGGCACACACAGCTTCTCCTGCCTGAGGCGAAGCTCCAGCAGACAGTCCACAGGCTCAGCACAATGGGCTCCAGGCCCCTGTGAGTGGGGCCAGGATTGCGCCCCCTCCTGGAAAACCACCGCCTGGTTCGTCCTGGAGCGGGGCAGGGGTTGTTCCCGAATGCCAGGTCTTGTTTATCACTGACTTGCTTCTCCTCTGGTTAGCTGCTGGCTGAGAAGCCTGAGTAAGGAAGTGCTTGCTGCTGGAGGGCCCGGGAGAGACGCCCAGTTGTGTCCCTGCGAGAGGCCATGCTTGTGACTGTGACTAGTGACTGTGTGTTCTTAGACGAAACTTCAGCCCCAAGACAGTAGACAGCTTACGGTTTGTAGTAATTTTAAGACAGCAAGTCCAGCTTTTGGAGTTGATTTAATTTGCTTTAAGTTGTTATATTTACGTATTTCATGAGGGCTAAGTTTTGAATAATACTTGTCAATTTTTCAGCAGAAATCTACTTCAGTTGTCTATCTGGGTTGGAAATTTTCACAGACAAATAAGACTTTAAATATTTTTCAACCTATTTTAAAACCAAGAAAAATGCCCACCTCTACTGTATATTTTGAGGAATATCTTCTCACGAATCAGAGTTTAGGCTTACAGGTCAGTGTTTGCTGTCACCAGACCTCTGTGATGTGGTCCAAAGTCTCAGCTGCCCTGTTCGGAGCATAAAGAAAGCAGGGTCACACTGCCATCTGGTGGCCGTGAGTTTCAGACCAGAGAAGAAGGTCGTCTGGCGGAGACTCTGCTGGCGTTTCCTGTGTGGCCGAGAGCTGAGCAGGCGCATTCTGATCAGGACACTGCACGCTGTCTCTGTCATCTTGGTTGTCTTTTTATAAAGTCCTAGCGTTTTAAAATGTACTTTTATTGTTAATTGCATGCAAAGAAGTTTAAATATGTTTCATTTAGAACTGAATATTAAAGAGTAAGTATTGATGAATGCTTTACTAGTTGACGAGAGTTTTAAGTATCCCTAAAAGCCGTGACTTTAAGATACACTGGCTTTCGTTTTGACCTTATGGCTGTGCAGCAGAAGCTGACTCGGTCAGCCATTGCCTTGCCGTTTCAGGTACCTGTCCGACCTCCACGCGCCTGGCGACCCTGCGTGGCAGTGCATCGGGGCCCAGCACCGGTGGATCCTCCAGCTCATGCACGGCTGCCGGGAGGGCTGCGTGCGGGACCTCAAAGGCAAGGCCCTCCCCTGGTCGCTCGACACGCTCTGGGGGCACTTGGCTGAGGAGGGGCTCATGTTCCCGTGCCTGTGCCTGTGCCACCTTCCCCACCCCAACCCCCACCTTGAGCACCCTCCCTGAGCCAGGGACTGAGAGGCATGGGGTAAGCCTCAGCACGCCTGTCTCGTGCGGTCTGGCTGCATGGACAGAGCTTTGGGCAGCGGACAGTAACTCCAGCAGAAGTGACGCGGCGTGTAGGGATGGTACCTGTGTCCGTCAGCAGAAGCGTGCACTCGTCACTCCGTCAGCTGCCTGTTGGGCTCTTCTGCACACGAGGCCCTGAGCCAAGTCCAGGGGCGCAGACATGGGCCCTGCCCTCCCCTCTCGGTGACGCTGGGTTTGGGAGGAGAGTGAGGCAGTGTGGGAGCGAGGCTGGCGCAGAAGGGAGGCCGCGGGTGTTTGTGACAGCCTGTCGTGGGTTAGCTGGCTTGGATTTGAGTGTTCTCTAGTTGCGAATCAGTTTTTTTCTATTCTTAATGTTTAGGAAAACCCAAATATCTCTTTCCTGATGCCATATCCAAACTCCTGTTGTGCCATTAATTATTTTAACAAGTTTTAACAAGTGAAAACACAAGCAGCACGCATAGTCTGAGGTCGATGTGGATGTCTGGAGGCCTCAGTTTCTTGTGCTTGGAGTCTGCTCAGTTGGGCAGGCTCTCGCCCCGGGCTGCCTGACACAGTCCCCTGGTGTTTCTGAAGACTGTCGCTCTCGGCCTCCTCCCCTCCCCTCCCACTGTGTTAGACTCTCTCCTGGTGGTGCCCACACGCCAGTGGCTTTAAAGCTTCCAGGTGGTGGTGCAGCAGGCTTGGCAGGCAGTGCGGTGGGTGCGTGCTCAGGGCTGAAGTGCTGTGCTGAGCGGACCCAGGTGGTCTCCAGCCTCTCGGAGCTTGTCCTCTGGTGAGAGAGAAGTGGTTTAAAAAGCCACATGGGTGTTTATTTGTCACGTAAGTATAGTTGTGAGAGGTATTCCGAAGTGGGGAGTACAGAGCTCTGCCTCAGCCTGGTTAACCGGAGGCCCCGGAGTCTTCCTGGAGGAGGTGCTGTTGCCACTGAGCCTCCAGGAGGAGTGTGGTTTTCCAGGGAAAGGCCGCTGAAAGGTGGTCAGATGGCCCGGGGTACAGACAGGGCTGTGGTCTGTCAGAAGGCTTCCCTGCTCAGGCTTGTAAGAAACAATCTGGCTGCACGTTTAGTTTTGAAAATATTCAAATTTCTGGAAAACGTGTCTACTTTATAAAGACCGCACAGGAAATTTCATGCTCATTACATCCATACCTGAAAGCTCTGATACTCAATATCCCATCACTAGTCTGGGTCCTTCTTGGAGGTAAATGGAGATGCACCCTTACCTGGTGGAGTCCTTCCTTGTCATCTGGATGCTTCGTGCTGCTAAACTCACTCACCCACCACTGCCGAGAGGCAGCATCTCCGGGAAAAAAGACATTGGCTTCTGTGTGACTGGAGACCTGCCTTTTTATTTACTCTGACCAAGCCTGTTGTAGAGGTTGTTCCTTGCTGGCGGCATGGTTGAAGGAATGTGCGTTGACTGGAACCTCTTGTTAGTGATGAGGTTTAGGTAAACTTATTTCCATAAGTTGGTCTTTTTGATTGAAAAGTGCAACATAACAGTTTATAGCTCTTTGAACTTACTCCATAAATTTCATGACAATGCAGTATAAGTTTCCTAAATCCATTAGCCAGATGTTTATAGATTATGATCTTAACTGTCTTTTGACGTTCAGAAGAACATCCTGAGCCATACCCACCTGTTGTCAGCAACACAGCTAACAAAAACAATATAGACAGTCCTAACAAGTCCATACTCTTTAATTGCAAATCTGGTGTATTCTTTGAGCTCACATCAGAAGGAGTTTATTATTTTGGAGAATTCCAAACCTATTTAGGAGCACTAAGGGTGACCCCATGACCTCTTCTGTGTCTGCCCAGTTTAGACAGTTATCTGCTCACAACCCGTCTCATTGTACCTACAGCTCCTCCCTCACCCTGAATTGCTTTTGAAGCAGGTCACTTCATTTCATTTATAGTTATTTCAATATGTGATTTTCAAAGATAAACATGCTTTGTGAAAACTATATCACTTGAACTTCTTGAAAGCTATTATCATTACTTGAAGTGTTATCAGTACTTTCTTGATATCAAGCATTCAGTTAACTGTCAATTTCAAAAGCAGTTTAATATGTCCAGTAGCTCTTGAAGTACATAGATACTGTGACTTTTTAATCGATGGTCAGTGCAAAGGCAGACGATGGCAGTGCGGAGGCGTCACGCAGATGGAGACAGAACTTGTATTTCTTACGAGAATTAGCCATTGGTGACGTAGCGTCCACCGTGGCCAGTTGGCCCCTAGATGCTTTCCTGGTTGTCGTCATCAGCGTGTCTGTCCCTGGGCATGTTAGCTCTGCACTGTGCTCCTGTCTGCTGTGTGCAGGTGTGTAGTGATGTAGTGAAGGCATGTGTGTATGGTTCAGTTCAGTTCAGTTGCTCAGTTGTGTCCAACTCTTTGCAACCCCACGAACCGCAGCACGCCAGGCGTCCCTGTCCATCAGCAGCTCCCGGAGTCCACCCAGACCCATGTCCATTGTGTCGGTGATGCCATCCAGCCATCTCATCCTCTGTCGTCCCCTTCTCCTCCTGCCCTCAATCTTTCCCAGCATCAGGGTCTTTTCAAATGAGTCAGCTCTCCGCATCAGGTGGCCAAAGTATTGGAGTTTCAGCTTCAACATCAGTCCCTCCAATGAATACCCAGGACTAATCTCCTTTAGTATGGACTGGTTGGACCTCCTTGCAGTCCAAGGGACTCTGAAGAGTCTTCTCCAACACCACAGTTCAAAAGCATCAGTTCTTCTGCGCTCAGCTTTCTTTATAGTCCAACTCTCACATCCATAGATGACTACTGGAAAAACCATAGCCTTGACTAGACGGACCTTTGTTGGCAAAGTAATATCTCTGGTTTGTAGTATGCTGTCTAGGTTGGTCATAACTTTTCTTCCAAGAAGCAAGCGTCTTTTAATTTCATGGCTGCAATCACCATCCACAGTGATTTTGGAGCCCAGAAAAATAAAGTCAGCCACTGTTGCCACTGTTTCCCCATCTATTTGCCATGAAGTGATGGGACCAGATGCCATGATCTTAGTTTTCTGAATGTTGAGCTTTAAGCCACCTTCTTCACTGTCCTCTTTCACTTTCATCAAGAGGCTCTTTAGTTCTTCACTTTCTGCCATAAGGGTGATGTCATCTGCATATCTGAGGTTATTGTGTTTGTAGGTGGATGTTTATATAAAATATTGGCTTTAGTTATAAGTTTGCTTGGAATAACTTTAGTTTTTGTTGTTGTTGTTAATTCACAACCAGTTGTTCTGATGGACTCCCGGTTTACAGATATCCTAGTTATGTGTAACAGAAATGAGGTCAGTACGGGGCAGGATTCCTAAATATCATTTGGACTTTCTGTTGGCATCCTCTCATAATTACAACCTTGTGGGTCTGGTAGAAACCTGGGAAACTGTCTGGTTCAGACATGACTTGGGTCTACATTTTGCATATGAGGGAACTGCCTCAGAGGAGCCGCATGACTGCTCAGCTTCTCTCAGTCGGGCACACAGTGCCATGGACCTCTGTTCTGTTGCTGAAGCTAATGTTCCATCAGATGGGTTTCTGGACACAATGAGCTAATGGCGTGGTGGTGGCAGTGCCTGCGTCTCTTCCGGCACGTCTCATTTCTTGTGAATCTTCTTCACTTTCATTCAGGTCCTCTCAGGAACCTGTTTTCAAAACAAAGGCTTGTTGGGTTCTGAATCTAAAGAATGGATTGTGAGTTCTGTTGTGACATCTGCACTTGGACTTGAACACCAAAGAAGAGAAATTGATTCACCCACCCCAGGCAGAAGGGTTACGACCTGAGACAGTGTTTGTGATGTGAAACTACAGTTTTAAAAGATAGAGTGTAAATACTTCAGACAGGAGAAGATGTCTTTGTAAGTAAAGCTGGTTTTTATGCATTAATTTAAGGAACCTAATATAATTTTTTAAAAGTTTTACATGGTGGTTTGTGTTAAAAATGCCAATTGTATTTGTCTTGTGGTCTTCAAGAAAAGCTCATGAGCAGAGATGGTGGCAGATTTTCTGAGCCAGGGAGACCTGGTGTGCTGCAGTCCGTCGGGTCGCAGAGAGTCAAACATGACCGGGCTGAGCCAAGTCCTCCGTAAAAGCTGTGTTTTTCTAGGACAGGTTGTTTGCATATGAAGCTTTGTCCGCAGAGGTAGGTCCCAGGGTGCTATTCTTGTGGACGCTGCAGCAGCACCTTCTCTGGATGCCAGTTTTATGGTCATAGCACAGACCAGCCTGGTGAGTGGTGCCTGATGGTACACACCAGGACTCAGACAGGCGGTGACCGCGGCCCCTCAGCACGGCCAGCCGGGCACCCAGGAGCGCGTTGCTGCTCCTCGTGGCCTGCCTCTGTAGCCCACATGCTATCTTTTGGCTTTTCTAAGGGGAGACAAAGATGGGGAAAGAGCAAGAATAAAGATCGGCATTAAAGAATTCATCTTTAAAGCGTAAATGCCTGTGGACGAATCTGTTTTCTTCCAGCCTGAGGTAGTTAACTGTTCGGCTTCTCTTCCAAAACTTTTACCACCTTATAAGAAGTGTCATTTGTCTCTTAAAATTCCTATGAAATAGGGCCAAAATGAGACTAAATCTTCAGGTTTCCTGTCAGGAAAAGCCTTTGGTTTAACCCCCTACCGACATTCTCAAACAGGATTTTTAAAGGTAGCCTTCAAAGGCATTTTTTCCATTGTTCTGAAAACAAGTTTAAGTCTTAAAATACACGCTGACTCTTACCTAGTAACTCCAGGCAGCATCAGTCTGCTGTGGCCTTAGGACTTCCCAGCGACGTGGTGGGGCAGAGGCGGACCAGCGCTTCCAGAGCAGGTAGAAGCAGGAGCTTCTCGTGCACAGTCACACGGCAGGAGGAAGACTCTTCTGGGTGGCTCGGGTTCTCTTTGGAAATGTAGACTGATACGTCACACGGGAAAGGTTTGATCTGAACCATCACAGTATGGATCTGTTATAAAGGGAAAATATTAAGCATAGGCAGGCAAGCAAGCAATTGCTCAGTTGTGTCTGACTCTTTGCGATCCCATGGACTGTAGTCTACCAGGCTTCTCTGTCCATGGGATTTTCCAGTCAAGAGTACTGGAGTGGGTTGCCATTTCCTTCTCAGGGGATTAAGCATAGAGGCTGTGCTAACTATCTCCTCTTTTAAATATTTCAGACATTGACCAGATTATTAAGCTAATTATTTGCTGAAATAAAAATATTTGTTTATCCAATTGTCTTAAAATATAAAAAGGCTGTATTTTTCAACTGAAGCTCACCAAAATACATGCATAAATTATATTTCAAATTTATGTGCAGTTTTGTGAATGGATGCAGTATAACTAAACTTTTTTTTCTTGATATTTAAAAAATACAGCTGGGACCTTTATGTAGACAATCAGTGGGGTTACTAAATTTAATTCTAGTGTTTCCATAACGTAGGTTCAGGTGGCTCCTGGGCAGCTGGTTAGGTGTAGCCTCCACTAGGAGACTTGGTACAGATTCCTCAAGTCTTCTACAAAACTACAAAAACAGCTCTGTGCTTAAAAAGACAGTAAACGTCTTAAAAAGACAGTAAACATCTTTTTATACGTATATTAGATACGTTAATAAAATAAGTTTTATTTTCAGTTCAGTTCAGTCGCTCAGTCATGTCCAACTCTTCGCAACCCCATGAATCGCAGCACGCCAGGCCTCCCTGTCCGTCACCAACTCCCAGAGTTCACTCAGACTCACGTCCATCGAGTCAGTGATGCCATCCAGCCATCTTATCCTCTGTCGTCCCCTTCTCCTCCTGCCCCCAATCCCTCCCAGCATCAGAGTCTTTTCTAATGAGTCAACTCTTTGCATGAGGTGGCCAAAGTACTGGAGTTTCAGCTTCAGCATCATTCCCTCCAAAGAAATCCCAGGGCTGATCTCCTTCAGAATGGACTGGTTGGATCTCCTTGCAGTCCAAGGGACTCTCAAGGGTCTTCTCCAACACCACACTTCAAAAGCATCAATTCTTCGGTGCTCAGCCTTCTTCACAGTCCACCTCTCACATCCATACATGACCACAGGAAAAACCATAGCCTTGACTAGACAGACCTTTGTTGGCAAAGTAATGTCTTTGCTTTTGAATATGCTATCCAGGTTGGTCATAACTTTCCTTCCAAGGAGTAAGCGTCTTTCAATTTCATGGCTGCAGTCACCATCTGTAGTGATTTTGGAGCCAAAAAAAAATAAAGTCTGACACTGTTTCCACTGTTTCCCCATCTATTTCCCATGAAGTGATGGGACCGGATGCCATGATCTTCATTTTCTGAATGTTGAGCTTTAAGCCAACTTTTTCACTCTCCACTTTCACTTTCATCAAGAGGCTTTTTAGTTCCCCTTCACTTTCTGCCATAAGGGTGGTGTCATCTGCATATCTGAGGTTATTGATATTTCTCCCGGCAATTTTGATTTCAGCTTGTGTTTCTTCTGGTCCAGCGTTTCTCATGATGTACTCTGCATATAAGTTAAATAAGCAGGGTGACAATATACAGCCTTGACGAACTCCTTTTCCTATTTGGAACCAGTCTGTTGTTCCATGTCCAGTTCTAACTGTTGCTTCCTGACCTGCATACAGATTTCTCAAGAGGCAGGTCAGGTGGTCTGGTATTCCCATCTCTTGCAGAATTTTCCACAGTTTATTGTGATCCACACAGTCAAAGGCTTTGGCATAGTCAATAAAGCAGAAATAGATGTTTTTCTGGAACTGTCTTGCTTTTTCCATGATCCAGCGGATGTTGGCAATTTGATCTCTGTTTCCTCTGCCTTTTCTAAAACCTGTTGAACATCAGGAAGTTCACAGTTCAAGTATTGCTGAAGCCTGGCTTGGAGAATTTTTAGCATGACTTTACTAGCGTGTGAGATGAGTGCAATTGTGCAGTAGTTTGAGCATTCTTTGGCATTGCCTTTCTTTGGGATTGGAATGAAAACTGAGCTTTTCCAGTCCTGTGGCCACTGCTGAGTTTTCCAAATTTGCTGGCATATTGAGTGCAGCACTTTCACAGCATCATCTTTCAGGATTTGAAATAACTCAACTGGAATTCCATCACCTCCACTAGCTTTGTTCGTAGTGATGCTTTCTAAGGCCCACTTGACTTCACATTCCAGGATGTCTGGCTCTAGGTCAGTGATCACACCATCGTGATTATCTTGGTCGTGAAGCTCTTTTTTGTACAGTTCTTCTGTGTATTCTTGCCACCTCTTGTTAATATCTCCTGCTTCTGTTAGGTCCATACCATTTCTGTCCTTTATCGAGCCCATCTTTGCATGAAATGTTCCCTTGGTATCTCTAATTTTCTTGAAGAGATCTCTAGTCTTTCCCATTCTGTTGTTTTCCTCTATTTCTTTGCATGGATCACTGAGGAAGGCTTTCTTTTCTTGCTATTCTTTGGAACTCTGCATTCAAATGGGTATATCTTTCCTTTTCTCCTTTGCTTTTTGCTTCTCTTCTTTTCACAGCTATTTGTAAGACTCCTGCTCTTGTTTTTGTTGACTGTATAGAGCTTCTCCATCTTTGGCTGCAAAGAATATAATCAATCTGATTTCGGTGTTGACTATCTGGTGATGTCCATGTATAGAGTCTTCTCTTGTGTTGTTGGAAGAGAGTGTTTGCTATGACCAGTGCATTTTCTTGGCAAAACTCTATATTAGTCTTTGCCCTGCTTCATTCCATATTCCAAGGCCAAATTTGCCTGTTACTCCTTGTTACTTCTTGACTTCCTACTTTTGCATTCCAGTCCCCTATAATGAAAAGGACATCTTTTTTGGGTGTTAGTTCTAAAAGGTTTTGTAGGTCTTCATAGAACCGTTCAACTTCAGCTTCTTCAGTGTTACTGGTTGGGGCATAGACTTGGATTACTGTGATATTGAATGGTTTGCCTTGGAAACGAGCAGAGATCATTCTGTTGTTTTTGAGATTGCATCCAAGTACTGCATTTTGGACTCTTTTGTTGACCATGATGGCTACTCCATTTCTTCTGAGGGGTTCCTGCCTGCAATAGTAGATATAATGGTCATCTGAGTTAATTTCACCCATTCCAGTCCATTTTAGTTCGCTGATTCCTAGAATGTCGACATTCACTCTTGCCATCTCTTGTTTGACCACTTCGAATTTGCCTTGATTCATGGACCTGACATTCCAGGTTCCTATGCAATATTGCTCTTTACAGCATCAAACCTTGCTTCTATCACCAGTCACATCCACAGCTGGGTATTGTTTTTGCTTTGGCTCCATCCCTTCATTCTTTCTGGAGTTATTTCTCCACTGATCTCCAGTAGCATATTGGACCCCTACTGACCTGGGGAGTTCCTCTTTCAGTATCCTGTCATTTTGCCTTTTCATACATGGGGTTCATGGGGTTCTCAAGGCAAGAATACTGAAGTGGTTTGCCATTCCCTTCTCCAGTGGACCACATTCTGTCAGATCTCTCCACCATGACCCGCCCGTCTTGGGTTGCCGCACAGGCATGGCTTAGTTTCACTGAGTTAGACAAGGCTGTGGTCCTAGTGTGATTAGATTGACTAGTTTTCCTTGAGTATGGTTTCAGTGTGTCTGCCCTCTGATGCCCTCTTGCAACACCTACCATCTTACTTGGGTTTCTCTTACCTTGGGCATGGGGTATCTTCATGGCTGCTCCAGCAAGGCACAGCCACTGCTCCTTACCTTGGACAAGGGGTATCTCCTCACCACGGCCCTTCCTGGCCTTCAACGTGGATGGCTCCTCTAGGCCGTAAATTTTATTTTAAAGCTGTTATAATGAGGATATATATTAGGAAGTTTCTAAAGTTTATTTTTTGGAGATTTAAAAAAACAGTTTCTCTCCTGAATGTTTTTCACATTGTTGATCACGGTGTTGATTTAAAGAGAAAAGGCAAGTCCCGGTGGGCAGTGCTGGTCGTGTTTCCCCCAACCCGAGTCCTGCGTGGCTGTGCCCTCCTTGCTCGCCCTTGCTTCAGTGGCTTTAGAAGAGGCAGTGCTTCCAGACTCTTGTAGTAGGATTTTATTCGCTCTCTTTGAGATTTGTAAGCCATAGAGGATATACAGAAGAAAGTAGATCCAGGAGAGAGGGATCGGGGAACAGTGCCAGGTGTGACTGCAGTGGGGCCTGGTCGTCCTTTCGCTTTTGTCCTTCTTCAGGAGGAGGTATCGAGATGATGTTCAGGGTGCTGTGAATCTGATTCACGGTGCGTCCCGTTAGAATTGCTGCTGTTGCGGGTCAGCAGTGCAAGTTTATTTAAGCCCTTTTCGTACTAGATGCAGCTCAGCAGTGTTTTACACGATTGTGCATTTGTTTCTTAATCTAATTTGAAAAGACAAAATTAGCTTCCAAATTAAAATGGAGACTAGTGATAAGTACACTGGCATTTGAACATCTGATTTACTGTTGAAACAGTGTAGCATTCACTTGCGGCCCTGTCAGTGACACGTCAGCTTCTGGGATGTTCACAGTGTGGGCTGGGAAGGACCCAGGCCGGGCAGCTGGCAGCGGGAAGAGAAATGGGAAGCCAGGTCCCACAGCCCAGAAACAGAAATCGTGGATTCAGAGGCTTAACGGGAGCAAGCAGAGCTTTCTGCTGCAAGTCTGCTCACTAGACCCTGTGCCTTCCTTTCCCAGCCAAGCTGCTTTTCAAAAAATGAGTTTTCATCCTGGTTTTTATGTTTATGATCCCCCGCCTCTGTTTTCCAGACATTAATTCTAAAATGATACCTAAGTTTTGTGTCTGTACTAAGCCAGAGTAACAGATTTAATCCTCCAAATCTGTATGGTGGGAGTGACTTTTAAAAGTTATTTAGACAAAATATTTCTAGTTCTACTTCAGTTGATGTCTTATTTAAAAGATGGAAATTTAGAGCAAGGTCTAAATTTCAGTCCATTTAATTACCTAGTAATTTCCAGGAGTCCAAGGAAACACCGCCTCTCTTTTCAGGGCCCCCAGGCCTTCACAGCACCTCGCTGGACCTCGACGCAGAGGTGCGCGCCCCTCGCCCAGTCACCTCGGGCAGACGGCGTCGCTGAAGAGGGGCAGCAGCTTCCAGCCTGGTCGGGATGACGGTGCGTGTCTCCCTCCGCTTCTTTCAGATTTGTGTTTGTGTAGCTGCCGTTTTTCTCCTGGAAAATTCCATAATTACTTGTGTTCCTGCTGCTGTTACCGGCCATCATGCTTTCTACTTGTTAAGTAACAGCCCAGAAATTAAACTTAGCAAATCACAGTGTATTTTACATTGCACGTTAAAGAAATGCCATTTGATTTTTTAAGAAACCATTGGGCATAGGTCAGTGTTACTCACGTTTCTGTGGTTGAATTTTTCAAAATATGCCACAGAAAAAATTCTCTGAGAACTTCTTCAGGATGAATGTTGCAACAAAAGTTAATTTCTGTAGGCAGTACAGAAAAATAGTAGACAATTCTTTACCGAATTTTAAAATTTGGTTTGAAAAAGAGTTGCTCATTTAATATTAATCATAAATTGGTAATCGTCTTTCCTGGGGTAAGTAAGGCATCTCAGATTGTAATTGTTACATTTATTCCTGAGGTTGACATTTATCTGTTGTTTGTTTTCATATGTGAGATATAAAACACGTGGTCACAGTACACTCATGTAATGGTTGATGCTGTCAGTCACTGGTGACTTATAACCTCAATAATCAATATAAGGAATGCAAATGAGGTAATAGAAACATGTCTTATTAATTTCAAATACCTCTGAAGGTTATTTCAAAGTATTTCATATTATTCTTTCAAGTATTAGAGTAGAGACTTATTAATAATATGAATGAATGTCCATCGTAAGCACAACTTAAAATCAGATGATTCTTTTGTGCTAAATGAAAGGCTGTCTCTATAACTGTCAGTGTTCCCCCTTCCTACCCTGCTCCCACCAGACACTGGAGTAAATATCGGGAAGAACGGGGCTGCTTGCTTCTGTCCAGTGTGGAGCATGTAGCCCTGTGAGCAGAGGCCACCAGGGTCTGATCCACAGTCAGACTGCTGAGCATCAGAGCACACCTCCTTCCCTGACGAGGGCGGTGCGGTGTCTGTGAACCCTGTGTGCACCTCTCCCTGCTGCTCTGTGCTGCCCTGCTGCTCTGTGCTGCCCTGCCTCCAGCCGACCCTCTAACAGGCTTAACTCAGAAGTGACACTTGAGGCTGACTGAATTATATCTCCATCTCGAGTCAATTCAGTTCAGTTCAGTCACTCAGTCGTGAACAACTCTTTGTGACCCCATGGACTGCAGCGCACCAGGCTTCCCCTTCCATCACCAACTCCTGGAGCTTGCTCAAACTCATGTCCATCAAGTTGGTGATGCCATCCAATCATCTCATTCTCTCTCGTCCTGTTCTCCGGCCTTCAGTCTTTCCCAGCATCAGGCAGGGTCTTTTCCAATGAGTCAGTTCTTCACATCTGACCAAAGTATTGGAGTTTCAGCTTCAGCATTAGTCCTTCCAGTGAATATTCAGGACTGATTTCCTTTAGGATGGACTGGTTGGATCTCCTTGCAGTCCAGGGGACTCTCAAGAGTCTTCTTCAACATCACAGTTCAAAAGCATCAATTCTTCGGTGCTCAGCTTTCTTTATGGTCCAAGTCTCACATCTGTATATGACTACTGGAAAAACCATAGCTTTGACTAGATGGACCTTTTTCAGTGAAGTAATGTCTCTGCTTTTTAATACGCTGTCTAGGTTGGTCATAGCTTTTCTTCCAAGGACCAAGCCTCCTTTTAATTTCATGGCTGCAATCACCATCTGCAGTGATTTTGGATCCCCCCAAAATAAAGTCTCTCACTGTTTCCATTGTTTCCCCATCTATTTGCCATGAAGTGATGGGACCAGATGCCATGATCTTAGTTTGCCATGATCCATGTTGAGTAGTTCAGATTTATCCTGCCTGGGTTTTGTCAAGCTTCTTGCATCTACTTTATCACATTCTGAAAGTTTCATCAAATTTGGGAGATTCTGGGCAATCACTTTGTCAGACTTTCTGCTTCCTTTTCTGGACCCCAGTGGCATGTCTGTTGAGCCAGTGGGTTATCCATAGACTGCAGAGGTCTCATCCTCACCCGTCTTTCCACTCTGCTTCATTATAGAGTTGATTACTCTGCCTTCAGCTTCTCTGATGTTTTATCTTCAGTGGCTAACCTAAACATTTCACATTGTTTTTTCATCTCTAGAAGTTCCATTTAGTTCTTTTGAATTTCTTCCCTTTCTTTCCTCGTCATTTTCGTGTTTTCCTTTACTTGAACATTGTCCTTGTGGGTTAATTCCATCTCTGTCATTTACTCTTAACTAGTTTTCTCCCAGTTTTCTCGTTCTGATTCTCTTTCCCCTGCCTTTCATCCTGGCTAGTCATGTTTTTGTTTCTCAGACACTGGGAATGTTCAGAGTTAAGTGTCTGGGTTTTGTTGTCTCCCTTTAAAGAGTGTGAGACTTTATCAGTTACTTGCAAATAAGTGTGTTTCTTGCAAGGCTTGTGGTTAATTTGCTGGAGCAGTAGCCTTCCTTCTGGAGCCCCTGCTGAAAGGACTGGGCTGGTCAGGAGGACTGCTCCCTTCCTGCCTGTGGGGCTGCTGGGCCCCTGCCCTCCCCACTGCCCAGCTGTGAGGCTCCCTGGGCTCCTGGACCCCTGCCCTCCCCACTGCCCAGCTGTGAGGCTCCCTGGGCTCCTGGACCCCTGCCCTAACCACTGCCCAGCTGTGAGGCTCCCTGGGCCCCTGCCCTCCCCGCTGCCCTGCTGTGAGGCTCCCTGGGCCCCTGCCCTCCCCACTGCCCGGCTGTGAGGCTCCCTGGGCTCCTGACTGCACCACTGCCCTGCTGTGAAGTTAGTTGTGGGTTCAGCAGTTGTTCAAAGAGATTTTCACTCTTGATTCAAAAGTATATTAATACTGTTACCTTCTTTTCCCCTTTAGCGTGGAGATGCAAAACTCCCCATCGGGTGGCATTTGTTGAAAAATTGACCAAGCTTGTTTTAAGTCAGCTGCCCAACTTCTGGAAACTCTGGATTTCATATGTTAATGGAAGCCTTTTCAGCGAGGTATGTGTACAGATTTGACTATAGATGTAGCTCAGTCATTGTGAGTTTCTAGTTTTAATCATTTTAGATTTTGAAGTGACTTTTTTAAAACCTCAGAAGCCCAGAGCCTCTATTGTCAGATATTTTAAGATTAGTTGAAAATTCTATTCAGCCCTAACACTAATAGCTGTGTGGTCTTGATCAAGTGCCCTCCCTGTTCTGGCCTCAGGCCCTCGACTGTAGAGAGAGAGTAGTGAGTGTCTCCCAGGAGGTGAGTGAGGGTTTGGGGAGGCGGCCACCCAGAGAACAAGACTCTGGGGTGAGGACAGTGCCAGTCAGGCCGTGTTGTGGGTGAGACTGTTGTGCAGTTAACAGGAAGCAAATGACAAAACAAGGAGAAAATGCTCGCATCTTGCACCGGGTCTGAAGTGAGAAGGAATTTCCCGGTTGGACAGAACATAAAGATCCTGTTTTCTGGCCCCTGTGTGATCCACCTGAGAAGTTGCTTAAGCCTTTACATTCTCAGAAGCTGCACATGTGCTCAGTGTCCTGATCATAGTTGGTAGCACAGAAGTTAGGGACGTAAAGAAGCGGCTCTGCTGTCCCCCTTCCTGTCCACCTGTGACCGACCCCCCGGTCCCAGGGTGTAGACTGAGCCTTTTGTTAGTGGTTATAAAAAAGCTCTGTTGAAAGTTAATTGTGCAGAGGTCAGTCTCCCATACAGCATGTACAGAGTTTGGCCTTCACAAATGCAGACCTGCTTGTTGCTGCCCAAGGAGGAGCATGCTTTCAGATGTCCTGAAGCAGGTTTTGTCAGCGCTCCACTGCACATGGGCCCCACCAGCCCATGTCTTCATTCATCATGGCTGTGAGGGTAGCAGCCTCTGTGGGAGGCAGCGCCCCCACTGCCATGTCGTACCCTCACCCTCTTACCTGCCCCACCAGAGCAGGTCCCTCTTGAGACTGGAAAGAGGAGGTGCCTCCACATCAGTGCCTGGACAGGTGTGTTCATAGCTTCTTTTGCAGAGTGTCAGCGTTTGAACACCCAGTGTGTGTCGCTGACTAGCTGTGATGTGGCAGCTAACGGTATGTGAAATGCTTATGACAGTATCTGGCAGATATATAAGATGTTGCTCTTACTATTTGGAGAAAGTATTCTTTCCAGTATTTGAAGTGTCGTTGGCCTGGCACACAGTAGGTGTCTCATAGCTGTAAGAAGTGAGGCAGTGGTGTTGACCAGAGATGTGCAGGGCGACACTGAGGGCTCACATACCTAAGGGAGCGGTGCCCTGGAAACTGGCTGAAACTCATTGTTTTTTTCCAGCAGAGTGTTTTTCCTTCCAGTTGTATCAGTTTCTGGAGGTGCTCTCCCCCTCTGCATGGACAGTAGTTATCTCATCTTGAGTCTTTTTAGAGTTTTTGATCTGGAATAATGTAGTGAAAAGGGACTATATTTTCCTGCCTTATAAGTTATACCTAGTTGTGGTAAATGTCTAGATGAAGTATTTAATTGCAGATGAAAAATAAATGAGCTCAGGAATAATATTAGCCCTGAAAAAAAGAAATCACTTGTAATTAGTTGTATGAGTGGATTTGCCTCTGGAGTTTCTACCTATTAATAGTCATAAACTTCTCTTAAAAGTTTATAGTAATATTAGTTAAGTGTAATTTACTCCACAGATTTGGGTGTGTTTTTAAATTAAGTTACCCTCTACTGGAAAGCTAGTAAGACCCCAGAGGACAGTGGGAGGAATGGAGGAGTTAGGAGAGGGAACTGTCACGTCATGAGTGGAAACCAGAGACTTAAATTAACGTTGGGAAGAATTCCAGGGTTTTTGGTATTTAATTTCATACAAGAAAGCTCTGAAATATTTAGTCGCAACTTACTTGAATTTCTTTTCTTGTTGTAAAACTGTTTTTGTTTTATTTAGAGTTCATCCGTTAAAAGATTTAGATGGAGTTTCCAACAGTTTAACAAATAGTTCTTCAGACTAGTCACGGCCATGAGAAGTAACATACGTGAATCAAAACAGTGCAGTCTGACCGTTGGTCTCACCACAAAGGAGTTTTGGTCTGTGTGTGCAGGAAAGAGTTAAGGGTTTTAGCTAGTGAAATGGTTAGTAGTAGGGTAAGATCTCACCTTTAGATACATTTTAAATGTAGTGTATTTTCAGGTGAAAACTTTTAAAGTATCCAGATTTTTAAATATTAGGAATCAGCATTTTAAAAAATTATGTAACTCATAGTAAGTATGTAAATTAAAATGTTCTTCCTGTTTCAAAATTTTCTTTTTAAAAGCAGGGCAAACTGCACATAATTCAGCATGTTGGAGATATTCAACTCTTTATCAAATAAAAACAATAAGTAACAAATTTTTTTAACAATTGGAAGAGGAAGGCCTTATAACTGGTTCCCCCACCCACTCACTCCACCTGCTCACTTCTTTACGTGATTGGAGACGCCCTCGGAGTCTAAATGGTTATTCTGTCCAGTCGGCGTCTTCATGCATGCACTAGCACCTGTTTGGTGGGCAAAACTATTGTGGAAAAGTTTAGCCTTAATTTTAGTATGATGTTTTTAACAGTTGATTTTTACTCTTTCCGTTGATTCAGAGCTATTTCACAGGACAAAGGACTTTGAAGTAATCTTCCCATTGGACAAGCATTTAGTGCTATGGCAGATATAAGAAAAACGCCATCTGGCAGTCAGGATACTTAGTTTTATATGGGCACAACCCTTCACGGAGACAAATTACGCCTTCTTTCAGAGTCCCTCGCCACCGCCACAGCGTGGTCAGGGCTCAGAAAAACAGCTGCTAGGATGTTGGCTCTGTTTTCAGCAGCATATATAGAGAGAGAATGGATTTGTTCCAAGGAACTGTCTCCCAGGACTGTGGAGTTAATAGCCCCGAGGTCCGCAGTTGGCGTGCTGGAGACCCTGTGGTTCCCAGCTGCAGGCCAGCAGGCTCCAGACCCAGAAAGCCACTCTTTCGCTGTTCTGCTCAGGCCTTCTGCAGACACCAAGAAGGCAATCTGAAATTCAGGTTTGGAAAGCAGATCTTTCTGCGAGGAAAGATTTGGGCTGGAAATGTGAATTTGGAGCTGTGATCTTGTGACTTATAATGAGAAGTATGTACTTGATCTTCACTTCTGATATTGTGACTTCCTAAGTCACAGTGCAGGCATGTTAGTGAGTGTCTCATCTCCCCGCTGAGGCCAGGCTCGTTGTCCAGAGGACCAGCCGTGGGTTTAGAGGGTAGGAACTTTCAGTGCCACCCCAGAGAGAAGGGCTGGAGGCTGCGTTCAGTCGCCAGGGGTCTCGTCAGGTGCGTCTGCATGATGAAGCCTCAGTAGGAGCCCCGGGGACGGGGACACCTCGCCCTGGGCCTCTTGTCCTTCCAGATGGTCACTCCACCATGAGCTCCTCTGGTCACATCTCACCACAGCTCTGCATCACTTCAGTTGCTTCTCAAGTGTCTTAAAAATAAAGGGAGAAAAGCATCAGTTTCTGTAAATCCTGGTGTACAAAGAATTTTGAGTGTTGTTGGCCAAGAGACTTAGGAATTCGCTTGTTGAATTATTATCGTGATTTTTCATTCTTTCAAAAAAGCATCACTACAAAGAAAAAAACATTAAAAGTTGCACAAGAAGTGTGAGTTACTGCCAGAGAGGGGTGTGTGTCTGTGTGTGCCTGCCTTGTCCGTCAGGGTGTCTGACTCTTGGTGAAAACACCAGCATCCTTATCCTTGTCTTCCTCCTTCAGGTCAAAAGTGTTGATCATGTAGATGACTCTCCACAGTTTCTCTAGCTTATACCTAAAAAAATGACATTCCCTGAAGTATTTTAAAATTACCTTGGTGTCAGTATCACAGTCATTTATAATGCAGTTATTCCTAACTTAAAGTTCTCCACCTAAATACACCAGTGTTTTACCTTTTAAGGTTATGGTGGTGAGTTTTTTTATGTCATTTCATGATGACTTGTTCCTTCGGAAAGTGTCCTAAGTTTGTCCTGCTAGGACATTCTATAGAATAATATTTGGTTGTAAGAAAATTTGATAATAAAAAGTTAACTGAAATCCAGTTGAACAGATTTCTCTCTTAATCAGTGTAAAGTGGTCTTCTACACATTGCTCTAAGGAGAAAGAGAAATCAGAGGAAAACATGACTCTGCAGTCAGTTCTAGAATACATTCCCTCCAAACTGGACTAAAATCCCTGGAAGAAGAGTGCTGATGCGTAATTTTTAAAAAATAAAATACCACCATTCACTCTTAACTCTTACAGTCTCGAATACTGTTGGGGGGAGTGTGGGGACAGGGTTTCCCAAGTGGTGCATTCGTAAAGAACCCGCCTGCCAATGCAGGAGATACCAGAGACGCAAGTTCAACCCCTGGGTCAGGAAGATCCCCTGGAGGAGGGCATGGCAACCCACTCCAATGTTCTTGCCTGGAGGATCCCATGGACAGAGGAGCCTGGTGGGCTACAGTCCATGGGGTCACAAAGAGTCGGACACGACTGAGCACACACACACACTGAGGGAGGCGGGCGGTGGACCCCCCCAGAGCTGCTCCCGCTCTCGTCTCTACACCCACTCCCGGGAAGTGGTGCTGGAGCAGCATTGTGGGCTGCATGCCTGTAGGTTTAACCGTAGAAAGTTGTAGACGAGAACGGCATGTGACATTCACCTACAGAAAGGATAGCTTCAGCTTCATACTTAGGTTTATTTATGGGAATTGTACTTAAAGCTTTTAGAAGATAAATAGCTTCTTGTTGGAATAATGAGGGTTTTCTAATTAGTCATCCCTTAATCAGAGACTTAGACTACTACTTATACGTTCCTTTTAATCACGTTATAACCATATTTCATGCTCTCTTTACATACAACAGCTAAGCATGTCTTATTTTTATGAATTATTTCTAGAGACAACTAATAGGTTTTTTGTTTTTTTATTTTCATTTTTCAGACTGCTGAGAAGTCAGGCCACATTGAGAGATCAAAGAATGTAAGGCAAAGACAAAATGATTTTAAGGTAAGTTAAGGATAAGTATGTAGACTCTTTCTTGGGGTAGGGCGTTCTCAAACAAAGTGACTGGAAGGCCTGATATACATTCAAGACATTCGTCTTGTGCAGGCTGACTCCCCCACTTGATTCAGTCAAGTTTGATGCTTTAATGCAGTTCTGCTTGTTCGTTAACATGTAGAAAATGATCCAGGAAGTCATGCAGTGTCTGGTGAAGCTGGTCCGTGGGGCCCTACTCCCACTCGGCGCGGCAGAGGGCGGCGGGCGACAGCTCGGAGGCTGGGAAGGGAAGGCTGAGCTCTCTGGACCGTGGCTGGCTCACGTCATCCAGACCCTCAGGTAAACGTGGGTGCATTCTCCAGAGAAGGGGCAAACATTTTTGTCTTTTTAGGGGAAAAAAAGACACACTCAGCAAAGAGTTTTGCTCTGTCTTTTGTGTCCGCTGTTTGCTGTGTGTCATCTAATAACTCAGCTCCTAAGCCTTCCTGATGCTTGGGTCTGATGAGAGTGTCACCTCTGTCACTGTTTAACCAGTGTTACTGTGGCGTTACAATCCCTGTCATGGATTGTACAATCCTGTTTTCAGCATACAGTGGTAGCCTGTCAGTGCCGCCGTGGAGCGTGGTGGGACGCCAGAACGATGCTAGGGTCCACTCCAGGCCCCTGTGCTCACCTTCGTCTCACTGTGTTTGTTCCACAGGCTGACGTATGAGTCGCTGGCCGCCCTTGAGATCCCTAACGACTTGCTGCAGACCATCCAGGACCTCGTCCTGGATCTCCGCGTGCGCTGTGTGCTGGTCACACTGCAACACACAGCCGAAGGTCTGCGGAGAACCTGATGACGTTGGTTCAACAACATTATCCACACACGCCTCTCTGTCCAGTGTCCAAATCCTCAAAAACAAGAAAGATGCTCTTATAGAAATCTGAATATTTCAGATTATCTGTCGCTGTTCAGTGTAGTTTTTGTTTTTTTTTTCTTTCAAATCCTGTTTACTTTGAGATGCCGGGCCATGCAGAAATTAAATGGATACTCTTGAAAAACACTTAAGGATATAAGACCATCCTTATGGAAAATGTCAAATGGAAAAAGTAGACTATAAAATGTGTATAAAGTATGAACTTAATTTGGAAAATATACATGTATATTTAAAATTTTTGATTTAGAAACATCAGCATTAAGTCAGAAGAAAGACTTAAGTTTCTCTTAGCAGCAGAAGCTACACGCGATGCTCATTTTCTTAATACTTTTAGAGTTTTCAGGGTTTTTGCATATAGTCATAGACAAGAAAGATTATCTTTACGGAGCAGCCTTTTGGGTGTGACGTGTTTCAGAAACAGTTGAGAATGTTGTTAGGAACGGCGCAGGCCGCTAGTGTCTTCCTTGGGACTTTGTCGTAGGCCGGCCATGTCTGCGTAAAACTGGCTCCTGCCCCTGGTGAGGAGCTGCGCCCTTAAGTGTGCCCAGATCTGTTCCTCCTGCCATGGGCATCGTGCTGTTGTTGTAGGGAGTCTGCAGGACAGGGAGTCCACACTGGTTATTAGAAAATTGTGTCATAGGCTGGCTGGTCTGCCCCTGGCGCAGCTGACAGGCCGAGCCCAGGTCTGTTCCTCCCGCCGTGGGCATCGCGCTTTTGTTGTTGGGAACGTGCAGGACAGAAAGAGTCCACACTGGTTATTAGAAATCTCGGGGGAAATGCCTTGTGTCTTATACTGTACCTGTTGAATATTATCAGGAGTGCTGAGTAAGTGTGAAGTTGTCAGTGAACCTGGCCTGACATTCTTCATATTGGGCTGCATAGTAGACAGTATTATTTACATTAATGTTTTATTAGAAAAATCCACTGAGTAACACACATTTAAATCCTTGAGTCATCCAGAGTTAGGTGTGTGTTAGTCATTCAGTCGTGTCCGATTCTTCGTGACCCCATGGGCTGTAGCCCACCAGGCTCCTCTGACTATGGAATTTTCCAGGCATGAACGCTAGAGTAGGTAGCCATTTCCTTCTCCAGGGGATCCTTCCCAACTCAGGGATTGAACCCAGTTCTCCTGCATTGGCAGAGGAAGTCTTTACTGTCTGAGCCAAGGAAGCCTATCCCTGTTTTCACTAATTTTTTGCGAACTTATATAAAAAAATTAAAAACCATAACCTTTATGGATTTTTATGTCTCTGAAGTTGAGTGAAATAACCATAGTAAGATGTGCTTGTGTACTTGTGTTCACTGCAGACATAAAGAGATTGGCTGAAAAGGAAGATTGGGTTGTCGACAGCGAAGGCCTGACGTCTCTAGTAAGTTTAAATTCCTCTAGACATTAGTGTCTGTTACATTCAGAATAAGTGATTTATTATGATGATAATGAGTGAGTGCACTGCTGCAACCCTAAAAATTTTCTGGAAATGGAAAAGCAAACTTCTTAAAGTTTTCCTTCTCATAGTCATTTTTGGTTAACACTAACCACATATGCTTAAAAATTAGTAAAACAGTGGACCACCTTTAGAGTGATCATTCTTCATCCTGTAACTCCTGTTTGTTTGTGTTAACATTTTTTAATGTAATTCTAAGCTTCCCAACAACTTGAATTTTTCAGAACAGCAGGATAGAAAAAAACAAAATGTTGTTGCTATACCCTAAGGCAAAACAGAGGACAATGAGAATTTCTCCAGATACACACAGAGTTGGGGGGGCCGTTAAAACATAGTCTCCACTCTAGCACTGTCATCTTTTCAGAGGGGACTTGGAGGTTTTTCAGAGTCCCCTTGAAATGAAGGTCAGGGTTCGTGAGTTGTGTGTCTTCAAGTCTGTCTCATGGATCCCACAACAGCCCTATAGGTGGGTTTTCAGTTCAGTTCAGTCGCTCAGTTGTGTCCCACTCTTTGTGACCCCATGAATTGCAGCACGCCAGGCCTCCCTGTCCATCATCGACTCCCGGAGTTCACTCCAACTCATGTCCATCATGTCGGTGATGCCATCCAGCCAGCTCATCTCTGTCATCCCCTTCTCCTCCTGCCCCCAGTCCCTCCCAGCATCAGGGTCTTTTCCAATGAGCCAACTCTTCGCGTGAGGTGGCCAAAGTATTGGAGTTTCAGCTTTAGCATCAGTCCTTCCAATGAACACCCAGGACTGATCTGCTTTAGGATGGACTGGTTGGATCTCCTTGCAGTCCAAGGGACTCTCAAGAGTCTTCTCCAACACCACGGTTCAAAAGCATCAATTCTTTGGTGGTCAGCTTTCTTCACAGTCCAACTCTCTCATCCATATATGACCACTGGAAAAACCTTAGCCTAGACTAGACGGACCTTTGTTGGCAAAGTAATGTCTCTGCTTTTGCTTTTGAATATGCTATCTAGGTTGGTCATAACTTTCCTTCCAAGGAGTAAGTGTCTTTTAATTTCATGGCTGCAGTCACCATCTGCAGTGAATTTTGGAGCCCCGAAAAATAAAGTCTGACACTGCTTCCACTGTTTCCCCATCTATTTCCCATGAAGTGATGGGACCAGATGCCATGATCTTAGTTTTCTGAATGTTGAGCTTTAAGCCAACTTTTTCACTCTCCTCTTTCACTTTCATCAAGAGGCTCTTTAGCTCCTCTTCACTTTCTGCCACAAGGATGGTGTTATCTGCATATCTGCGGTTGTTGATATTTCTCCCAGCAGTCTTGATTCCAGCTTGTGCTTCTTCCAGCCCAGCGTTTCTCAGGTGGGTTTTAGGCAAGGTTAAACATGCAGTGGCTTAAACAAGGGGGCATGTCCTTTTTCTCTCGCACTGAAGAGGTTGGGACTGGTGTGGCAGCTGCAGCATGCAGTGCAGGCAGGGTCCAGGGCTCCTCTGACCTCTGCTTTGTGATCCTTAGTGTGGCTTCTTTCTCAGGATACCTCATGGTCACAGGATGGCAACTGCAATTCCAGCCATCACATTAGGCCTTATTCCTGTCCACAGGGAAGTCCAGCGTTTTCCCAGGAGCCACAACTGACAGCTCTGTTTACATCTAATTGGCCGGAATTTATCCACATGCCCACCACTATCTGCAACAGATGTTGGGGAAAAAATCCAGTTTTTCAGCCGAGCACACTGCTTGTCCAGTCGCTTGTCTTGCCTCAGGGGACAGGGGCACTAGAATAAAGTGGTCTGCCTCGCCCGCACTCACAGGGTGGTGGGCTGCACTTGTTGAGGGGCAGCCGTCCCCTGTAACGCTTCTTCACGCCCTTGAATTTTTGTGTGTGCTTGTCCACAGTCTTTCTCTGACAGTTGAGGAATTTTTGACAAGCTGAAATTCTTTCCTTCTTTTCAAAATTCTCTTTTAAGTTAATACAAAGATATGCAAGTGTGTGTGTGGAATACCACACGCTTCTGAATTTTTGTAAATTAAATCAGGCTGAAATTAGGAAATTTATTTTTAATAACTCTGTTACAATTATATTTTAAAGGATTTAAAAAAATTTTTGTTTTATTTGGTTTATTTTTCATATATTTGTGTTTAAATACAAACTCTCCTATAACTAAATATTTAGAAGGAGGAGGTATGGAACCACCGTGTACCGTTCAAACTGCATGCAGCCACTTGGCACATAGCTTCAGACTCCGCAACTCAAAAGAAAAATAACTCAACTTTTTATGTTGCCTACATGTTGAAATAATACTTTGATATATTGCATGTTATAAATTAAAATTTCTTTCACTTTCCATATTGTGGTTCCTGGAAGCTAAAATATTTCACCCACAGCGTGTGTCTGGCTGGCCGCTGTGCTTGTGTCGGGCATGGTGAGGAGGCGGCGCTGCATGGCTTCAGCATCTGACCTGGCTCTCCTTGCTGTCTCAGTATGGTGCATCTTCCGAAGCTACTTAACCTCTCTGCCTCTAGTTAAAGAAGCAGCAGAACGTTTGTTCACTGTATTGTTGGTTAGAATTAAACAAGATGCTATAGAAAAAAGCTGTAACCCACAAAGCTTTACACATATACAGAGGATTTTAATTTAATTTATTACCACTGTAATAAAAGTACCCTGCATTTACATGAAGCCTTACTGTTATCAAAGCTCCTCCTATACTCCTGTCCTTCCTAGTTATCACAGCGAGCCTGGTTGGCAGGCCACAGACACATCACTGGACCAGCCCCTCTGAATACCTGCCTGGAATGACACAAGCCAGGGCAGAGCAGATAGTGCCGGCCTGACCCTGGGTCCTGGTTCCGGTTTCAGATCATCTTGTACAAAGAAAAAGATGTATGTTCATTTTGAGAAAACACAGCATCTGCTTTCAGGGATTTATGTTCATTTAAAAAGAGAAAAGTCTGACAGAAATCAAACAAGTTAGTCATAAAATAGGTATTGGCCTCAGGCCCTTCTGCCGGTCAGTGTCCCTCGTACACACGTGTAGTGAGTGTGGTGGGTGCACATCTGGGTCCACAGTGTGTGCAGAGTTGGCCACGTCTGAGGTTGTTTGTAGACAACGAATCCCCTGGAAGGTCCTCTGAGATGGTGACTGTAGAGACTTGTTTCTAGTCGAGTTAAACTATAATGTGGTAAGAAACTGTAACCGTAAAATCGCTGATTTCATGTCTCATGACACACAAGCCAGAGATCTAAACCACTCATGGTGATTTGGCGCCAGCCAGCATGTCTCATGACCGTTGTTGAAGAAGCGTGCTCACCCCATCAGCCTGCCGGAGCTGGGCGGCTATCAGCCCAGGGCCCAGACTTCCCGGGACAAAAGATGAAACCAGGCTCGGGGCCACATACAGGGTCCAGTCCTGAGTGTTGACCTGTAGTACATCTGGAGTTCTCAGGTTTGAACAGAGAGTCAGTTGTTTCAAAGGCTGTTACACACAGGACTTTGTTGTCTTAGCATTTTGTAGTACTGATCCCATTTTTTGACATGAGGCTGTTTTGCTTTCCCTGTGAGTCCTTATCGAGTTAAGAAAATGCACACAAGCTTTGCCCCATGCCTGTGCCTGAAACACTTGCTGGAGAGCATCCTGTTTTCTACAAGTGCTGAAAATGTTTTCTGCCTTCTTTCAGTTTGGATAATTCTGAGAATTTTCTTCTTTCAGAATAACTGGAATGATACCATGACAACTTACAATGTGCTAACTCGGGTGATTCCCTGAGACAATGCAGAGGCGGTGCCTTTTCTTTCTTTTCAGAAAAAAAGAAGTAGCAGCCGTGTAGACTCACCTGATCCCGTGCCTTCTGGCCCTGAGGCTCTCTGCTCACTTTCTGACCCTAACCCTGACCCTAGTGCAGGAAAGCAGCATTGAACTGCCCGCCGTTGAAATTTGGGGTTGAGCTCCCAGTGTTATTGTGGTAACATCTTAGATCTTCCTGCCTTCTGGGGCAGGTAGGCGGGTTCATCAAGGCTGATCTAAGAGGCTTTTCACTCTTTAAATACTTGGTGTGGGTGGCATTCCATTCTGTATCCACCCCCAACCTTCTGTTTTCACTTGGACTTTGGCATGTTCTCTCTGGTGCCCTCTGGTGGCTCCAAAGTGCAGTATTAAAATGACATCAAGTTGAGGTACCCTTAGCTTTTCTTAGGCTTGGATTCCTTCTTGTGAGAGAGCATGAACTTGTGTTTCTTTGGTTTGTATACGATGTCTCCTTTTTCTGTTCAGTTTCCCCCCACGTTGTTAATAACCCAAGCATGTGTGGAGGAGAGTTCTGCCTGCAGGTGCTGCATGGGGCTGTCCACACAGGCTCTGCTGCCTCCCATGGCCCACCCCCCTCTGTCCATGCCCCTGTCCCTCAGGCCTCGCTGTCCCAGGGGCTTCTCCTGCCGCCACAGATCCCTTCATTTATCTTCCTCTGAGGGCCCCGTCCTTCTCTCCATTGCATCTACTGTTTTATTTCTGTGCCTTTTTTTTGTAAAAAGTGACAGTTTTGATTCCACTCCAGAATGTACAAGTAACAGGAATGCGTGCTGCTGTCCCCTGAAGTGGACTCGCACAGAGGGAACCCGTAGGAGCAGCTGGGGCTTGTTCAGACTCATCTCAAAGGAGATATTTTCAAGTTTTATTTTCTGACTTGATGGACACAGAAGGTGACTGTAGAGACGGTACTGAATGGCAGGTGCCAGCCCTCCTCCTGTCATGGTTGCCGGCGCCTTATGTTGATGGGTCCAGAGATGAGCAAGGCCTGGGGCTCACGCTTCTCCCAGAATGTGTCACGGCTGTGCTTCATTCTGGCCCCTGCCCTCTTCCAGAAGAGAAGGTTGGAGAAGAGTTCTTGCTTTACCTGACTTGTGTTCTAGTTGAGTTAGACGTCCTCTCCACTGCTGGGAGTCACTGTCTGTCAACACCCGGTGCAGACTGCGCTGGCCCAGGTGGCCGGGACACCGCATGTGGCCCTGTCCTCTCTGCGCACCTGGAAGCTGGGTGTCGGGGCCACGTGCCCAGGCCTGTCTGCTCTGTCTCCGCAGCCCTGCCGGTTTGAGCGCTGCGTGGTGCTGTCCCTGCAGTCGTTGCGTGGTGTCCTGGAGTGCAAGCCCGGAGAGGCCAGCGTGAGTGTCGGGGGGCAGCTCCTGGGCAGGGGGCGCCCAGGATACGGGTTTGGGTCATTGCGGCACCAGAACTGCCGCCCTGTCACTCGGCTTGAGGCCGGCTCTCTGTCTGCGTCCCCTTTCAGAATCGGGTTACCCACCCTGGATGCCCTTGTCCATATGTTCACTGTTTACATCAAGCTCCATGAACAAAAGGTTTTTTTAGCTAAGTACAAAAATTCTCATTCCTCCTTACAGGTCTTCCAGCACCCTAAAACCCAGGAGGAGGTTTGCCAACTGAGCATCAATATCATGCAGGTACTTTGTAGAAGCAGTGGAGACTTGAGACAGTGCAGACCGTTGGTCTCCCTCCTGTTTATAATCAGTGTAGAGCAGATGCTGACAATTGTATGTGTCCTTTTGCATTTTGTGTGAGTCCATAATAGTTTATGGTAGGTAAGTTCAAGGCAAGAATAGTTGCAGCTTGCTTAGCAGTACCTCCCCCAGTAACTCATTGTTATTATGCTGCCTGTTCTGTGTTCTCGTGGGACTTTGTACATGTATATTTGTATATGTATGTGTATATGTCTGTGTATATATATATATGTTTCTGCTGGAGCACAGATTAAATGACAGTGATGTACATTTTATCTAGAGCCCCAAGTTCCTTGGGGCCAGTGCTTTGTGGGCACATACACACAGTTGAACACATGAGTGAGAGGAAGGAAATAAAATATATTCAAGAACTTAACAGTGGGATCAAAACATAGGTGCTGTAAGTTTTTTTTAATCACTTAGCATTATATATGGGGACATGTACTCCCAGTGCTTATGTTCTTAAATGTGCATGTGTAGATACGCCCTGTATATGGGGTGCAGTTTATCCCTAACAAGGCATATATACATATATACCACTCGCAAGGTATACACTGTATTTCTGGTTATTTATGGAAAATTATCTTTGCTGTCCAGACAGATGAGCATCTGAGGGTTCCTGTCACTGAAATGTCGCATTTTTGACTTAGGTTTTTATATACTGTCTGGAACAGTTGAGCAGCAAGCCTGATGCCGATGTAGACGCTGCACAGTAAGTAGAGCTGCGACCAGCCTCGCTGGAGTCCGTGCGGACTGAAAGCACAGCCTCCCGTTCCGTGCCTGGTCTTGTGTCCCGAGACTCACAATACGAGAGCGCGTGCTCGTGTGAATCCCATGTTTCTGTATTTGGCCTCTATTCTTTCCACAGTTTCTTCATCTTCTGAACTTGTCTCAGCTTTACTAGAGGCACTTTGAGCAAACTGAGTACGTGGTTAGCTCCCTAACTGTCCAGAGGAGCAGGGTTTGTAATAATAGAGGGAAAATGCACAGCTCCTCGTCGTTGGCAGCCATGTGGTTCTGTGTTGGGCGTAGTCCCAGCTGCTGTTAGAGGCCCGCAGTGTGGGTGGGGTGATGTCCCGGCCGGCTTAGTTACCTGAGCCCAGAGCGCACACCTAAGTCCTGACATTTCCAGATCCGAGAGATCGTTCTGTCATCGTACTGCTCCCTGGGGTTGTTGAAACTTCGTCTTTCTGAATATTTGGCACATGGGACTTACTGTACCTGAGGTTTCTGCTTGCACACAAATAATACTGAAATAAATGCCTCTTAATTAAAGCTGTAATCTAACTGACAGCTGGAGATTTTCTCATATTTGTCTGGTTTTTGCCTCTCACTGTATAAGACATTTATTCCTCTGAAGCCTAATAAATATCCAGTTCTGGTTTGTCTTTGATTTTTTATGTTTAGCACATTCATTTACCAGGAATTTATATTGTTAGCAGTTTCCTGATATTTTTGATTAAATAAGTCTTGTTTTGTTACGATTTCTGTTCCACACGTCATTGAATTGTAGTAGTGAAGGTATTTCTGAACTTTTTCTGCTCTATTTACTCAGATGTTTCCTATCGGTTTATATTGTTTTAATTATCATTATTTTAACTTCTTTCAGATTGCTATCCTTTTATTGCTTTTTCTATTTTAAAATATTGATATCTTTTTCATCTTCCATATGAATTCTAAAATCAGTTGGTCAGATTTAAAGAAAGAGATCCTGCTGAGGTGTTACTTGTCACCTGCCGTGTCTTGTAAATTTACTGGTAGCTCTTTGGTGTCTCCTCCCCTGCATTTCTGTGTATCTGGTCACTTGTGGGTTAGTAACTAATTTCCTAACTCAGCTCTCCTGTTAGTCATTTACTGTGAACATGAGCTTGAACGAATTCCCTTTAGATTGTGATGGGCAAAAACATTTCAATTATGAGAGTCTATACCTAGAAATTAAATTATTGGGAAGACCCCACAAACACATTTTATATGGCCCATGTTAACAGATAGTTCACAGTTTCTACTTTGAGCTGTTAGGTATTAAATATTAAAAAGCAGAAAGTTATATGATTTTTGACCAAAAGATTTTAAAGTCAAATTTACATAGGTTTTATGGAATTTTTTACTGAGGTATAATTGACATTATATTAATGTTTTTAATTTTAGTGCTTTAACTATAACTGTTCTCTTCCTTACTTCTCTATTCAGTCTCTCCGTTGATGTTTCTTCTCCTGATTTGTTTGGAAGTATCCATGAAGACTTCAGTCTGACTTCAGTAAGTGAGATTGTAAAGAGATGATAAATAGAAAGTGAAGCATGTCATTGGACGCTGCACAATGGCTGCGCATAGCTCAGCCTGAAAGTCCTTTGTTGCTGCGTTATTGCTGTGGTCTAGTGGGCTGTTGGCCCCCGGGAGAGAAGTCCAGGTACAGATTTGTAGATCAGCAGTGTGAGGCCTGGGATGGGATGAGGGTATGAGGGACAATCCTAGTGGCTGGAGAGGAGACCACATATATAGAAATCCTATTGGGGTTCAGGATTCAAGGGGAGGCCTGAAGAGAGAGCCTGGGAGCTCCAGAGAAGGAAACATCAGAGAGGAAGAAATCCAGATGGAAAAGCAGACTGCTGGAGTGCCTGCGGGTCAGACGGAAGCCAGGGCTCGTGGGGGTGTGTGGACGGCTGTGGGGCACTGCCTACGCTGGGTCAGGGGTGAGTGGAGGCCGTCTGTTGAGTTCAGACGATGCTTCCACTGTGAACATGAAGAGAAGGCTGGAGAAGCACATGCCGAGACAGTGTCCTTCTCTGTGGAGAGGAAGGCTGCCCCTTTCCTGGTCGGTGGGACAGGCCCTGTTGGCACACGACAGTCTTCCCAGCACGGAGGCGGCTGCCGCGTGCTCGGCATCTTCCTTCTCGGGCTGACACCGCCCGCTGGGCCTGGTTCTCCTCAGAGCCTGGACCCTACCTCGAACCACGCCTTAGCCTCCATCTGCCTGCTCTCAGCCAGAAGCCTGAGTGAGTCACACTGTCTCCTGTCCCCCTCTCCTGAGATTGTCCCAGATTTGGTGCCAAGCTCAGTCCCTGTGCTTTTCTCCACTAGATGATACTGCATTAGATTTGGCCCTGGGGATTCAGGTCTTTGTAGGGTCTTGTTCTGGTTCTCCGCGAGGGCAGCGTGGGAAGAAAGGGGGCTCATCCCTGGTCCTCTTCTGGCTGCCGTTCACTGACTGAAGGGCTTCAGGCACCATAGAGAGTGGCCTGATGCCTGCATCACAGAGATGCTGCGGAGGGCCAGGACGGTGCCTGAGGCCGTGGAGTCCTCGGTCTGCAGATCCTGCCGTGGATGGGCCACAAAAGAGGGCAGAGGATACGCGGCAGGCTGGAGCAGGCCACTGGCAGGCGGGGCAGGGGGAGGGTGCTTGGCGGCCAGCTCCCCAGGGAAGGCGAGTAAGGATGGACTGTGGGCCTGGGAGACCAGCGGAGATCAGATTGGCTGCAGAGGAGTCACGTGACTGCGTCCCAAGTGCCTTACAAGGGCCATATGGTAGCAGCAGGGGGCGCAGGCAGGGGTCCAGCGTCCCCCAGCCTCGCCTGTCACACCCGGTCTCACGGTGCCCATCTCACGAGGTTTGAAGGTGGAGCATGGAGTAGGGTAGATTACAGCCCATTTTCCTTATTTTAGCCTCCACTTCTCATCCATAGAGTCATCCAGGCCGTTTCATTGCTTTAAAAGCACCGTAATAATTCTGGGCCTTTTAATTATATTTTTTGATGACCACAAAAGACAGGTAGATCACACTGTGCCAGAACTAAATAATAAAATTTTAAATAAAGACCTAGCAATGTACACACTGTGAAGACACTGAATGGGATTCTTGGGTGATGTGGGCCCAGCCAGGGTGGCCCTGTGGTCTGCACACCTGCCTTTCTGTCACTGACCTCAGTCACTGATAAGTGCACCACAGCGAGCCCAAGACGGGCGGGAGTGTCTCCTGGGGAGGATCTCTGCCCTCGAGTTCAGTCAGGATCTAAACCGAGGCCTCAGATTAGTCACACTTGTTCTGGAGAAACCCTCCCCTGAGGAGATGGGACAGAGCTGTTCCTAGAACTTTCCTTACAAGCCAGTTCTTCTGAACTCTACGAAGAGGACTGATTCGTCAGCCTGGGGGTCTGGTCACTTTGATGTGAAATCACCATGAGCAGCCAGAAGCCTGGGGGTGTAGCATGGCCCTCTCCGTGCCTGACTGGGCGGGCGCCCGGCTCTGTCCCCTCGCTCCCCCCAAGAGGGAGACTCTCCATGAGGAGGGCTGCAACAGCCTCGTGACTGAGGGAGCCATTACAGTTTTCTTCCAAGTTACGAAAAATTTAGAAGTTATTTTCCAAGAGTTTAACCGTTTTTTGGCACTTATTTTTAATACTCATTTTTATAGCTATTTTGGGTGCAAAACATGTAGAATAAACAGCAAAGTAGAACCCCTTTCCTAAGAACTGCTGCTGCTGCTAAGTCGCTTCAGTCGTGTCCGACTCTGTGTGACCCCAGAGACGGCAGCCCACCAGGCTCCCCCACCCCTGGGATTCTCCAGGCTAGAGCACTGGAGTGGGCTGCCGTTTCCTCCTCCACCTAAGAGCAGCATCTGACCCCACCTCACTGGTTACCTGTGCTCCGTCCGTCTGCTTTCCATACAGCTGTTAGAGTTCCAAAGGAATTTGAGTTAAACATGATTTGACTCTTCAGTGTATTAGGTGGTTAGTTAGTAGAATTACAGATTTGTATTATGTTTCTCTGTTACTGGAAAGAAGGAACCAAGATAAAGTGCTGAATATTGATATGAAACATGAAGAAATTGTAATTAGCAAGTGGGAAATGTTATCTGTTAGACTTTCAATTTGTTACTAGAAATGTAATTTTTAAAATTTTGTTTTGGTTTTAGGAACAGCGACTTTTGATAGTCCTAAGTAATTGCTGCTACCTAGAACGTCACACCTTCCTAAACATAGCAGAACATTTTGAAAAACACAACTTCCAGGGAATAGAAAAAATAACACAGGTCAGTGGTCTTCACACCCGCTTAGTTTCAGCTGTTTTCCCGGTGCCGCCCCCTGCTCCTCCCACCCCGCTCGCCCCGCCCCTGCTCCTCCCACCCCGCTCGCCCCGCCCCCTGCTCCTCCACCCTCACTTCCCGGTCCCATCTCCTCACAGCTCACCTGGAGTTAATGCTCTTCTCTTTCTCTGGAGCAAAGTCCTTGCAGGGGTAGAGCTGGCATATTACCCACCCAGGCTTCCCAAAAGTGAGGGAAGGAAAGGAGAGAAAGGCTTCCAGAGGCATCTCAGATGCGGCTCCTTTCAGGTTAGAGCTGTCACCAGCCAACATCAAGCCCCAAGCCTGCACAGTCTCCTCTCCTTCCTCTCTCCTGCTCCGGGGACCACAGCAGAGCTTCTGCGTGCCTGCCGAAGTATTTGCACGGGTGCGGTGCAGACACACACACGTGTGCACACACATGCACGCAGGCACAGCTCTAGGTTGCTTTGTCTTTGCTGAAAAACACACCCCTTCCCCTCTCCAGTCCTGCATGTGGAGAATTGGACAAAAATGAGTCCTGCATAAATAAATAATTGGAGTGTTTTTTTTTTTTTTTAATGATGTTGCACTTTGGTGTTTATATTTTTCAAGTAATCAGAAAAGAAAAAGATGAAGTAATCTTGTTATTATTAAAGGTTGCTTGGTTCCTGGGCAAAGGTTTATCAGATTTCTAAGTAAAGCAAGCTAGAACCACTTTTTTTTTAATGTCAGTGCAGTTCTCTTAGTGCAAAGAATAAGATAGTGATCTTGTTAATCTTACAATCAAAAAGTGCTCTGGATAGATTGCATACTTTTTACAAATGATGGTTCCAGTTCATGAACTTGATTGGGATTTTTTTTAAAGATTGAAAATGTCAGAGTGGGTGGCTATGTCTTGTTTTCCTGCCTTTTCGTAAAGATTAATCATCCTGATGAGAAATGTTGTGACTTAAGGGCCAAATGTCGAGTTTATTTCCAGAAATTTTTGGTTGAGAATTGCAAGGTGTTCTCTTGCAGTAAAAAGTTAGTATTTGTAGAAAGTGGGCATTTTGTTTTTATGCAGTAATAATAATGACACTAACATTAGTATTGGAGAAGTCTTTTATTATTTTAAAAATATATGAAATGATTAGGAATTGCATATAAAAGCAGGGAAAGATTTCAGATCAGTCGCTCAGTCGTGTTTGACTCTTTGCAACCCCATGGACTGCAGCACACCAGGCCTCCCTGTCCATCACCAACTCTTGGAGTTTACTCAAACTCATGTCCATTGAGTCGGTGATGGCATCCAACCAACTCATCCTCTGTCGTCCCCTTCTCCCCCCACCTTCAATCTTTCCCAGCATCAGGGTCTTTTCAAATGCATCAGTATTTGAAAAGAGTATTGGAGTTTCAGCTTCAACATGAGTCCTTCCAATGAACACCCAGAACTGATCTCCTTTAGGATGGACTGGTTGGATCTCCTTGCAGTCCAAGGGACTTTCAAGAGTCTTTTCCAACACCACAGTTCAAAAGCATTAATTCTTCGGTGCTCAGCTTTCTTTATAGTCCAACTCTCTCATCCATACATGACTACTGGAAAAACCATAGCCTTGACTAGATGGACCTTTGTTGGCAAAGTAATGTCTCTGGTTTTTAATATGCTGTCTAGGTTGGTCATAACTTTCCTTCCAAGGAGTAAGCATCTTTTAATTTCATGGCTGCAGTCAACATCTGCAGTGATTTTGGAGCCCCCCAGAATAGTGTCAGCCACTGTTTCCCCATCTATTTGCCATGAAGTGATGGGACCAGATGCCATGATCTTAGTTTTCTGAATGTTGAACTTTAAGCCAGCTTTCCTCTTTGACCTTCATCAAGAGGCTCTTTAGTTCTTCACTTTCTGCCATAAGGGTGGTGTCATCTGCATATCTGAGGTTATTGATATTTCTCCCAGCAATCTTGATTTCAGCTTGTGCTTCCTCCAGCCCAGCGTTTCTCATGATGTACTCTGCATATAAGTTAAATAAGCAGGGTGACAATATACAGCCTTGACGTACTCAGTTCTAACTGTTGCTTCCTGACCTGCATACAGGTTTCTCAAGAGGCAGGTCAGTTGGTCTAGTATTCCCATCTCTTTCAGAATTTTCCACAGTTTATTGTGATCCACACAGTCAAAGGCTTTGGCATAGTCAATAAAGCAGAAATAAACGTTTTTCTGGAACTCTCTTGCTTTTTTCGATGATCCAGCGGATGTTGGCAATTTGATCTCTGTTTCCTCTGCCTTTTCTAAAACCAGCTTGAACATCTGGAAGTTCACGGTTCACGTATTGCTGAAGCCTGGCTTGGAGAATTTTGAGCCTTTCTTATACTTAGGGATTTTCTGTTAGAGTCAGCCCGTGTCAGTAAGAAGCAGAATGAGACTGACCGTGTCCTTCCACGTCTTTGTCCAGGCTCTTGTGTTCTGAAACCAAGGTGATTTGAGGATCTGGGGGGTGCTATTTGTGGCACTCAGAATTTGGAATTGAATATTTTGAAAGCTTTCAACTAAGCATTAAAGGAATAGACAGTAAACTAGATTTATAGTCTCTGTGCTGTTTCTGTTTTTTATGAGTGAATTCCTTAATTTCATGATGACAATGAAGTAAAATATATTTCTTGCATTAAGGTAAAACTGCCAGCTGCCCCTGTTTTTCATGGTTCCCTTCTCAGGTAACATAACTCTGGAGGCCCAGATCCCAAAGCAGTCTGGGGCATTCAGATCCCCTGAACACTGGTCACCCATGCTCTGCTCTGCTGTCAGAGGGAAGGCTGCCTCAGAGCTGCTGCTGGGCGTCTTCACCCCTTGGACCCCACCTCTCACAGGTCTCCCCCGAGCTGTGCTCGGGGACTTGGCCAAAGTTTCTCCAGGCATAGTTCCTTCTGTATTCTGTTTCACGAAGAGCTTCACTGGTCTTTTCAGTCCCCTTTATCTTGCTCTTCATCTGCAAGAGTAGAATTAATTTTTACATAAATAATCATGCTTGTTAGGAGTTTATTAAAATTTAATTATCATTCATCCTTTGGGGCTTGCTTCCCTGGTGGCTCAGACAGTAAAGAATCTGCCTGAAATGCAGGGGATACAGGCTGGATACCTGGATTGGGAAGATCCTCTGAAGAAGGGAATGGCAACCTTCTCCAGTATTCTTGCCTGAAGAATCCCATGGACAGAAGAGCCTGGTGAACCACAGTCCATGGGCTTGCAGAGTCGGACACGACCGAGCGACTCACTCACTTTTTCACTTTTCATCCTTTAAAACTAGAATGATTTTTTTACACAGTTTTGTTTGATGAAAATAGCTCTCTGAAGTAATTAAGGAAAGTATTATTAACTCTGTTTTTCATGCAGAAAGATGCTCAGAGAAAGGGAGGTTAGCACAGCAGGCCTCCAGTTCACTTTTTCTCAGGCTAAGTCCAGAGTGCCTGTTGGTCTGGCATCATACATGCCCTAAAGTAAAGGACAAAATTGTTTTTTGTTTTTTTTTTTAATGACAAAATTGTTTCTATGAGAAGACACCAGAGGAATAGGATCTGACGCCGGTTGGTTAAATGTATATCATTTTGAACTTTATAAAGCAGCATTAAATAATAAACATGAAACTTGTCAGCATTTCCAAATCCTCTTTCTCTGCGAGACACTTGGTCCGAATGAGCCCCGTTGGAGGCCTTTGTTGGGCTGTGCTGTGGAGCCCTGCGCGCCTGTGCATTTCCACTTGCGATGCCAGCGCCTCCCAGTCTCAAGTGTTGGAAACGTTTTTTTATTGTGCATTTTCTTTTTCTTATTATAAAAATAAGACCTCTGGACTTCCCTGGTGGTCCAGTTGTTAAGAACCCACCTGCCAGTGCAGGGACCCAGGTTCAGTCCCTGGTCTGGAACATTCCACATGCCGCAGGGCAGCTAAGCTCATGCCCCGGGGCTGCTGAGACTCTGGAGCCCATGCTGTGCAACACGAGGAGCTGCAGTGAGAAGCCCTCGCAGCACAACCAGAAACGGCCCCCCAACAGCAGAAAGCCAGCACAGCCAAAGCAAACGTTCTTTTTTTTTTTTTTTTTAAATAAGACTTAATCATTTTTTAAAAGGAGAAATACTAAGAAATGTAAAAAAGGTTTTTTTTAATCACCTGTAATCCAGCAAAGATAAACACTGTCTTATTTTAGAATATATAGTAATTAGTATCTTACATAGACCTGTGTCTGTGTATGTCATTAAAATATGAAACAATTTTCTGAATTTAGTTTATAATGAATATAGCTCTTTCTCTTGGCTGTTCTGTTGGGAGCACTTCTCCATTTTTATAAATGTGAGTTTCATGGCTTTATAGTATTTGTTACTGTTGGATGTGCCATTGTATAATTCTTGTTTTCCCTTTTTCCTGCTGGGAACCTTCAGGTGGTTTTTGTGGCTGTCACTGAGAGGGAACGCTGGCCGCGTCACCCTCCTCCCTTCCTCACAGTAAATTCCTGGAAGTGAACTGCCGCTGCAGAGGCTCCCTCCCGGCAGACTCTGCCTGCCGGGCTGCTGTTCAGAAGCTGCGCCCTTGCGTTTGGCCATCACTGCCAATTAGTTCTCGTTTGATAGGAAACATCCTCTTGTGGTGTTTTCTTTTGCATGTCTTTCCCTGCTTAGCAGGTTAACACTTTCTCATATGCTCATTGGCTAGAACAGTCTCTTTAAAGGGGCTCAGAGGCTGCAGGCCAGTCTCTGAGCCCTTTGAGAAGGGAAAACCAGAGCTGTATGGTTAATAAACTTTGGCTTATAATTTTATTAGTAGCTGTAATTACATAAACCCAAGGAATGACCTTTACATATATAAAAAGCTGGTGTACTCTGTGCCAGTCTTTTTAAAAGAATGATCTAATTTGCAGTTTGGATAGTTGCAGATTTTTGATCTACCCAAGAATGTTATAATAGCCATTAAAGTCTGGCATTAAATTATTTTTTTTAAAGTCGAATGCCTAGAGAGAAATGGATAGGATGGGGCCCCCACCCCCAACCTCTTCTATCTCCTGAGACATTCACAGGCCAAGGAGGGAAGGCTCTCTTTTCTAGACATGTATACTCATTTTTATGTATTTATTGCTTATTTGGCCGGGCCACATCTCAGTTGCGGCATGTGGAGTCTTTTAGTTTGGCATTCAATTCTTGAGTGATGTTTTCTGTGATGCCTGTAAATCTCTTTTCAGTATTTCAGCGTGGAGATAGAGAAAGGACAGGTTTTGTTTTTTTTTTAAGTCCAGGGAAGCTCCTTTACAGCAAACAGTTTTAAAGATTTTTGAGTCACTTGAACCATAGGCAATATATTTTACATATTTGATTATTTTTAGCATAATTGTATATAATTTTTTTTTGCTGTATTTATTCTAGTTAAAATTTTGTTGTTTTTTTAAAATACAACTGTCAAAGGTTACCCTCCATTTACAGTTACTACAAAACAGTGGCCCTGCTCCTCGTCTTAGAGTCTTGCACAGTCCATCCTTGAGCCTCTTGAGCCTGTCTTACCCAGCAGTCTGCACCCCTGCCCACCACTCCCCATAGTGGTTCTGATTATAGTTCAGTGAGTTTATTTCTATAGCGCTGGCTCAATTAAAAGTGCTCTTTCTGTCATCTTTGAAATGAAAATAACAGGGCTTTCTTTATGTTATTTTTTTCTTTCTCAGAAGTTTAATTTTTACTAATTATTCTTACCAAAAAAGGTTTTTAAATAGTAAACTAGAAAATTTAAGTTGGAAACATTAAAATAAAACCATGATTTTATGTTTCTGTAACTGTTTTGAGTGAGCTTCAGAGCGCAGTGTAGACAGTGGGGAAGCAGGGCGCCTGCCATGCTAGAGTGCTCTTTATTACCAGCGGCGAAGCAAAAGTCATGCCTTTTTGTGGGAAAGCCGGTAAGTACTGTTCAAACCTACTCAGCGTTTACTTACATTGTTTCACTGTTTTCTTCACCTGCGAGTAGACGCCGTGCGTGTTCCACTTGTGCGTGTGAGCGGGCGTGGCCTCACTGGGGTGCTCTCACTGTGCTCACAGGTGAGCATGGCCTCACTCAAAGATCTGGACCAGAGGCTGTTTGAAAGCTACATTGAGCTGAAGGCAGACCCCATCGTGGGCTCCTTGGAACCTGGCATTTACGCTGGCTACTTCGACTGGAGGGACTGCCTGCCCCCAACAGGTGGGTGGTTTCAGTTTACTGGTCTCCAGGTCCATGCATCCTGAGACGTGAATATAGATTTGCTTTTCTTGATACGTGCTTAAGATGCTTTTCTTTTTGTTCCCATTTTTTCCATATTTACTAAAGGATTGACTTGATTTTTAAATCTTTATTAACTTAAACCCACTTTTTGATAGTTTGGAGTTTAGGAGACTTTAAATTATTAGTGCTTAAAATGGCTTAGAGCTAATCTTAAATTCCAGAGGATAATTAATTACACCTCAGAGTATGTGATCATCTCAGTAACACACACTTGCTTCCTGGGGTGCTTCTTGCTTGCATAGAAGCAGTAGACTGAGTGAAGTTTTCTGCAGTCAGAAAACTGCAGAAAATTTACTTAAGACGTTTGATCGCTTCTACGTAAGACCCAGTTACAGTTGCCGAAGATATGAAAGATTCAAGGAGAAGGTATGGGAGTAAGAGCATCATAATTTAGCAGAGAAAATTCAACTGCGGGAAGATGGCAGACAGTTCCAGTATTATCATTGTGACGCCAAATAAATGTCACTTAGATCACTTGGTAATGTGTGTTTTAGAAATAACTTGCTCATTGAAAGAAATACATTTTTGATTGATAGACACTTGTTTCTTTGTTTGAAGTACCATGGAATACATAAAGCCAGGCCACCTGCTAACGTGTTGGTGTCGCCTGGTGTGAAAATGGTTCTGTTCTTATTAGACATCAGGTCTTTGGGGCGTGTGTGGCTGTACCCGCGACCTGCTGGAAAGTTGTGTTACCTTTATTCGTTCAACAGCGTGTTGTGATATCCTGTCGTTATTGTTGTGTGATGCTTTTATTAGATGGTGATAGCATCATTTATTCTTCAAACATGTTTTGTTTTTATTGTTACCGTTCATACTGTTGTTCAGTTGCTCAGTCGTGTCACTCTTTGCAGCCCCATGGACTGCAGCACGCCAGGCCTCCCCATCCCTCACTATCTTCTAGAGTTTACTCAGACTCACGTCCATCGGGTCGGTGATGCCCTCCAACCATCTCATCCTCTGTCGCCCTCTTCTCCTCCTGCCCTCAGTCTTTCCCAACATCAGGGTCTTTTCCAGTGAGTCAGCCCTTCACACCAGGTGGCCAGAGTATTGGAGCTTCAGCTTCAGTGTCAGTCCTTCCAATGAACATTCAGGGTTGATGTCCTTTGGGATTGACTTGTTTGATCTCCTTGCCATCCAAGGGACTCTCAAGAGTCTTCTCCAGCACCACAATTTGAAATCATCAAGTTGTTCATATTAGGGGTAATGATGCAATGATGCCGGAAGTATAAGCTAAGAATCAGAATCATTAAATTAGTAATGTTTATGTGATTGTAGCTATTTAATTCCTGAAGTCACCATCTATCATTATAGACGTTTGAGCCTTCTGCCTAAAGCAGATCATAGTTGATCTTTCTCCCCTAAGGGCATTCATTACCTTCCTCAATGCTCCTTCCTATAATACCTTCCTAAAGGTCCCAAATGTTGAAATTCCTAAAGTCACCTAGCTCAAGAGTTTTGAAAAAGATTGCAGATCGAAAGTTCCAGAGGCTATTCACAGATGACCTTGAGACCAGTGATCCACCCTGGGAATTAGGTTTGTTCATACATGCATTCTTTTCTGTGTCCCGACTGGATGACAGCTCACATCCCAAATACATCCTTTTACAGTATGTCAGATCCTGTCAGAAACTTGCTTAAAATTTTTGTAGTGTCTTACAGTAAAATCTGCAACGTGGTTAGTACTGACCCTACACTCTACCCCATGGCCTCGCCAGCTGCCCATAGCACACAGGGAAGACTTCCCACATTCTCCCTGCAGGGTCTTCCCGTTGCCCGTATGGTCAGGAGTCCTTTGTCCTCAGGCGTCTGCTTAAGTGTCAAGACTCCAGCCATCCACTCTGCACGTGTGATACGGCCAGTGGAAGGTGGGCGTGGTGCTTTAGATGGAACCTATGGGAATTATGCGTGTTTTATGTGCAAGATAATTATCTACGAGGGAGTATCCTGTCCATTGGTTCCAGCACTGCCCTTTACGTTGGTGGAGCTTCTTACAGCCCAGTCTGTGAGCTCAGGGGTAGTGGTCAGTTACCCAGGGCAGTTGATGACATGCACCTTCAGTGTAAGCTGAGTTCCTGACTTCGTATGAGCAAACCTAACTCCCTGGGTGGATCACTGGTCTCAAGGTTGTCTGTCAACAGCCTCTGGAGCTTTCGATCTGCAGTCTTTTTCAAAACCCTTGGGCTAGGTAACTTTGGAAATTTCAACATTTGGGAGCTTTAGGAAGGTAATATAGCGCATATGCCACATTTCGTGTTGCATCCCAGTCGCGATTCCGGCAGGGAAATGGGTGAAACTAGGTGAGGAGTGACAGTCAAGATCCTTGTCAGCTCAGGTGACATGTGCCACTGTGCAGGTTTATTGGGACTTTGCAAATTCACAAACAAAATTTGGACCCTGCTGTACCAAATGCTTGTAACAGCAGTTAACCAATCCCTGGTTCACAAATAAAAGAGTTGTTGTCCAGCAGGCCCTGCACACGTGCACACTCATGCACATGCTAGGTGTTTTACTCCTCACAGTTTCAGTCATTTGTGTGCCTGTAATGCATGTGCCTTGTGTACACTTACCTCTTAATACTTACTCATTTCAGTTCAGTTGCTCACTCATGTCTGACTCTTTGCAACCCCATGAACCGCAGCACGCCAGGCCTCCCTGTCCATCACCAACTCCCGGAGTTCACCCGAACTCATGTCCATCGAGTTGGTGATAACCATCCAACCATCTCATCCTCTGTCGTCCCCTTCTCCTCCTGCCCTCAATCTCTCCCAGCATCAGGGTCTTTTCAAATGAGTCAGCCCTTTGCATCAGGTGGCCAAAGTATTGGAGTTTCTGCTTTAGCATCAGTTCTTCCAATGAATACCCAGGACAGATCTCCTCTAGGATGGACTGGTTGGATCTCCTTGCAGTCCAAGGGACTCTCAAGAGTCTTCTCCAACACCACAATTCTAAAGCATCAATTCTGCGCTCAGCTTTCTTTATAGTCCAACTCTCACATCCATACATGACTACTGGAAAAAACCATAGCCTTGACTAGATGGACCTTCATTGGCAAAGTAATGTCTTTGCTTTTTAATATGCTGTCTAGGTTGGTCATAACTTTCCTTCTGAGGAGTAAGCATCTTTTAATTTCATGGCTGCAGTCACCATCTGCAGTGATTTTGGAGCCCCAAAAAATAAAGTCAGCCACTGTTTCCCCATCTATTTGCCATAAAGTGATGGGACTGGATGCCATGATCTTAGTTTTCTGAATGTTGAGCTTTAAGCCAATTTATTACAGTTTTCTAAATTTCAGCTGTCTTAAGACAAATCCTGGTTCCCTCTGGAGGATGGGGGAAGGTTGGCCAGGACCTCAGGCTCTGAACCCCCTGAGCTCCTGTCGCTCTGACTGCTCACAGCCCCACACATTCTACTTAACAGCTCAGCGTGAACTAGCTGTCTGGGCGGTGCCTCGGAGATTCCACCTGAGGCCCGCGTCCTCTCGTGTCTCTCACATCTCCAGCCATCCTGGGATCCATGGCCGTGCTGGCCTTGGTGCTCTGCGGAGTGCTTCCAGGCTGGTCCTGCTCCTGGGAGAGACGCCCCCCATGCCCTGCTGCCCTTCCCCTGTGGTGAGCGGGCCCCAGCCTCCTTCCCCTGCGGCCCCTGCACTGGGAGTGGCCCTGGACACCAGCTTCCCTGGGGTTGCCAGTCCCTGTTCAGACTCCGAGATTTCATCCACTCGAGCAAGCTGACTGTTGCCTCCAGCATCCACTCTGTGGCCTGACCTCCCTCCTCCAGGGACAGATGTCTCCCCCAGACTTTCCTGCACCCTCCTCACCCCTTGGGTCAGCTGCCAGGGTGCTGTTCCTCCTCAGGCCCTAGTTCTGCCCCCACCGTGCCCAGTTCCTGCAGGGCGCCCCGTGTCACCTCAGGGCCACACCGTCTTCCTGTCCCCAGCCCCTCGTTGGCAAAGCCCATCTGTCACCCCCTGCTTCAACCCTTCAGGCCTCCCCTCTCCCCAGGCTGAGACCTTCGCTCATGGGCACTGGTCCTGCTCGTCCTGCTCCTGGCTCCTCCCATGCCACCTCCAGGCAGCCAGGGCCTCTCCTGGTTCCCAGGGTCCACCTCCCCACCAAGCTCCAGTTGTGCAGTGGGAATTCATAGTTCACAGTCTGAGCGAACATGGGTCATGCCTCAGTTTATCTTTCCGTATTTGTTCTGTGGTTCGGCAGTGATTTTTCTCAGTTGCTTTTCGATAGGAAAGTAAATTGTGTGATGTTCTCATTTCCATTAATCTTCTTGTTCACTTTTTAATAAATAGTGCACAGTGGATATTGGTATTTGTTTAATTGAGGTGAGCGTTTTAGCACTTGTGCCCTATGGAAGCTACGTGCAGTCCCTCAGTCATCAGTAATTGCATTTGATTTAAACACGAGTGTCAGGGATACCTGACGTGAGAGCATTTCTGTGTGGCATCTCTGTGCACAATATAACGTGCTGTTCAGGGACAGTTGAGGTGCATCTTGCTTAGTCCTTGTGAGGACTCAAGAGGGCGAGGGCAGGGTAGGGGGGTGCATCACCAGGCTCTTCGGGTCTTCCCTGCTGCCAGGTGTGGACTGACTCAGTGTCCAGGTCTGGGGTCCTTCTCTGCCCCTCACATCTTCCCAGCCCACACTGTGAGTGATGATGGATGCAAAGTGATGTCATAGTTACCAGGGAGGTTTTTGTACAAACTGAGGTGCTGCTGGCCGTGTGGCATGGAGGCTCTGGTGCTTTCTTTCAGGCAAGCATCCTCTCCTTGGCATATGCACACAGCACTGTACCACCCGCCATTCACGTGCCATTCCTCTGGTGCCAAAACCTCTTAGAAACAAACACCCACTTTTACAGACTTTTCTAAGCTATATCTAGTTCTGTTCTCAGTGTAGTTTTGACTGGATGCCCAGCTGAACCTCAGTCTCTCATAGTCATAGAGCGACTTTTCGTTTCTTTAAAGTTGACTGAAGTTTTGAGACCAAGCTGAGCAGCCACAATAGTTTGACTTAGTCCTCCAGAAGAATTTCAGTTACCTTAGTATTATCTTTAGAATTTTCATGTCCAATTTCATTTTTCATTTCAGAGCTGAATTTTGCAAATCATATAGGTACCTGTGTATTGCTGTAGTTTCTGACACTGTAGTAATTTTTTTTAAAAATCCAGTTGATCACCTCTTTAATTTAATATATATCAGGAAAGATCGTTCTGGTTAGTTCTGAGTCACTTAACTGACTGTCATTTTTCTGTTATCCTCAGTTGTTAAGAGCTCTGAGTACTTGCGTTTGATAAGTTTTAGCTCAGTTAAAAATAATCTTATTTACAAGTACACTTGAAAGTTCAAATCTTAAGAACATATTAAATAAGAGAAGTAATCTTTCTTTAAATTTTCACTTAAATATTTGTTTTCTATCTAGAACATGTATGTTTACATATATTCGTAAAGGTAATAGATTAATTTAAAATCAACCATTTTTTAATAAGTACTTAGCCGATTTTTGCCTCAAAATGCTTTCCTGTTAACTGTAGTCATTGGAAGTATCGGGCGAGGGAAGACATCTGTGTGGTGGATGCTGTGAGTGTGGGGGGCCAGGTGGGCGGGGAGGGCAGCTGGCTGGTGTGGGACGCGGGGCGCTTCCCTCGTTCCCCGTGGATCCCGCATGCGGAGGCAGAGACCAGCCTGCAGCCGGTGCTCTTCATCCTAGGTGACCACCTCTTCCTGCCTGTAGATGCATTTCCACTGCCATGTGAAGAGTATCTTGATTGCCTGTTGTATGTCTCTTTTTTCCCCAACACTTTTCTTCTAATACTCTTTTGTGATTTAACCAGATCCTTGTATTCCAGTGAGCTAATTGCACTTACCTCAAGTGAAGAACACTGGGGTGGTGGACAGGCTGCCTGTCATTTGTCTCATGAAATCAGCATCTCCATGGAAACACCCATCTCACTCCTTGTTAAACTGTGCACAACCCTAGGGAGAATCTTTTCCTGGAGTGTGTGGGGAGGTTTACTAAGTGCTGGGACAGCTCCTTGGATCCTCCTAAGAGAGGAGTAGTCATGTCCCACATCAGAGGGGCGGAGAGGAGGGACTCTCACCCATCGCTGCTTCAGCCTGCGTGAAGGAAAGGCAGGAAACACCATTAGAATCTCTGGGCCCCAGAACCGGTGAAGGACAGTCGTCTCTCCTGACCTCACACTGATCAAAGGATAAGACAGAGGCACCAGCAGGCGGGGATGTGGGGGCCGCAGGGTCCAAGCGAGCCCAGCCCTCACCAGCTCCTCCTGCAAGTACCTGCTCTGCCCTCTCGCTGCCTCCCACAGGCAGGGCAGGGAGTGTAGAAGAAGGGGACAGAGCCCGTGCACTGCCATCCCCCCAGGGGTGGACGAAGGCTCTCCTCCCTCCCGCAGGGAAGCCCCACTCGGAACCCAGCAGTGCCAGGAGACACCGTTCTCCTTAAACCCAGTCTCCAGCCAGGGCTGGCTCCAGGCGTGTGGGCAAAAGATAAGAGCTGAGTTCAGCAAAGAAAAAGTTTGTTTTGTCCCATTAATAAAGAAGAGTTATTTCAGCATCCAAATATTAGTTCCTATTTCTAATAAAATAGCCCAGCCAGCCATTCAAGGGTCAGTTCACAGCACATGTAGAACTAGACAGGGACTCAGCAGTGTCTTCCCCTGCATACCCATAACTTCTCCCTCCCTCTGTCTCCTCCCCACTGTCTCCAGGCCTCCCTCCACGCCATCCCCACCTCTGTGCTGTGGCCTTCCTAGGTGCCGGTGTAGAGAAAACCTTCCCTAGTACATTTCCTCCATCCGTTGGTTGCTTAGTGGGAAACACCTTGGCATAAATTACCCAAGCCAGAGGTGACAGGGAAAACACACGTCAAGTAAAATACTAATTTACAGTTTGGCTTTTACCCTAATAGGTATTTTCAACAGGATATCAGATTGAATTATTTTTTAATTCAGTTTAATGTTGAAGAAGAGAATTTTGGTTGATTAAATAAGAAAACAGTTAGCAAAAACACGATGGGAGCTATTCATTTAGAAGTAATTAGATTATTACAAAATAGGTGTAACCCAAAGGTCTCTTGAGTGTCATTCCACCTTTCCAGATTGACTCTGAAGACCAAGCCTTGCAGAATTCTGAGGGCGCCTTTGTGAGCATCACATACCTGGCACTGTGCGTTAGGCCCCGTGCACGTCTGCTCTCGTCTCTAGCTTGGATCCCGAGTGGCAGTGCCTGCCAGCCTGCCACGCTCTTGGCCGCCCTCCACAGGTTTCCCACGCCCTATTCTGCTTTTAACCGAAAGAGAGCCCAGTCGAGTGAATTCTACCTTTGAAGAGACATCCAACTCAGTGGTCTTTCCTGGTGCTGAACTCAGAGTACTTTTATCAGTTCCTTGAACTGTTTTTCTTAATTTCATTTAAAAATACTGTCAGGAAGATTTTAATAAATTTGTATTTCATTTATTTATAGGAGAAAAGCAGTTTTATATTTTTCAAAGGAGGATGACCCTAGTCAGTCCTCTTTTTTTCAAATCGCACTTTCATTATTTAACTTTACTTTTTTCCCAGCCATTTTTCCTTTTTTATAAGCAGTTTACCGCATCACTGTCAGTGCTGTAAAACCGTGCAGTGCTTTGGACATTTGGTTGCAGCGTCTGCCAAGCGTTTTCAGTAAAGCTGAGTGTTGGCTCTGATGGTATCAATGTGAATTGCATTAACCTTGAGATGACCTATGGCCTACATACTTTCGTCATTGCATGTATTATCTGCTGAAGTATTTATTTTATTGTGTCTTAAACTGATAGCTGTTTGGCACCAGGGTAAATTAATGTGCTGTTGTGCAAAAGGCCATTGTTTGAACTTACTTTGGACATTCCTAGAGGTTGATCACAGCAGAACAGGGAAGCGCAGAGCTGACTTCGTGGCGGCTTCAGCAGCCCTGAGCTCACGGCCAGTCCCCCGCCCTCTCTGGATGAAGGGTCGTTTCATCCACACATGGATCAGATAAGGATGATGTCTTTGAAAATGTAGTCTCAATGCTATTACCAGATCTGGGAAAAAATGTAACAATCCATTAATTTTATCAAATATCCAGTTGAAATAGGAAAGAACCTTTTGTATTCTGTTACAGATTAATCACTCAAGGGATGGTGCCTGTAAGCTTAGATTGTACATGGCTCATCTCTGGGAATTTTTCCGCCCAGGTCATGAGCATCAGGCTAATAAAATGCTTTGGTTTAGCTCACAGGAACCCTCTGCACCAGGCCCCCTGTGAATGGCTGCAGGGAGGGAAAAATTCACACATGCCCTCTGGAGGCTGGCAGGAACAGGGAAGTGTTTGGCTTTACTCCCTCCCCTTTCAGTGTAGAAGGAGCCTGACTCAGGCAAGAAGGTTCTTTAGGGCATGAGCCCACCATCCTCTCGGTTTGCCAGCTTTCTGAATAAAGCCACGTTCCTTGTCCTGACAGCTCGCCTCTTGATTACTGGCCTGTTTTGCAGCAAGCAGTCTGAGCTTAGACTCTGGAACACAGTCAGTGTCCATTCTCATAAAAGTTGTTTAGACAGTTCAGTCAGATCAGGGCTCCTGTCAGGGTCTGTGTGTTGCTTTTACTCGCATGTCTCTGAAGTATTTTTTCCTATCTCTAGGGCCTTTTCAATCCTAAAGGAAATCAGTCCTGAATATTCATTGGAAGGACTGATGCTGAAGCTGAAATTCTTAATACTTTGGCCACCTGATTCAAAGAACTGACCCACTGGAAAACCCTGATGCTGGGAAAGATTGAAGGCAGAAAGAAAAGGGGATGACAGAGGTTGAGATGGTTGGACGGCATCACCAACTTGGTGGATGTGAGTCTGAGCAAACTCCGTGAGTTAGTGATGGACAGGGAAGCCTGGCGTGCTGCAGTTCATGGGGTCGCAAAGGGTCGGACATGACTGAGTGAGTGAACTGACTGACGGCCCTTTCGTCAGCTTCTTTGTTGACTAAATCATGGTTCTACGGACGCTCATTTTCTGGGGTTTCCATGTTGTTTCCTCCTTGTGTCAGCAGCATGTTTCTCTGCTCCTTGTGTTTCCAAACTTACGATTAATGAAGTTTTATCAGTTTCAGGCGTGATTTTAATTTGGATTTTGTCACCAGGATGTCTGTAATGTTTGATTGTCTCCCTGTTGGTGATAGGATTGAAAACTGCATTCAAGTGTTATCAGCTTGCTCTACCCTTTAAAACGGTCAAACTTTTCATCTGTTAGTTTTAGCACCATTGGTAATTGTTGCCATGATCTTTTATTTCCTAGTTGTTCAGTCGCTAAGTTGTGTCCGACTCTTTGTGACCCCATGGACTGTGGCACACCAGGCTTCCCTGTCCTTCACCATCTCCTGGAGTTTGCTCAAGCTCATGTCCATTGAGTCGGTGATGCTATCCAACCATCTCATCCTCTGTCATCCCCTTCTCCTGCCTTCAGTCTTTCCCAGCATCAAGGTCTTTTCCAGTGAGTCATCTCTTCTCGTCAGGTAGCCAAAGTATTGGCCTTATTTCCTTGGAGATTGCAAACTAATGATTGGTAGCTGGAGCATGAAATTAAAAAATAAAAAGTTTCATCAGCGATTCGGTTACTCTGAAGTCCAGTTCATACAGGAAAGGCAGGGTAAAACTTGATTTTACTTTCTAATTCGTTCTCAGAATGAGTTGGTTCCGTCACCATTTTTTTTTCAAAAGGTAATGAAGATGTTTTCTAATTATCATGGCTTGAGCATATTTTTCTAACTCAGCTTGAGCATATTTAATTGAGTTTCAATTCATTATCATAGTGCTGCTGTTTTAGTAATCAAACTGTCCCCTCTCTGGCTGGGAGTCTTTGCACAGGGGCTCCGGGCCCTGCCTGCTTTCTGTGTCCAGGCCACATCCATTGAGTGCCCTCTCTTCCCAGATGTGCAGCCAGCCGTCAGTCGGGAATGAAATGATAGGAAATGGGGAAAAACTTGCCTCTGTCAAATTTGTCTTACTCTTTCTACGTTTGTGTCTGTCCTCCCTAGAAGCCCCCTTGCCTTTTGTAATCCCTTTCTCTCTTGTTAAACTGCACCCGGAAGTCCTGCACGAGCAGACGAGCGCTGCACTCCCTTTGGTTTCTTACGTCCCAGCAGTGCCATCGCTTCTGTTCAGTCACATCAGTGGCCCATTCCTTAACCACAGGTTCCTGCCTGTCAGGTCCTGCCAGGCTGTGTCCCCTCTGGTGTTCGGGAAACTGCATGGACATCTCATAATTGTGAGTCTGCAGAACTTCCGTTTCTAGGTCCTGTGAACAGTATCGGAGGTTTTTTCACTCACTTCACCTGATTTTGTCTAATGACCAAGAGTCATTTTCTAAAGCGTGTGTACGCCGTGGGCGATAGCGGGGCCCTCGTGCACATCCTGCCCTTTGGGCACTCCTTGCTGCTTCCCAGCTGCTCGTCACCTCCTGTGACCTTAGCTGCTGTGAGCTCGGTGCACACTCTGAACTTCCAGGTGTTGTCTGCAGACGGTTCTGGGTGAGGAGTTTGAAAGGGCACCAAAGGGTCTGCCCCGGCTCAGCCCTCCAGCTCAGCGCACGACCTGGAGGCTGGCAGAGGCCGTGGCCCAGCGTGCTGAGCCGACAGCGGCACTGGCCCCTCCGTTTGTCCACAAACCCAGCCCGTGAGCAGGCGGGCACCCCCACGCGTCCATGGAGTGGACACCGCGGCCCAGCCCAGGAGCACTGGCCCGTCATCGAGCAAGCCTGGCCTGGCTGTTGCAGCCATGCTGTCTCCACTCAGATTCCTCCTCAGAGCCAAAGGCGTGTGCCTGTCCTCCCAGTGCTGCTCGGCGCTGGTCTTCGACTCAGCGTCGGGTGTGGGTGTCCTTGGAGCGCTGTAGTGCGCCTGTGTTTGGGGCCCAGGTGTGTGAGCAGCATGGTAAGAAGACAACTCCAGATGGTTGCTCTAACCTGAAAATGGGGACAAACGCTCCCTTTCCCAGTTGTTTAAAACATGCCCCACAGCAGAAAGGTAAGGTCCAGATGACTCCAGTTGTTGTATTTTGACTAACAAATTAGGTCACCATCAAAAGTGTTTTAATAAATTAGTGGTTAACAGACTCTGAAGGACTGAAGTCACGGTAGTGAAACTGAGGACAGACTGACTAAAGGAAACCCAGGAAGCTTCCGGTGCACGGGGGTGTGTGTGTGTGTGTGCGCACGCGTGCGTGTACATGGTCTCCTCTCTTTACTGACAATCGTTGATGACATGGTGTAGTTGTTACCTCTCCCACAGAACTAGGGAACCTTGTCAGCACACCACTTCCACCTCCCAAGACAGCCTTACCTCCAACCGTGGTGCAGACGTTTTGATTTCAAAGGGAGCAAGAGAAATTACAGAACAGCCATGGGTAGACAGATCTGAAGACTCAGTGTGGAAAGGGTAGAAAGACATTAAGGACAGAACTTTTTTCATACTTCCGTATTCACTTCCACTGCCTGTGTTCTCTCACCTACCTTCCTAAAGTTTCTGTTTTGAACTTCGCATTTCCCTTTGGTTTCTGGAGTGGGGTGGGTCAGTCAGGGCCCCCAGTTGCTGTCTTCTAGGCAGAGCTGCTCTCCTCTGTGCAGGAACAGCGATGACTGTTTCTGGAGGGTTTGCTGTGAACCCCAAAGTGTGTCGTGTCATTTAAGTTGTGCATGAGCCTTCCCCACCGCTGGCTGGGGGAGAATAGCCCCGAGCCTCTGGTAGCTCGGCTTCAAGGCTTCCCACGCTGAGGTCTCTTGCAGGGCGTGCTCAGGGACGCCTCTTCACCCTCACTTGGCATTTCACTCGGAAACTGCGAAGTTCACTGGTTCCAGGAGAACACCAAACCACGGAGTGGTCTTTGGATGTTTCACCCCCTCTGACCTGTCACAGCTGGACCAGAAATGCCAGCTCTCTGTGTCTCTCCCAACTCCAGGTGAACTTTCGTGACTGTCTTCTCTTAATAATGAGCCAAGAAAGCCAACCCCTGACTATTTTGAGTATAGCTTAACAGCCATTTTGGTGGCCCTTTATTCTGCACATTCTGGTGGAAAACTTGTGTGTGTTTTAAAGCAGCGTCTCGAGAATTTCCTGGGAGCCCACGATAGAAAGGAGACTTCCAGGCCGGCCTCCCTCCCTGAAGCCGAGGATGCATGGCTGACAGAAGCAGGGCTGCTCTGTGTCTCAGCACAGTGAGCCAGTGCTCCGGCAGCCCCCCGTCTCCACCACTCACATGGGGCAGCGGCACAGCTTACCCCACAGTCAGTTGGGGATCAGGTGTTGGTGACAGGGCACCACAAATGCAGGGCAGGTGTCCTCCACAGGACACCTGGAAGAGACTGAAGAAAACCTTCATGTTGTGCAGGAAGGTACTTGAGTAAGAGTTTTCTTTTGGATCGTTTTACTTCAATTTTCTGTTAATATCTCATACTAATAAAGTGTTTGAGTGACAACCAAAGTATATTCACAAGCATGATATATTTGAAAACGCAGTTTTCAGCTTTGCAGTTGCTTTCATTACTGATTGCAAATGGTGTGACAGCCTGTGATTACAGTAATAAGGACCTGAGATGTACGTGGAGTGCATGTCACTCTGAGCAGGTTTGTGTATTGAAGGAGAGATGATGGTAGGCTTTATGAAACCACAAAGACACTTTCAGGGACTTCAGATGTGATGGAAATGAAAGGTACACACCTTCTTATATTGCACAGTTGGGTTGTATTAGTGAAAAGAAAAATTGGTGTATATTCTTAGATTTTTTCCTCTTTTTTCCTTTGTGCTGTGGCTTTTTCATGTTATACTAAGGAAAATAGGTGCAGAAATCCTTTTTTTTTTTTTTTTACTAGAGCAAGTGCTCCTTTTGGACACATTCATGAGTCTGTATCCACCTAAATGGCATGTAGACTGCTGCTGACATGGGTGTTTGGGATGCAGGGTCGCTCTGCTCTCCCCGGGAGAAGGCTGGCAGAGCCGGCAGAGGCAGCTGTGTGCTTGGCAGAGGCCCGCCCCCTCCCAGGACGTCCCCGAGGGCAGCGTCTCTGCACCGGCAGGCGGCGTCTCCACTGCAGCTCTGCCTGAAGTAACTGGAAGCCGGAGACCAGTCAGTGCCCATAGCATGGAGTGGGCACGCGAGCGTGACGTGCTCATCCAGGCAGGGAGACCCGTCCCGCCCGAGGCCAGACCGTGACGTTGAAGAGAGCCTGGAGGGTGGCGTGCTGCTGTGCGTTCCCTCCCCTAATGGGGAGTGCAGGCAGCAGGGCCACCTCCCAGTCCTGGGCCCACAGGGACGAGGTCCGGGAGTGTCTGCGGGGAGCAGGCTGCCGCGTCTCCATCAGGATGCTGGTACATGTGTGTGTGGGAAACAGGATTTACGTGCTTTCCTAGGTGCGAGTTCTGCTTAATTGGAAAAGGGGACAACTCCTACTTGAAGACTTAGAAACCTTGCCAGCAGAACATCACAATTAGCAAATGGCCATTGGCGCTGTTTCCAAGCTCACATCTTGCCGTGGTGCTTTGCATTCTCTCCGCTCTGATAGCCACAAGGTCAGGGTCTCCACTGCAACCGGCCAGGCCTGCAGCCCTTTCTCACAATGACTCTTCTCCATATTCTGACTCCAGAGATCCCTTCTGATATAAATGAAGACGAAGCTCCAGGACAGTTCTTGGCTTTCATGGTTTTTCTGCCTTTGATTTTCTTACAGCTCCTCTGTCTTTGGTTTAATAGCAGAAACTTAGCCTAGTTGGACCTTGCTTCTTAACCTGTGGGTGGAACCCGGTCCTGAGAATGGCACCGTGCGCTCTGCTCACCACGCCAGCTCCAGCACTGGAAGCAGAGCTCTCAGGGCCAGGCCGCCTGCAGTGGCCACACAGCGTCCTCAGCCGCGGCCGTGGCTCAGACGGTGGGGCTGCCATCCTGAACCAGGCTGTCAGGCTCCACAGCCATGGTCTGCAGTCCGGCTTCCATCACAAGCGTTCATTAGTTTGATTTCCTTTGAGGTCATTCTTGTTGAGGGCTGGGGCGGGGCTCCTAGAGATTGTGAAATCTGAAGACTCTACAGACCTTTATGAAGTATATATGTAACTGTAGCACCTCACAGTGTGAAACAAGACACATTGTGTGCACAGAATGAGTTCTATTTTCCTGTCACCTTTATATTTTTAATTTTTAATTAAAGGACAATTGTTTTCTAATGTTGTGTTGGTTTCTGCCATGCAGCAACGTGAATCAGCCATAAATACAACATGTATCTCTTCCCACTTGGCCTCCCTCCCACCCAATCCCACTTGCCCCCTAGGTTGTCACAGAGCACTGAGCTGAGCTCCTTAGGTGATACAGCAGCTCCCCACTGGCTGTTTCACACGTGGCTGCGTATGTGTCAGCGCTACTCTCTTGATCCGCCCACCCTGCCCTCCCCCTGCTGTGTCCACAGTCTGTTCTCCATGTCTGCATCTCTATTCCTACCCTGCAAATAGACTCATCAGTACCATTTTTCTAGATTCCGTATTTATGCATTAATATACAATATCTGTTTTTATTTTACTTCACTCTGTATGACAGGCTCTAGGTTCGTCCACCTCAGTTCAACTGATTCATTCATTTTTACTTTTCTAATTGAAGTTGCCTTCTAATGGAAACATTTTTTCCTGCCAAAAGAAGAAATTGAAACAAATAAAATTGATTTATGTTAATGTTATATTAAATTTTTATACCTTTAAGTCTAAAATTCAGTACCAGTTTTGAATGTTGAAACGGATATTTCATCCTAAGTGTATCGTGTTCTATACTATTTTAGGTTAGAATAAGTTCACACACTATTTTACACGTCAGATTCTGACTTTGAAATCGGACAGATTGTGACTCCCTTGCCTGTATTGGAATCTTCAAAGGTAAAGTTTGCCTCTGAAGTTTATGAAAGCTAAACTCTTATGAATATAAATCTTCTTAGAAATGGAAAAAATAAGCCATGAAATAAATTTACTGTTTTTTTATGGATGGTGATATTTTATGTTCTGTTTTCATAGGACAGAGTTTTCTTATTCATATTTAAAAACTAGGAGATATGTTCAGTCCAGTTGCTCAGTCATGTCCAACTCTTTGCAACCCCAAGGCCTGCTCCCTGTCCATCACCAATTCCCGGAGTTTACTCAAACGGATGTCCATTGAATCGGTGATGCCATCCAGCCATCTCATCCTCTGTCGTCCCGTTCTTCTCCTGCCTTCAATCTTTCCCAGCATCAGTGTCTTTTCCAATGAGTCAGCTCTTCACATCAGGTGGCCAAAGTATTGGAGTTTCAGCTTCAACATCAGTCCTTCCAATGAACATTCAGGACTGATTTCCTTTAGGATGGACTGGTTGGATCTTGCTGTCCAAGGGACTCTCAAGAGTCTTCTCCAACACCACAATTCAAAGGCATCAATTCTTCAGCGCTCAGCTTTCTTTATAGTCCAACTCTCACATCCATAGATGACTACTGGAAAAACCATAGCCTTGACTAGACGGACCTTTGCTGGCAAAGTAATGTCTCTGTTTTTTAATATGCTGTCTAGGTTGGTCATAACTTTCCTTCCAGGGAGCAAGCGTCTTTTAATTTCATGGCTGCAATCACCATCCACAGTGATTTTGGAGCCCAAAAAAATAAAGTCTGTCACTGTTTCCACTGTTTCCCCATCTATTTCCCATGAAGTGATGGGACCGGATCCCATCATCTTTGTTTTCTGAATGTTGAGCTTTAAGCCAACTTTTTCACTCTCCTCTTTCACTTTCATCAAGAGTCTCTTTAGTTCTTCTTCACTTTCTGCCATAAGGGTAGTATCATCTGCATATTTGAGGTTATTGATATTTCTCCCAGCAGTCTTGATTCTGGCTTGTGCTTCATCCAGCCCAACGTTTCTCATGATGTACTCTGCATATAAGTTAAATAAGCAGGGTGACAGTGTACAGCCTTGACGTACTCCATTTCCTGTTTGGAACCAGTTCTAACTTTTGCTTCCTGACCTGCGTACAGATTTCTGAAGAGGCAGGTCACGTGGTCTGGTATTCCCATCTCTTTCAGAATTTTCCACGGTTTATTGTGATCCACACAGTCAAAGGCTTTGGCATAGTCAATGAATCAGAAATAGATGTTTTTCTGGAACTCTCTTGCTTTTTTGATGATCCAGCAGATGTTGGCAATTTGATCTCTGGTTCCTCTGCCTTTTCTAAAACCAGCTTGAACATCTGGAATTTCACAATTCACTTATTGTTGAAGCCTGGCTTGGAGAATTTTGAGCATTACTTTGCTAGCATGTGAGATGAGTGCAATTGTGCAGTAGTTTGAGCATTCTTTGGCATTGCCTTTCCTTGGGATTGGAATGAAAACTGAGCTTTTTCAGTCCTGTGGCCACTGCTGAGTTTTCCAAATTTGCTGGCATATTGACTGCAGCACTTTCACAGCATCATCTTTCAGGATTTGAAATAGTTCAACTGGAATTCCATCACCTCCACTAGCTTTGTTTGTAGTGATGCTTCCTAAGGCCCACTTGACTTCATATTCCAGGATGTCTGGCTCTAGGTGAGTGATCACACCATCATGATTATCTGGGTCATGAAGATCTTTTTTGTACAGTTCTTCTGTGTATTCTTGCCACTTCTTCTTAATATCTCCTGCTTCTGTTAGGTCCATACCATTTCTGTCCTTTATCGAGCCCATCTTTGCATGAAATGTTCCTTGGTATCACTGATTTTCTTGAGGAGGTCCCTAGTCTTTCCCATTCTGTTGTTTTCCTCTATTTCTTTGCATTGATTACTGAGGAAGGCTTTCTTATCTCTCCTTGCTATTCTTTGGAACTCTGCATTCAAATGGGTATATCTTTCCTTTTCTCCTTTGCTTTTCGCTTCTCTTCTTTTCACAGCTATTTGTAAGGCCTCCCCAGACAGCCATTTTACTTTTTTGCATTTCTTTTTCTTGGGAATGGTCTTGCTCCCTGTCTCCTGTACAGTGTCATGAACGTCCATCCATAGTTCATCAGGCACTCTATCACATCTAGTCCCTTAAATCTATTTCTCACTTCTACTGTATGATTGTTAGGAATTTGATTTAGGTCATACCTGAATGGTCTAGTGGTTTTCCCTACTTTCTTGAATTGAAGTCTGAATTTGGCAATAAGGAGTTCATGATCTGAGATATATTAATTAAAGACCCCCCCAAAAAAAAAAGTGTTCTGAGAAAGAAAATAGAAAATTGTAGAGACCTATTTATTCATTCATATACTACATTCGTAATGTATTCTTTTGACCCCCAAGCATTCATTTGGAAATCCCAGATACGTCAAGAAAGAGCGAGTTTAACATAAAGACCTGGACCTGACGCCGTCCTCTGCTCCAGCACAAGTGGTTCTGCTGCACAAGTTTCGAGCCTTTCCAACTGACAGTGTTGATGCCGTTTCTAGTTGCTTTTGATAGGCAGTAATTTCAATAATGTGTCTTCACACTGTAATTGAATAGATGATTTACTTGAAAAGAAATACCCCAGAGTTCTTTCATGTAATGTTTCAGTTTGACCAAAAAAAAAAGTACATTGTGGGATATTTATAGTATTTTTCAATCTATTTTTATCTGTAGACTAGGACTGGTAACTGATTTAGGGCACAAGGGCTAAAAACAGGAAATGTGGTTTATAAAGTAGGCAACCTCTCCAGAGTTTCCAGAGTCACTTTTGTTACTGACTGAGTGCAGCGTTTCAGAACAACACGAGGCAGGGGTGCCTGAGACCAGCCGTGTGTTTACCAGGAAACGCCTGGGGAGAGCTGGGCGTGTGCAGGGGCACCTGTTCAGTGCACGCAGTGTCTGTCTGTCCACTCTTTCTCAGACACTCCATTCTGTCGCTCTGAGTCTTATATAACAAAGTAAATTTCCTTTGACCTTTGTATTTTGCTTGAATTTTTCTTACAGTGTTTTGATGGAAAGTTTTGTCATCATCATAGTTGAGAAGCACATATTATGGTTTTTATTAATTATAGTAAGTAGAGAATCCAAGTTAAGAAAGTAAAAGAGCATGAGGAAGTGGGGGTTTAATTTTGAGTAGCCTTTTCAATTTCAAGTTGGCAGAATGGATCAAAACCTTTGACTCAGCAGTTTCACTTCTGGAAGGTACCTGAGTAAATTATTCTCTGAGAATGTAAGGACCGGGAGCCTCGTGGTAGTGTTTGTGGTGGTGTATACTGAAAGGTAGCGTGACTGCCGAGTAGTTATGAGTAAGTAGAAATAATGTAACAACCTAGAATAAATAGGATAAGTAAGTCACGGCACGTCCACAAAGAGCCTCAGCAGCCAGTGAAGGTGCGGGCAGTGTGTGCACACCAGCACGGAAGGGTGCGTGGACGTCAGGGGAAGAAGCAGCAGGACTCGCTTTTTAGGAAAAAATCACATTCATAGGAAAAGATCTAGAAGGCACACCATGCTAGGGAGAAAGATAAAGGGGAAGCTGACTGGACTTTTATTTGTTATTAGGAAAACTTACAATTCTTTGTCTTCTTTTCAGTGTGTGTTTATTTAATATTTTCAAAACAAGAATATAGGCTTGATCAGTCCAAAGTTTTCACTATTCTGGTCTTTAATGTGGATACTCTCTAGAGAGGTCTGCCTAGCCATTTGTCCAAATTATTATAGGAAGATTCAAGTCTGCCTGTATAACACTTTTTAATTGAAAAAAACAGTCCCCCATATTTCAAGGAAAACCTGAAGCTTCAGTCACCGCGTGCCCCTGTGCACCCGCGTTTCAGGCTATCGCTGAGTGCTGTTCCTAAGGGAGGTGCAGAGGGGCTCTGCTTCCTCTCCGCCTGGCAGGGCCCGTCTCTCCACAGACAGTGCTGAGGGGTCTCGTCAAGCAGAGGCGCTCTGTCTTACTGCTGCAAGGGGTCCTGTTCCTGGCGCCTGCTTTCCTGAGGGCTGCTTCCGAGACCACTGAGGAACTCTCCTGTGCACAGTGGCCGTGTCCCCAGGGGCATGAGGGGGCTTTGTTTTTTGTGAGTTTGTTCTTGAGGCCACTCTTGTGTCCCCAGCACATGGAACAGAGTCTGGCAGGTAATAGTAATAGGCATTCACTAAAAATTCTGGTAGTTATTCCAAAATGGTGTCCTCCCTATTTGATTAAAACAGGAAACCAATAAATACAGCTAGAAGAGAGACTTCTTTTCCACTTTGATGGATGAAAAGCAAGACCTTCATTTTTGGCAAACATGTCCTGAGATCCAGGCCCCTGTATGAGAAGCCTACCCTGCCAGGGGCCCAGGGACTCTTGCCCAGAAGAGCTGGGCTCTGCCTTCTCCGTGGGGAATTCCCGCTGGGCCGCTGGGCGTGCTGCTCGGTGACAGTCTGGGCTGGTGCTGTGTGGGTGGGGACACTTCTCTCGTCAAATACCGTGACACACACTGATTCCACATTCAGAGTTGAAGAGGCAAGATTGTAAATACTTAGAAGCTGTTGTCATTCTGTGTCTGAAGAACATGGAAACTTGTGGGCGTTCATCTAAGAGGAACCTTCTCACAAACAGCACCGACTGCCGCATCACAACAGCGGTGTTTGCTCTGCCCTTCCTGCGCGTGCCCACCATCTCGCGGCCCCTGAGGTTGGCGTTCGTGACCCGCTGCTGCTGGGCCGACCCAACAGCCAGCACCCGTCCCGAGTGTTCACGGTTCTAGGAAGCCGGCGTCTTCTAAGTACCTGGCATAGTGAGCGTTGAGGCCATGTTGATACTCTGTTCTTTGGAGCAGGCCATTTGCTCAGGGATACAGCTGGAAAAATCAGACTGAAAACAGATGTATTTAGCCTCAGCAGTATTATATTCTGCTATACTTTCTTTATTCAAGTTGTATTTTTCAAATGGATCCTGAAAACTTATTTCAGAAGGCTGTCTTTGTTTTCTTAAATCCCCTGAAAGGGGAGAGACTCGCCTTAGCAGACCCCCAGTGTTGACCCTCTTTGTGGACACTGCAGAATCCTGCCTGTACTTTTTCTCTCACCTGTTTGTTCACTCACGCGTTCACTTTTCAGCTTAAGAGGGCTCAGTCCTAGCAGCGTCGTTGTGAGTAAGCACATGCTGCCTTTACCCTTTTGTTTCTTATGCTGTGTGGTGGGTCTGAGGCTCCAGAGGTGCGGTGAAGGGGACAAGCCCCGTGCCCACGGAGCTGACAGTCTGGCAGGGAGACAGCGTTAGCCAGGCCTTGGCCGGGGGGCCTGGGGGTCCTGCATGCTGGCATGGCCGCACTGGGGAGAGCTCCCCACCCTGCTGTCCTCTGAGAGATGCCCCTGTGTGGAGCGGGCAGTATCTCTGCTGCAGCCCCAGGCAGCCCACCAGTCAGGGCTGTCCAGGAGCTCCAGGGAGGCTGAGCACGGCCACCAGGGAGGCTTGAAGTCAGGGCTGGCTGCGGCCCGCGGGTCGGACTTCTGGTTCTCGTTTACTCAGCCCAGTGCCCTGATGTCACCTGGGAGCCAGGTGCCCCTTCCCTGGGGCAAGCGAGATGCACCATCCTTCCCAAACCCGTGCAGAGAGTGACCAGAGAGTTCCAGCGGGCTCACAGCCTCCGGAGGACTCCGTGTGTGTGTGTGTGTGTGTGTGTGTGTATGTGGTCACTGTGGCGGGCCCAGGAACTGCATCTACCTCTGGATGTGCAGAAGCCGGCCCTCCACACGGTTCAGTTTAAAGACTCAAGTCTTGAGCCAAGTGGTCGCGTTGACCAGAGCGCAGCGCTGAGCCCCACAAGCCCCTGCCTGGCCTGGGGGGTGCTCCTCTCGGGGAGACAGCTTTGCTGGTCATCGCACTAGTCGCGTGTTTCACCTTTCACCTTCGCGAGGACGGCTGTTTCCTCCCAGAGAGGACTCACTACCCTGCAGCTGTCCTTGTTCTCAGGAAGAATCAGCTTACTTCTGGATTGTATTTAATTATGTTTCAATCTGTTTTCTCAGTTATTCCATCAGCAAAATAGAACCAAAGAAATATTTATGAGATTGGCTCCTCAAAAATTGTGAGCATCCGTACATGGCCTGGAACACAACAGACTGACGCAGCTGTGTGTTCAGAACCCGCGCGCACTGGGTCCTCACGGGGGGTGGTCCAGCCCTCCAACTAATCAGCAGCTTGGGCGGATTGCGGGGAACGCGAATTCGCAACACAGTAGGATTTTCTGTTTCAGAAGAAATTCTCAGTTTGTGCTGTTAACTCTCGAAGGCATCCTGAAATACTATTCTCCTCCAAGTGAAAGTAATTGTTTTAGAGTTACTAGAGCAGTATTTTGTTTTTATACTTTTTCTTGCAAAATAGCACTGGGGCTCTTAGGAACCCTGTGAGCACCAGGGCCTCCTCACTGCAACCCCACAAGGGTGCGAACCTCGCACTTGTGGATGGGAGATGGGGTGGCCTCCCAGTCCTCCTGCCGCAGGTCCTGGCTTGTGAGGAGGAGACGGGGCTGGACCCACACTCTCACCTGCTGACCGCCCCTCCCCAGCGTGTGCCCGTGCTGGAGGGCAGCCCTGCCATCCTCGGGTCATGGATTTGTCTGGTCCCTCACTTGCTTACAGAATTACGTGGAAAGTGTCTTTTTCAGAATTTTCTCCCAGAGTTTATATTTTTAAGATCAAAACAGTCATTCTGCATAATTTGATGTTAAATTTGGAAGCAGATGCTGCAGTAGATGTGCAGCGGGCGTTTTGTAGACTCTGGGGAAGGTCCTCCTCTGGTCTTCCGTGCGTGTGTGTGTGCGTGCATATGTATGAACACGTTGACGGGCAGTTTTAAATTTCACTTTTGAAGCAGACTGATTACAGAGGACAGAACAATGACAGAAATGGAAAAACTATGAAAGAAAACTTGCAGTTACTTCCACCTTTTAAAAAACTTGTATGAGCATAGCCCTCTGGCCATTTGCCCTTGGGAGCCCTGGGCCTGTGCTGTCCCTCTGCCTCCTGGAAGGTGCGAGGCACTCGTGTCTCCACTGAATGCCTTTCCCTCCCCCATCTGATTGCAGGTGTCAGAAACTACTTGAAAGAAGCATTGGTGAATATAATCGCCGTGCACGCAGAGGTAAGCTGTTGCTAGCTATCCCTAAGGGGTGTGGGTAACTAGGCAAGGGAGCAGGGGTAAATTCAATGGTTCTTACAGGGGGTCTTCTCCCTTCAGAATGTATTTTTAGTCTGAGTAAAACACAGATTTGAGTGTTTCACTGAGTTTTACTGAGTAAAACACAGTATCTGGTTTCAATACACATATGTGCATGTTTTCACTGTGAGAGTCTTTTTTCGAAATGTGGTATGTTTTTCCTTATAATTAAGACTAATGGATATTAGGCAGGTAAAGCGATAAGAGAGTGAAAGGGTGTTCTCTCCACCTTGGGCATCCGCTTCCCTGGCCTTCACCAGTGCACCAGTGAGCGCTGGCGTCTCATTCTGGCAGCCATGGTGCATGCTGGGGACAGGCTTGGCCCGTGGCAGGGCACAGGCGGTGGCCTCCCTTGCATGGCTGACGGTTCCCGGACGCTGGTGTTGCCAGTCACGCCTGGCCCGCTCCCGGGGAGCTTTCCGCTAGTGTCCCATCCACCATCATTCAGGCTCGGCTGCAGCCCATGGGCCGTCGTCCAGCAGAGGGGTTCTCGGTAGAAGCCTGCTGCTGTGGTGACCACTGGCAAAAGCTCCTCCTGAGTGTCTGCCTCTGTGCAGGCGCGTCAGGGGGTGAGGCCTGCATCACCCTCTGTGCCCACACGTGCTGTCTGGGTCACCTCGGTGACCTGGAGATACGTGGTCATGGAGGCTGAACCAGAGTGAGTGAAGGACACAGTGCTGCCTGCTTGCCGAGGCAGCCAAACCCAGCAGCCTCCTCAGAGAGCGGCCCGCTGTGTCCATCCCTCGCAGGTCCTCGTGAGGCATGGTACACTCGTTCTCCGTGAAATAAAGTTTTACGTGGTTTAGCTCAGGTGGGAATTTACCACGTACACCTTTTTATGATGAGTGACTTACTTTCAACTTTGATACTTTTTATACATCAGAGACCTTTATAAAAGCGCTCTTCTGTTAGGTTAGCTTCTGGGAAAGTCAGTGTGGCGGTAGATCCTCAGGCGGTGGAGCCGGCCCATCCCAGGTGGTGCCTCGGGCGCTGCAGGGTGCCTGGGCCTTTGCGTGATGACGGTGACTCCTGCTGAGGCACCACTGTCATCGTTTACAAACAAACCAAAAAAAGGCTTTTCCGGTCCCTCTTCCACACATCCCAGTGGCTGAAAGTAGAATTCTGTACATAACATTTACTGTTTACTGCTCCCAAACAATCTTACCTTGCCCAGAATTTTCTTCAGTGCTCAGGTTATGTTTGGATTGACCCGAAGGTTTAATACTAGTGATTGAATCTGAAAAATGGAAAAGCTAAAAAAAAATATGATTTAGTTTAACATAGAAGTCAGGATAGTAATGTTTCACCAAATATAGTAATTCTTAGTTTGCAACTATGAAATTCAAAACTTGAAAATGGTGGTTTTGTCAAATGAAAGGAAACATATTTTTAATTCAGCAGATAGTAAAATTGGGAACTCTTGTGCAATACAGAGTTATGTTCCCAGCATGAAGTAGCAGTTGTTTTGATCCAAGGAGAGCCTGACCCAGTATGTTTTTATTTCTACAATTTCCTCTTTAGAAATCACGTTTCTTCTTATGAAAAGGATAAGAGGAGGAAAAAAATCCTTAAAACTGTTTCACCTTGTCACCATCAACAGCACCTTTCAGAATTCTGTCTGCCGATCTATTTTCGGAGGTTACCTTTTATCGAGCATGGTGAATACAGCTTGAGTGTCAGCCGTGTCTCCATTCTATTCGTGGCTGAGGAGACCTGGGGGTGGTTTTGCTGTGTGCATCCCTTTGTTTCCAACACATTCGGGTCGAGGAAGCCCCCATAACATACCCTTTCTTTGTGTTTTCAACCTTCTATCAGGTGTTCACTGTCTCCAAGGACCTGGTGCCCCGGGTGCTGTCCAGGGTGGTGGAGGCGGTCTCTGAGGAGCTGAGCCGGCTCATGCAGTGCGTCTCATCCTTCAGCAGAAACGGGGCTTTGCAGGTACGGTGCTGCTGCCGTGCACGTGGACTCAGTTGTTTGAACCACGGAGATGTGTGTCAGCTGTAGTCCCAAGAGGTCCGCACAGGCTTGTGTTATTTTCTCGGTGCCTCTGCCAGTTACGGGGTGCATCATCCCCTGGGACCACATGCAGGACGTCAGTGGTCCCAGAACTGCTCTCCCTGCAGAGTGTGACAGTGCTTGTGTTCCTGTCTGAACGCAGAGCCCTTCTGCAGCTCGGTGATGTTTTTGTTGTGTGTTTTACAAATGTCTTCACTACATTTAATTTAACAGGAAACTTTTAGCAACTTACTTGTAAATAGTCTTTGCAGAGCAGTCAGTGCAGTTTGTATAGAAATGACAACTATTTCTTTCTACTCATACTCCATTGGCTTATGTTGCCTTTCATGGAATTACATAATTACAGTAACAAATGTAACAAATGGGTCTGGGTTTGCATGTGGCCAGATTGTAGCAGCCAGGCCTGCAGACTTGTGGGGGCCTGAGCCCCGCCCATGGGCCTCATGGGCCTTGTGAGGGTTTCTAAAAGTCCCTGAAGTGTTGCTTCTAGTACTGGCTGAGGCCCTCCTCTCAGGCCAACCCCCTTCAGATAACAACTTAAACCTGAGTAATAGTAAAAATAAGAAAATGTATCAGTAAAAAGAAAAACCTGAAGACTCTTAACAGGAACCTTGTGTGTGTGAAGATGAATTAAAGGGAAGTTGCAGTATCTGCTTTGGGCCTAAGGGGTCTTGAAAGTGAAAGTGAAAATCGCTCAGTTGTCTCTGACTCTTTGTGACCCCATGGACTGTACAGTCCGTGGGATTCTCCAGGCCAGAATACTAGAGTGGGTAGCCTTTCCCTTCTCCAGGGGATCTTCCAAACCCAGGGATCGAACACAGGTCTCCCACATTGCAGGCGGATTCTTTAGCAGCTGAGCCACCAGGGAAGCCCAAGGGGTCTTGGAATTACAACAGAAATCCCCGCTCCCCACACCTTCTCTGCAGCCCATCTAGCTGATGGCCGAGTTTCTCTCACCGCTGACAGGAAGGGGCCGGAAGAGACGTCAGAATCAGCTGGAGGCCCAGCCTCCATGCCCGCCTGGCCTCCCGTGCCCTGTGCCCCCTGGAGACACTGTCAGTTCTATTCTGAAAACCTCTGCCCACTGCCCTTGGGGCTGCCTGTGTGTGACCTTCTCCTCAACAGGTGACCAAGAGGGCTTGACATGAAGGGCTGAGCGGCCACCAGTCTCAGACCTTCCCGAGAGCCAGCCAGGGGGAGTGTTTGCTGGCCAGCAGCCCGAGTGTTTTGTGTGAATCATCACAGCTCTTACAATAGGTATAATTTATAGGTTAATTAAAGCATTTTATCACTTTGTCTGAATAAAGTTTCTAGCAAAGATTAGTTTTATAGTGGTTTAATCCATCTCCTAAAATATTGAGCTGAAAGTTCTATCTTATTTTTTCTCTTTGATATTCTCTGTGTAGGTCCGTTTTTATATATACTAGAACGTAAACAGTAAAGACAGATAGTCCCATGAACACTTTCTCATTATGAGCTGTTTCAGGCTTCTAACCCACTGAGAAATGGGACCAAATATCTGCTTTCTAGACTGCACATTTACCTTATGTAAGTCAGCCTTCCTCTCTGTTGGTGGATTTAAGCCCAGCCCTGGCATTCGTCCTTGTTTGTGTGTGTGCGCCTGTACTGCTGAGGGCCATGCATCTTAAACAGCCTCCTGGGTGGCTCCAGGTCCATCCGTGTGGTAGCCTGCGTGTGGTGGGCGGCTCCAGGTCCGTCCGTGTGGTAGCCTGCGTGTGGTGGGTGGCTCCAGGACCATCTGTGTGGTAGCCTGCGCCGTGCCTTTTTGTGGCTGACGTTCCATTGTGTAGGTATGCCACCCCGTGTTTGTCTGCTCATCATTTGATGGACATTAGGGTTTGCACTTTTTGGCTGATAGGAAAAATGGTTCTGTGAACACTTGTGTGCAGATTGTCTGTGGCCACATGTTCTCATTTCTCTTGGGCAAATACCAGGGACTGGAATCGCTGGGTTATTTGGCTACTTTCAGAGTAGCCGTAGCTGCTTTCCTACCAGCGGTGTGTGAAGATCCTAGATTCCCCACATCCGCATCGGCAGTGTGTGACTGGCTGGTTGTGGCCCTCCCGTGTCTGCCAAGGGTGTCTCCTTCTGTGTGATCATCACGCCTGTGATGATGTCCTTTGTAGCAGAGGATGTTTTAATTCTGAGAAATTCCAAGTTTTCTCTTTTTTCTTTTGTCACTTGTACTTGCTGTCATTCCTAAGAAGGCAGGCCTAGCCTAACATCACAAAGATCCACTCTGGCTTCCTTCCAGGTGTTCTGTAGTTTCATCGTGTGCATGGTCTGTGCTCTGCTTTGAGCTGGTGTCTGTTTTAAGGCGGAGACTCAGCTTCAGCCCTGGGAGTGTGACCTCCGTGTCCTGCTGTCCCAGCACCATGCGTTAGAGAGACCACCTCCCCCGCCGAGTGGCCCTGGCACCTTGTGGAAAGTCATTTGATTGTAAATGTAAAGGTTTGTTTCTGGGACTCAGTCCTGTCCTGTTGATCTGCATGTCAGGCCATGTGCCAGGCCACGCTGTTTGAGTCACTGTAGCTTTGCAGCGCATTCTGAAGTCTGGAGGTCTGAGTTTCTCTAGTTGTGCTGTTCCTTTTCCATGTTGATTGTCTGGGATCAACTTGTCATGTTTTGTTTTTAAAAAGAGAAGAAAAAACAAAAGAGAAAAGTAGCTGCAGCTTTGACAGCACTGCACTGAGTCTGCAGCACTTAGCACCACGGGGCCTCGCGGTGCTGGGGGCGGTGAGGCAGCCTGTTCCTTGCATCCCCACCAGCCTCGGCAGTGAGACCTCACTTCCTCCCCGAGGAGACCAGGGGAGGTGCTGTTGAGTGGTGAGGCCCGGTGGCTGGACGGCCCTGGCACAATCTGTACCTTTCAGAGCAAGACCCCTGCCTTCACAGAGTCAGACTTGACAGCTCGTGCCCTTGTTCAGTAACAGAGAACGTTGTCACAGCCAGTCTCTTGGGGCTGATTTAGAAGGTCTGCTGTAAGGAGCTGCTGCTGTGGCCGTGGCGGTCTGCTCTGCAGGGAGTAGGCTGGGGCTCACCCTCGCTTCTCTCTGCTGGACAGTCGACATGGTTCCTTGTGATCACCTGTCCGTTTCTCACCCCAGGCCAGGCTTGAAATCTGCACCCTGCGGGACACTGTGGCAGCCCACCTGACACTGGAAAGCAGGTGAGGTGCTCCGTGCTGCGTCCTGCACACCCCGGGAGCCCCCTCGAGGCTCTTGGTTCGGGTGGTGGTCCCACACACGCACTCGTGACTCGGCGATCTTGTGTTTTTATCTGACCGGTTGTCTTGTTAAACGCACGAAGTGACACCAAGCCAAGGACACATAGGCTCTTCCTCAAGGTGGGGATGAGCCTCGGGCTTGTAAGTGTTATCACAGAGCATCATGTACTTCTTTTGAAAAGGAGAAAATAAGAATTGAGTCAGTTTACTCATCGCAGACTCTTAGTGAATATCAGCATAAGAGGAAGCCTTGTGGTTTCTCTGCAAAATTTTGTAGTGGAAATTTGATGATAATTTTTAGCTGTTTTGAATGAAAGTCAGGATTTCCTATCATTGAGACATCATTAGGTGAACTGAAACAGCTCTGCCTACACAAGACTGTTTACCCCATTGGCAGTGCTGCCTGGGAAGTGCCGGGTCCACAAGGAAGCTGTTTAAACGTGTCCCATGATGCACTTGCCATTGTTTCCAGCTTTGGATGGCGTGTTCAGGCCCTCATCCTGACTGTCACCATGCAGTCGGGAAGACTTTTCCTTTTCTTCCTGACACGTGAGGTTGTTCACCAGGAGCTTGTCTGATGGCTCCCGCCGCCGTCTGCTCTGCGTTACTACTTGATTTAATTACTCTGCTGCTACTTTCTACTTTAGAAACTTAGACATACCAAATCATTCTTAAAATTCTCTCCCTTTTCCATATTTCACGAAATGAAATGATGTCGAGTTATGCATATATATACACATACCTCTCCATTATTGTACAAATTTTAGATACAATAGTTAAGTGCTCTTAAGACATGTTCAGTTATTGTAAGAAGCTGGCTGTACCTCAGGCCCGGCACGTGTCAGTTCCAGAAGTGCCCCCTTTGTATCATTTTGCACAAGATCACCCCTGTTCCTACCCAGCTCCCTTCTTTCTTAGCAGCTGCTTCATTTGTATAGTTCAGTTTGTTTTGAAAGTAAAGACCTTTTTAAATTTAACAACAACACACCAAGCTCTCATCTACTATTAGAAGCACCTTGTGTAAAATTCAGTTTCTCCTTTGCATTTAAAGTCATGTTTTATCTCCTGATTTGGTTCTTCTGGCCCTGCTTCTGCAAACCCTCACTTTCATTTTCACTTTCCCTCCTGCTCTGCTTGCCTCACCAGCCTGTGAGTTCCTCTGAACATAAGGCATGCTTTTCTCCAATGTCCCTGTTCCCGGTGGGGCCGTGGGTCCCCACCTGGGATGCTGTCTCTTACAGATCCAGTTTCAAGCAGGCCCTGGAAGCCCTGCCTCAGCTCTCGAGCGGAGCAGACAGAAAGTAAGTCCTGAGCTGCTCTCGGGTGGCGTGTTGTCACCTGGACACCTCCTCTTCAGGCGGAGCCTGGAGGGAGGTGGGACTCGGTGGCCCTTGGACACGCCTTGTGTTAGCCCGTCTCCCACATGGCAGGAGGAGGTGGAACCTGGTTTATGACGTTTCAGAAATTAGTTCTTTCCTTGTTTTACGTAACTATACCAGTCACTTAAACTTTTATAAGAAAGTTTATTTTGACTCAGAAAACTGTATTATTATCTGAAATTTGTAAGAAGATAGTATTTAGAGAAATGTGAAAGAGAAGACAGCATGGTAAAGGCAGGACTCAGAGACATTGTCTTTCAAGTAGGCCCGCAGTGTGCATTCGTGCTCCGTGTGACGTGAAGCATTGAAAGTAAATGTGCACACGTGACGGAATGAAGTTACACATGTTCCACTAGTGCTGTTTTAACAGTCTCGGCCTGGCCTTCAACTTTGCTACTCATGTAACAGGAAATTCTGACCTGAGACACAGTCTAGGCCAGGCAGATGTCAGCGTGCCTGGGCTCTTCCCCAGCCCAGCCGAGGTCCCCCACCCTGCAGCTGCTGGACGGGTCGTGGGCACGGAGCCCTGACCGCGTGCAGCCCTCAGGGTCAGCTGTGACGGCGCGGGGGAGCGTGGTGGACCCACACGGGCAGGGGGGCCCCGGAGGTGTGGACAGGGCTGGGAGGGCAGGGTGACCTGGTCTGGCTGAGAGGAGCTGGGCAGCCCTGTCTTCCCGTCCCACCTCCTCACTGACCACATGTTCAAAGCCTGTGCAGTCCTTTAAAAGTGAAAGATTTAAAGCCTCACTTAACCATCAGCCCATGCAAGTGGGGCTCACTCGTCTGCTCAGAAGACTAGTGGTTTGCGGCGGTTGAGAGAAGCAGACACCGTGAGGAAGGCCAGACGGGGTCTGCTGGGAGCATCGTTAAACCAGGAAGTGATCCCTTGACCCAAGCACCAGCAAGCTTGTTTCTTGGTTGCTTCATCTGAGCCCAGTGAGCTGTCAGACCCCTCATGGCTGTGAAATTATCCAGTTGTATCTGGCCAGCACAGGGGCCAGATGGAGTTACTGCTGCAGCACAGGGGCCAGGTGGAGTTACAGTGCAGGAGTTACCCTGACTCTGTGGGTGCCTGCTTCACCCCTTCAGTTCACCTCTCCAATACTTGTTAAAGGCAGAAATGCAAAATAAGAAGAATGGAAAATAGACCAGTCATTGCCAAGGAGTGGGGTGAGGGCAAAGGTGACTGCAGATGGGCAGCACAAGAGGGCTTGTCCTGACATGGGGGTCGTGAGATGCTGCGCTGTGTTATCAGAGTCAGAGAGAGTGCCTGTCAGAGCTCTGGAGTGCCCAGACCCCAAACATCACTCTGTTTAGGGAGGGGTCCAGTTAATTCAGGGGAAGGGGCAGAAGGACGGTTTTGTGTATAAATGTAAGTATGTCTACAGATAGATGTTCCCTTAGAGGACCTTCTTTAGTTGACTTTCTTTTGTCATGGAATTCAGAGCCCATAGAAAAGTGACTTTTCTGGCTGGAGAAGCACCACGGGGCAGGAGCCATGTGGCTGTCTGTGTCTCTCCCACAGGCTGCTGGAGGAGCTGCTGAGCCGGGTCAAGAGTGGCATGCACCTGCAGCTGGCCTGCTTCCAGGCTGCCCCCCCACCCGCCGTGAAGACGTAGAGCCTCCAGGCGATGCTCGCTGAGCGCCCACAGGTATCTGCATGGAAGCTTAGGCTGCCCCTCTCTCTTTTCTTTCCCCTGATTGGGGAGCTTAGAAAGATGTTGGTGTGTGTTTTATTTCAACCAAACTGACCTGATTTAAAATGCCCAGGAAGTGTCTGCTTTGCCATTCTTCCTACCCTAGGCCCTGTATGCCGCCTGCGATGTGGGAGGCCTGGGTTTGATCCCTGGGTTGGGAAGATCCCCTGGAGAAAGGAAAGGCTACCCACTCCTGTTCTGGCCTGGAGAATTCCATGGACTGGACAGTGCATGGGGTAGCAAAGAGTCGGACATGACTGAGCGACTTTCACAGTGTGACTTTAAAATACCTTTCTAAAAATTAGGGAGCATGTCGAAGCTACGTGCTGCGTGGTGAAGGCTACAGAAGGCAGGGCGGCTCAGACCCAGAGCATCTTCCTGGGTTTTCTGCAGCTTCCCAGGCACCTTGGGAGGGGATGCATGGGTTAGCAGAAAGTCACACATGAACACCTGGAGCTGCCCTAAACTCTGCAGCCGTGTGAAAGCCTTCATTTCACGCCGATGGCTCTAGCACTCCTAACCCAAGTGGACTTTCAGAAAAGTGTGCGGTCTGCCTACCAAGGTGTTGGGCTGGGGAGGTTACTTGTGGGCCTCGGTTCCAGAGTTAACTCTGCCGCCTGGCTTCTGTGTTCACAGCGCTCACGTCGTCAGGCCTTTTCTGTGTGACTCACCCTGAACCCGACGTGGGCCTCCTGCCCCGCGACCCCTGCACACGTGAGGGGCTGCAGTCAGCGTCTCCTCCAGAACCGGGCGCCCTGCTGCCCACCCGCACCACTTCTCTGGCCTCTCCGGCGTCCTGCCTGGTGGCTCGGGGTGTCTGCCCTGGTGGTGTCTGTGTCAGCAGGCACGGGAGCCACCAGTGACACTGTCGCCAGAACAGGTCGGGCCGCCGTGTCCTCCTGCAGACTCGGCTCCCCTGACCTGCCTTTGTCACACCATTTGCTTCAGAAAGCTGAGTCAGGTTTTGGATCGTTCCCCAAGGCCACAGGCCCATTTCTGACGCTGGCGTTAGTGTATCAGTACAGGGAGCTCTGAGGTCCTCCGTGGCCATGTGCTGTGTCCATCACTTGAAGTCAGTCTTGTGTTTGTTCGTTTGGGGTCAAGGAAGGTTTTGTCTTGAACAAAACTTATGAAGAAATGCACTGAAGGCGGAGCTCTCCTAGGCATGTTCACCCCTGTGCCCACTGTGGCTGTGACTCAGAGTGCAGAGCCACAGTCCTGAGCATTTGCCTTATTTTAAGTGTATGATGAAGACCCTTCTTCAGTCATTAAAGAATGTGTCTTTAATACGAGACATAATTGGTATTTTTTTTATTTCAACACTTTCATTTGCTGTGTAATTTTTTTGTATGTCTAATTTTAACACCCAGAGTAAACACTTAAATCCCGGTTTACCTGTGTCTTCTGATCGTTGTTGGATACCATTACTAGGCGTCCTGCTAACTGTCCTCTTGTCGGTGGCTCCCCCCTGCCAGGCCCCTGGGAGCCAGACGAAGAGCGTCGGGCTCGGAGCCGCACAGCACCCGAGGACAGTGGCGGTGATGCAGAGACTCAGCGTGTCCAGTTCTGAGTGGAGCGTGGGCACACACGAACTCCAGACTCAAAGCCGGGCTCACGGAGGAGGCAGCTCCTGGAGAAGACCTGCTTGGGCTGTGGAAGAGAATTTAGTAGTTGAGGAGGTCGCTGGATGCAGTGGCGTTAGGAGGAAGCCAAGAGGTAGAGCAGGACGTGGAGCAACCTTACAAAGAGGGAAAAAGGTGCTGAGCAGTGAGGTGCGCAGAGGCCCTTGCGTTTGGCATGGCCACAGCTGCACGTTGGCCTGGCCTTCTGCGCTAGGAGAGTCCTGGAAACAGTCTGGGTTTGCAAAACCGTGGCATCCGTGAAAGTGCAATCCAGAAACGACCCCCGTCATCGAAGACAAGCGTCACTGCCGTGGGGGTGGTACCCGAGTCAGTCCCGCCCCATCCTGCAGCCGGTTTTCTTGAAGGTGAACTGAAGAGATTGCCTTTTACTCTGACATGGTTTCAGAGAATGCTGCCTCTGTCCTGCTCACGTGCTTACAGGCTCGGCCGGTGGTTGTATGAGGGTCAAAACGTGTCTCCACCAGCTTTTAATGAAGACAAGTTTCCTAAAATACATAGAGTTGAGTGTCTCTCATGTATTAATACTCGTGTGAAGTAGCTGTCCCTAGTCAGTCCTCTGGCAGGACTGGGGCAGAGCTTTTCATGCAAGTGTCCACGCTGCTGTGGCCCTGGTACCACACAGGCTCCTGCGTTCACTGTTGAGGAGAAGGAAGCCCCGGCTCCACTGTGGTGGGTTGGTGGTGGGGGGAAGCTGCCTCTTTCTTAACAGCCTTTGTGGACTGCTGGGCTTTATCCCCATCTGGGGAGTTCCCGTAGCACAAGCTCTTGACTCTCGGGCTCAGTTCTGCAGTGAACCAGGCTACATCTTTGTTCTCATGCCGCCAACTAAGGATCGAAGTTTGACCCATCAGTTTCCACTCACCCATACTCTTGGCAGCTTTTAAACTCCTGTGTGTTTATTTAACTGTGGTTTTAACTCTGTCTATGTAATTACATCTGTGTTGTGTGCAGAAGGTGGACTGTGCGTGCGCTGGGCGTGAATGGTGTGTGCACATACTGCTGTGTCATTTTCGTAGGGTTTGGTTAGAGGTAAGGTTAATGTGTGGTTTCAATCTGCCGTCTGTAACTGAAAGTTCAGGTTAACTTTTTGTTTTTTTGTTTTGTTTGATCGTAACACCAAACTGCTTACATGTGCGTGCTTCGTATTTGTCACTCACAGACATGAGTATTTATGGCAACTTTTAAAAATTGAAAAAGGAGCCATGAACCTCCTATTTTGACGACCCCATTCCCCATGCCAGGAGCTGATGGTACCAAGTCAGACTGAGTGTGCAGAGCATACCTTTTATCCCATAGTCAGAAATACATCTCACAATACGACGACGAATTCTTGCTAAAAAGTGAGACTTGAAGTCTGGGTCTGTCTACCTCATAATCCACAGGAAATACAGGGGAGTGAAGAGCATGCCGTGGACGATGAGCAGAATTGCTGCGGTCGGCCTCGACCGTGGGCTCAGCCCAGGCCCCCGCAGTAGAAGGGGCGAGCATGAAGATTGGTGGATTCTCAGAGAGCATTTACACTGCACGGTAAGTTGCAATAGCATACCTAAAAAGTGTACATACTTCCGTTAAAACATGCTTTATTGCTAAACAGTGCTGACCGAACATCACCTAAGCCTCAGTGAGTCACAGTCTTTCTGCTGGTGGAGGGTCTCGTCTCTGTGTTGATGGCTGCCAGTTCTCAGAGTGGTGGTCGCCAAAAGTCGTAGTGGCTGTGGCCGTTCCTTAAGATGAGTCAGTGAACTTTGCCTCATGGATTGACTGCCTTTCACCAGTGACTTCTCTGCAGTAGCAGTGCTGTTTGGTGGGATTTTACCCATAGTAGAGCTTCTTTGAAAATTGGAGTCCAGCCTTTCAAACTCTGCCACTGTTTTAGCTTTTAAGCTTTGTAGAATATCCTAAACCTTTGTTATAATTTCCACAGTCTTCACAGCATCTTCACCAGGAGTAAATTCTGTCTCAAGCAACCGCTTCCTTTGCTTATCCATGGGAAGCAGCTCCTCCTCTGTTCAGACTTCATCCTGAGGTCCATGCGCTTCAGTCCCGTCTTCAGGCTCCGTGTGTGACTGCAGTCCTGCTGTTCCAGTACACTCACTGCTGCTTCCTCCACTGAAGTCTCTTATTCCTTTTTTTTTTTTAAATTGACAAGTATTTCTTTACAGAATTTTGTGGGGTTTTGTCATACATGAACAAGAATCTTGAGCCCTGAGAAGCCACCCCTGAGGGCTGGGATCCACTTCCTGCAGCTCCTGTTACTGTGGACGTTCTGACCTCTTTGCACAGATCACAAACGTCCTTGGCAGCATCTGAAATGCCGACTCCTCTCCAGGAGGTTGCCCAGATCCATCGAAGAACTGCTGTCTATGGCAGCTATAGCCTTGTGAGATGGGTTTCTTAAATGACAGGACTTGAAAGTCAGGGCTCCGTGGGCTGCAGGTTGGCTGTGTTAGCAGGTGTGAAACAGCTCGAGCCTCATCATCCGTCAGAGCTCTTGGGTGAGCAGGTGCCTGTCAGTGAGCAGTAATTGGGAAAGAATCTTGTTTTCTGAGCAGTAGGTCTCAACAGTGGGCTTAAAATAGTAAAAAAAAAAAAAAAAAAATGTTAGTTGCTCAGTCATGTCTGACTCTTTGTGACCCCATGGACTGTAGCCCACCAGGCTCCTCTGTCCATGGAATTCTCTAGGCAAGATTACTGGAGTGGGTTGCTATTTCCTTCTCCAAAGGATTTTCATGACCCAAGGATCAAACCTGGGTCTCCTGCAAGATTCTCTACCATCTGAGTCACCAGCAAATTTTTTAAAATAGTAAACTATGCAGTAAATTGCTGTCATCCCAACTTTGTTGTTCATTTACAGAGCACAGGCAAAGTAGATTTAACACGATTCTTAAGGGCCCCAGGATTTTCAGATGGTAGATGAGCACTGGCCTCACTTGGTCACCAGCTGCCAGAGCTGCTACCAAGAGCGTCAGTCTCCCTTGGAAGCTTGGACGCTGGCATGGGCCTCTCTGAGCACCAGAGTCCTGGATGGCACTCCTTCCGCTGGCGTGGGCCTCTCTGAGCACCAGAGTCCTGGATGGCACTCCTTCCGCTGGCGTGGGCCTCTCTGAGCACCAGAGTCCCGGGTGGCACTCCTTCCGCTGGACGATGGCTGGTGGCACCGTGGCTGCCGTGGCTCCGTCCTCTTGGCACCTGCCTGCGCTTTGGCACCAGCGCCTCACAGAGCACTCCTGTCCCAGAGGCGGCAGCTTCCCAGCAGCCCCGCGAGCCAGCCTCTGGTCTCACACTGCTCTCCGGTAGCCTCCTCGCCTGCCTTGGCCTCACAGTGAAGGGAGCTGGGCCTTGCTCTGGATCACACGTCAGCTGAAGGGGATGACGCGGCTGGTCGTTCTCTCCACTTTCTCCGTATCAGCAGTGAGGCTGTTTCACTTCCTTGTCACCTGTGTGTTCAGGAGGGCAGCGCTCTTCATTTCCTTTAAGGACTTTTCATTCGCTATTATGGCTTGGCTCGCTGGCACAAGGGGCCTCTCGCCTTTCACTAAGCTTAAAGTGAGAGACATCCATATATCATCCTCTTTACTTCTGACACAGTTGAAACTTTCCATAGTAAAATTTTAAACAGGAAAGACATGCAAAGATAGCCACTGAGTAGCCCGGCTCAGTTATACTAAAGTGTAATCAGTTGGAAAAGACCCTGATGCTGAGAAACATTGAGGGCAGGAAGAGAAGAGGGTGACAGAGGATGAGATGGTTGGATGGCATCACCGACTTGATGGACATGAGTTTGAGCAAACTCCGGGAGTTGGTGATGGACAGGGAGGCCTGGTGTGCTGCGGTCCATGGGGTTGCAAAGAGTTGGACACGACTGAGCGACTGAACAACAACAATCAGTAGAGCTAGTAGAGGTGACTGACGGGAACCCTTTTGTGATTGAAAAGAGATGTCTGGAGGGTGAGGGGGCGTCAGGCCCAGCAAGGGGCCGTGAGGCCCTGTGAGCACCACCACTTGCCTGCATGCACTGCCAAACAAGAAGGTGTGGCTGAGGCTCTTGGTTAAGGCACGTTGTCCTGGGTCATGTCCTGAGGGATCGGAGCTGCAGTCTCGCCTCAGCATAAGGAAGGCGCTGATGACTGCTGCCATGGCACCAGCCACAGATTCCAACAGGTGGAGCAGTCCTTCCTGCCAAATTGCTGTGGGTGTATTCTGAAAGTAACTCTCAGAAAAAGATGACCTCTATGAAAGGAGACAAATTTACATAGAAAAAACAGGTATTTCCCTTATGCATCCTAGGAGTATTAGTGTTTTGAAGTTGCTCAGTCGTGCCTGACTCTTTGCAACCCCATGGATAGTAGCCTGCACCAAGCTCCTCTGTCCATGGGATTTTCAAGGCAAGAGTACTGGAGTGGGTTGCCATTTCCTTCTCCAGGGAATCTTCCCAACCCAGGGATTGAACCCAGGTCTCTCACATTGTAGACAGATGCTATTACCGTCAGAGTAAAGCTTAGTCTTTCAAAAGGTAGGGTTCTAATTCTCCTTGCTGGGTAAAATCCTCTCGGATAACTCTTGGGGTTGACAACCAAGAACTCTGGCCATCGTCCATAAGGCAACCACCTGAAGGCCCTGCGGAGTGGACGGAGCAGGTGGCATCCACTCGACGATCATAATGCCTGGAGCAGTTCCTGCTTCTGTGGCCTGTAGCTGGGAACCAGATGCAGTTGGCACGGTGAGGAGGGTGGCAAGGGGCTCCAGGGGGAACTGATGTGTTTCTGCTTTTAGAAGATTGTGTCCAGAAAAGCACCCCTACTGGAGAGAGAGGAGGAATTTTAGGAAAGAAGGAGCCAGAGACAAGACCCCCAAATTCTACCTAACTTTCTGGCCAACACCCCTGAACACCTGAGAAGTAGAGCAGTTGAGCTAAAGACCAAGATACAGCCTGAGATTAAAGCTACAGGCAAGAAACTCACACAGACTCTCTGCATGTAAGTCTAACCAACCAGCTGCAGTTGGTTGCTGATCAGATTATTAGCGATTTATCTCCAGGAGTTGGTGAAGGACAGGGAAGCTGGTGTGCTGCAGTCCATGGGGTCGCAAAGAGTCGGACACAACTGAGCAACTGAACTGATCTAGAATTAAAACCCCCAAATCACCTAACACATGAACAAGGAAAATGGAGGACATTTTCAAGAGAACAGAAAAATCAACTGAGACTGACGTCTACAGGTCCCTGGGTTTAATCTAAAATGTAGGATAGAGAAGAAAATATTTGGGATAAAGTATTAGATGTTGTCAGATAGTGTGACATGTGTAACTGGACTTCTAGAAGGATAACAGAGAGAAGCAAAAGGATAAAGAGCAAATCCAGTAGCAGCAGCAGAGAAACAAGCTGTCTCAGACAAACAACCTCTGGATTCACTCTGGCCTCACTTCAGAAACCACAGACCCAGAAAAGTGAGATGACTATGTCTGAGGTCAACCGGAATTCTACATCAAGGAAAATACTCTTCCAGAATGAAGGCAAAATACATTTTCAGATAAAACTCTGAGGACGTGTTGCCAGCAGAACTCGACCATAAGGAATGCTAAAGGAAGTTCTTCAAACTGAGAGGAAGGGACATCTGATGAGGCCTCAGGTCCTCAGCAGTGGACGGAGGGCATCTGGGATGGTGGATACATCTCGGTATTTGTACAGATACCTGCATGCATCACATAACTACATCTCAGGAAATGCAAAGTTTTTTGTTTTTTTTTTTTTTGCTTTTCTGTTAAGACTTTTAATACATATGACATACACATATCTGATTGTTTAGAGTAAAAATGAACAATTTTTTCATGTGGGTTTATAGAATTTGAAGATGTAACGAGAGAACAAGGTATGGACAGACAGTTGCAAGTTTTCTGCAAGTTGCATGAAATATATATTGACTGCAAATGGACTGCAAAGGGGATGCACTGCAATCCCACAGCAATCACTAAAACAGTTATATAGAGGAGTACAGCTGAAAAGCAATAGAAAAACTGAAAACTTCAGTTACAGTTGAAGTAATATGTTCTACTCTAGTATTTAAAATGTCTGAAAGAATAGAAGGCAAACAATAGAGTGGTTTACCCAAACAAAACCACAGCAATGGTTTCATTAAACATTAAAAGGCTAAACATGTCAATTAAAAGCGCAAAAAGGATGTCAAATGGATATTAAGCAACATAAACCCAAATTACGCTAAATACAGAAGATTCACTTTATATTTAAAGACACAGAAAAAAGACGTACTTTATAATTAAAACCACAGATAGGTTGAAAGTGAAGTGAAAGTTGCTCAGTCGTGTCCGACTCTTTGGGATCCCATGGCCTATACAGTCCATGGAATTCTCTAGGCCAGAATACTGGAGTGGATAGCCTTTCCCTTCTCCAGGGGATCTTCCTAACCCAGGGATCAAACCCAGGTCTCCTGCATTGTAGGCGGATTCTTTACCAGCTGAGGCACCAGGGAAGCCTAGATCGAAAGTAACTGGATGGAAAAAGTACACCATGCAAACAGTTAAGCATAAAGAAGGCTGAAGTGGCTCTACTAATATGAGATAAAGTGGATTTCAAGACGAAAATGTCACAAGCGACAAAGAAGGACTTTTCATAATTATAATTCAAAAAGATGATTCTGCATGTGTCTGACCTAAGAACAAATAGAGCATTGAAATACATGAAGAAAAAATGAGAAAGGGAGGAATGGGCAATTCTGATATTACCATATTTGGAGAGTTTTAAACTCCTTAGCAATTGATAAAACTGGACAAAAAAAAAAAATCAGGAAAGATGTAGGTTCTGAGTAATACCACCACCTATCTTAATCTGAGTGCATTCATGAAACTCTACATTCAGCACGTGTAGGATACACGCTGTTAAGGTCCATAGAACATTCGCCAGGACAGACGGAGCTTACACGGGGCTGCAGACAGACCTAACACACGACATATGTACATCGCATGGAGAATTCAAGTCAATAAACTGTGTCAACTTTTATTAGAAGTCAATAAAATAAAGCTGAATATTCCAAAGTTAACACACTTCCAAATATTTGGAACCTAACCCAAGGAGGAAATCACCAGAGAATTTAGAAAATACTTTGAAATGGAAAGGAACTGAATGAAAACAGAAAATTGGGGGGATGCAGCTAAGGGAGTGCTTAGAGGAGGGTTGCGGGCTTTAAAGGCTTGTTTTAGGTGGGAGGTGGTGGTGGATAGACGCTCTCCACGCCCATGGTTGGGAAGAGCAGAGGAAGCCCATGAGTGGGCGAAGGATGGCATGGGAGGCTCTGGGTGGCCCCTCTGTCCAGCCTCCGCTTCAGCTCTGCAGCAGCCGGGATGCGCTTCAACTCTCGATGCATCTGTTGACTCATCTGTAGCAAGTGGTCAGGCTCAGACGACACACGCAGTGCTCTAGGTTGCTAGGTGCTTCCGAGGCAGAAAAGCAACAGAAGTGGGGTTGTAACCGTAGGCAAGTGCTGGTAGTTGCTCGGTAAAGGTGCCAAATAAATGAAGCCTCAAAGTACAACTGCGTCTCCAGGCTGCAAGATCGGCTGGCGTGTTCTCTCAGTACTCAGATGTTTCTCAGGGGCACAGACGTGGCACAAATAGTTCTGCCTCAAGCACCAGACGGTTGGCTTCCCTGCCAGTGACTTCCCTGCCAGTGACCTTGTTCTCACAGTCAGTGCAAACCAGAGGCAGGAGATCCAAGCAGATTTCTATTTGACTTGCTCCTGAGGCCCTTGGAAAATCACTGTCTTTGTTCTTTGGGTCTATTTCCCCTTATAAGTTGCCTGCATGATTTTTAAGATTTAATCAGATACTGAGCAAAGTCAAAATTTTCTGCCTCAAAATAAATTCTGGTAAGACAGGTACAAGGAGCATCTCTGATTTTCCCCCAGCTCTCATTAAAGGAGGTTCTTTCTCAAAGTTACTGGATTCCTGCAATAGCAGTTTAGAATATGGTTTAATGTTCAGAAGGAAGCACACCTCACTGGATCTTACAGTTGAATAAACCGCCCTTCTGAGTAGTACCAGACCAGCTCCCAAGAGGCTGCTCCAACAGCTGCCCCAGCAGCTTCTCTGGGCTGTGGGAGGCAGTGGGCTCCCTGGGGCTGACCTTGTCCCACTGAATTGGGAGGTACAGCCAGAACAGTATCTGATAAGCACAGTATTTGGAACAAAACACCTCCAGTTTGCCAACTGGCAGCATTAACATACTTTTTGGCAAAAATGTCAGAGAAGCAACACTCATAAATTTAATCAAAAAGAAGCACGAAACAAGCACGTCTAAGGGACAGTCCACAAAGTGTGGCACTAACCGCCTCGGGACGCAGAGCCACGGAAGACGACCAGGCGCTGTCCCAGGCTGGAGGCACGACAGTCCCCTGAGACGGGAAAAGGACCTCCACGGACACTTGGTGATGCTGGAATAAGATCGGCAGATGCATTAATAATAAATCTTTCCAATGTGGATTTCCTGGTTTGGGTCATTGTTCAGTGACTAATATATGGAGAAGTTGGGTGAAGAGAAGGAATATGTGAATCCTTCATACTATTTTTTGAAACTTTTTATGTCTTAAATTATTTTAAAATGAAAAATTGCCCTCTTTTAAAAGAAAAATATAGAAAACTTTCAAATCAGTGTATGTTGGTGAGGAATTAAACAGTGGAATTAATTTGAGGGAAAGCGAAGTATAAAAAAGTAAATAGAAAATGTGAACACGAAAGTAAAAATATTTTTAAACTAATTAAAACAATATCACAATGTTTTCAGATAAACTAGAACCTCAGATTAGAACAATAACAAATTCCATGTACATGGTATTTTTAAATATGTTATTTCTGGATCCTAAGCGGGCTTCCCTGACGGCCCACCAGGTAAAGAATCCGCCTGCAGTGCAGGAGACAGGAAATGCAGGTTCAATTCCAGGGTCAGGAAGATCCCCTGGAGGAGGGCATGGCAGCCCACTCCAGTATTCTTGCCTGGAGAATCCCAAAGACAGAGGAGCCTGGCAGGCTACAGTCCACAGGGTCGCAAAGAGTCAGACATGACTGAATGCCTAGACACACACAGGTCCTAAAAGATAAAGATTCATAAAGATTGAAAGCAAAAGAATGCCAGGCCAGGGAAAAAATAAAACAGTATGCCAGGAAAATATTGATGAAGGCGGTAGTGCTAATTTGATATCAAAAAGGAGGCTTTAAAGCAAAATGTGCTCAGGAATAAAAATTGTTACTATGTAATGGTAAAAGTAATAATTCTCCAGGAAGATAAAATAGTTCTAAACTTAGGGTACACTTAATGATATGATCTCAAGAAATATAATTTAAAAACTGCTGAAATCCACAGTCAGATTGGTAGGTTTTTTTTTAAAAAAAAACACATTCTTCTTAGTATTCATGGATTAAGAAGGCAAAATAATGATAAAATTTAAAGAAAACTTGAAAAGCACAATTAGCAATCTGGCAGAAGTTTATAGAAGCCTACTATCATTAGAGAATTAACCATATAGCAGCCATAAAGCAAGTGTCAAGAAATAACAATCAGCATCACGTTCCCTAACCACAAGAAAACTGTATTAGAAATTAGTGATGAGAAGGGAACTTAAAAAAAAACGTACACGTGTGAATTTTAGACCCGATTTCTGAAGAACACATTGGTCAAAGAAACCATCGCAAAAATTAGAAAAAATAGCTGAATAGTAATTTCACACCAAAATGTGAGATGCAGCTAAAGAAAAACTCCAAGAGGAAGAGATGTTGAAAATGAGCTAAGCGTCGAACTCAAAGGTAATAAGGAAAGGCGATCCCAAAAGAAACGGGTTCGACAGGGGCGGTCGGCTGCGAAGGCTGGACAGAGGCAGGCCCGAAGGTGGGCGGCGTGAGGAGCGGTGGAGATGGAGCCAGATGGAGGGGAAATGGGAAACGCAAGCTGCTTCTCAAAAACAAGGTGGCCTGTGCTCAAACAGGACCCCTGGCCCCGCCGACGGTCAGCGGGCAGCGCAGGCCCGCACGGAACCTCCGCCGTCAGAGGAGAGGGCGGTGGGGCGACGCGGGGGTGGGGGGATGGCCCCGGGGCGGGCCCGGGCTGCTCAGCTCAGAGCGCGGAGCCCGCGCGGGAGCCGGGGCCGAGGTGCCGCCCGCAAGACCGGCCTGCGGAGACGGCGCCTGCGGGCTCCTCTCGGAGCCTCGGAAAACTGCCGTGTGTCGAAGGACGGAGCCGTCTTCGCCTGCTGGTGACGCGAGAGAGGTGTGCGTCCCGCACTGGCCCCTTCTCCAGCCCCACCGGGGCCCAGCCGCTCGCCCAGCTCCTGACACCGGCACGGACAGGGCCCAGGCGCGGAAACCCCAGGCCGCAAGGCCTGCACGCCGCCCCCCAGACCCTGCACCCCGGCCAGGCCCCATGATCAGGGGGCCCTTCCCCCGTCAGGCTCGTCTGACTTACCAGCTTTCATCCTCATCGCGCCCAGCGGCCCAACGTTTCTGTTTGGGTTTGAAGAAGCTGGATGTACCTACTCAGGACCCCCAGGGCTGTGAGAACGAGAAGGCACGGAGGGACGGATCCCATTGGCCAGGAAGACCGGCGAGTCCAGGACAGAACTCCTGGGTCAGGGGTCAGGGCGCGTGCAGGAGGCACCAGGGGTCCCAGCGGACACAGAGGCTCTGGAAGAGGTCACACTGAACTCCACTTTTTAGAAGAAGTGTTCAGACCTGGTGCCTTAGCTGACTCACGTCCTGGAAAGTCGGGGGTCCCTGCTCTGACCACTTGTGCTGTTTACAAACACCGGTGCCCAGTCCTCCCCCTACCTCGCGCCTCTCCCTGCCAGATCTCGCTCCATTAAATCCAGGGCTGTGAACCCAAAAGGCTCTAGCCAGGCTTCCGGTGGCTCTTCCAAGGTGGCTCAGATGGTAAAGGGTCTGCCTGCAATGCGGTAGACCTGTGTTCAATCCCTGGGTTGGGAAGTTCCCCTGGAGAAGGAAATGGCAACCCGCCAGTACTCTTACCTGGAAAATTCCATGGACAGAAGAGCCTGGTAGGCTACAGTCCAGTTCCAGTTTAGTCCAATTCAGTCGCTCGGTCCTGTCTGACTCTTTGTGACCCCATGAACCGCAGCATGCCAGGCCTCCCTGTCCATCACCAACTCCCAGAGTTCACTCAAACTCACGTCCATCATGTCGGTGATGCCATCCAGCCATCTCATCCTCTGTCGTCCCCTTCTCCTCCTGCCCCCCAATCCCTCCCAGCATCAGAGTCTTTTCCAATGAGTCAACTCTTCCCATGAGGTGGCCAAAGTACTGGAGTTTCAGCTTCAGCATCATTCCTTCCAAAGAAATCCCCGGGCTGGTCTCCTTTAGGATGGACTGGTTGGATCTCCTTGCAGTCCAAGGGACTCTCAAGAGTCTTCTCCAACACCACAGTTCAAAAGCATCAATTCTTCGGCACTCAGCTTTCTTCACAGTCCAACTCTCATATCCATACATGACCACTGGAAAAACCATAGCCTTGACGAGACGAACCTTTGTTGATAAAGTGATGTCTCTGCTTTTGAATATGCTATCTAGGTTGGTCATAACTTTCCTTCCAAGAAGTAAGCGTCTTTTAATTTCATGGCTGCAGTCACCATCTGCAGTGATTTTGGAGCCCCCAAAAATAAAGTCTGACACTGTTTCCACTGTTTCCCCATCTATTTCCCATGAAGTGATGGGACTGGATGCCGTGATCTTCGTTTTCTGAATGTTGAGCTTTAAGCCAACTTTTTCACTCTTTCACATTCATCAAGAGGCTTTTTAGTTCCTCTTCACTTTCTGCCATAAGGGTGGTGTCATCTGCATATCTGAGGTTATTGATATTTCTCCTGGCAATCTTGATTCCAGCTTGTGCTTCTTCCAGCCCAGCGTTTCTCATGATGTACTCTGCATATAAGTTAAATAAGCAGGGTGACAATGTACAAAATGACTTACTCCTTTCCCTATTTGGAACCAGTCTGTTGTTCCATGTTCAGTTCTAACTGTTGCTTCCTGACCTGCATACAGGTTTCTCAAGAGGCAGGTCAGGTGGTCTGGTATTCCCATCTCTTGCAGAATTTTCCGTTTATTGTGATCCACACAGTCAAAGGCTTTGGCATAGTCAATAAAGCAGAAATAGATGTTTTTCTGGAACTCTCTTGCCTTTTTGATGATCCATTGGATGTTGGCAATTTGATCTCTGGTTCCTCTGCCTTTTCTAAAACCTGTTGAACATCAGGAAGTTCACAGTTCAAGTATTGCTGAAGCCTGGCTTGGAGAATTTTGAGCATTACTTTGCTAGCGTGTGAGATGAGTGCAATTGTGCAGTAGTTTGAGCATTCTTTGGCATTGCCTTTCTTTGGGATTGGAATGAAAACTGACCTTTTCCAGTCCTGTGGCCACTGCTGAGTTTTCCAAATTTGCTGGCATATTGAGTGCAGCACTTTCACAGCATCATCTTTCAGGATTTGAAATAGCTCAACTGGAATTCCATCACCTCCACTAGCTTTGTTTGTAGTGATGCTTCCTAAGGCCCACTTGACTTCACGTTCTAGGGTGTCTGGCTCTAGGTGAGTGATCACACCATCGTGATTATCTTGGTCGTGAAGCTCTTTTTTGTACAGTTCTTCTGTGTATTCTTGCCACCTCTTCTTAATATCTTCTGCTTCTGTTAGGTCCATACCATTTCTGTCCTTTATCGAGCCCATCTTTGCATGAAATGTTCCCTTGGTATCTCTGATTTTCTTGAAGAGATCTCTAGTCTTTCCCATTCTGTTGGTTTCCTTTATTTCTTTGCATGGATCACTGAGGAAGGCTTTCTTATCTCTCCTTGCTATTCTTTGGAACTCTGCATTCAGATGCTTATATCTTTCCTTTTCTCCTTTGCTTTTCACTTCTCTTCTTTTCACAGCTATTTGTAAGGCCTCCCCAGACAGCCATTTTGCTTTTTTGCATTTCTTTTCCATGGGGATGGTCTTGATCCCTATCTCCTGTACAATGTCACGAACCTCATTCCATAGTTCATCAGGCACTCTATCTATCAGATCTAGGCCCTTAAATCTATTTCTCACTTCCACTGTATAATCATAAGGGCTTTGATTTAGGTCATACCTGAATGGTCTAGTGGTTTCCCCCACTTTCTTCAATTTAAGTCTGAATTTGGCAATAAGGAGTTCATGGTCTGAGCCACAGTCAGCTCCTGGTCTTGTTTTTGCTGACTGTATAGAGCTTCTCCATCTTTGGCTGCAAAGAATATAATCAATCTGATTTCGGTGTTGACCATCTGGTGATGTCCATGTGTAGAGTCTTCTCTTGTGTTGTTAGAGGAGGGTGTTTGTTATGACCAGTGCATTTTCTTGGCAAAACTCTATTAGTCTTTGCCCTGCTTCATTCTGTATTCCAAGGCCAAATTTGCCTGTTACCCCAGGTGTTTCTTGACTTCCTACTTTTGCATTCCAGTCCCCTATAATGAAAAGGACATCTTTTTTGGGTGTTAGTTCTAAAAGGTCTTGTAGGTCTTCACAGAACCGTTCAACTTCAGCTTCTTCAGTGTTACTGGTTGGGGCATAGACTTGGATTACTGTGATATTGAATGGTTTGCCTTGGAAATGAACAGAGATCATTCTGTTGTTTTTGAGATTGCATCCAAGTACTGCATTTTGGACTCTCTTGTTGACCATGATGGCTACTCCATTTCTTCTAAGGGATTCCTGCCCACAGTAGGCTACAGTCCATAAGGTCACAAAGAGTCAGACAAGACTGAGTAACTTCACTTTCACTTTCAGGCTTCCAGTATAAATTCTAAGCTTCTACAGCCTCAAGCCAGTTGGGTAAGGCCTGGCCGGCCACTGAGGCCGCTTCTCAGGAGGACACACGATGCCGAGTGAAGCTGGGGTGGTGGTTCCCCACGGATAGGGTGGCCGCAGCCCCTGACTCAGCCTCACCAGCCAGGCCTCGCTGGCTCCATGGAGGTTCACCTGCCACACCGTCTTGGAAAGCTACAGTTACGCCGATTTCCTGTGACAGTACCTGGCACCTTGGCACTGAGTCTTTAAATTAATATACTGTTCAATAATACCTGTCTTCAAGTATTTGAATGGCTGTCTCATAGAAGATGTATTGAACATATTTGTAGCCTAAACAGGTGGATTTGATGAGTGGAAATTATAGGAGGACTAACCTTGCCAAAGAAAGTGGATAAACATCTTTAGTACTGAAACAAATTGCCCATCTGAAATTCTTTACCAAGTCAGCGTAGCTCTCCAAAATGAGGGGGTAGAGTATAGGTGTTTTCAGACAAAGTAAAGCTGAAGCAATTCGTTCCCAGCAAAGAACGACCTATTTTATAAGAAATGTTCAAGGAAGATTTTCAATCAAAGGGGAAGATGCTAGGTGGAAATTATGACCTACACACACACTGAAGAACACTGAATGTTTTAAAAATGGGAAAGAATATACATCAATGACGCTTTTTCTTAATTGCTTTAAAAGCCTGTCTAAAACAAAAATAAGAAAACGTGCCATGGGGTCTGTAGCCTGCAGACGTAGGATTCATGACGGAGCCCAGGGGCGGCGGAGCGGCCTGTAGCTCTTCCACACCGAGGGCTGGGCGCGCCGTCTGCGTCTGCGGGCGCGAGTCCCGGCCCCTCCCAGCATCCTCGCCCCGCCTATGACCCTCTCAGCAGCCCCACGCTCCCTCTTGGCTTCGCCTGGACCCCCCGGCCCCGCCGAGACCTTGGGTACCTTGTCTGAGCTTAGGACCTTGGGTCTCTGCAGCCAGGTCTCAGGACTTGGCCCACATTGGATCGATTGGCAGATCCTGTTGTCTGCCTTTAAAGTGTGTCCGGAACTTGCCCCTGGCAGCCTCAGTTCTCACGCTGCCCTGGCCAGCCTCCTGGTAGGGGGAGCCCATCAACTTGCTCAGTGGTTGTGGGTTGAGCTCAGATGCATCACAGATGTGGGGGCTCATTTTTCTCGTCTGTAAAGTGAGGGGGACTTGCTGACGTCCAAGCTTCCTTTTTCTTAAAAAAAGAAGTGTCTAGAAAGATGGTGTGGGTCTGCCCAGGCCGCCACAAACAGCAGCACCACAGACAGGGTGGCTGGGCCAGGAAGGTGTCCGCACTCAGCCCTGGAGGCTGGCCGGCCGGGCCCAGGGTGTCCTCCCGAGGCCGCTGTCCTGGGCCTGCGCGTGCCGCCTGTGCCCCTGCCCCCAGGCGGTGGTCGCCCTGTGCGTGCCGTGTGGCCTGTGTCCTCACCTCCTCTTGGCCTGAGACACCAGTCCTGTGGGGTCAGGACCCACCCGAAGGACCCCACTTCACCTCTTTACAGGCCCGTCTCCAGACCCGAGGTGCGGGGTTAGGGCTGCAGCGCGTGAATCTTGAGGGGACCAGTTCAGCCCCTGACGGATGACAGGGGTGCAGCCTGGGGTGCGGCGTGTGACCGCCGGCCACCAGGGGGGACCTGGTGCCCAGGCCTCAGGGCGCTGGCCACGGAGAGAGCCCATCGTGAAAACAGCACTGAGCGAAGAGAAGGCGGTTTCGAGATTGCTGTGCTTCCGACTCTGTTTATTAGAAGATTTTCCAGTAAAGCCTCCTTGTGAAAAAGTGGGGATTTTTTTCTCCCGTTGTTTTGCTGCCTGATCACCACCCAAACAGGTGAGTGGAACACACGCTTCGCCCAGACGGCCGGCTGCCCGGCGTCACCACTGCCGAGGAGGCTGTTTTCAGCGAACTCTTTCATCTGGTTCATTGTCTTTCACTCTGGTTTAAATATAGACACAAACCCGCGTGGCACTTCAAAGGCAGCTCACCCGGGCTGCTCATCCTGGAGCCTCCTCTGAACCTTGCTTCCGAGGGCAGGAGGCCAGGGCCCCAGCCCCAGCCCCTGGTCCCCGGACCCCGGCCCCAGGCCCCCGGCCCCCTGGTCCCCGGACCCCGGCCCCAGGCCCCCGGCCCATGGCCCCCGGCCCCAGGCCCCAGGCCCCCAGCCCCCGGCCCCAGGCCCCCGGCCCCAGCCCCAGGCCCCCCGGCCCCCTGGTCCCCGGACCCCGGCCCCAGGCCCCGCCCCTGGTCCCCAGCCCCAGGCCCCGGCCCCAGGCCCCCGCCCCGCCCCCTGCCCCAGGCCCCCGGCCCCCTGGTCCCTGGCCCCTGGTCCCTGGCCCCTGGTCCCTGGTCCCTGGCCCCCGGCCCCTGGCTCACATTCCACAGCTGGGGCCTGGGGCTGGGCCCCCACAGACGCTGTGTTCTAGGAGTCAGGCCGCCTCCCCAGGGTGGCGGACACCATTCACATGTCAACAGAACAGCCATTTTCTCACTTCAGCCCTTAACAGTGTAGCCCTGTCCCCACAGGGTAGGAGCTGTGACCTCTGAACTGGTTTCTGGGGAAACTGCCGACCTCAGGGTCCCTAGGATGCCTGGGCCCCAGCCTTTCAAGGGGCCTGGCACCCCACACACCTGCTGCATGCTGACCATCCTCCAGGGCTCCCGGCCCAGCCTCACCCTGGGGTGGACCTGTGTCTCCTGCCCCCCGGATGTCGGCTGTTGGCACAGCCCATCTTGAGAAGGCGCCGCTGGACAGGGGGCTCGGCCCGGGGCCCAGCCTGGAGCGGGCCCCCTCCCTGCGGGCGTCCTCGGGTTTCCCCGGCACCTCCTGCCTCTCGGCCCCCTCCTAGTGTTCCACTGGGGGCTTCTTGTTTCTTGTAAAAGGCAAGATTAGAGTAACCACGGGGCCTATTCCCACCTTGTCTCATAAACACAACAGGGAAATGCCGGTGACACACGCGCCGTCCTGAAACCACTTGTTTTGAGCTGAGTGGAAACACGACTTCCTCCCTGAGTCAGGCCGGGGCCGCGGCTCCGCTGCCCAGGCCCCTCGAGGCTCCATCACTGTTTCCACCGAGGCGCCTGCTCTCCCAGGACCTTCAGGAGCGGCGGGTTGTCTGTGTTTGTCCTGTGCTGTGTTAAAGTCACCAGGTGGGTTCTGAGGGGTAAGCGCCCCTCGTCACCCACCGTCCACCTTCCCAACACAGTAGAGCGCCCCCCAACCCCAGCTCCGGACAGGCCGGGGGTGATGCCTGCTCAGCGGCAGCAGGAGCCTTGGAAGCCCGGGACCCCCGGTGGGCGGCTGCGGCCCGCACAACAGCAGGGCCCCTCCTGTCAGTCAGTCTGCAGCCCCCTGGTCACGCTGCTCTAGAACTTTCCCTCCCCCGCCTGGCACTGCCCCACAGGCGTGTCCCACCCTGCATCCTCCGGGCAGGCCGGGGGAGGGGACTGGCGGGCTCCACACCCTGGGAATCGGCCGGGGAGGGACGGGGAGCCCCAGCCTGGAGGGGACACAGGATCGGAACCGGGCAGGCGTTCAGGGACAGGCCGAAAATACGTCCCTTAAAACCGTGAGTTGGCGCTGAGCCTGCAGAGGTCCGATGCCCCTGCGTGCCGTGAGCGAGGCCCCTGCCCTCGCCTCCTCGAGGGCTGGACCTGCTGGAGTCCAGCGCCCGGGCCTCCCGACCCCAGGGCCCACGAGGGCTGTGCACTTGCAGACTCGGGGGTCTCCACCCCAGGGTCTCCGAGGGGCCCACCGTGCCCCTCACCCGTCTCTGATTGTTGCTCATTCCGGCTGTGCTCTGTCAAGGGCAGGTGTGGTCACCGTGGCTGATCCACTTGCTGCCGTTTTCCTGCAGTTTCTTTGATCGGTTCCCATGACAGCTTCCGGAAAGGCCAGACCTGGGCTCCGGGCGAAGCTCCACGCCTCACCAGTGTTTGTTCCAGACTCTGTCGTAACGCCCGCTCGGAAACCACAGAGGCCAGTGGCATGTCATGGAGATGTGCTGGGCTGCTTGTTTACCCTGATTCTTATGAATCCCCTAACGGATCACTTCAAAGTCTGAAAAACCAGAAAAACAACAAAACAATCACCGCTGTCATCAGGGAAGGAAAAAGCAGAGCCCCGTGTCTCTGGGTGTCTGCGGCCCCGCCCCCCACGGCCGCTTTTCCATCCCTGCAGCCTCACTCTCTACAGCCTCTCCGCTTCCTCTCATGGGCTGTGGTTTTGTCTTTGATTTCAAGTTCATTCAACACTCAGCACCACATTGTCACATGGACTCCCCTCGTACCTGCTCCATGCCCCCCAGGCTTGACGCCCCCGTTGCCCCTTTGAGGCTGGCACTGCCCCCAGTGAGGCAGCAGGGGAGCTCCCCCACCCCTCGCTCCTCTGGGTGCTCTGAACTCACCTGTGCCCCAAACATCCAGACGGGATTGACATGTGGCCCGGTCCTGCTGTGGAGACAGCATGCTAGCAGTGAGGAGGCTGCTGTCCCTGAGCCTGGATGCGGGGGCCAGCTTGCATCCCGGGACCCTCAGGGGGTGGAGGGGGGTGGCCACCCTCCATATTCGTGCAGTGTCTGATGTGGACACAGCGCAGGCGCAGGGTGGGAGACCCCAGCTGGCATGAAGGTGGAACTGGGGGCTTTGAAATGTTCCCTCCTCAAAGCAGGGCTGAGCGACCTTCCTTCACCCACAAGGAAGCCCCCAAACAGGGCTGATGCACCAGGCTCTCTGGTCAATGATGTAGGTGCCATCTTCCAGTCTCCCAGAAACCCGGCGGGTGGTGGCGGACTCCCAGGGCCAGGGGGCACCTGCCAGCCTGTTGTGGGTATCACACGGACCTTACGCCCTGGGCTCCGGGCACAAAGCGCTGATGACCAGGGACGATTCTGGTCTGAGCCGCGTCGCCTGTGAGCCGTCCGTGCTGGGCTTCCTCTGGCCGTACATCCGCAGGGCTCTCCAGGGAAATTAAACTTTCGTGTGTTTCTAATATTTCGTCATGTTCTCTTTGACCATTCTTTTTTTTTTTTTTTTTGGCAAATGAATGTGCATTGGAATCTGATTTCAGGTCAACTAGATCAGAGATACGTCTTTGGCACATTTATGTCAGGAAATGTTGAGGTAAACCCAGATGAATCTGAACAATACAAAATTGTGGACTTTTAATATAATCCTTAATTGATTTGCTTGATATGTTAAATAAAAAGTTTTCTAAGGCATATGTGCTTTTAAAACTCATTTATTTCTTGGTGTGATGCCTGGGACTCATTTCACACTAATCCTGGGAGTGAGAGTAGTGTCAGGGTCACAGATGGAGCAAGACCCCCGCCCCACAAACCCAAACACAGGGAACCATCAGAGCAGCTGAGGGCACGGGCCCTGGGCTGCGTGCTGGGAATGGCCAAAATTTACACTTTGGGCAGAGAAGGTCATTTAAGGCATCAGAGCAATTCCTGGTGCTGCTGTCGATCGTGGAAATTGTTCGATGAGGTCACATACCATTCAATGAGGTCTGAGAAGTGTTTCACATGTTTTTTAAAGGCTGGTGAAAACTTCAAACCCAGTCAAATGGCTTGGCCCCGTGGACCATGCTGTGCAGACTCTGCTACAGTATCTGGTAGAGACACGTCTAAGACAAAGGCACAAGACCCCCAGCCCTTCCCGGGGGCCCAGCTCGTCAGACTTGAAATGTCAGTTTCCACAAACAGAGCCCGACTGGAGCCGCGGTCACGGGGACCCCAGAAGTGTTGTCTAACGCGGTCCCCCCACAGCGGGCCCTCAAGGAGCGGCCGCAGAGATGGACAGAACATTCCGGGCTGTCCCTCCCGCCCCGCCCCGCCCTTGGCTGTGTGTCTGCTTCCCTTGGGAGCGGGCGCCTGGGTGTCGAGCGCAGAGCCAGACGACCCAGCCTGAGCCGGGGCCCTCCCCGAGCTGGGCCCCTCCCAGTCCACGGCGGGACCTCGGGTGACTCTTCACTTGTGTAAAGTAGGGGCTTGTAGTTCTTCCCTCGTGGAGCTGTGAAGGGAGTCAGTGCACTGACACCTGTAAATCACAGCTCTTTGCAGGTTTACTGTGATTATTACCCTTGAAGTGTCTGAACTCCTATCAGCAGGTCCCTTGAGTTGATTCCCCTAGATCTACCTCCGGGCCAAAAAGGCCCCCAAAATCTGAAAGCCCCACATGTTCCCCAGGCACGTGGTCCCCCTGCCCAGTCTCACCAGGTTCAAGCAGCTGCACTTCACCTCCCGGCTTCCCCCATCCCCATCGAGGACGCCACCCAGCACGCGGGTGACCCTCCCTGCCTCCCGCCAGAGTGCACTCCTTCACAAGGACACATGCCCCGAAGAGGCCCCAGAAACGCTGGTCACGTGGTGGGCTCTCCTGGGGCTCCTGCTCCCACACAACTACCTTCCAGCTCCATTTGCAGCTCCGCTGCCCCTGCCTGTCTCTAACTTAGAGAAGATTCGGTCCCAGGGAGCTGCGGTCTGGATGCCTGTGTCCCTGAGTTCATCTGCTGAAATCCTACCCCTCAGGGTGTTTTCCAATAACGGCCCTGATGCTGGGACAATTGAGGGCAGGAAGAGAAGGGGACGACAGAGGATGAGATGGTTGGATGGCATCACCGACTCAATGGACATGGGTTTGGGTGGACTCTGGGAGTTGGTGATGGACAGGGAGGCCTGGCGTGCTGCAGTCCATGGGGTCGCAGAGAGTCGGGCACGACTGAATGACTGAACTGACTGAAGGGAATGGTCTCAGGATGAGGGGCCTCTGGGAGAGGGCTGGGTCTCAAGGCTCATTGCTCGGGGCTGGTGGCCCAGTCAGAGGGACCCTGAAAGCCCCCGCGCCCCCATCATCCACCACGTGAGGACACGAGCAGAGACCTGTGCGCCGGAAAGGTCCTCCCAGACACCGCACCCGCCCACACCGCTGTCCTGGCCTTCAGCCCCCAGAACCATGAGGAGCAGAGGCGTCTTGTTTCTAAATAGGCGGCAGCGCTGCAGCGGCCCCTGGACCAGGAGGCGGGGGTGGCACGGCGCAGCCACCCCGGCAGCAGCATGAAGGCTCCTCAAGGCCCTGACAAGGGAGCGCCATGTGGCCCAGCGGTCCCACGCCGGGCGCGCACCGGGGGCCAGGAGAGCCGGGCCACGGGAGCTACTCACACTCGCACGTTCCCAGCAGCTAGGAGGTGGGAGCAAGCCCTGTGTCCGTCCGCAGAAGGACAGACAACGTGGTCCATCCACACAGCGCTGAATCAGCCTTCAAAAGGGGGGAAGTCCCGACCCAGGCTACACCGTGGACGGACTCTGAGAACGTGACGCCCAGTGAAGTGACCCAGTCGCGGTGAGACAAATGCCGTGTGGCTCTGCTCACAGGAGGCCCCTGGAGGAGTCAGGCCCAGGGCCCGGGGCTGAGGCGGGCGGGCCGTCACTCTGAGTTTCAGAGGACAGCGCTGTGTGGCGATGGCCACACTGCAGGGTGGCTGTGCGTGTGGTCGCCGGGCCACCATGTCAGAGCAGTCAGGACAGTCGGTGTGACGTTCTGTGTATAAAGCTGGAGTCAGAGCCGGCGTCTCCCCTCTGGAAGTCTTTCAAGGGCACAGTGTTGCAGGTTCTTCAGAGAATTCACAACAGTCGTCAGTGAGATTGATCTGGGGAGGCAGCCAAGTGTTACTCAGGGTCCAGGCGGCGCAGCGTTTGGCTCCAGGGCTCACACGTGGGACCATCTCAGCGTCTTGAGCCTGGACGCCCAGGCCAGCCCGCAGGCCCCGAGGCCGGGAGGCAGGGCACGTCGGTGCCCGTCCCTCCGATCACGGCGGCTCCTCTGTGGCCGGCAGACCTCCGCGCAGGAGCCTCTGGGTCAGAACTCCTGGCTCTGCAGGTCCTGAGTCAGATGCGGCCCTTGAACTTCAGAAAGAGCTGCTATGCCCCGTCTCCAACACAAAGTTCATCTTAATCAAAAACAAGTGAGGCCACTGAGCCGGCGGCTCTCTTCGCACACTTGGCTCGTGCCAGTGACTCAGGCCAAGGACGGGGAACCACGCAGCGTTTCTAATAACTGAAGAACTGCATTTGACCTGGGCGTTTTCCCCTGAAAGCGAACGTTGATTGCTGCTGCAGAGCGAGATGAGTCACTGCTCTGACCACTCGTTCTGGCTGTGGCTCCTCCTAGCTTCGTCCTCGCTGCTCTGCAGGCCAGGGGTCTCGCAGGCAAGCCCCCGCCCTGGCATAGAGAACAGACACCCAGCACACGGAGGGTCCCTGGGCGGTCCTGCCTGGCCAGGGGGAACGGAACACACCCCCTTTAGTGTCACTTGGCCGATTCTGTGATTAAGGTAATTCTCATGTCAGTTATGAAATGTCCATTCTGAGTGTGTGTGGTCAGAGGTGCTGTGCAAAGAACTCATTTGAGGTTGCTCACCTTTCCCCTCTGTTTCCCCCTGCCTGGAAGAGGCAGAGCCAGGACAGGAGGCCAGGCCGTCGCGTGGAACCAGGCGTCAGTCCCTGAGGACGTGGGTCCAGTCAGACGCAGCCAGCAGCACGAGCAGCCCCAGGATGCAGTGGACAGAGGATGCCTGCACCCAGGGACCCGCATCTGCACAGCACGGCCCGCCAGGGGCTCAGGGAGCGTGCAGTGTGCTGGCCAGGAGAGGAGGGACTGCAGACCCTGATTGGAGCTGCTGCTCATTTCCTGGGTCCTGGCCTTCTGCACTCTGTACAGCCAGAGAGAAATGCCAAGGGCCGGGAAAGGGCCGTGAGAGCTTGGTGACCAGCGAGCCCCGGCCCTGCCGCACCCCCTCCTCTCTGTCCTCAGCTCCCGCCGCCCATCAGCTCTCTGGGGCCCAGTATGTGTCCACGCACATCTGAGCAGAGGGCGGGCGGGAGGAGGCCCGGCCACCAGGAGGCAGCTGCACGCAAGCCCCACGGGCAGAGCGTGGTTCAAGGCTGCTTGAGGGCAGGGGCGACGCTCAGCGTGGAGAGGAGGCGTCTCCTAGAGTCGCCCGGGGTGGCGCGAGGTCTCGTGCTCACATGCCCCTGTGGGTTGGGCCTCCACCCTGGACACAGGCCAGAGCCCGTCAGCTGAGCCTCAGCTCGCCTGAACAGCGGCCACAGACCGCGGGCGAGTCACGCCGCCACCTGCTCCCACCTCCTGCCTCTGACGTCTGCTCGTTCCCCAGGTGTGTTGTCGCCCAGTCCTCTGTCGCATCAAAGCTCGTCTGGATGCGCCAAAGCAAACAAAAGGCAAAAACAACCCTCAGAAAGGGGGAAAGTATCTGCAAACAAAGAGGACAATGGATTCATCTCCAAAATATGCAAACAGCTCACACGGCTCTGTGTCAAAAACTCAAACAGCCCAATCAAAAAATGAACAGATCTAAATAGATATTTTTCCCAAGAAGACATACAGGTGGCCAAAAACACATACAAAGATGCCCGGCATCACTAATTATCAGAGAAAAGGCATATGGGAGATTTCTGATAACGTGTTTTTAACAACTTGAAGTGACTGATCGTCTGAGGAAGTGGCACCCTTCTCAGAACCCTGGGGAGGTCACCCCCTAAGGGCCCCTACGCCTCGCTCTGCACCCAGGGAGCATTGAGCCTGAGGAGGTCACGAGGCTGTCTAGGTGACCCCTTGGAAGTGGAACCCAAGCTCGCGAGTCTCCACGGCCTCCCCGCCCTGCACCGCCATCTCCACGTCCGGAAAAGCGGAAGGATGTCCACCTCGGGTCTTACGGCGTTAAAGGCAAAGGACGCTTGCTTCTCTTCGCCCCTAAACGCGGCCTGCAGCCCCAGCGGCCATGGGTGAGGCTTCCCCAGGACCTAGAGGATTGCCAGCCGCTGTTCCCTGAGCCACAAAGGGCACGTGGCCCGTTCACTTGGACGACACTTGTGGGCAAAGGGACCTGTAGATGCAAGAAAGCCAACTCACTTTGGTTCTCAGCGACTCATACAGTTTATTTCTTTCTTGTGGTTTATTTATTTCATCAACAGAGGACCTTGATGTAATCATTTCCCTGTAATCTGGAGATAACATCTCTTTCACTAAATATAGAAGATGCCTCTGTCAATGCATTTTACAGGCAAGCCCTATCTCGCGTGGAAATTAAGCAAGAAATTGGGATTACTAATAATGGCATACCGGTGGTGTGGGTGGGCAGCTGAACTCAAGGTGTCCACATTAGAACAGGATGACTGGAATAAAGATGCAGGAAACAGATTACACCCCTGTGACCCCAGACGCACGGCCTCTGAACCGGCCCCTCTCTACACAGGGCTCTGCACATCAGTTCAGACACCTGGTAAGACCGTGGCCTCTAGAAACAGGACTGCGGTGGTCCCTCCTTGTTCTGAGGGGCTCGGTCTGCACCTGGAGAACTGGCCTTGACTGTCGGCGTCTCAGGAGCAGAAAGTGGGGGGAGACCAGACAGGTCACCCAGGTGCGGTCCACCCCGCAAGGGCGGAGCCCAGGTGGCCGGCGCCCTGGTCCACGTGCGCCCTCCGGGTGAGCCCTCCACCCAGCCGCCAGGGGAGCCCCCGGGAGTGCCACGCCCCTGACGGAGGCCGAGGCTCAGTGTCCACCCACACCCGCCCCCCTTCTCTCCGGAGCTCACCCCCTCTCTGTGGGTGCCGGGTAGTGAGGCGGCCTGGGGACGGGGCCAAGCAGATGCCATCAAGGAGAGAAGGTGGCACGCACTCTGGGCAGAGCCCCCCGCTGGCCCTGCAGTCACCCTGCCCGGGGCACACCCTCTCCTGCTTCCTAGACTTGGGGGGACAGGCCGCAGGGTGTCTCTTCTGTGTCTAGGGAGGGGCTCCATGAAACACCTGGGGGGCTGGAGAGCCTGCCCTGGGAGAGACTCGTGGTGGCCAGGAGAAGGCCCTGGAGAGAGGCTGGCGATGCCCAGGGCTGGGCAGCCACTGTCGGGCGTGCCGAGGCCAGTCTGTGGCCTGGAGCACCCCCGCTCGACCCGTCCCCCTCCCCGGGCCCCCGGGGGACACCACAGCTGTCCCTGTCTTCCACCTTCCTCTCTCTGAGCCGGGCTTGAAGGGGTGCCCCCAGGGCTCACAGACGCAGAAAGTGACTCGGGGCTGCGCTGTGTTCCGCAGCACAGACACGCCACCTGTAAACTCCAGAGCAGAGATGGCAGTAAACGGTGGCCAGGTAATTTGAAAATAATGAGAATTTGCTATTTTTCTCTTATTATAATTTATGATATTTAATTTTCAATAATGGCTCTGTTTAATGACCCTGGAGCCAGCAGACCGAGCCCCGGCCTCAAGATGGGAGGAGGTGGAGGCTGGACCCGTGATGCCAGCTCGCGCTCAGCCACGCGTGTGCACTGGCCGCCCGCCTCCTGGGCCCTCACGGCAGCGCCAGCAGAGCTGGGCTGTCTGGGCAGAGGGCACGCCGGCTTCTGACTCACGGGAAATCTCACGAGGAGGCAGCGGACCCCGGGAGGCACGTGGAGACACCTGGGAGGGCAGCCTGGAGTCCAGTCCCGTTCAAGGGCGCCTCCCTGGGCCTGGCTCCCTGTGTCCAGCCCAGCCACTGGCCCAGGGGTGCCCCGCGGGCCCGTCCAGCTGCCCCTCTTTCCTGCCTCAGAGCCCCCTCTCTGGCCAGCACCCCGGTCCCTCGGGCCCTCCCCATGGGCCTAACAGCCCCACAGGCCCCCCGCCTTCAGCAGGAGGGTGGGAGCTGCAGCCCCAGCCCCAGGAGCCCTGGTGGCCTGAGAAAGCCTGGGTCCCTGATCCCAGGGGAAGGGGAAGGTGGACACCCTGCGGGACCCCCAGGGGGAGGGGGTGTGGAGCCCTCAGATGGGGGCCACGGCTCTTCCCTCTCATGGCCCGCAGGGACCTAGAGCCACAAGGGTGGGGTCAGGGGGAGAGGGGGTTGGGGGTCAGGGGGATGGGGGGTGGGGCGGTAGGGGATGGGGTGGGGGTGGCGGTGGTGTGGGGGTGGGGTGGGGCCGGGCGGGGTGGGGGCGGGGCCCGGGTGTCAGAGGAGGAAGGTCTGTGTTTCCCCTCCTGAGGTTTGCCTGCTGCCGGGCGGTGCTTTCTAATCGCGGAGCAGTTATTCATCGGCTGCGGGGGCTTTTGCTGGGCTTCCAGGAACAGGCGGGCGCTTCTTGCTCGGCGGCGGGGCTGGGGGCGCCCGGGGGTCCGGCGGTGGAGGTCCGGGGGTGGGGTCCGGGAGAAGGGCTGCCGCAGGTCCAGCGCCCTCCAACGCCCGGCCAGGGGAAGACGCTGGGGGTCCCTCAAAGACGCACTGGCCTCGCCGCCCTGGGAGACCGCATTTGCTGCCCCGCTCACCCCCTCCCCGGCCCGCCGCCTCCGCAGGCGCCTGGACCGGGGCGCATGGGGCCCACCCTGCGCCCACTGCGTTTTCTGCCCCACAGGTCTTGTTAGTCTCTAAACGGCCGTGTGAAATGGTTGGATGTCTTGCTGCCTTTCCAGGGGGGCTCCTGAGGACCCTTTCCCAAGAAGACGTCGGTGTTAGTGGAAGGGTGCAGACCCCTGGCCTCCCCTGACCCATCCTAGACTCTCAAGTGGGGAAGCGCCCTCGGCAGAATCTTTGGTCCCCAGGGTATTGGAGTCCTGGGTCCAGCTGGAAGGAGTGCGGAGCCCCGAGGGCCACCACGGTCACAGACAGGAGGAGGGGTGACGAGAAGGGCCTGCGTCCGGCCCTTCGCCCACACCCCAACACCTTCTTCAGAAGGAGAAAAGACACTTTCATCCACACGGGAGCTGTTTTCCCCACAGTGTAGCGCTGCACGAGATGACCGGGGCCTGAGTGTCCGTGGACCTTGACTTTGCTGCTGCAGCTTGTTTCCCAAGGGGAAAGCAGCCCTCGCAGCTGGGTCCCAGGCAGCTAGGGTCCAGGCATCAGGGTCCCAGGGAGACCAGGGTCCCAGAGTGAGCCGGGGCTGCTGGGCCTGGGAGCCCTGTGCGTGCCCTTCTTGGTCCTCTGGCAGGGAGAAGTCGCTGGCGAGTCCCCGTCTACAGAGAGGAGCCGCGTGGAGAACCCCCAGGATGCAGGCAGGCGGGAGGCAAGAGTCAGGGAGGCCCCAGCCTCCAGGCCTGTCCCACCTGAGCGCTGGGGACCCTCTGGGGCCCGGAGCCGCCCGTGGGCGCAGGGTGCGTTAGGAGCTGCCTTGACCCATTTCTACAAACTGAACCCTTGAAGCTTTTTCAGAAAAAGAACCTGAGATGTATTACAGCATTTTCACTAATAGGAGATTTCATTGCCAATGAAAGGCACCGGGTTAGAGATGGAACATATTGATATTTCCCATGAAGTCAGTAGTCAATTAAGAAATTAATTCTTTTTAATTAACTTATTTAATTAATTTAACTGGTTAAATAATCCATTGATTTGACAAACACTGACACAAAGACCGTGTTCCTGGGAAGCTGAGGACCAAGAAGCCTGGTGTCTTCCTTGGAGGCACGTTTCAGATGCTTCAGGGGAGGGTGTCTCTACAGTCATGTTGCTTCGGTGGATGCTGGGAAATGGGAATAAAACAATCACACCCACTGTGTGTTTACAAACTGCCACTGCTTACAGTGACGCTAAAGCAGACATTTAAACTTGAAAAGTGAGTCAACCTAAAGGGTTTATTTTTTAAGTACTTTTACATGTATTTTGAAAAGTCACATTTTAAATGATAACAGTGAATTGAATAAGGATATTTGTCATAGACCCCAGGGAACTTTTTGGCCAACCCAACAGTAACTTTAGGGTTCCTGAGCCTCAGTTTCTTCACCTCCTTTACTGAAGGGCATCCTGCCACTGGCCAGGGAGAGCCTGCCCACGCCCTGCTCTACCATCCCTGGATGAGGATGGCCGGGAACACAGTGGGTCTTCAGGAAGTGCTTCAGAGTGAATAGCATTTGGTTTAATGTTCCAACCAGTGTGGTGAGGGCGTGGAGAAACTGGAGCACCTGTGCAGTGGTGGTGGGCAGTGGTGGTGGGCGTGTGAGCCCGTGCAGCTCTGTGGAAAGCGATCGGAGGGCCCTCGAAAGGTAAAAGTGAATTACCTCTGGTAATATGCCCCAGAGATTTAGAAGAAGGCTCTCAAACAGGTATTGTATTCACATATTGACAGCAGCATTATTCACTGCAGCCCAAAGGTGAAGGCAACCCAAATGCCCATCTGTGCAAGGATGATGGATGAGCATGTGGTCCTTCCCCCAAAGGAACATCACACAGCCTTAAAAAGGAAGTCCCGACACAGGCCACAACATGATTGGACCTTGAGGACATTATGTTCATGAAATCAACCAGTCACAAAGGACAAGTCCTGAAGAATTTGACTTACATGAGGCCCTAGAAGCCTCTGATTCATAGACTGAAAGTGGATGGTGGTTTCCAGCGCCCGAGGGAGGGGTAGGTGAGTGAGTATTCTTGGGACCATTTCAGTCTGAGAGACGAAGAGCTCGGGGACGACGGTGGTGATGACTGCACAGCGTTAGGTGATGACTTGGTGCCACTGAGCTGTGCACTTAAAAATCATACATTTTACTTGTGTGCTGTACCGCAATTAAAAATCTACATCACTGTTCTTTCCCTTCCTGTTTTCAAGCAACCTTCCCTTTTACCATTCACATGAGGTAAATAGTAGAACCAAAAGCAGGGTGAACCTGCAGGAGCAAAGAGGATGGGGGAGGGGGGAGGTCCCCAGGGAGGGTGGGGTGATGGGGGGAGGGGGCAGTCCCCAGGGAGGGTGGGGTGATGCAGAGAGGGGTCACCTCAGACACAGAGGGGCCAGAGGAGCTCAGCACAGTATAGAGCTTCCCTGGTGAAGAGATCATTTTGAGAGGAGAGTGTCCCAGGGGAAACAGCAGAAAGACAAAGGCCCAAGGCGGGGCGGGCCGGCAGGGCAGGGCTGAGCGCGCAGGCCCCTGCTTCCCGCCAGCAGGGCCCCGTGCTCACGCTCCGTGCCCTGGGAGACAGGCCACCGTGCAACCCTGACGAGTGTTTCTCCACCGCACATGCTGCAGTGGCCTTTGCGTAACCCACACGTCCCACACTGCCTTCTGAGTCTCGAGGGCAGGCCCCGCATGCACCAGGATGCGAGGCCCAGCACCTGTCTTCAAGGACCTTATGAAAGAAAATTAATGAACAGAGACTACAGCACAGAATGCAGCGTGACCAGGGTTGCGCCGCACACACAGCAGGTGCAAATCTAAGTCGTGGCTGATGTTTTTAAGAAATACGTCGTGTTTCATTTAGCAGTGCAATTTTCATTTTAGCTCTTAGTCCACCAAGGGAGCTCGACCTCTGTTCCCTTCGGATCGCACCCCTTCACTCGAGCTGGCACTAAATTTGGTGCTGGCTCTCAGTGTGGCCTCCACTCAGACACCCCCAACACCCGTGGCTCAGCCCAGCCCGGCGTGGAGCATGGACTGCTCCTCCGGCACGCTCTTCTCAGGTTTTCTCCACGGTGTCTCTTTCCAGGAGCACAGCTGGCCTTCACCCGGGAGAAGCTGATGCCTGGACACGCGTACCTTCTCACGTGGCCCCTTTCCTCGGCTCTGAGTATCTTTCTCTGGCCCGGGTGAGCGTCAGAGGGCTGAAGGAGCGGTTGATCTTTCTTAAACTCCCAGCCTCCTTGAGCCCTCCCTTTTCCCACCAAGGACCAGTGCTGTCTTTCTGCCGGGGAGTGAGCCAGGCGGGGTGTGGGGGGTGTACACAGTGGGGCAAGAAACGCCTCCAGAAGGGCCACGGTCGGAGCTGGGCCCTGGGTGAGGGGCAGCGGCCGGGCAGCCAGGAGAGGCTTTCCGGGAGAGGAGGCACCAGGCTGCTGTGCGATCCTGACCCGGAGGAGAGACCAGAGGAGGCAAAGACCCCTTATCTGCTGAGACGATTCTCTGCGAAGCCACCGTCATGCCCACCTGATGGGAAGGCAGGGGCAGGTGGTGGTAGGTGGGAAGGAGAATGGTAATTTCTAAAGAAGTGAAGCAACAGCTTTCAAAGATCATAAGATGTCCACAGATTCCAAACTTCTGACCATTAGCTCAAGGACTGGGATAAAATGAACCTTATAATATTTTGGACCAGACGCCCACTGACAGCTCCAGGGTCCCCACCCTCCAGAAAGTCTGCCCAGACAGCTGTGGGCCACACGCTGTCCCCTGGCAGACGGGGGTCACTGAAGAGTTCCTGGCTCACCAGGTGCCCGGAACAGCCCAGGACTCATAACTAATTCAGAAAACACTGACCCAGTTGCCCAGGTCAGCTCAGGGACAGCATCTCCTGGAAAAAGATGACCTCACTTGACCCCTGGAGCTTCTTTGCAGAGAGATGACATGGAAGATGATGATTCTCCCAGCAGAGGCATGCTTCATGTAAAAGGAAATGCTTGTCGAGGAGACTGAACCCGGACAGCCAGACCTGCCCTGTGGGTGGAGAAAGGCTTACCCCTGTGGTACCTGACAGATGCGGAGAATCACCTGAGACTAAGCTCAAGGGCACAGAATCCCTTGAAAGCCTCTTTCAGATGTAACGCACAGACAGGCTGTTTGAATAAAACTTGCTGTGAGACTAAGTCCACCTACAGTTTCTGAGCAGACAGAGCCCCCAGAGCAGTGTAATAGTTTATTTCCCCATTATTTTGATTTGGTTACCACTTAGCAAATCTGAAATTATTCAGATCTAGCATTCTAGGATTCCTAGATGCGAAGGACACGTAGGCTTCTGAGAGCATCGCACAGTCTCCAGCTGCAAGGATTTTAACAGCACAAGCCGGGGCAGGAGCCGGGGGCTGAATATCTGGGGGAGGGGCGCAGGCCCTGGGGTGGGGTTCTGTCTCATCTGTGCCCCCCCGCACGCAGCTTATCACTGTCCACGGTCTGGATGCTGGTGAACTGACACCCCCTTCCCGTTAGCAACAGCGACGAAACAGAAGGAAGCGTCGACACAGGTCCTCAGCTCTGAGACCCTCACGGTGGTAGGGAGCGAGGCGGGGTGCTGCTTGACACTGGGACGCGTGGCAGGGTGTGTGTTGTTTTTTTTTTTAAACAAGCTGAACATGTGAGATCTGATTTTTGGGAGGCTCACAGCAACCAGGAAGGAAACAGGCTGCCAAATGCAACAGAAGGAGGAAGTATTTAAAAAGCTATCAAGATGAGGGTTTAATAACACACACAGCCCATAAAAGACTGCTTTTTAAAAAAATCTTTATTAAGATTCTAAAATATCACAAATATAAATCTGCTTTGAAAAGCAATTTACAGCAAAATTCATGACAAGATTATGTACGACTGTCCAAGGACTGTTCAGCCTGGAGCAGTCCCAGGAGGGAGGTTGGGCTGTGGGAGGCCCTCTGCACCTGCAAAGCCCCCTCCCCAAGAGGCCAATGGCGAGTCTGCCCTGGAGGAGGCTGGCCTGTCTCTCCTGTACTTCAGCTGTGCTCCACACACTTGCCTTCTTAAAAGCCGTGAAAAGAGAAACCGGGAATCGGCCCTCACAGTCTTCCACATCGGGAAACAGGGCTAGACGAGACCACCCCCCACACACTGACACGTGTCCAGCTCCGAGTTGGGGCCCGAAAGGCGAGTTGCAAGATGATGCACACGGCAGGATAGACCGTGTGAGCTACACCAGTGAGCTCCAGCTATTTAGGGAGACAGGTAACAAAGATGCTGAGCTTGTGGAATCTCAGCACCTTCAGAGGAGATTTGCCTGTGGAGAAAGGGGGGTGATGTGACCGCAGGAGAATGGAAGGGCTTACGCTGTGTCTGGATTTTCACGAATAAAATGATTCACAGAAATAAAAGACAGTCACTGGTGCAGGCTTCCCTGGGGATGCAGTTCGGTCACCAGCCTGAGGACACAGCCCATGTCAGACCTGCACCTGTGCTTGCTCGCAGGGACCTGGGAAGAGAGCCTTGTTCACAGCTGAGCCCACAGATGCCTCTCTGCTCATGCTGGGTACAGCTGGACTCAGGTGGTCCCCACGGTCGTGGGCTTGTTGGGCACGTGGAACAGCTCCTCCGTTGCAAAACAACTGCCTGGCTGGATCTCCGCAAGGTGACCGAGGAGCTTCCGAAGCCGTGGTGTGAAGGAGCTCTCCGTGGTGCTTCAAAGACACTGGTGTCTGCCCGCGGTGTGCCCAAACCTCAGGAACAAGAAACAAGCCAGGGGTGCCCCCGAGACCTTCCCCGCAGACCTAAAACTCTTCCAAATAACAAGGGCCTAAATTCGACAGCATCCTCCACTAACAGCAGGCTAGACTGAACTGCTGAGCCCACGTCGGGGTCCCTCACCCAGACTGCTTCCTGGTTCATCTGCTGCCCCACGCTGTGGGTCCCCCAGACCACAGAAAGCCACCACACACATGCGCTATGCATGTGGACGGGCTGTGGCCCCAGCCAACAGCATCTGCCAGACACGGAGCTCGAGTCAGAGCAGTTTCATGTTGGAAAAGGAGACGAGGGAGCCGCACGTCTGCTTAGAGGGTGGGGTGCCGGCCACGCAGCAGAGCCACGCAGTGGGCCCGCGGTCTCCTGCCCCCTGGGGGTAATGTACCCCAGATGCTCACATCTATAAGATGCATAAGTCACTGTAGCCCACGGAGTGCAATCTATTGTCAGAAGGGGTTCACTCCGCGTGGCTAATGAACTGCTTAAACTGCTCTGAGGGCCTCAAGGTGGGCTTGGCAGAAGTGCCCCAGAGCAGATGAATCTGCACGTGTGGGGGCACGAAGGACCCCTGAGATTTTTTAAGTTTGTGTGTTTCTGTAGAAAAGTAAAATCTGTTGGAAGAATCAAATTCTTCTTGTGGGTACCTCTAAGGAGGAGAATTTGGATTGGCAAAGGGTTTTGCCTTTCTATACTGTCTAACATTTCCGTAGTTAATATGTATTATTTTATCCCTAAAAACGCCTGCCAAAAAAAAAAAAAGAAAAAGAAGAAATGACATTTCCAGGCCTCACTGCTTACTAAGCTGGATAAAAGCGACAATCTGTCTAATGCAAGTTTGCTGAATGACTTAAAGACACAGACTAGGATAAGAGAATGTTGGTTCGAACACCGAGCCTAGAAGTCATGGCAATTACTTCCTGCTGCTGCTGCATCGCTTCAGTCATGTCTGACTCTGTGCGACCCCATAGACGGCAGCCCACCAGGCTTCCTGTCCCTGGGATTCTCCAGGCAAGAACACTGGAGTGGGTTGCCATTTCCTTCTCCAATGCATGAAAGTGAAAAGTGAAAGTGAAGTCGCTCAGTTGTGCCCAACTCTATCAACCCTGTGGATTGCAGCCCACCAGGCTCCTCCGTCCATGGGATTTTCTAGGCAAAAGTACTGCAGTGGGGTGCCATTGCCTTCTCCAATTACTTCCTAGCAGGACAAAAATAAGCTGCTACACCATGGTCCAAATATCAGTACTTTTCCAAAAGGAACAATGAATAAGTGGTCAGGTTCACTTAAGCAAGTAGATATCTTAGTAATTCTATAAAAAGCTGTGTTTGGAAAAAGCCCAATAATTTTAAGGCCCTGTCAAACTGCCACTGGCATGAGGAAGCGTATAATATACAAAATAAGCAAAAACAGCTCCCTGGGCCTGCAGTTGCTCAATCTGCAGAGCCCCGTCCTGCCCTCGCTCGGGGCCTCCCCCAGGCCAGGCGAGGGCTCCTCCTCGTAGTGTTGCCACGGTAGCCGGTCTCCTAACAAACAGGACAAGAGGGGAAACGCTCACCAGGCTGCAGAAGCACATCTTGGGCTGTTGATCTGTCAATCTTTCTCTTTTTGCTATAGCAATAATTTCTATAGCATTAGAGATAAAAAGACAAACAAAAAATATCTTAACCAGTCAGTACGAAGTGACAAAACACGGTGCTCAGGGTGGCCCTAATGCTTTTGGCTTGAGAAACACCACAGGGTCACACCAGCTGCGTTCTGGGCCTGGGGGTTCGGGGATTGCAGACAGGAGGTGGTGGGCCACCCAGGTGGGGACCCCCGGAGCCGAGTCTGTCCTGCCGTCAGCGTCCCGAGGCACGTCAGCCACAGCGGCTGGCGCACTCCTCCTCTGGGCAGAACGGCCTCACACGTAGGTTCTACTTCCCTGAGAAACAGGCTGGCACTTGGGCGCCTTCGTGCCATCCTAGTGGTCAGCGACGAAGCACAGGTTTCTCGGTCTTCATGAAAGAAAGAGTTCACATCAGACTGAAGACTGCAAGTCAGTAAATGTAAACCACATGACGATGAGTTTTCACATTGTCATCAGGGTCCACAGAAGACCCTGAAAAGCATTCTTTCTTCTGGAAAAAGCTCATGTGTCAGGTTGATTTTCTACCAATGTTCTCCTCAGGAGGAAGTCCCCGTTCCCACATTTCACAGAGAAAGAGCAGGGGCCCAGCCAGCTGCTCTCCTCGCGCGTATTCACGCGCGCGCCGTCTCTGGCCCCGGGGCTCTCACTCCTGGATGGAGGAGTGGCGGGGGGGCCTGTGGAAGTCCTCCGGGCCGCCGACGTGCTCGGGCAGGTCGTAGCCCCTGAGGAAGTGTCCGCTGTTTTGCTGAGCAAAATAATACAGCTGTCTGGCCAACAGAGGCTCAACCTGCAGTGAAGATTGAACAAGACATCATGGCCATCTGGCAATAACCCTCCACACCTAAGGACACGGTCACACGTACAGTCAGGTGCTGCGACCGTGAAGACGTGTCACGTGAGGAGCCTTCTGGAGGACACACCGACCTACAAACAGGATCTACTGAATTCTACGCTTCAGGTGAACGGAAAGGTAATAATGCTGTTTGTAAACCAACTGCCGCTTGAAATTTACACTAAACTAGAACTAAATGAAGCACATTGGTAAAATGACCACATTAAGGGTGGATTCACGGTGCGTGCGTGCTCAGTCACAGCCGTTGCGTCCAACTCTTTGCAACCCTATGTTCTGTAGCTAGCCAGGCTCCTCTGTCCATGGGGTTCTCCAGGCAAGAACACCAGAGTGGGTTGCCAAGCCGTCCTCCAGCGGATCTCCCTGACCCAGGGATCAAACCTGAGTCTCATTAAAGTTTAAGGTAATCCAGTAAGTTAGACCAATGGACTTAATTTTCCACATCTGCCGTTTAACAGGGATGGTGGAAAAAGAGACGTTAACTGACCCCAGATGCCTCTAGTCTCAGTACGAGGGTGGAGCACATTCACCGAAGAGTATTCAGTGCTCAGCTTCTTCTGAATCACAGTAAGAAACGAAGCACATTCGTCCCGGCAGGTGTGCGAGTCCACATACAGTGGCTCGAGCATAACTCATCTGAAGCCACTGAAGCAAATCCAACTCATGGTAAGAGGAGCAAGGCTCCTGGGCGCACCCAGGGTGCCGGCCGACTCAGGCCAGCGCGTGCCAGCCCCGAGACTCAGACGCAGGGCTCACCACCGTCTTCCGAGGTGTTGTGTGCCCGCGCCGAGGTCATCCAGGCCTTGGACAGTTGTTAACAAGAAGCCGTTATCATATCAGTAACTGTTGGCCAGTAAGAGTTCACGAGAAAACTCCAAAGGTTTATGGGGACTACATTTCTGCTGGTTGGTCAGTTGTTTTTTGATTTTATGACCAAGAAGCAGGGGTTGTGTGGATACATATACATGTATGGCCAAGCCCCTTTGCTGTCCACCTGAGACTATCACAACATTGTTAGTTGGCTATACTCTAAAATAAAACTAAAAGTTTTTTTAAATTTTAATTAAAATCTTTCTTAAAAGACGTGACCTGAATTCTATTATTGTTTGGTGTGACTTTCCCTGCTGCTATTTGTCACCTGGGCCTGTTAATAACTTTCACAGGTCACAACCACACAGACGCTTCAATTTCAAATTTGAAAATCCCAAGTACTCAAAACTCTGCTTTCTGTGGCCAATCAATGCTACATGTTATTTCTCTAAACCTTCCTCTTTCCTTTTCTGTGAAAGGTGTTTACTCGGTGCAGGTGAGCCCACGCTAGACTCTGCTGGAAAGCGTGACCTGGCCTGAGCTGCCCAAAGGCCATAAGAGATTCCGCTCCACCAAACACACACAGCCCTCAGCTCCTGACAATTAAATAAATTCTAATAACCAGAAATAAAAGAGGATGGGGGCCTTTTGGAGGGGGCTTACACAATACTCAAGTCAGGGGGAAAGCTTCCCCTTAAGGGAAGATCAGCTAGAAGGCATTTTTAAAGTAACATTAAATGTCAAGAATTTTAAAGGGCAACTTTTAGCCCCATCCTTTTAAATCCCTATGAAATGGGAATATGACTATTTCCTTGGAAAGCAAAACAGATGGGACGGGTACAGTACAGGCCAGAGGTCACCCCCAGTGGTGATGGGCAGGTGTCCAGGGCGGGGAGGCTCTGCTCGCTGGACACCCTCCCTCCCAACCCGCCCAGGGTCCGGAGCGCTTATTTCCCATCTGAACTCCTCTAAGTGGGGCCCTGCCCTGATTCACGCGAAGGTAACCGGACACTCACGTGGGCAGTGATGAGCTTGCGCTGCCTCTGAGGATCTGGGAACTCCTCCCCGAAGCACAGAGTCACCTGGAACCTTGGCAGTGGCCGGCCGTGGTGCGCGAACGCCTGCAGCTCTGCAGACCAAGGAAGAGGTTCAGAGACCCACACGCTGGACACGGGGCGGGGATGGGAGCCCACGCAGATGTGGAGGCCAGACAGCAGTGAGGGCGGGACCAGAGGCGGGGTGCACATGAGTGTTCCCACGGGTCTCCCCCTGCGCATCACCTTCACCTCTAGGGGGCTGCACCCCAAGAGGGGGTGCTCGTTTTGCAGCTTTGGACCCACAAGGAGGCAAAGGTCTTAGAAGGAGTAGGGGAGCCCGAAAAGGAAATGGAGCTATGTTGAGCCAAAAGAATCGTTTACACAGAGGAGAATCTACTTTTTCCAAAAAATCAGAAGTTTCTGATTTGACCCAGAACCTCCAAGCCACAGTCTGTGGTGCCCACGACCTCCGACACCGCAGAGTGCAGGATGTTATCTTGGAGACCCAGTGACTCTGAGCTGCTTCCCTCAGAAGGGAGGGTGGGATGAGGCCCCGGCCCCGGGCCACACCGGCCCACGTTCACCAGCGCCCTGGCCCCACCCCCAGAGCACATGTCAGTCCGCAGAGGAGAGGCTCACATGGGCGCGGCCGCGTGTGCACAGCCGTGGTGGCCTTATCAGATGTGCGCGCGGGCTGCGGGGCTGTCCCCAGGAGGTTGCAGATCCTGAATGGGTAGATATCAAAGATTTCCACTGTTCTCTTCAACCGAAGAAGTTTCTAGCTAACTCAGTGGACCATTGACTTCCTGCTTTTTTTTTCTTCCAGAATTCAAATCAAACCTAACTGACTTCAGCAGAACATGTGCCAGGCTTCCACACTGCGAGGGGGTGGGGGTGACACCCACGCCTCTGCGTTGGCTCAGTTCTCTGAAACAGTTGGCTGAGAGGCCTGGAGGCTCGAGAAGGTTCGCGGGAATCCCTGACTGGAGGGGCCTGTCTGCACAGCTGCAGCTTTTAGTTCACAGTTTCCTCCTCGAACCTCAGAAAACACTTCAGACAGAGGTTGCACCAGCACAGAGCACAGCCCTGGGTCACAGGGAAAGAGCAAAACCGAAGCAGCTCCTGGTCGGAGACAACATGAGGGATGCACAGCCCCACATGAGGACATGAGGGACACACAGCCCCCCATGAGGGACACACAGCCCCCCATGAGGACATGAGGGAGCACACAGGCCCCCATGAGGGAGCACACAGCCCCCCATGAGGACAAGAGGAAGCACACAGCCCCCATGAGGGAGCACACAGCCCCCCATGAGGACATGAGGGAGCACACAGCCCCCCATGAGGACAAGAGGGAGCACACAGCCCCCATGAGGACAAGAGGGAGCACACAGCCCCCATGAGGACATGAGGGAGCACACAGCCCCCCATGAGGACATGAGGGAGCACACAGCCCCCCATGAGGACAAGAGGGAGCACACAGCCCCCCATGAGGGAGCACACAGCCCCCCATGAGGACATGAGGGAGCACACAGCCCCCCATGAGGACATGAGGGAGCACACAGCCCCCCATGAGGACAAGAGGGAGCACACAGCCCCCATGAGGACATGAGGGAGCACACAGCCCCCCATGAGGACATGAGGGAGCACACAGCCCCCCATGAGGACAAGAGGGAGCACACAGCCCCCCCATGAGGGAGTACAGCCCCCATGAGGACATGAGGGGACACACAGCCCCATGAGGACATGAGGGGGAAACACAGCCCCCATGAGGGAGCACACAGCCCCCCATGAGGACATGAGGGAGCACACAGCCCTCCATGAGGGAGCACACAGCCCCCCATGAGGACATGAGGGAGCACACAGCCCCCCATGAGGGAGCACACAGCCCCCCATGAGGACAAGAGGGAGCATACAGCCCCCCATGAGGACATGAGGGGACACACAGCCCGTCATGAGGGGGCGTATAGCCCCCCATGAAGAAGCACACAGCCCCACATGATGGGGCCCATAGTCCCAGAGGCTGACAGCCATGTCCAACAGAGCTCCCTTCCTACAGCTGCGGGGCCAGAGACACCCCAAGAAGTGAGGACCCCTTCTCCAGGATGAAGCCCCTCCCACCCACAGTGAACCTTCTGAATCCAAGACCTGTTACCTCAAAGAGACCCAGAGCCAGGCTCTTTCAGACTTGGCCACGGACCTCAGACTCCCGGCTCCTCCTCGAGCCCCGCGGCAGGCGGTCCACACGCTGGGCCCAGGGTGGACAGCCCCATGTGTCGCGAGGCCTGGGGGTTGCTGCCAGGGACCAGAGGCTAGCTCTCCCTCCTCCTCCCGGTTTGCCTCTGGGGGAGGGTGAGTCACCAGGGACATGTTTGCTTGGGCAACGAAAGAGAATCTAGAGCAGCCTCAGCAAATGTGAGCCACGAACCCTGGAGCTGAGCATGGTCTCTGCTGGCAGACTGCAGGGGCTGTGCTCCAGGTGAGCTGAATCAAGAAGCAGCTTTGGGGAAGGGGAGGCCCAGGAAAGCCCAGACACAGGCTGTTTCTGAAGGAGGTGCTTATACAAAAAGAGCTAAGGATGAGGGAGAACCAGCTCTCTGCCCAGAAGAGGCCTGATGATGGGGGCAGCCGAATGGGCACAGGACGGACTCCCCCACAAGGTGGCCCAGGACTCACAAAAGCCCAGACCCGATTTAGCTGCCACGAAATCAATACTAGGAAAACAAAACCTGGTGACTCTGGAAAATGTGATTTGAAATCTAGAAACAACTCATAATTTCCCCTCTGCAAAATCAGTTCAGCACACTCACCGGGGTCCCACCTGCTGGGAGACATCTGCTGAGGGTGACACATCTCACAACCATGAGCGTTGGCGACACAGCTCTACCTTAAACTTTTCTAGGAACCGTAAAAGAGCTGAAACACCAGCAGATATGCTTGCTGAGACCACTTGTGCCAGTAAAACAGGAGCCTTATTGGCCGGTGAGGAGTAGGTACATCCTAAAATTTTAAGACCTCAGCCTGAACCACAGCCCCGGGACAACCTCCCACTGTCCCCAGGCCCCCGCAGATGGGGTGACAGGTGAACCAACAGGAGACCTACTCCAGAGTCGGGCCTGGTGGGTGCAGGGCCGCAGAGAAGGAAGCCCTGCTGAGGGACCTGCTGCCATGACCCTCGCGGGGGCACACCAACCATCAGCAGCTCCACACTCCCAGGCCCAGCTCGCACAGGCGCCCCATTCCGGCCAAGCCTCTCCACCTCACCTGACAGGAACTGCTGCGTGTCAAACAGCTTGCAGGTCTGGTCTCTCTCCAGCTTGTTGGGCCGGTCGCTGCATATCGCCAGGGGCCCGTCCCAGTAGATTCTGCTCTGGCACAGTCTCTTGGCATAAAGCCCATCGGGGGCCATCCAGAGGACCACGCCCCTCTCCAGGTGGCTCAGCAGCTTCTCGATGTTCTTCCTCTGGCTGTTGTCCTCTGGGTAGGGAAACAGGACCTGGTCCAGGCTGCTGGCGTCGTAGGTGTGGCCGTGGGAGATCCGGCAGCCCTCGGGGCTGGATGTGGTCAGCTCCTTGACCAGGACTTCCCGGTAGTAGAGGCAGATGTGGAGCCGGCAGTCTGCAAGCACAGCGCTGACGGTCAGTGCGGGCTCCGAGCCTGGGGCTGATACTCAGCAGGGGGCCAGGCGACTGCCCGAAAAGAGCATCCTTGGTGGGACGCCTGTACCAAGGAGTCTGGGGGGAGACACTGCAAGGCCTATGACCCTCTCTGAGCCTGAGCCCGCCCGATGGTGGAGGACTTCTGCATCAGTCTGTGACGCTCTCTAACCCAGCATTTTTCCAAATGTGTGGGACACAGAATCCGGGGGAGAGCTCAGTAGTGGTGATGACAGCATTCATGTCTAACGCACCACGTCACACGCCACCAAACAGAGGTCGTTTTAAGCCTGGCCGTCAGTTTTGACTTTGGAAGAAGTACCCTACCTTAAATAATTCTTATTAGCAAAAAAGTACAATGGTCTTTCAGAAAAAAGGCAAATATGTCCACAAATCCAAAACTACACTAAAAACATCAGTATGATGTCATTTAGGAAAAGAAAATCACACACATAGAAACACACTGAAGTCTGGGGAAGGACAAGCCTCGATGACTGGTGAGCTCTGAGTGGCGGGACTGTTTTTATTTCACATTTTTGCTTTGCTGATTTTTACCTTATTTTCCCACTGTGCATATTCTACTCTTGTTATAAAATTACCTCGTGGAGGAAACAGCCCAAGCGTAAAGGCAGCTGAGACGCACCTTGCTCTCTGTTTGAGTCTGAGGATGGCTCTAGAGTCGTGCTTTCTCCAAAACTAAACAATATGAGCTCATTTCTGAAATATTGCTGATTTTAGAATCCTCTCTAAAATCTGACCAATGGCCTGAAAGGACCAACCTGGTTTGCCGAGGGCCCCAGACCTGAAATACGAGGGGCAACCGTGTGGGGCTCAAGCCTGAGTGGGTGGCCGACCTTGGATAAACGGCTAGGATGGTAAGCTGTACTGAGCGCAGCCAAAGAAACCCACGAAAGCCTCTCATTCCTCAAGGGTAGGTTTTGAGACTCAGACAATCCACATTACTGCCTCCAGCCGCCTCTGCCACTCCTGCCGCTGTGAACCCCAAGGAGTGGGTGTTGGCTACCCAGGGTTTCATTTCGTTGAACGTCATCCGAAATCACGAGGTCACAGGGATATAAATAGCTGTTTATTTCCTACTTTCTAGGCACACACTCAAGTCTTAGGTGCTTAAGGAAAGGGTTTGAAAGTTTCTAAAAACAACACAGGCCTTTCTGCTCAGACACCTCCGCTCCCTCCACCATCCAGGAGCATCTGAGAAAGGCAGCAAGCCTTCTTCAGAACCTCAGAACCAGAAAGAGCCCATTGGCCAGCCCAGCTCTCCCAGGAGCAAGGGAGGGCCCCAGCTGTGCTCTCTTGAAACCTGGAGAATCCAGCTTGTTTCCTGTCGCTGATTTTCAAAAAGGGCAGGGAGCAGGGTGAGAATTCCAAAGCATAAGCTACTCATTTTTAACAATGCAAGTCTCATTTTAAAACAATCAAAACATTATCTAAAAGATAAATATACATATATCACACCTGCTTAGTACAGCTCAAGGTGTTTTCCATAAAACAGGTGAGATGGCTGAGATCCAGGCCTCTTTTAGAGATGAAACTCTAAAGACCAGATCTGATCTGGATTTGTTTGTTAGACACACCACACTCAGAGGAAGAGCAAGATGCTGGTTGCGAAGGCACCGTACGTGATGGGGAGAAAGAACCCAGAGCTAGCATCCTGGGAAGCCCACAGGCCACCTGTCTGCAGCTAAGCCTGCAAGGACGATGAGGAGCCCTGCTGTATGGTATGAGAAGCTGCTGAAGGGTGGGGGGCCCTTGGCAAATGGAACTGGGGCAACTGCACATTCCTGGAGAGCTGACACGGCTCAGATCCACCTGGAGAAGTGGGCCAGCCTGGGAAGCTGGCCCCGGATGCTAACTCTTCTACCCACTCCAGACCCCAGCTGCGCTCACGGACCCCTCAAATCCACCCAAAGTGAGAGGACCCTCGCAGACGCCGCCTCCGGGGGGCCCCACTCACCTGAGAGGGCCAAGGCTTCGGCAGACCTTATGCTTGGCTCTATGGGGATCCCGGGGGCCTGGGACTCAGGCGGGGCACAAGCATAAAAGGTTCCTGTGACCTGGCAACCTGCATTTGCAAATAAAAATCAGATGCCGTCTAACAGAGTCCCTCGGACACAGAGGGAAGTTGCCTCTGCCTGAGGGTGGTCCGTCAGCCCCGGGGGTGCACCAGGCTGGGAGGGAAGGGCCTGGGCCCTCTAGTGCGACACTGCCCACCCACACACACCCCTCCCGAGAGGCGAGGAGGCTGAGGTCCTACTGAAAAACCGAGGCTGAAGAAGGACGGAGCCTTTTCGTAGCCGTAGCCGGAAGGAACCTTGGCGTTGCCTCTGCAATCTTCCTCCCTCTCTCCCTTCCTTCCTTCCCTGCTTTTTTGTCATTAACCCCTCCAGCGCCTCACAGTCACCTGTGTGTGTGTGAGTCTGCTGAGAATGTTTGAGACCTACTGTCCTGGTCACTTTCCAGGCCACAGGGCAGCGTTCACCGTGCACGCCAGGCTCAACCCCCAGGTGTCACTCGTCTCCTGGCTGGAAGGCTGTGCCCTGTCCCTGCACAGCTGATGGGCAGGGTGACTGAGTCCAGAGGCTGTGCGATTCACCCCATGTGCACAGCGAGCTCACCGCAGAGCTGAGCCCAGGTTTCTACATGAGTTCCAACCTCCAAAACCCTACACGTTGCTAGGCCTGGTTCATTAGTTGCTGCTCCTGGGTTCAGGAGGAAAGGGAACCACGTCTCCAGCCGGCACAGCAGCTGTATTGCGTGAGGTTAACAGAGAGTGTGTGCCAGAACCTCAGTTGGCTGGCGCATCATGTAAGGTCACTTATGTGTCAAGATTTGTCCACCAGCCTGCCCTCTGCACCAGGGTCACTAGTTCAGCGGAGCTGATGCACCAGACCCGGGTCTGAGCTGCATAAACCTGTCCAGCATCAGCTGACTCTCCCACCACAATATGGAAAACCGACTTTTGCTTCAAATCACTCCTAAAAAGCTAATAAAACCAAGTTTTGTGATTAAAAAAAAATATGTCACTCAAAACCAATCTTAAATCATAGGCTACTTCTTCAATTCCATAAGCCAAGAGTGAGCTGGACATGACTGGGAAAAGGAGCCGATACTACCAGAACATTCAAAAGATCTAGGTGTTGACGGGTCTCAGGATTGCTGTGTAAACAACTAACTCACAGGTCCTGACGGCTTCTGCTCTGATGCCCTGGACACACTGCGTGGAATTTTCTCTGCACTTAGCAGACGAGTGCTTCTGAGACGGGCCTCGTTCTGAGGGTGGGGGAAGGCCTCCAGGGGCCACGGCGTCCAGTCCAAGAGCAGCACCTGCCAGGCCCTCTTCTGCAGAGACCTTCTGTGTTTCCTTCACAGGATTTACACGGCCCTTTCCTACTATCACCTCTAATCCCAGGAACGAATGCCTGGACACACCGCTGCTTAAGAGAAATCCTCTGGGTCCCTGCGGGCTGACCTGGGTGCAGGAGGGCTGGGCCACAGCTGTGGGATGCCAGCTTTACAGATGTGTAGACAGAGACAGTCAGGATTAAAGGACGGTCCAGCCTTCTCTGGGAACACTAACAAAATCAACTACTTCTTGCCCAAGATTAAAAATAAAATTTAAGATTGTTCAAGGAGGGAGAAACATGTTAGCTTACTAAACATAAAGTCGGCCAGTCTGAATTCTGATGTTCCCTGTCCTGTGTAGCTGGGCTCTGGGGTCAGGGGACCTGGAAGTGGTCCCCAGCCCTCAGTCTCACTGGGCAGCTGTGGGCATACTGCTTACATTCTGTGAAAAGCAGGGCAGCTTCCTGGGGCCTGGCGTGACCCCTGGTTCCATGACGCAGCCCCGAGTCTGTCCAGGCACACGGTGGGCTGGGCACCGTGGACCTGGAGTCCTCTGGGACACGTGCCCTCCTTTACCGCATGCAGGGCCCTCCCCGGCAGCTCTGAGCAGGGAGAGAGCCACGCGACTGCCCTGAGGTTAGGCCAGGAGGGGCCCTCTGGCCACAGGCCCTGCCCTTACCATTTTCACAGGCTGGGCCTTGCCAGTGGTGGCCGCGGGGTCCGAAGGTCACGGGACACTGATACGGGATCTCTGCGTGCGGCTGGTCTGGGACGAACTCCCTCCAGCCCCGGTCATGGGGCGGGATCATGTAGTTGTGAACCTGCTGGAGGAATCAGAGGAGGGCTGGGGTGGAGAGCGGCCAGCTCAGGGTCAGCCTGGGGGAGCCCTCCAGACTCCTCGGGGACCGCTTGTGTGGGGGACAGCCAAATCCTCTTATTATCAGAAAAGCTGTGGTGGAAACTCGCCACGAAGAATCGAAAGCACAAATGAGACAGTGCTGTAAAGCGACGCTTTATGTGAGGCTTTATGTGACGCTTCATCATATGGCTAAACCAAGAGCCCTGCTGGGGGTTCTGCCTCCCTTCCAGCAAAGTGAATAAAACAGAGCTGGAATTCACATCGAAAAGTCTGACGGGGTCAGCTGCCCTGTGGTTTCACATGATAAAGCACTGCTTCCAAAATCTTTGGCTTCCACAAAAGGTCTGTTTCCCAGAAGATTTCAGAGTCAATGGGGAAATCTAACCAGCAAGCAGATACACCCACCCTCATCTCCCTCTCCTCAAACCAGCAGCACCAGGCAGAGACTGAAACATTCATCCAGTGACCTGGGATGTGGCTTGGCAGTTTGACAAACAGCAAAAACAGAGTTCTGTTTGCTTCTGTTCACAGGTCTCTCCCGCACGTAGGGTCTGGCCCAAGTGCCTCTCGCAGGCCGAGTCTCCCCTGCCCCTCCCATACCTGAGCAGGCAGTGAGGGGTAAGGAGTCGGCATGCTGTACGGGTGGCTCATGGGCATCTGCGGGTCCTCCAGGGTCAGCTGCTTCGCTCCTGAGGGTTTGGGGAAAAGGGAAATGCACAGTGTGAAAAAGGAACTGACAGGATGAAATGCCAAATCTTAGAAAAATACCTGAGAGTCTAATTCCTAGAATGCATAGCACAGTGTTGACAAATAAGGCATTTTTCTGCAATTCCCTTGGGCAATTGTTTGTCTGGGCCATTAAACTGGTTCCTACAAGGTGCCACAAAGCGAGCACAAGTAGAGAAGCCCGAGGACGATGGGCCTCGTGGCACGAGCTCCCCCAGCAGATGTCCATCTAGTGAGGTCACCTGTGGTTTGTTAAACTGGGCCCTGCTCTGGGTCAGAATCTTGGAAAGTGGGAACCTTAGTTTTAACAAGCAGCCCAGTTGACCATGGCAAAGTCTAAATGTTGACACTTCTCTTACTACAAATGGTAACGATGTGTAGATCATGAACCTTCCCTTCCTCAAAATGGCTAATCACGAGAGACAGATGAATAAGTAAAGCTTCAAACAGCTTTCCCATTTTTGGCTTGGAAATCTGGCCCATATCTTGGGAGAACAAACTAGAAAACACACACATATGCACATGCACAGCAGGAGACCAGGAGTCTGAGACATTATCCTGCACTGACACCACGGGAACTTCAACTTGTGACCCAGAGAAGCTGGGAAAACCGCCTGCCAGGCTTGAATGGGAGGCTACAAAAGCGGCAAAACAGGGAACCGTCGGGAGGCACAGGTGCAGGCGGCCCCGGCCCGGGAAGCCCACCTTTCTTGGCTCCCTCGGGGACGATCCGGTACACTTTGTAGGGGTCCGAGATGTCCAGCTGGCTCCGCTCCACCAGCTCCTCGAAGTCGTTGCTCTTGTTCAGAGCACACCGCAGGCGTGTCTTCCAGGTGGGAGGGTCTGGCTTGTCGATGCCTTCTCGAAACTTCCCTTTAAACAGTGCCCAAGCCTGGTGGGAAAGAAGTGGGGAAAAGTTAAAATGCAGGTCTTTCAAAAAAGAATCTGGAAATTGTATTTCTAAAGGAAAGAATGGCGGCAGGGGTTTCAGATCCACAGGAATGTGGGACAGAGACACACACACAATGTGTTTATGAAAGACAGGTAAGATTGAGGACCCGCAAGGCCCACCCACCCACTGGAGCAGTTAGGCTGGAAGCAAGGGCAGAGCTGTGGGCTGAGGGACCACCACATGGCACCTCTGGACGTTAGGGAGCCTGAGGCAAGCCTTACTCTTCGGGCAAGTTCCCTGAGGAAGTCCCCTCCACGCTCTGCCCACAGGTGGTGGGGCTGGGCCTTAAAGCACTGGCCGCTGGGTGAACTGCCCAAGGGGAAAACGGTCAGGACAGGGACACACACACAGGGCAAAGAGAAACCCCCAGAGAGAGGCCCAAAGGAGACCCTGAGAGGGAGAGAGAGGAGAAAGAGGAAGGGAGACACGGAGAAAACTTTCCAGGGAGATACTCGGGAAGAGGGAGTCACACAGAGACAGTGAGGTAGAGGGAGAGACGCGGCCGAAGGACTAGAGAGAGCCTTTAGGAGAGCGCTGGCCAGAGAGGGGGCCCGAGGGAGGGACAGCGTGGAGAGGGGCGCAGCGCACACGCCTGCCCGCGCGCAAGGAAGAGAACAGTCGATCCGCGGAGGCGAGGAGGTATCCAAAGTTCCAGAAAGAGGGCCCCAGGGAAAGACAGGCGCAGCCTTGGCCCACCCCTCTACCCGGCGGGAGCGCGGACGGGCATCTGACTCCGGGGGACCGCGCGCTCCACGCGCTCAGGCGTGGCACCGGGTCCGCCCTCTGCGAAGTTACCAGAGGAGCCGCGGGACACCCGCGCTCCCGCACGAGGCCCGGCGCGCGCGGCGCGGACCGGCCCCCGGAGCCCGGGTCGGGCTGCGCGCGGGCCCTGGCCCCTCCCAGTCCCGCCCTGGGCACCTTGAAGAGCGCGGCGTCCTCCTCGCGGTTGTAGTCCTGCTTGCCCGCGTGCTTCCAGGGGATGCGGAAGATGCTCTTCTCCTCGTTCTCCCACACCAGCCCCGGGTACTTGCCGCTGTCGATCTGGTCGATGAGCCACTGGCGGAGCTTCCCGTTGCCGCAGCTCACGGAGCTCATGCCGAACTCGCCGCCTCGGCTGCCGCCCTCCAGGTTCATGCCCCGCGCGCCGACGCTGTCCCTTCGCAACCCAGGCTCCGCTCCGGCACTCGCTCTGCGCTGCGGGGAGAGGAGGAGGCCCTCCGGCAATGACCACGAGGCCGCAGAGTCTCGGAGGCGGCGAGGCGCGCGCCGCTGAGTCTGTGACGCCGAAGACCCGAGAGAAGGCCCTTCTCAGCCGCCCCGGCTCGTGCATGCCCTTGGCGCGCCGTCCTGCCGCCACCCTGAGCCCGTCCGCGACCTCACCTTCTGGACGCTCCACTCGCATTTTCCCCCGCGGCCCGCGCGCTGCCCAGACTCAGGGCTCTGATCTTCGCGCACCCCCGAAATCCGGCCGCCACCACGCGTGGCCCTCCGTTTGCTCACTCGTACTCCCGCTCCCCTGCCCAGGCCCAAGCCGTGGACGGTCCATTTCCCCTGCCACGGTCAGTTTTCGCCCGCGCCCTCTCCCGAGCCCCCACTCCCGGGTGGCCCCGCGTGTTCCGCACGCGGGCTCCCCTGTGGCCTGGCTTTCCAGGTGCCGGGCGGCGGCAGCTCCCCCGCGGCTCTCTCTGAAACCCGCGCACTCTTTGCCCCAAGAATGCCCCGGAGCCCCAGGCAGGTAGCAACGACCAGGTGGCCCGGGAGCCACATGCGACAGAGGGACCTGGCCTCAGGCGGCGAGCGCAGCCTAGTCGTGGGGGATCCCCGCGCCGAGCATCAGCCGGGCAGGGAGGCCCGCGGGCGGAGCGGGGGCGGGAAGGTGCCGGGAAGGCGGGGGTCGCGGAGCGCGGGGCCCCTAGTGGCCTGAATTTGGAGCGCCTCCTCTTCCACCACCGGTTGGGAAGCCACGAGCTCGGGGCCGAGGTGAGTTTGAGCCCAAGAGCGAGGAGCAACAGAAACAGCCTCGGGAGGAAGAAGGGTCCGTCCCCCGCGGTTAAGCCTGCCGCCCGGTGTGGGTCCCTTCGACGACCCCCTCGGCCGCTGATGGCCCGGCGACCTCGTTATCACATCCGGTCCCGCGCGTGGCCTCCCGGGGCCCGGGCTCGGCCGACCCACGGACGCTGGGGCCGCGGGACTCCCCGGCCAAGAGCAGATGGGGTGGGCGTCGGGGCTCCCTCGAGGGGCGTGCTCTCTCCTGGCGCCGACGCTGGGGTGCCCTGCGCTGCCCCGAGGTGGACCCCGCACGGCTGGCCTCGCGCCGGCTTCCTGCGTTCCCCGGCTCGCAGCCCTGGTCCTTCCCGACCCAAGTCTTACCTCGCCCGGACTCGAGCTGAGGGCAGCGGTGAGTCCCAAGTCCAAGCAGTGAAACTAAGCCTCCGAGGTACGAAAGAGGAACTTTATAAAGCTTAAAAGCCGCGCTTGGGGCGGGGCCTACGCGGGGCGGGGCCAACCGGGGCGCCACCTGGCGGGGTGGGGGCTGCGGGCGCAGAGCTGGGCGCGCGGGGCTGGTCTGGGGGTTCCGGGCAGAGCGCCGGGCGCGCGGGGTGCGGCGAGGTCTGCGGACAGAGAGCCGGGGGCGCGGGGCCGGAGCTGGGCTAGGGGCTGCGGACGCAGAGCGGGGGGCGCGGGGCCGGGTCGGAACCCGGGCTGGCGGAGCGCCGGCTCCCAGCTGGGCTCGCGGGGCTGGTCTGGGGGCTCTGGGCAGGGAGCCGGGTGCGCGGGATGGGGTAGTGGGCTGCGGACGGACAGCCGGGGGCCCGGGGCCGGGCGGCGCTGGGGACGCACCTCGAGTCGGGCGCACGGGCCAGGGGAACCTCACTCGGGCGGTTTCCTGCCGAGGGCAAGGCGCGAGGGGACCTCGCCTCCGCGCCGGGACCGCTGAGCAGCAGCTCAGCTACGGCGGCGCTGTCAGGGCGGGAAGTGGGGGCGTGCAGGAGCGGGAATCTGGTGCGAAGGGGACTGGGCTTGCAGAGCTCGTAACCAAAGACAGAGGACTGTCCGTGTCGACCGACCGTGGGTGGGTGGGGGGCACCCTTGGCTGTCACCGAGAGCCCCGCCCCTCCGCCGTGTTTAGAGAACATCACACTCATTGAAAAGAAAAAAGGAAATGGCCCAGATACCTTGAGCTATAAACTGCGCTCACACGCTGTCTGCTCTTGAAATGCTCGCATCCTGCTGGTCGGCTCAACTGGAGGACTTCAGTAACTGAGACAAGCACCCCCAGAGCTTTAGTTGCGGCAGCAGGAAAGAACTGGAAGTGCCCTGGTCCACCTCTCAGTGGCATAGTTTTAACCTCAACGTGGGAGAAACAGTTTACAAGTGGGAGTTTAAATGGCCAGAATAAGAACAATATTTAAACAGAGGGATTTTACTTAATGTTCCAAGATCTAACCACCTCCCCCCCACCCCCCACAGCATCTTGAATGCTTCAGCATGTTTGTGTAGTTACCAATTTCAGGTAAACCGTCAGATCACTGGTTTCTATATGATTTTAGACCACCACCACCCTAGGTCAACTCGCAACTTTTGAAAAGCTTTTGATTTCACTTATTTCTCAGTTTTTCTTTTAAATATCAGGCCACTGTCTCCCATCCAAAGAAACAACCAAGCTCAGCCTAGAGCAAAACAGCCATGAGGTACAGAGTGGGTAAGCTTTTCCTCAAACTAACGACTTTCTCAGAAATTAACAGGATGCTCTGTTTTTATTCACTCAAGTAAGTTTTCCACTATCAGAGTCTATGTAGTAAACAACAGGGTATTTTTCAAAGAAAATTCTGGTCACGGCGGTTTTCCTTCCTTTCTTCTTTCATGGATTCATTCATTCAACAGATATTTTTGGGGCCCCTCTACCTGTCAGGAGCTGAGCTCAGCACTTGGATACTTCAGCCAACAAAGTGGACGTGGCTGCCTCCCCGCTGCCTTGCGCTTTAACCAGTGGATTGCTTTCCCCAGCGTGCTCACCAGCAACAGAAGGGAGATTGCTCAGAACAAATACGGCCAGCTAGAGCTTTCTGCGCTTCGCACACGTGTCCTCTGCCAGGACTCGGTTGTCTCACCGTTCCCCTCGTGCACTTTCAGACACTGAAAACCACATCGGCCTTGTTTTAAAATGTGATTGCAAACCTTCAACGCCATCTTCTGGCTTACTCCTGTGTCATAGTGATCTACCAGAAGTGGTAGTTTCTCTGTCATGATGAGGTGGATACAGAGAATCATGTGTTCTAATTATTGAACTCTTGAAGTCCTCACTGCCCCAGGAGGTGGGGAGGGAGGGCTTGGCCTCACCAGTTAGCTGCTCACTGCAGACTTTTCTTAGTCACGGCTGAAACAGAAGGGACAGAAGGTTTAGACTGACCCTCCCCCACACGCTTGAGGAGATCTGAGTGCCCCTCAGAGAAGACTAGACTTTACCTTCAAATGGCGCAACCTGTGAAAAGGTGAAAGCAAGTAGGAAATCAGTTAGTTGAACGTGCATCCGAAACAGAGCCCATCAGCGTGTTCTGTGAGGGGTTATTTGCTTCAGCCACTTGTCTGGATGTCCAAGTGCTGTCGTAGACGGCGCCACAGGAGCTCAATTTTCACTTCACATTTATCATAGAGAAACCATAAAAAAAGTTGAATTTACCTAAATTCAGTAATTTAGAAATCAATCTTTAAAATTATACATTCACATGCAAGAAAAGTATTTTAGAAAAACTCATACTAGATACAAAAAAAAACTTGTTTTGGATAAAACTATTTTCTCACTAATTTATTTTTCAAGAAGGGAGGAACTGTTGTTCAGTTGCTCAGCCGTGTCCGACCCATTGTGACCCTGTGGACTGTAGCCCACCAGGCTCCTCTGTCCATGGAATTCTCGAGGCAAGAATACTGCAGTGAGTTGCCATTTCCTTCTCCAGGGGATCTTCCTGACCCAGGGATCGAACCCACATCTCCTGCATTACAGGTGAATTCTTTACCACTGAGCCACCAGGGAAGCCCAAGGAGGGAACGACAATGTATTAAAAACAGTGCAACTACGTGTATCATTGAAAACATTTATAGGGCAGTGGTTTTAGGTGCTTATAAAAATCCAGGAAAATACTAAAAATGTTTGGTTGTTATGATGTAGTTCATTTAGATAAATATCTCCTCTAACACTCTTTGGCTGTTTGTATGCTGCTACTGCTAAGTCGCTTCAGTCGTGTCTGACTCTGTGCGACCCCATAGACGGCAACCCACCAGGCTCCCCCGTCCCTGGGATTCTCCAGGCAAGAACACTGGAGTGGGTTGCCATTTCCTTCTCCAGTGCATGAAAGTGAAAAGTGAAAGGGAAGTCACTCAGTCATGTCTGACTCTTAGCGACCCCATGGACTGCAGCCCACCAGGCTCCTCCGCCCGTGGGATTTTCCAGGCAAGAGTACTGGAGTGGGGTGCCATTGCTGTTTGTATGCAGTGCTAATTATTACCTTTGACCGTGGCACCCTATATGACAGTATTTTTATGTTATTATTGTATTATTAGTAATATATAGTAGGCCATGGAATTCTCTCGGCCAGAATACTGGAGTGGGTAGTCTTTCCCTTCTCCAGGGGATCTTCCCAACCCAGGAATTGAACCAGGGTCTCCTTTACCTGGCAGATTCTTTACCAACTGAGCTATAGGGAAGCCCCTGAGTTGGTGATGGACAGGGAAGCCTGGCATAATGCAGTCCATGGGGTCGCAAAGAGATGGACACGACTGAGCGACTGAACTGAGCTGATTGGTTATACATGCTACGTGGTAGCACAGTAACACAGTGTACGCCACTGGCGCAGTGCGGGGACGCCTCTGTGTGTGCTGGGCAGCACACCCCGGCCCTCTAGTGAGGCTGTGCGCGCGTGTTATGGTGCTCGAGTAGTAGACCGTCTGTGCCACTAAGGCATCACGGTGCTCTGTGATGGCATGGGGCTGGATTCTGCAGACAGTAACGTTTCTGTGTGGTGTCATTAACAACTCGACGCTCGGGCACGGAGGCAGCAGCCCTGGCTCCGACTCCCGAGGCCGGAACTGACCGAGGTTTTCCCTTCTGACTTCAGTGGCGCTCCTGGCTTTCCTGTCTCCCAGCGTCCTGCGGGAACCCAGGCCTGACACACCCTGTGTACAACCCGTCAAGACTCTTGTCACTTATGCGTCAACATCCAGAGAAACCTCAGAGACTTTTCCTCACTTGATCTCCAGCTGAAGCTGCCCCGGGGGCAGGGCGGGCAGCACCCAGGCTGTGCCCAGCTAAGGAGAGAGAGATGGCCGCCCTCCGAGACCCCTGCGGCTCCCCTCGGCCACGTTCCGTCCTCCCTGCCGCCTGCAGGGCCTTGGCTGCTGTCGAGATGGCTCCTAGGCGGGTCTGTCTGCTGGGGGCAGCACTCCCAGGGCAGCCAGGCCCCTGCTCCGGTGAGAGAGGAGAGGCCTTCCGCTGCAGAGGCTGGCTGCAGGGACCAGGGAGACTTCTCCCAACCCTAAACAACTGTTTCCTCGTCTGCTCTCAGAACCAGCGGCCTTTCAGGTTACAGTGAGTTCAGAGTAAGAAAAACGGCCTTTTCTTCAAGCCGCTGACCTAACTTTGGTCTCCACTTCATTCTTCTCCATACAGCTCCGTTCCACACTCAGAGCATCCTGCTCGCGAATATTTCATCCTCTGGGAAGTCTAACCTTATCAACCACTTCCACAGAACAGGAGTTGCAGTGGAATGCTCTGGATGGAAAAGACAAGAACCTTAAATGCTGTCGCCACCACACACCCAGTCTAAAGGCACTGAGCTGGACTTTCCACCATGACGAATCCCTGGGCAATATCAACAGTACCCCTAAAGCTGATCGTTTTTTATGCAGGTCTGTGTACACTTTTCCACTTAATTCAGTGGCCTGAGCTTCTTCCATGAAACAGAGCAGCCTGGAGCGTTCTCAGAGCCCAGGCCTGGCTGGGGACCCTGTTGCGTGCAGGCACAGAGAACAACCCCCTGCCAGGCATGCAGGAAGATGGGTCTGCGACTTTAATCAATTACATGACAGAAAGTCACAGAATCAAAGATACTGTGTAAACAGCTATTCCCTCTTGTCTCCTCTTCTTGCCAGTGTTCTGAGAAGCCTCTGTGACGTGTCTTCCTGACTCTGCATCAGCAGTGACGTGGCTTGAACAAGGGACCCTGTGATTCTGCCAGCTCCCTTCACCAAGCCAACAAAAGGGCAAATGGTTTGCAAAGACTTTGGGCAATTTTCTGAAAGTTGAAGCAATAGGTGAAAAGCCAATTCCTCCCATTTGCAGCTGGGTTATTCTCAAGCTCACCCCTTCTTCCAGCTGGACACTGTGGGGCACGCGTCACTTGACACATAAGAAGTGTCACCCTGAGCCTTGCGGGTCCTGTCGGGGGCAGGCTGTGATAACTGGCTCTGCCCGGCACCCAGTCCCTCCAGTCTCAGGGTCTTGGAACCACGCAGGCTGCCTCTTGTTTACACGTGGCCATCACCACTCTGAGAATTCAGGCCAAGCAAGCTGCATGCACCCAGAACGTTCCTGGTCACACAATGTAGAGATGGTGCTGGTTCTCTGAGCATTGTCTCACCATGACCCCTGCACCCTTGGTGGGAGGTGAGGACTCTCCATGGAAAGCAGGAGGGCCTGGGTGAGGCAAGAACCCAGGGCCCCAGGGAGAGCAGGGGCTCTCAGTCCAGGGTGCGTGGAGGGTGGTCAGAGGAGGGCAGAAGGGGGCCTGGGTGCAGAGAGCTGGAGCTGAAATAAGGTGTTTCCAGGCACAGAGACTGGGGGTGGGGGCAGCAGGTTTCGGGGTGAAGAGGACACTGGGGGCACACCTCCCCGACATGGTCGCTGGGGGTGATGGCCCCGCTCCCCCTAACTGCTCCCACGCTGGCCCCCTGAGCCACCTGGGCAGCCAGTGGTGAAGACTGTGACGTGCAGGTCCTGCCCTGCTCCCACCGCTGCCCCCTGGGTGGGGCTGTTGCTCTCGCCTCCTGCTTGCGTGTGGCCAGCGTCTCCTGGGGGGCCTCGCTGGGGGTTCAGTCCCGTCTGTCTTAGTTGAAGGTCCCCAGACTGGACGCCTGGTGCCCTCAGAGCCCATCCAAGAGCACTGGCCTGCATCCTGCCAGTGCCTCCCCTGGGCAGGGCTGGGGTCCTCCTCACCCCCAGCCAGGCTGTCTAGGACCCTGACCCCAGTGGCCAGCCTGGAGGAGCAACGGGGCTAAGTCTGAGGGATGCATGTTGTCTGTGTCGATTCCAGATAGGGGAGCAGCAGCCTCGTAGGAAGGGGCGCTCCTGCCTGCTCACAGCTTCCAGGACAGGTTGCAGTTGGGCTCCGCTCAGGGACCCTGCAAGCCCCCTCATCCTCACCTGTGCCCACCACGGGCTGCGCCTGGCCAGCTTCCCTGGGTCTGGAGGCCGGCACCTCTCTGGAGGTTCTAGCAGGGGAGCCGAGGGCGACGGTACAGGAACTCGGGGAGCCTGAAAGTGGGGCCGGGGTCTGGAGGGGGCTTCCATGGCCAGGAAGCAGCCTCGTCCCCGTTGCCTGGAAGTTGTCGGTTCCTTGCTTGCTCTGTGCTTTCTGTGTTAGACGCCCTTGACGCTCAGCTGTTTAGAGGCTCTGTACGCATTAAGTGATTTTAGCTTGAGTTGCTAACCTTAATTTGGATACTAAAAAACTTTCTTTCCGCTACTCTCCACAGCTTAAAAAATCTGAACATATTTTCTCTTTAATGCTCTAAGGTCTTCATTTATGAATGAGGATGTTTCACCCTGTTTCTGAAGTGTGAGGGGGCCAAGTCTGACTGCGTCTGAGGACACAGGTCGTCCACTGAGCCCGCCACGCTCCCAGGGCTGTGGGAGCAGATGCCCTGGGAAGTGCAGTGTGGATTCTCGGCTCTGGGGGGGCCAGGCCTGGGTCTTCCCTCAGAAGATGCACGCAGGACGCCGCAGACCACGCTGTCCTGCCCCTTCCGAGCTCGGTGGGTGGCAGGGTGGCGCCATTGCCTGTCCACGTGCTAGTGGGGAAATGAGACAGGTGTTAGGGCTCCATCTGAGAGGTAGACACTCGTGAGTGGGGTTGGGGCACTGATGCCAACAGGACCTGCTGGTCCGTGAGGCCACGCAGCTTGCTGCAGCCCCCGGCCTCGGATCTGTCACCGGCCTTTCTGCGAGGCCTCCAGGACCTGGCCCTCACGTGCCAAATCCCCGGCTCTGCTGGTCCTGAGGAACAGCTGCCCACCGCCCTAGCCACCCTCCTGCCCTCCCGTGCCTCCCGCATCTGAGCGCTTGCTGCCCAGCTCACCTTTGTCCAGCGACCATGGCGGGAGCAGAGGGGTGGCTGGAGGTGCCCCCCGTGGAGTCCCATCTGGGGGCTGGACTTCCAGCCTTCAAAGGTCTGAACGGTCTGTGTGGCCAGGGAGACAAGGCAAGCAGGGTGCTCATGGCCCCTGGGGAGTGACAGGGGTGGGCTGGACACTGGCAGCTGTCCAGCTTCTTGAGAGCTTGCAGTGGGTGGTCTTCATAAGGCTTACCCCGCCGCGGCCCCGACGCCAGCAGCCAGGGCAGCTCTGTGGGAATGACCGAGGTCCCCGCGGGTGCCCACTCTCCCCCTGCTGGCCCTGCCAGTGTCCGGCTGTCCTCGCCTTCTGTCCTCTCTGCTGGGTGTGGTCCCCCAGCACCCTGGGAAGTCTGACCCCAGCAGCTCCTCCTAGGTACCCCGTGTCCAGGAGGCTCTCATGGGTTACGGAAGTAGCCTGTGTCCTTCCTCCTGTTTAAAGTGAAATTTGTCTTGAAACTCCCCTCAGAAAATCCCTTTCTCTTCTAAAGGTTGTGCTTCTTCAGCTCTTTGCAAAATCGTCATTCAAAGCCAGTAGGCAGGGCACTTTGGATAAGCCCATGGACCTGAGTGTCCCTTTCTGCTCACTGAATTCTGTTCTGTTTTCGGTCGATATTGTCTGGAACCAGCTTATACAGAAGTAAGGCCTCACAGGAGCAGTGCTGTGCACACCCTAGTTACACTTCTTTGGCTCATGCACTTTGCTTGTATCTTGAACAAAGTGTTGCCAGCGTCCCTGATGGTCACAAGTGGTGAATGGATTCTTACAGGTTGTTCTCCGAGGTGTTTGTTCTGGGTGACCCGCATAGAATCTTCGGGAGGCTTAACATTTTGCCAGTTTGTGATTTATACCAATTTTTATTTTATAAATTAATATGTCATCCCTCTGGGGGATACATTTTTGTTGTTCCTTGACTTTGTAGCATCGATAATGAAAGTCTTCTAACCCATTCTTCTGTGCCTCCATCTTTATAAAATCCTTTTTAAAAGTTTACTAAAAAAAAAGCTCAATGAAATTTCCCAATTACTTCAAAATTTCTTCCTTTTGAAAATCAAGTTCAGGGTCCATCAGCAAAGTCCTTATTTGTTTCCTTTGCATCTCAAAGCATCCAGTTGATGAGTGTGTATGAGTGAGTATGATGAGTGTGCTGTTTTTTTCTCTTAGCTAACAGGATAATGCTCAGAAAAAAAAAAAAGCTTATTCTTGAAGCCCTGAAAATCACGCACAGGTCTCAGTGGGTGGTGCTTCAGTCCTTTGTAAGGAGGCCCCATGAACCCCCCATGTCCCTCCATCTGTTCATCCTGAGGTTTCTGTTCTGTTGTCCAGGTGTCTCGACCTGCAGCAGCAGAACCTCAGGCCCAGGCTTGGCCACAGGCTGCAACCCCCACTGTGGGACCAGGTCTCGGAGAAGCAGAAGCAGGTGCCCCAGAGATCCAGGCCCGAGCACCTGTCCAGGTCCCACCCTCCTCCATGGGTCAGGGACGGTCCTCCCCTCGCAGCAGTGGACAGTCCTGCGACTTCAGGGTCCCCTCTCTCAGTAAGATTCTGCTGTGGCCCCTCTCGTGGGAGGCAGGGCTTGTAGAAGCAGGGTCCTGAAATCGGAAGTAAGGACCCTACTCTCCCTTTCAGGCTGTAGTCATACCTTGGATCTCTGCAGAGATCTTCTTCTGAGATTCTCGGGGTTCCTGGAGCCAGGCTCCTAGGAACCCAGGAGGAGGGCCCGCCTGCCCCCAGAGGAAATCTGGTCAGGCCACTGGAAGGGGGCGGCACTGAGGGAACTCAGCGTCACAAAGATGGTGTTTGACCTGGAGCCTGACGGCGTCAGTGTTACAGAGGACGGGAAGGACGTTCGAGCTGGGGCCCTGTGGGAGAGCGTGGTCCGGACGAAGGGGGACTCGGGGAGAAAGGGCCAGGAAGCCCACGAGAGCCTCAGGGAGGGAAGCCGTGGGACCCGCACTGTGTGGGCAGGACCCTGGCTGTCCAGCATCACTGGAGTCCAGGGTGCAGACTTGGACACTGGGCCCAGGAAACTGCATTTCTGTCCACTTGTCTCTGGGGTCCCGGGACCACTCACTCTGGACACAGCTGGGAGAAGGGGGCCGGGGATCAGGAGGCCACTTCACAGCGGGGGCACTAGGGGTCGGAGGAGCCGGCTCAGCGGGCGAGAGATGGGGCGCTGCTTGGCCTGGGGGTGCCAAGACGCAGGCTCAGAGGGTGACCGCATTCAGGGTGGAGGATGGGAGCCGGACGGGGGGTCAGGGCCGTTGGGGTGGACTGTCCTCTGAAGAGCAGTGGAGTCCTCCTCAGAAGCCTGGGGGCGGGCAGAAGCCTGGTAGGCAATGAGGTGGGGGTACTCCAGCCTCTCTGGCATGGTGGGACCCCAGAGCGCTCAGGCTGGGGAGTGGAGGTCAGGAGGGACACGCTCCCCAACGTGGTCCTGTCACTTCCCTTCCAGGAGGTTTCCTGGCACAGCTTTGGGGTGGCCCTGATGCAAGCCACCCAAGGTGACTTCCTTCAAGGCTCCAGGTCCTGGAAGGACACGCGCTGGGGCAGGAGGGAGGAGAGGGTCGGGGGGGAAGGGCAGGGGTGCCCCGAGGAGGCAGCAGCTCTGTGGAGGCTCTTCTCCCAAACCGAGCCTGGACTGTGACGCTGCCCCACCCCGGAAGTGGGGAGCTGGCTGCGTGTGGTCAGGGACCTGCTCCCACGACTGTCCCCACGTGGCCTGCCCGTGTCGGGAGGTCAGAGGTCCCCACAAGGTGAACCTTTGGCTTAGGGGGCCAACCTCGCCTCTGGCCGGCAGCTGCCACACAGGGCTGCCCACAGAGAGCAGGCAGGACGGGGCGGGTGCTAGGGTTCTCCTTAGGGATGAACCCTTGAGATCAGGGGGTGCTAGGAGCACCCATGTCAACAGATGGGCGGGACACAGAGCCCCTCAGCCACCTGCCTCCTGTGAGCGGAGCCCAGTGCGACCGGCATGAAAACCACGGCACAGGAACAGCCCTGGGTCAGACGGTCCTTCAGGTTGGAGACCATTGGCCTCCGCTCCCGTCACTGTTCTGGCCGGTCACCCACGCTCGCTCTCCGGAGGGCAGCCCGTGAGGGCGGGGCGGTGTCCGCACACACCAGATGCTCACAGCTTGATGCCACCTCCTGCCCTGCATGTTCTTCTAGCCCCTCAGTCTATGCCAGCCCCACGCTCCCCTTCTTCTTGCTGTAAAATTCTCCTCCAACGTCTTTGATGCAAGTTATGCATCTTCACGCTGGTATGCTTTCCTGGATTGTCTGAAGTCTGGCTTGGACTGAAGCTCTTGGCAGGGAAACACAGAATTCCACTGTCAGAATTCCAGGATGGTCTTCTGGATGCGTTGGGTATTTGGGCAGAAATACAGAGATTTACTGGGCTTCCCAGGTGGCTCTAGTGGTAAAGAACCTACTTGCCAGTACAGGAAACAATAGAGATTTGGGTTCGATCCCTGGATCAGGAAGATCCCCTGGAGGAGGGAAAGGCTACCCACTCCAGTATTCTTGCCTGGAGAATCCCATGGACAGAGGAGCCTGGAGGGCTGCAGTCCATGGGTCGTAAAGAGTTGGACACGGAGCAACTGAGCATGTGTGCACAGAGATGTAATAAATACAGCGAGCCTGCTGCCCCTGACGCGATCTCAGTTGACCGTCGGTTCTCTGGTCTTCACCATGAAGAAGCTACTTTTATTAATAAACCACCAAGGACATTCTCCTGGCAGAAATCCAACACCCCCTCCTTTTTCTGAGTCTCAGGGCCTCTCGGCTCCCCTGCAGAGGCGGACCAACCCCTCCTCCACAATGGGCTCAGACCTCCTGCTCTGTCTTCATTGCTTTCATCTTCCGCTGGCATCCAGCTAAATTCCTTTCCTGCTTCTCAGCATCTCCTGGCCTCATAGTACTCTCGAATCAGCCCTGATCATCTGACCAAATACTTCGGAGACATCCATCTTCCTGATACAATCACCCTCGTGACCTTGGACCCAACGGCCTATTCTGTTCTCTTTAACCAGAAGCTCAAACCTCACTGATGTGTCTCAACTCCACCACCTCCGTCTCCTCGTGCCCGAGTACTGTGTCTTCTGTGGAAAAAGGCAGGTCTCGCTCCATCCCAGAATACTCTCCTTGCAGCCCAAATTCGAGCATTCACCCACAGCTCTCGACTGCGTCTTCCTGGACTGGCCCTGTCTGTGCTGCTCACTTTTAACAGGCTGTCCCTTTGCTTAGCAGGAGTTCCACCTCAGAGTTCATCTCATGTCTCTGTGCATGGCTTCTGAAAGTCAATTAATTATGTATTTAAATTGTGAGCTGCTATATTGAGGTCTGAATGACTTGTGAAAAGCTGTACCTACTTAATGTATATAACTTGAGTTTGGGAATAAGTGTCGTCTGGGACGTGATCAAGGCCACAAACATATCCATCCCAAAGCTTCCTCCCACCCCTTTTATTATTACTATTGCTACTACTATTGTTGTTGTTACTCTGCGGCAAGAACACTTAATACAGGCCAATCACCTCAGCCAAGTGTAATTGCGTCACGGCGCCGTCAGCCGCAGGCCCCAGGCTCAACACTGACTCCAGGACCTGTGCGTGCAGCTGGTGCCTGCGGCTGCCGGCGCTGTCTGAGCATCACCTGCTCTCCTCCTCTGGCCTCCACGGCCACTCTTCTCCCCTCTGCTGTGAGTGTGACAACTTGAGATTCTGCACACAAGTGAGGCCACACAGGATCTGTCCTGCATCCGCCCGCCTCCCCAGGTACGAGGTCTGCCCTCCTCCCTGGGTTCAGCATCTGCCCACCTCACCGAGTACAACAACCATCGTCAAGGTCCGTCCATCATGTCAAACAATTCCCATGTATGTATATAACACATTTCTTTATCCACTCATCATAAGCATTTTTAGAAATTGTCAGACATTTTATTCATGGATCAAATATTCCTGAGTACCTTTAACAACATGCATGGCACTCCCTGGGCTGTGAGGCCGGCACTGGCAGGTTGGCACCATCTTCAAACAACCGCACGCTAGGGCGCCCCTGGTGGCCCAGTGGTTAAGAATCCACCTGCCAACCCAGGAGACATAGGTTCGCCCCTGATCTGGGAGGCTCCCACATGTCCTGGGGCGATTGAGCCCCCAGTGCTCCAGGACTTCCGAGCCTGCGCTCTGCACATACTGCAGTCTACATGCCCCCGAGCACCCGCTGCGCAATGAGGAAGACCACCGCACGAGAAGGCTGCCCCGCGCCTGCAGACAGGCTGCACTCAGCAGCAGAGGCTGAGCGCTGCCAAAGACGTGCAGACAGCGATTTAACCCCCAACCACTCGCAAGTTGGAGGCTGACGACTAGAGTTAGCAAGTGCTGTAGTTGAGGCAAGTGTGTGGTTAATGATTATAGGCATATTTTAATCTTTGATTTGTATCTTCATCTTGCGATGCCTTATTTCCCCCGAGGTTCTAAGGGTAAGGATCGTGTTTTCTAATTCTTTTCTTTCTCCAAGGACTTACAATAGTGCTCTACACGAAGCAAGTTCTCAGGCAGGCAACAAGAATTCAAGAATTCAGGCAGTTTTTCAAATAAGACTAAATTAATTAAAAAAAAAAACAGACATCTGCGTTTGTACCATCTTAACTGTCCGTCTCCACCTCCACACTCAGGTGCTTTTCCCTCACGCCTCATTTCATCCCGACAGAGACTTTGGGGCCACGTTGCCCTGGACTGGCGAGGCTCCCAGGTGAGGCCAAGCTCAGGCCAGGCTCACGAGCTTCTCTGCATCTCAACCCTCATCATCTCTTTGTTTTTTAGGAGAGCAGATCATTAGAACTTTTCTATGGTTTCTCAACGTTTCCTTGTCTTGCATGCCCTTGGGCTCATGCTCTTGTAGAAAGTGTCAGCGTGAGGACTTGCCTGGTGTTTCCTCAGTGCAGAGTGGTTGAGGTGGCGCATTTCGGCAGGAATCCCATAGAGATGTGCGTGGTCCTCTGCGAGCATCACCTCGGGGTGCCTCTTCTTCCTGGAGATGGGCCTTCCTCACCGGTTACCACAGCTGCGGGTGCTCTCCACGATTCGGACTGTGCGGTTATTTTCTTTCTTTTAAACTGATCAATCTCTGGGGAGCGATAAGTTGCCTGTCTTATCATAAGACGTATCTTTCATAAGAGACTATGAAAACATCCTATTTTCCTCTCAAAGTCCCCTGACTTGTGTCCACGAGCAGATCTTTCCTGCAATGTCATTTACTGTGAAGTTTGCCTGTTGGTGATTCGGCCCTTTCCTCATTTTTTCCACGTTTGTTGGCTTGAATTCTTCTGTAAGGAGGAGCTGCCTGGCTCTGTCCTTTGCTTATCTATTTATGTGTTTATATCCATCACTGTGGACTCATGGACGCTTACTTTGTTCCATAGATTAGGACCCAACAGTTGTAATCCATAGGTTGGAAGCTCCTGTCTGCTGGCCGCTCACATTAGGCGCGTTTGCCTGGAGGTGGGAGTGGCCGGGCTCCTGTGCCGCCACTGTGTTCTCAGCTCCTCCCTCTCTTCCTCAAGCCGGCCAGGTTTCTGGCCCCACGCATCTCATCTCGGGTTCCTGGGTAGTTTCCCCCACTTCGCCCACAGCAGGTCATCTTGCTGGAATCAGCCCTTGGGGCGGTGGGGCTTGAACTTGACTGTTTCTGAGTCTTGTTTCACAACCACAGTTGTGCCCAATCCACACCTCCTCGAGCGAGGCCCCTGCGTCCATCCCTGGCAGAGGTGCCCCTCAGCCCCCACCTCGACCCTTATCCACCCCTCACCCCACCCTCGCCCATCCCCCTCCCCCCACCCCTGCCCGCAAATTGCTCTGGAGCCAAGCCTGCATGTGGGACACAGAAGGAATCAGGCTTTTAGGCAGTTCCAGCTTCTGCCAGCCTGGGGAGCCGGAAACTAGGAATCAAGCGTCTCATAATTCTAAAAGTAGCTGGTAAGGAAACAGAGTCCAGGAGAAGGTAAGTCACCCTGAGCGCTGTCAGAGCAGCCAGGACTCAGGACAGGTGTGTCTTAGGACATCGGCGGGCAGGGCCGCTAGGGCACATAGGCAACAGGTCGTCAGGGCTCCTCTGCATGCTCGTGGGGGACACACAAGCCCACGGGGGAGGCGGGGGTGGTGGTGGCGGGCGTCCAGAGCTGGGGTGTCAAGAGCTTGGGGGCATCCAGAGCTGGGGGCGTCCAGAGCAGGGAGCGTCCAGAGCCTGGGGACATCCAGAGCTGGGGGTCATCCAGAACTGGGGGTGTCGAGAGCTTGGGGGCATCCAGAGCTGGGGGCGTCCAGAGCTGGGAGCGTCCAGAGCCTGGGGGACGTCCAGAGCTGGAGGGTCTAGAGCTGGGGGTGTCCAGAGCTGGGGGCGTCCAGAGCTGGGGTGTCGAGAGCTTGGGGGCATCCAGAGCAGGGAGCGTCCAGAGCCGGGGAGGTGGGGGGCGTCCAGAGCCTGGGGGTGTCCAGAGCCGGGGGGCGTCCAGAGCTGGAGGGTCTAGAGCTGGGGGTGTCCAGAGCTGGGGGCGTCCAGAGCTGGGGTGTCGAGAGCTTGGGGGCATCCAGAGCTGGGGGCATCAAGAGCTGGGGCGTTGAGGGCTTGGGGGCCTCCAGAGCCCGGGGGCATCCAGAGCTGGGGGCGTCCAGAACTGGGGCATCCAGAGCTGGGGGCGGGCAGCCCCAGGAGCGAGTTGGAGGGCGACACACCGTCCTGAGCGTGACTGTTGAATTCACCTAAAATGAAGCACTTTTACTTGTATCTTTATTATTGTGAGACACTCTGATACCGGACTTCTCTAAGACAAGGCCTGAGTGAACCCCACCTCTGTGTGAGGGTGGTACCCAGGGCTCCTGGCGGACTCCTAGGGCCCCGGTGCTGAAGGTGTGAGGCAAGCTTACAGGGCACACGTGCTGTCTGTGTCAGCCTGGCCCCCGATTCACTTTGGGAGGTGAGAGCACAGAAAGCAGAGTTTACACCCCGAGTCTCCCCCTGGCCCCCCATTACTCCCTGCCCATCCAGAGGCACCACTTCACGGCTCAGACTCCATGAGGCACATGTGGGAGTCTGGAAAGCTGCCTGAGCACCCCGCCCCCTAGACTAGACGGAGCTCCGAGGCTTAGCTCCACCCGAAGGTTTATCACCTGGCCCTGTTAGTCTTTGACAGGAAGGTGACTTCTGTCCAAATTCCTTCTCTCTCCCAGTGAGCCTGTGTCAGCACCCGCCACTGCACAGCTCCCTTCTAGGGGCCAGAGCACCGCAGGCCAGCTGTGTGTTCTTAGCAGATCTCCAGATGGGTATGCCAGAACTTCTGTCTGTTTTAACGCAAAGTCTAAACAAAGGCTTCCCTGGTGGATCAGACGGTAAAGTGTTTGCCTGGAATGTGGGAGACCTGGGTTTGATCCTTGGGGCAGGAAGATCCCCTGGAGAAGGAAATGACAGCCCACTCCAGTACTCTGACCTGGAAAATTCCATGGATGGAGGAGCCTGGTGGGCTACAGTCCATGGGGTCACAAAGAGTCGGACATGACTGAGCGACTTCACTTTAAACAAATGAGCTGACTCCTCGCTTAGCCAAGAGAGTGATAGTGGCCCCTCCTAGAGGTGACCAGCATGGGCACTGCAGAGCCCTGTATGTGGATTTGAGCAGACAGGCCCCCAAAGAACTATTAGCAAGAAACTGTGACTGAAGGCGGCAGGAATGAAGAGCAAGCGGATAGAAATGGCAGAGCCTCCTCACTCTAAACACAAGCCTTGTGTCCGCCGCCTTTCCAGGTGAGGAACGTGCAGTGCTAACCTTACAGGAAGTCAGTGCCCACGGGTGAGCTGCCCAGAACGGCCGTTTGAAGCGTCGGTGCCCACGGGTAAGCTGCCCAGAACGGCCGTTTGAAGGGTCAGTGCCACAGGCATTCACGTCTGCAGCCCTGGCCCCCAAGGTGAAGGTGTTAGGAGGCTGGGACTTGGGGGTTGGAGTGATCGGTCCTGAGGATGGAGCCTCAGGAATGGGATTAGCATCCCCACAGATCACTTTCACTTTTCACTTTCACTTTCCACTTTCATGCATTGGAGAAGGAAATGGCAACCCACTCCAGTATTCTTGTCTGGAGAATCCCAGGGACAGGGGAGCCTGGTGGGCTGCCATCTATGGGGTCGCACAGAGTCGGACACGACTGAAGCGACTTAGCAGCAGCAGCAGCAGAGGGGACCAGGCAGCTGCCTCGGCCTTTCCGCCGCAAGAGGACACAAGCGAGGATGGAGGTCTGTGAACCGGGAAGGGGCCTCCCCAGATGCCACATCTGCTGACACCTTGACCCTGGACTTCTGCCTCTAGAACCGGGAGATATAAATGCTTGTCATCATCTGGTCTGTTTATGTTGGGTACAGATTTTAAAGGCCAGATCTCCTTTAGTACTGCTTCTCTTTTGGGAATTTGTATTTAGAGAAAACTCCATTCTAATCTCCACTACTTACCAGCTGTGTGGCCCTGTTAAAATCACTCGACCTCTCTGAGCCTGGGTCCTCAACTGTAACACAGACACAAAATAACTACCTGAGGGTGATGCCTGTGTCTCCACAGTGCTTATGGTCATTCTGAGGAATGTGTGTGCACCTGTGCTGTGCCCACGCGTACTGTGTGCACGCACACGCGTGTGTCATGTGTCATGTGTCTGTACACGTGCCCGTGTGCATACATGTGTGCACCTGTGCCGTGCCCATGCGTACTGTGTGCGCACGCACGTGTGTGTCATGTGTCATGTGTCTGTACACGTGCCCGTGTGCACACATGTGTGCACACATGTGTGCACCTGTGCCGTGCTCATGCATACTGTGTGCGCATGCACGTGTGTGTCATGTGTCATGTGTCATGTGTCTGTACATGTGCCCGTGTGCACACGTGTGCATACATGTGTGCACCTGTGCCGTGACCACGTGTACTGTGCACGCGCACATGTGTGTGTCATGTGGCCACACATGCGCCCGTGTGCATACATGTGTGCACAGCAGCACGTGTATGTTTGCATTTGCCCTCAGTTTACCTCCACCACGTAGTTCTGACGTGAAGGCAGGAGGAGCTGATGAGACCCAGGGGCAATACGGGAGGTCAGAAAGCAGGCGAGCTTCCAGGAGACCCCACCCAGCCTGCCCCGCGCCCTGCCTCGCCTGCGGGGACACAGGAGTGGTCTGAGGTCTGAGCGAGAAGCCACCCAGCGTGGCGGGAGCACACTGCTTATTTGCCAGATACCCAGAGGTGCCCCTGCTGGGGCGGCTTTTCCAGTCGCAGCACTTGAGTCCCCTCTTGCTTTACTAAGCTCCAGAGAACCTTGTTTCCTACTCATCACCACACGAAGCTCAAAGGGACCAAGAGACAGTCCCATCTCTTGGCACCTCAACCGCTTGAGAGGGAAAGTCAAGCAAGGACCCTAGTCTCAGGGAAAACAAAGTATTTCCATTCTGGTTGATTTCCTTTTCTCAAGAGAGGTGTTAGGCTGGGTGATAAGAAAGTCTTCAGTTTTGTTTTTTGGATCTGTCTAACTCCTTGTAAACTTTATTCATTAATGTTAAGAATAACATTGAGATTCAAAGGTCTGGAGATGAAATGGAAAAGTATAACCAGAGTAGATAACGCTGTTATGCCACAGAAATTATGGTGCAATGTTTCCCTAAGTAAACTTAATGTCCTTTATTAAATTCCTTTATTATAAGCCCTCAACGATTCTTGAAGCTCCTAGAATTTAAGCTATACAAGCCACACCATTTGCCCCTTTTCTGTCAATAAATTTTCAGAACCAAGTTGTACTGAGACCTCAACCAGGAAACGAGAACTGTGTACTCCTCTTCCTCCTCTTTCTCCCTGGTGGACAATGCAGCCTGTCGAATAATATTTTTGGAGATTGCAAAATTTTCCCAAATGGTAAAAGAGTATCAGTTTTACAAATGAGTTTGTGTTTTAAACATACATGTAAATTAGACAAACAGAACGTCAGTGATACGTGGTACGCAGGCGATGCTTGGCTTTGAACGTGTGCCTCGAGGGTGAGAGGATGCTTCCTGAGGCTCAGCTCAGGGAGTCTCAGCTTCAGCACCGCTGGCATGTTGGCACAGGTCGCGTTTGCTGTTGGGCTTGTTTATCAGCATCGCCAGCCTCTCCACCAGATGCTGGGAGCAGCCTGCCTCCACACGTGACAGCACTGTGCCCCCAGACATCCCGGTGGAGAACTATCGGTGAATCCTTAACTCTGGTAAAAAGCAAAACAAAACTAAACTAAAACAAAGGCTGTTCAATAAAAAGGGAAGAAACAGCAGCACATGCTACACCATGTATGACTCTCAAAACTTTATGCCAGGAAGGACACCAGACCCAGAGGTCACACACTGCATGGGCCTGTTTATGTGGCACATTCTGCAAGGCAGTTCACAGGGAACGCCAGTGCACGGGTGGGCAGCGGGGTGGGTGGGGGCTGCGGGCTGGTGGGAACGGCGCATCTGCTTTAGGTGACGGCTGCACAGCCAGGTTGGGTTCTCAGCCTCACTGAGATGAACGCTCCAGACAAGCGACGTCTACAGTATGTAAATCTGACCTCAATAAAGCTGTTTTTAAAAAATGGAAAAAAACACAAAACAATAGGAGGGTAAACGCACTGCAGAAGGATGGCAGCCCCGTCCCAGGGACTTCCCTGGGCTCTGGGCCGTGGTCCCCCAAACCGAGGCCAGTCCCCAGCATGCCGCTGACCACAGTGACCGTTAGAGCGAGCAAGATGTTTTTGCCGGTCAAACAGCTGCACCGTCTGTTAGCAGCTGATGCAACTCAACGGGCTGTGTAGTCAGTGCTTATGTGCGTCTTCTATGGAAAACAACGTGCACGCATGGCCACCCATGTCCAACCTGGCCACGAAGAAGACAGGCGACCAGCGGGGTCTGCCCTGGAGGACCTTGTGCATTCTTCACGGGGTGGGGGGGCATTCGTGATGGAGCATGCCCACTGTGACATGAGATGCAAAGGGGAAAAAGGCCTGAAAGCCCCCAGAATCCCCCATGGCAGACTCAAAGCTCTGCCACAGTGAAAAAAAAAGAAAAAAGAAGCCTATCTCCTTTGCTATGTGTTAAACAACAGCTACTGTTGCTATTCAAACAATTCTGGGGCCTCTTCTTGGGGAACAGAAATACTCTCCCTTACCTGGAATCCTGGTTATTCCCAGGGGTTTGGAGCCTTCCTGGTGAAGTTATAATTGCCTACCATAAATACCCAATACATATTCAACCCTCCATGAGGCAGCACTTGACATTTCTAGAATCTTCAGCTCTAATGGACCTGTGAAACGTGAACAGCGAGTTAGAGATGGAGGCTGTTGGGTAAATTATCCCAACACTTCATTGTGTTGGATAAAGGTGCTGATACTGAATTCATCCCCCACCTCCTTTCGCTGGAAGCTGTGGGGACTTTGTGGAAGAGAAGAGATGATTTCATTTTCAATTTAAATTTAACAATTTAAATTTCCCCCAAGGCCTCTCACGCAAAAAGATAACTTTCTGTTTTAATGATTCTACATCTGATATGTTACAAGACAGTGAAATTCTGAGAAGTCCTGTCCCTACTTGAAGGCCAGCAAACTGAGGACATGGGAACTCACACCAGCCCCGATGGAAGGCGCTAGGAGGAGGTTCACCCAACAACGCCTGCCAACGTCTCAGGAAAAGCAACTGAATGAATGATCAATAATTCTGATTAGGCCCAACCTCCAAAGTGAGCTGAGGGCAGGAAGGATGCTGACCTACCGATTAAACCCCACTGCTTTCCTAGAAAGTGTCATGTAGAGTGTTCTCTTTGACTTGCGGATCAGCCACAACAACGGACGGTGAAAGACAGAGGCTGCCTCACGCGTGTCCTGTGAAATACACACAGCGTCACAGGGGGCTTTGCCGAGTAGGGTCCGGGCAACGAACACGCAAAAACAAGCACGTTCTAACGCTGGGGGAGAAGGCGACGTTGCCAGAGCAGACCCAGAGTCGGGGCTTCCTTGCCTACCTCTTTTGGACAGATACATAAAGATAAGCTTCAGGAGTAATTTTGAAAGTTCTCTTTCCAAATGTTGACAGTTGTCGAGTGCCATGACCAGAGTGAGCAGCATGGTCCTCACCGCCCAAGTGATGCAAGCTAGGTGACTCGCTTTCTACGCTTCAAGTTATAAACTTACAGAAACCAAAGCGGGAGGCAGGGTTACTGGTTCAACAACTCAGCTAGGTTTATTCTAGCGAAGAGAATCAGAGATGTAGTCACCACCATACTTAACCCTTGTCCATGAAAATAGTTGCCATTGCCGCTTCAGATAGGTTGTTGTAACTACTTTTCAACTGCCCCATGGTTTCCTTTCCTACTCAAATTTTCTCTTGAAAAAGTCAGTTCTTTTCCATGGACCTGAGATCTATTTTTTTTAAGTTTTAGGGTAAAAGAATTTTGGATAAGAGGAGACCAAGTCTCTGGTCTTAAAGGTATGTTGAGGTATGTCTGATGCCTCGGTGGAGACTGAGGAGCCGCCACTGGTCTAGAGTTGCTGGAGAATGTGTGACTCACGCTGACCTGTCCAGCACGATGGCAGCACACTGCACTCCTCCTGGGCAGCCCCCAGGACCGCGGGCCCCGCTCCTGGTCCGTCCCTCCGCTAGACCAACTCCCCCTCCCTGTCTTTCTGGCTCCCGGGCCGCCTGCCCGCTGCCGCTCCCCTCTAGCTTACTGTCTGCGCCTCTGCCTCGGTTCTTCCCGAAGTGCCCCCAGCAGACCCCTCTCTACCTGCTGCCCTTCTACCCACTGGCTTCTCTGGGCCTCGTCAGTGACACAACCAGCTCCAGTCTACAAGCCTCAAGACAGTTTCAGAGCCTCATTCCTCCAGGAATGACACTTTCCTATGTGAGTGGATCATGTGGAGACCAGGTAACTGCAGCCTGCGATTCTGTGATTCAATTCTGCTTTATTAAATCATAAATCAATCCGCTGGGACCTGGCTGTGTCACATGGCAACACTGCTTCAACCTTTGTGCCCAAATTATTTTGGCGGTCATCTTTGTTTTGCTCACACGGAGAGCCCGTTGGTTCTGACGTGCTGTAGAGCAAAGAGCACTGGACTAGGAGTCGGACCTGAGTTCCAGGTTGCCTGAACGCCGGTGCTGGCCACTACGCAGCTCTGCTGGGAAGATGAATAGGTGAGCCTGCAGGTGCTCTCTGCATGGGAGCATTTTGCGAAGCAAAATGAATTGACCAAGCCAAAGTACTTTTCTGAATGCCATTGTAGATGCCTTTTATGGGCGGGGTGGGGGGTGGATAAATTTTCATAATCTCAGGAAGAACCTGTTGAGAGACAACCTAGACTGTAGACTTTTCCCCGAGAAACCTGGAGAAAAGGGGTGCCGCCATAAAGCAGGCACGTCTGCACGCAGTGACGCAGCAGAGCACCTGGCGCCGAGCCTGGGGCAGCTCAGCATTCCCGCCGCTGACATTGTCCGCGTCTTTTGCAGAGAGGTGTGCAGTGCCAGGACCAGCCGTGCCTCTCCGGAGAGAAGAAACGTGGCTTTAAGCAACCGTTTCAGCTGGTTCCATGAACTTTGTCCAGAGCTAGTTTCACAGCAATCAGCATCACCCTTTTCTGAGAAATGGATATAAATTGTGAGAAAGGCAATGAATGAAGAAATCCAGGAAACAGAACAGGGCTATCAGATAGCAAGTGCATGGATCAGAGTGAAAGGGGACAAGACGAAGGTCAGTGACATTGTAAGAAATACGTAGCTGTGTGTAAAAATCCCAGCCACAAGAACGCATCTGCAGTCGGAGAAGTGGAGCTGGGCTTTGGCTGCAGAAGGAATCCCAGAGGAGACCCTAGCACAGGCCTTTCTGTGCACAGAGCAGCCTGTGCCCTCGGCAGACCCATGGGCTTGGCTGGGCGGGGGCCTGGCCCAGGGCCGTGGGCACACTGGGGCCACTAGTGGTTTTGACTGATTGGCTTACAGAGAAGATACAAACGTGAAACATGTCAGCAGAATCGTACTTTCAGCTTGAGAAGCAAAACAAAACAAGACTCAGGTGCTAGTGGTGTTGCTGCTGCTGCTGCTGCTGCTAAGTCGCTTCAGCCGTGTCCGACTCTGTGCGACCCCATAGACGGCAGCCCACCAGGCTCCCCCGTCCCTGGGATTCTCCAGGCAAGAACACTGGAGTGGGTTGCCATTTCCTTCTCCAATGCATGAAGGTGAAAAGTGAAAGTGAAGTCGCTCAGTCGTGTCCGACTCTTAGCGACCCCATGGACTGCGGCCCACCAGGCTCCACCGTCCATAGGATTTTCCAGGCAAGAGTACTGGAGTGGGTTGCCATTGCCTTTTTGTGAGGCCTTGATAAGAAGAAAGAGGCTAAAATTCAATTCTCAAAACATTTGACTTTTATGTATTTATTTCTTAAAGAAAGGGCTCAGAAATGAACGATGTGGGCACACGGCGGGCTTGGTGCTCCGGGTGGGCTGAACTGGGTCCTGCTCAGATTCCCGCAGTTCCCATGGTGCTAGCTGCATGCAAACAAGGCCCTGAGCACAGTTCTGGGACTGGGCGAGTGGGCAGGAGCAGGGGGTCCTGTCCTCCGATGATGGCTCAGCCCACACTCCAGGAGCAGGGCAAAGGACAGACTGTCCCCTGGGGTCTGGGGACAAGGGGGGCAGGAGCTGGGGCCTGGGGGCTTGCTGACCCGAGGGGCACCCAAGGAGGGGTTTGGGGTGGGGAGTGGGTGGACTCAAGCTCCTACTATGGGCCAGGCCCCACCCCCAAGGAGCTGAGGGTCCCCTGGCCTAGGCTGTACCCACTTCCTTAGAAACGCACCGGTAAGGGACAAGGATTTACCAAACAGCACAGAGATCTCTACTCAGTATCTTGTAATAACCTATAATGGAAAATAAATTTTTAAAAGCATCAATATATAAAATTGAGTCACTCTGCTGTATACTTGAAACCAACACAATATTGTAAATCAACTAAACTTCAATTAAAAAAAGAAGAAATGCATTTGATAATTTCTGACCAAGAGGAAAGGCATGCTTTTAAAATTTTTTTAAAGATATTTATTTTTATTTCTGGATCACCAGGGAAGTCCCAGGAAAGGCATGCTTTATGGCTGGTATTCATCAAAGCCTCATAAACACTTAAATTAGGTTCCAACAGCAAACAGAAGGGCTTTGTGATTTTTGCAGTAGAGGAGATAGGAAGTTGTATGTATGTAGAATGATTATATATCTGAGTCTCTGAAATGCACTGGGAGAGGTGGCAATTTGAAGATGCACTGATAGCAGAGAGGGGGTCCTTCAGCCTCTGTTCACCTCTTGTGAAATGTGCTTTTGTACTTGAGCCTCTTGTGAAACGAACGTTTTTGTACCTGAGTCTCTTGTGAAATGTGTGTTTTTGTACTTGAGCCTCTTGTGAAATGAACGTTTCTGTACCTGAGCCTCTTGTGAAACGTAGGTTTTTGCACTTGAGCCTCTTGTGAGATGCACGTTTTTGTACTTGAGCCTCTTGTGAAATGAATGTTTTTGTACTTGAGCCTCTTGTGAAATGAACATTTTTGTACTTGAGCCTCTTGTGAAATGAACGTTTCTGTACCTGAGCCTCTTGTGAAACGTAGGTTTTTGCACTTGAGCCTCTTGTGAAATGCACGTTTTTGTACCCGAGTCTCTGAGTGGAAGGGACACCACAGGAGAACGCTGCTCAGGAAACAGAGAGCTTTCTCTCCAGGGCCCTCAGAGAGCAACAGTGCACTGCAACTGTCTTTGAAGAAAGGGCCAGAAAAAACAGACATGGGAGAAGTCAGAGACTGTTCAGTCTTTTCACTGGAGCCTCTACAGAGAGTGAAATGGAAGCACGTTGGCCACACCCCAGTTATTAGGAAATATGAAAAAGACAGATCAGAATGGGACTGGCCCCCTCCCCCCGCCACCACAGGCCGCAGTAACCCTGACAGTCTTGGCCTAGGATCCCTAACACAGCACAGACGACCAGGAGTCTCCACGTGATAGCCAGTAACGGTCACGAAATGAAACAAAAAAGAATACGGGACAGGAGAGAAACACGTGCTGTAAAAAACTTCTTATTGAATTTTATATTTATCATCATACCAATAAGTAAACGGGAACAAAATTAAAATAAACGTCACAGTAAAAAGGATAGAAAAAGCCATGGACTAATACTTTCAATTGCAATAAAAATGTATTTTGAAAAATGGGAAAATGCGTATATATATCTCTGTGTTGGTCTGTCACATTAATGAGTAATCATAATTTGTTTTAAAGTCTTAACTTTGGCAAATTTGTAGGTGATTGTGTCAAAGCTAAATTTCTCTTCATGTCAGGTTTTCAGCCTGTCTTTACGCATCGTTGATCACAGACCACTCGTTCTTTAATTTTGAAATTTTTCTTTCATGTTAAGTAACAAATAGGAGAAGTGTTAAAAGGATAAGATTGGGAGATTCAGAAATCCCATTTGATGTCAAATTCCATTAACAGCAAGTCCACACTTCTCTCCTGGAGGCTCAAACAGTAAAGAATCCACCTGCAATGTGGGAGACCTGGGTTCGATTCCTGGGTTGGGAAGACCCCCTGGAGGAGGACATGGCAACCCACTCTAGTGCTCTTGCCTGGAGAACCTGTGGGCAGCGGAGCCTGGTGGGCTACAGTCCAAACGGTCACAAATAGTCGGCCATGACCGAGCACAGCAGCTACTGTGCTTCTTTGGGAGCAATTCTGGTGGCTTTCAAATGCCCCCCAGTCCCAATGTTGTTTAGGTAGGTAACTGTGCAGCGGGGCTGCCCTTGATTACTTCAAATCTACTCTGCATGTTAGAGACCAAACTGTCCCCATGGGGCTCAGATCCCAAGTCTTTCTGAATGAGAAGTGTTAGTGGCTCAGTTGTGTCTGACTCTTTGCAACCCCATGGACTGTAGCCCACCAGGCTCCCCTGTCCATGGGATTCTCCGGGCAAGAACACTGGAGTGGGTTGCCATGCCCTCCTCCAGGGGACCTTCCCAACCCAGGAATCGAATGCAGGTCTCCCACATTGCAGGTGGATTCATTAGTGTCTGAGCCACTAGGGGAGCCTTTTTCTGAATTCACTGAAAAAGAAAAGGACAAGACGAAGGCAGCGTATTCTCTCTGCGCGTGCTGGCTGTTAGGTGGAAGTTCTCCATGTTCACGTCCATGTAGAAGACATTGTTAATTAAAGGATATGTACTTAAAACAACCACGTCTGAGGTTGCCATTATATTATTAAAACTACAGCACACACAGTGGTTACTGAGACTTAGATCAACCACAGAAATTTGGGAGGAGGAGTATTTTAGCACCTGTATGGTTTAGGATTGCTGGCTCCCGGTGGTAACGAAAGACAGATGAACTGTGGTTGTTCATTACTACGAGGCACGTGTCATCACTGCTCTGTAGCCGGTGTGTCTCCCCCTCTATCGGGAGTGGCGGGGTTGTGGGCGGGGCACAAGGACCCTGGACCCAAGTCCTGGTACTGGGTGAGGGGCAGGCACTCAGGTCACCAGGGGCACCCAGTGACCACACGGCCCGGAAGCCCCAGGACTGGAGCCTGGAGTTTGGGTGAGGAGTCCCGGAAGCCCTGACGGGGACTCACTTTGTGCAGAAGTTCCTCCTAGGGTCATACCTCAGCACCAGGTGACGCCAGGGTGCCCCACGCTCTCTCCTGGGCGTCCCCCACCCGAACCTCTGCGGCCCAACAGCCCTCTGTCTGCAGGGGCTGCCCCGCCAGTCACCTCTGGCCCCTGACACTTTCTGCTCTGGGGAAGCCAAACCAGCACTGCCCACCACCAGGTCAAGGTTCCAGGAACCTACCTGCGCACGCCACCTTTCCTGGTGGATTGGTCTTTGGGAAGGGGGCTGTGGGCGTCCCATGGGACACCCACCCCCACAGCAGCTCTTGTCCCCGCCTCCAGCCCACCCTGCTCGTGAGTCACAGCCTCCACACGTCTGCCTCCAGGTCGCCCAGCTGTCCCCCCACGCCTGCCCTGCATGCTCTTCACTGCCCCCTCCCTCGGCTTCCATCCACAGCCAGCATACCCTGCACTGGGGGCCCTCTTGGCCTGCACTTGTGCTTCTAAGCATGTTTGTTCACAGAACATTCTGGAGTGATATGTCCCCAGATCAACCGAAAAGCCTCTGAAGGCAGGGCTGCCAAGCCGCGCTCCTCCCCTCCCCCAGGCAGTCCCAGGCACCTGTGCAGGTGGGCACCGGGGCCTGACCGAGGTCCTGCCCCACCTTCATGGGGCAGGGCACGGTTCCCAGCAGACGTCAGATGACTCCTGACCCCGCTGGCCTTCCCTCGGAGGGGGTCATTCGTCCAGGTGGGCCGCGGGAAAGTACAGGTCGGGGTCCCACCAGGAGGCACGGACGCTTCAGGGACAGTTTCTAAAGATGAGGGCGGTGAGTCACAGGCCGGTTCCCAGCACCACGCTGCTGGGGCAGAGCGTGCAGGCGACCAGGCTCCTCTCTCTGGGATCCACTTTCAGCACCAACTGCCCACACTTACACTTCTTGGAAGCTGGGGGCGCGTCCTCCGTCCTGTCACGGAGTCTCTGGCCCTCCCCTGTGGAGGGCCTGGCCGGGGGGACAGAGTCTGGCCCACAGCGAGCAGGATGCCCGCCAGGTGGCTGCACTTCGGGTTTGGGAGTCAGGACGGGATGCAGCCCTCTGTACTTCTGGTCTCACCAGGTGCTGGCCGCTCCCCACATGGCCTCCTAAGAGCGTGTCAGCAGGGATGCCTGCGCCTCCAGGGATGCTGGTGTTCAGAAGGGAGGCGACCCTGGAGCGGCTGGTCAGGCTGCAGGGCCCCAGGCTCACATGGCCACTTTCTGACCTGAGACTGGGCAACACTCAAGTTCCCTAGAATCTGGCCTCTTCATCCAAAAACTGGGGATAATAGTAAAATCCCTGTGACGAGACTGCTGAGAGGGTGTGACTTCAGGAAAGCATCAGACACAAAGTGCTCAGTGACCGCTGACCGTCCAGAGGCTGGCCATGCTGTCCTCCAGACAGGAGGCGGGGTGCACAAGGGGGTCCCTAGGGCAGCAGGGCGCCAGCCAGCCCCACCCCAGCTCTCCAGGGGCGCTTCCTTCACGCCAGTCTCCCCACGGAGAGGCTCTCCACAGGAGGGAGCTGCCTCCTTGGGGCTTCCCCAGGTGTTCCAGAGACTCCAGGACCCCGCCGGCTGCTTGGTTTCCAGCCCATGCCGCACTCTCCCTACCCCGCACCACCGCCACCCTGACTACACATCTGCACCCGCAGCTCCGAGCTCCCGGCGGTGGACGTGGCAGGAGGGGACACTGTGCCGTGGGAACCAGGACGCCCCCTGTGCCCCCAACACGGAGCTGGCCTCAAGCCTTCCTGCCTGCCGGCCTGTCACGGCCGCTGCGTGCTGCACACACACCGGGGAACGGAACATCCCACAGGAGGGGCCTCTCTGGACACCCTTCTGAGGAAGCTGGGTGCCTGCGGCCTCTTGCCATGAAGGGCGCACCCTTTGCAAAGCAGAAGGTGGTATTTCTCTGGGGCACACGTGGAGGCCTCTTGATTCTTATGTTCTAAACACGCTGCCATCAGTGCCCTGGGGAAACCCAGAGTGACTGGCACAGGACAGAGCAGGCCCGCTCGCCAGGGAGCATGGTTCCTCTTTGTGCCAGCCTGGCCGCGTCTGGGGGCGAGTGGACTCTGAGGGAAGCGCAGAGCTGTGTGAACAGAGCACCTGAGCTGGGCGCCTGCCTGGGTTCAGCTCATCAACCGCCCCTGGCTTGACCCGCACTGTCTCCAGAACCATTCTGCCACCCCGGGAGGGGCTGCTCCCCCAGATTCAGCCCCCCGCCATGCCCGGGTCTCCTAAACAGGCCTGGTACGAAGGACGCTGTCAGGCTCCACCCACACACAGGCAACCTGGCTCCCTTGCCAATTGATGCCGCCCCTCACATCCTCTCAAACTGAACCAGAGGCTTCAGGAAAGGGAACTGCAGACGGCTATCTCCTGGTAATCGACCTCACCTGGGGCCAAAATACCCCATACCTGCAGGTGTTCAGCCATCGACAGTGAGCCCAGCCCAGCCCTGCAGCCCTTGTCGAGGTGGGGGCCTCGGGGGCGGGAGAGAATGCTAACCCCGCTCCTGGCCGAATTGTCACAGGCCATCACTGCAGCTGGGAGGAAACGAGAGGGCAAACGTACCCCAGAAATGCAGCCAGCATCCCTGAATTCAAGCCCCTGACAGCCCAAGGAGACCCCAATATATCCTCAGAAGGGACAGTGAATGTTCTCAAGCCTCAGGGACAAGTCAGAGACCGCTGTTTTTTTTTCTCCCTTCCTCTGGGCCATAAAAAGGAAAGGGAAGAGGAACTTCCCTCCGAGGTCTCGGTGATTTCTTGTTAAGCACATCTATAAATACAGGCATGTTGAAAGCACATTCTTGATAAAATTATTAATAACTCAGTGTCAGCATGGGAGGGGTCACCTAACGTGGGATCACAGGATTTTGTGTCTTAGTGTTTCCCTGTTTTCAAGACTAGATGCTGGTGTGCAGGGCGTCAGGTCATCAACAGCTCTGATCTCCCTTGATGCCCAAGCCACCTGTGCTCGACACGCCCCTTGGCTTTGCACACGTGACTCCCCTGAAGGCTGAGGAATCCTCTAAACTTTAACAAGACACAGCAGTGCCCAGACACTGGGATTCACGGTCTGTCTCTAAGCAGCAGCAACATGAGCACAAGTTGGAGTGGGGGTCCCTGCTGGGACAGACCTGGGGAGCCAGCACGCCATAAATAATAAAGCCCTGCAGGAACCATCGCCAGGGAGAAGCCTGATTAACAAAGGTTAACAAATGCACCCTGAGAGAGCCAGTGTGGGCAGAGGAGCACACACCGGGGTGGCTGCCGGGGGCCAAACAGAGACCTCCGCGGCTGCAGGCTGCGCAGATGCTCCTGGGTGCTACAGCAACAGCATCTGTCAGGACCACCACCCCCGCCCCCAGACCCCAGTCCCACGTCAGGAGGGCAGGGTGATGCCTCAGGACCAGTTCACAAGATGCTTCACTCTTTTTCTCAGCTTTATTGAGATATATTTGACTCAGAGCATTGTGTCCATTAAGGCTCCCAAAAATCCGGTAATGAAAGACAGCCTGGTTAGGGGATAAAATTAGTCTCTATTAACCTAGTATTTTCTCTTTCACAATAAATTAATAAATTGGATATCTAAATTGGATGTTAATCATCACAAGTCTAGTTCCTGGGAGTCAGTTCCGAGTTCATGGACAGACTTGAGCACCTCGTCTGCAAAGCTGGGTCCCAGCAGGGCCAGCCCCGTTCAGTCTGCCTTCAACGTGGTACAGCCCACTGCGGAAGAGGCCGACCCAGAAAGCAAGCCCTTGGGGGCCCAACCCCGGAGCAGCTGCCCATCCCCAGCCTCCCTAAGCCCCCTCGCTCCCTTGGGCCTGTTCATCTCCACCCACAGCCACGCCCCAGGCTATGACGATCACCTGGACAGCCACGATGGCAGCCCCCTGAGCAGCCCCCACCGTGGCCTGTCCACCCTCCCTGACACCCATCACTGCTCGCCCAGAACGCCTGGCGAGATCCCCGCCACGTCCGCAGGATGGAGTCCACAGCATGGCATCCACATGCTTGCAATGCTCCATGTTGGGACCAGCCCAGCAGCTCCAGGGCTAGTTGAGCCAACCAGTCGCTGTACGGCAGCACCAAGCGGACGGACAGCCTGGGCCTGCGTCTGCGGCTCTGTCTGCCCCCCTCACTGCAGCGCATGCCACGCTTGCCCCGGTCACACAGCGGCTGTGCCTTCTCTCCTGTACATGTGCTGGCCCCGCCAGACTCCCCTCCCCGCATGCAGCAATCCCCGCACCTGGGCTTCTGCATCCGTCTCTGGGACACCTTCCCAGGACGTGACCCTCACCCCTCACCGGAAGGGCCTGTTTCCTCCCCAAACGTAGCACCATGAGCACCCACGCTAGTGCTTACGGCCGATTTCCCAACTGTCAACACCACCAACTAGCATTTCTGAGACTCAGGGCGGGTCTGTGCGTCCTGCCTGGGTCCCAGAGCGCCTACTGAGATGAACAAGCATTTCTCAAGCGAACCAGCAAGTGACTGAACAAAGAGAAGCAGTGCAGGTCTCCTCCACCATCGGCCACAATTCCGAGACCAGGCTGGACAGACCTGCGTTTGGAGGACATCACAGAAAAGAGAGCCTGAGGAAGCTGCCAGGGCCACGACCCACTCCGCCTCGAGGCAGGTGGGTCACTGTCCCCCGTCCATGTAAACTAAACACCTGTCTGGGCTTCAACGGAGAAGGGCTTCTACCTCTAACATTTAAGTGTGGTCAACACCATCCCAATGGAAATGTCCATGAGATTTTGATGAGGACAGGAATTGCCTGCCAGCCACCACGCCCCAAACCACCCCCGAGAGGCTGGGGGAGCAGGTAGGAAGCTGTGCTCAGACAGAATGAACATGGCGCTGCCAGCTCCCCTGGGCCTGGGCCAGCCTCACAAGCCCCTGAGACCAAGGGTCAGGGCACCGCCCCCTCCTCTCTCTCACCCTTACACTGAGTCGGGACCAGAAGACCAGGCTCAGGCAAAGCGCACTAACATCTGTAGTTTCTGGTGAGTTCCTTGGCCTCTCTGAGCCTTGTGTGAATGAAATATCTGCTCTGTGGTTTACAAGCTTCACGGGGCAGTGTGACCTGCAGAGCACCAGTCACCGGGCGGCTGCCGTTGGTGCCATGAGCAGCGGGGCCCCAACAGGAGCCTTCCTGCTGCCGTTTGCTCATGCCCTGTGCTCAGCCTGGGTCTTCCGAGGCTCTGCCCCTGCACTTACCCACAGGTGGACCCTCAGGCCTCGGGGCCCAGCACCTACACATGCACTACTTGTGCATCCCCCAAGCAGGCCTGTTGAATCAGGACTGGCGTTTTAACACCATCACTCCACACCTGTCAGGCCTGCACCAGCACAGGGTGCTCTCCGAGACCGTGGCAGGAGCGTGCTGGCGTTGGACACTGAGGGCACGGGCCGAGCCTCCCTCAGCCAATGAGCCCTTGACTCCCTGCACTTAGCCAAACCTTTCCTTTAAGCAAAAATCACATTTCCATCCCCCTTCACCCAATCCCCGCGCCCCCCACCCCCCGCTAGTTAGATGAGAAAACACTGGGAAACCATCTTAAACTGCTGTCCACACCAGTTAACATTTTTGGCTTTAAGCTGAGCTTGGAATGAGAAGTCCCTGGGGAGCCTGGCGCACCCCCTCTCCGATGTCTCTCTGCTCACTGGGCACCCACTGTCTCAGGGAAGGGAGTTCTCATCTCCTGTTGTCAGTACATCTCCTTCTGGAGGAGGGCAGTGGCCTTAAAATACAGCAGGGCAGCCCCCGAACCCGCCTCGTGGTGCCCGTGGCAGGAGCATGTGGGCTCCATACCCGGGCTGAGGATGGGGAGGTGCACGGGGCCACACAGCCCGGGAGACAGTCCCGAGGAGCAGGGTGCACCCGGCAGGGCCCTGAGATAGCCTGGGGGCAGCACAGCTTTCAGCAAAGAAGGAATTAGGCCAAAATCGTTCTCTTGTCAAAGAGAGTGCGTAGCTCCCAACGTGGAGCAACACAAGTGCACATTCACACACGTCTGGACACTTAAACTGAACTCTGGTTGCTTCTCTTCCGGCAGCACCTGAACTCTGGTCATGTTTCAGGAGCATTATGGTCTTCTGAGAAAGGGCCAGAGCTTCAGAATGCCTGGGGCGGCTGTGGAGAGAGAACGTCACAGGTGACAAGCACTGAAACAGCATTCAGGTGCAAGAATGCATCTGGGCATTCACACCACACAGGCACTGAATGTTCACGCTGATTCCTAAATACTCCTGTTCACGTATTCACATTCCTTTTTGGTTTAAGGAAAAAATTACTTTAGAGCAAACTCTCAGCTATTGGTGGGGAACTTGCAGCCAGGCTTCCCTTCCCTGCTGTCCAGCTGGGGTTTGCACACACATGGGGCCCCCGGGGCTCACTGGGCCCGTTCTCTGCACACATGTAGGGCCCCAGGGGTTCATCTGGGCCTGCTCTCTGCAACATGTGGGACCCCAGGGCTTCATCTGGGCCCACCCTCTGCACATGTGTGGGGCCCCAGGGCTTCATCTGGGCCTGATCTCTGCACACGTGTGGGGCCCCAGGGTCTTACTGGGCCTGCCCTCTGCACACGTGTGGGGCCCCAGGGCTTCATCTGGGCTCACCCTCTGCACACGTGTGGGGCCCCAGGGCTTCATCTGGGCCTGATCTCTGCATACATGTGGGGGCCCAGGTTCTCACTGGGCTTGCCCTCTGCACACACGTGGGGCCCTAGGGCTTCATCTGGGCCTGCTGTCTGCACACGTGTGGGGCCCAGGACTTCATCTGGGCCTGATCTCTGCATATGTGTGGGGCCCCAGGTTCTCACTGGGCTTGCCCTCTGCACACGTGTGGGGCCCAGGGGTTCATCTGGGCCCACCCTTTGAAGGCAGGGAAAGCTGTTCTTACTCAGGGTTCCTTCCGTGGTGGGGTTCAGAGAAGGCTGTACAGGGAGAGGCCGAGCATGTTTTTTCGCACAGCTCTGAGTGCTTAGACCACGTGGGTCGACAAAAAAGGGCCACACCCAAGGCCACACTGTGGGCCTCGCCCAGCACAGCCAGCAGAGCCCGACGCCAGCGTCACCACCACCAGGCGCTCCCAAAGCCTGAGTCAGAAGCTTCGAGCAGCCCGGAGATGCACTCCTCTCCCTCTGGCTTCCAAAGCAACTGTGACCACACACTTTCAGCGCAAAGCTGCAGAGACAACTGGAAAAATGAAAAACAGCTTTTCAGAAACGATTTAATGAGGTAGCTGAGATCATCTCACATCCACGGCAGACAGAGGTGCTTAATGAGTTCACAGGCATTTAAACATATTCGTAAACGCAAACTGTGACCGTGCCTGATAACTGCTCTTTCTTCCCAAATCCCAAAGGTGCATGCATGCCTTGCAAAGAGGCCCAGGGAGACAGCGGCAGCAGGCCGGGAGGGAGGAGCTGGACGGGAGCTGAGGGAGGGCATCCGGGGTGCTCCCCACCCAACACCAGTGCAGGCGGACAGAGCCAAGCAGGACTCCGAGAAGGGCAGGGCTGAGTAGGGCCGACACCCCAAAACCACACTCAGGAGGCTGCCCCCATGGCCACAGGGCAAGCCCAGGATGCTCTGGAGAAAAGCTTCTTCACAGTCACCTCCCAACGCGGCCCAGTGGGTCTCAGACGAGGAGAGGCCACGAGATCAGTCTGGACACTGTGGCCTTCACGATGATACCCCAACACGCACACACCCGTGTCACACACATCCATGCATACACACCTGTGTGCACACACACCCATGTCTCACACACACCACACCCGTGTCACACACATCCATGTACACACACCTGTGTCACACCCACACCTGTGTGCAAATGTGCCTGTCACACCAATAACACACCCATGTCTTACACACATATCCCACACCTGTGTACATACACACCTGTGTCACAGCCCACACCTGTCACACACACACCCGTGTCACACACACCCATGTCACACTCATACCCCACACCTGTGTACACACACACCTGTGTCACACACACACCCGTGTTACACACCTGTGTCACACACACACCACACCCATGTCACACACTCATACCCCACACCTGTGTACACACACACCTGTGTCACACACCACACCCACGTCATACACACACCCGTGTCACACACACCCCGGCTCGCCCGTGGGCATAACAGTCAGCAGTGTCTGGCAGCACAGAAGCTGGGGGGCGGCTGGGGGGGTCTCGAGAGGAGCCTGGATCCACTGGACACCCCCTTCCAGTCCTCAGGCCAGGCAGCGACGAGAAGCCAGCGGAAGGTGTCCGTGGCGCCGGCTAAGTCTCTGGGGTGTAGCTGCCGTAGGCCAGGGGGCGGGGCCCGCAGGCCGGCCCAGCGCCGCGCGCCTGGCGGGGGCTCCGCGCGCCCCTGCTCCTTGTATTTACCCAGGATGCTCCTGGCCTCCTCGGCGTCCCGCAGCGGGCTCTCGCCATACTCCTCTCTCAGCCACTGGCGGAACTGGGGAAGCGAGACAGCGGGGCGTCACACCCCCGCGCCCTCACCCTGCCCGCCCGGTGCCCTCACCCAGTCAGCTCTGACGCCGGCCAGTGGGCGCCGAGCGACACAATGACTTCTTCCAGGCTTTGGCCTGAGGATGTGAAAGCCAGCCTCGTCAAGATGACAGCACTCGACCCCAGGCAGAGAGGCAGAAGCTCACCTGGGGCCTGCGGAAGGTGGACGGCTGCGAGGGGCTGGAGGGAGCCCGTGAGCCATCCGGCCTGGGGGTGAAGGTGGCGCGCAGTTACCTGGTGGACCTGGAGCTCCTCGAACTCCTGCAGCTGCCTCTGGAAGCCCAGGTTGGGGTTGGCACACGACCTGCCTGCACGCACGGTGTGCAGGGCGTCCTCCCAGCCAAAGTCGGTGACCGTCATGATGTAGGCGACCACCAGGGTCACGCTCCTGGAGACGCCCGCCAGGCTGCAGGTTGAGAGCCACATGGCAAGGGGCAGTCAGCAGACTCATGTAGGAAGCTGCCTGTCCTCGGTTATGAGTGGACAGCTAGCCAGTGCGTCCTCGGAAATCACTCAGAAGCATACCAGCTCTCTCTGCTTTACCACACTAGGGTCTTGGGCACTCCTCACCCACGCGGCCTCCGTCTCGGTTGGTTGTCTACTGGCTATGGCTCCAGACACTTGGTGCTATGATTCTTTTTCTCCTGACCTCCCCTTCAGATAGTCCCCATTCCCTGGACAGAAAAGTTGTGAAAGGACATCTGGGCACTTGAAGGGTCCAGGAGCCCAGCAATAGTCAGTTATAACCTCAGGCATTCAGACAGCTTCACACTTTTAAAGTCTGATTTTCTTAGGTACCTCTTCCCTGGTGGCTCAGACAGTAAACAATCTGTCTGCAATGGAAGAGAACCAGGTTTGATCCCTGGGTTGGGAAGATCCCCTAGAGGAGGAAATGTAACCCACTCCAATATCCTTGCCTGGGAAATCCCATGGACAGAGGAGCCTCATGGGCAACAGTTCATGAGATCGCAAAGAGTCAGACATGACTAACACTTTCTTAGGTACATAAGGGTAAAGTCTATCACTTAAAAAACTCATTAAATACAGATGCCCTTAGCCAACATTCTCTGATCTCCTCCACAGACCCAAGCAGAGTACCCGCGTGGCACACTCCACGTGCTCTGGGGGGTGGGGGTGGGGACGTTCTGCAGGTGATAATGGCCAGTTTTCTCCAGCAGGCTGAATAAGGCGACCAATTTTAAATGTGCATGCAAATTAAGGTGGTCACAGAGAGGTTGTGCTACGTCAGACTTGGAGTGCTCAGCAACGGTTTAAGATGGGGAAGTTCAGCAAATTTCTCATTTTTAGAAAAGCTTATCTTCAGATTGACACAACCAAATGAAACACGAATTCCTAGAACATCAGCCCTGCACTTATTCAAATATAAATAACAATAAAAACCACTCTCAAGTAGTGGTTCTTCCCTTGGGCTGTGTATCAGAAATACTGATAAATCTTTTAAAAAACTCACATCCTCTTGGGGCGCAGCTGGGGAGATGCTCACCCCCCGAAACAGCTCTGGCTGCACTGCAGAGCGCGCTGGAGCAAATGCAAGCGAGCTTCACAAACCCGCACTTCATGTTTATTACACATCCTGCTCTTTTTTAAAGTAAAATGGAAATCCAGTTTCAAGCGCATAAAACTGCAGAACAACACTGCTAAAACAGGCAGTCTACCCAGTGCCCCTGCCCGACTGGGGGTTCCAGGAGGCTCCCCTGGTCCACACGGCAGGCCCCTCAGCCCTCCGTGGGGCAGCAGCACCCCCAGGGTGGGCCGTGTGACTCCACAGAGCCTCCACTGCAACGGCAGCTTCCTTGGGGGAACTCAGATGACTGAGATTCTCTCGTGAACCCAGACCGAACCTCACTCAGGAGCGAGGGGGCCTGTCCGATCCGTGCTCTAATGACAGCAGCTTCTGCCCCAGAACACCGGCCTCTGGGCCCCTGGATGTGTCACCATTATGAATAGCAGCTTATGTTTTCACTGTTAGCCATGTCTTCAGCATAAGCACTGGCAGTGATGCAATGAGGGCCCGCAGGCCCCTGAGTGCTTGGCTGTGCCAGGCTGGGGGCACTGTCCTTGGGGTCTGCACCCAGCAGCAGCCTTCGCCACAGAACGTGTACACAGGTGTATGTGTTTATACCACACACACGGTGTGTGAATGGAGGCAACAGCTGCATAGACCTGCTGAATTTTAAAAGTCTGTTCAGCTCTGCTTAGAGCCAAGTACAAGCTCCAAACACATAAAAGCCCCAATCTGTAAATGGAGGAGAGATGGTTGTTCTGGTGTGACAGTAACGCAATGCTAAACACCCACATATGCAGCCAAAACCCTCCAGCAAGAAACAGTGCTTTGAATGGCTACTGAGCAGAGCCAAGTTCTGAAAGGATGTTGGGAGAGGATGGAAAAGGGGCTCCTTTTTTCCAGTAACCTTGACAGTCCCTGCAAAAACCTAACAAAAAGCGAAAATGCTAAGTGACAAGGAAGGAACAACTGTTTGGCTCACTTTGCACAAAAGCCAACCATGGCTGACACGCAGCCGGGGTGAGGTGGGTAGGTGCTGGACGTTCAGGGAGACCGTGAGCAGGGCAGAGCAGGCCCTCGCTGTCGGGCAGGGACACACGTACCAGTGAACCAGGCAGCCCTCGCCCTGGAGACGGCACTCATGGATGAATTTAATACTTTCTTTGAAGTGTCGCGTCCTGTGGGGAGGAAAAAAGAGAGAAGTGACATCTCTCTACTTTACTCAACGTATGAGGAAAAGAAAAACCCGCTGAGGTTTCTTGAAAAGGTCTTGAGTCCGCAGGTCCAGATCCCAGTCACTGTCCAGGGCTTTGAATCTGACCCACAGTGCTGAGGCTGGGAGGGGATGGCCCATCCACTGGGATTTTTGGAAGTTCTCTGCAAGGAACCCCTGAAACACGCAGGGCCACATGGACATTGGGGGCAGGTCCGGCCCAGCCCCACGGTCAGTCTGGGCCCCTCAACACCCAGCAGGGCAGCGATCCCCACAGTGACCTGCTTACCACCCACCAGGTGAGGGAGGTACCCACCCAGTGTGGGCTCTCCAGTTCACATCTGACCATCTTGGAGGAGGTCCTGACTGCCCATCCTCCAGGCTGGGGCAGGAGAACTGCAGCCCCCAAGCCCGAGGGGTCTGACTGAACGTGTGGCCGTGGGAACGTCACCTGCCTTCCCTTAGCCTCACTGGGAAATGGGAACTGGGCTTCACAGGCCGGGACAGAGAAACACACAGCAACGGGCTTCGCGGACTCTGAGGTCCCATGTGACCATGAGACTGCGATCTTTTCTCCTGATCCTTAGCTTTTATGGCTTCCCTGGTGGCTCAGACGGTAAAGAATCTGCCTGCAACACAGGAGACCCAGGTTCGATCCCTGGGTCGGGAAGATCCCTGGAGAAGGAAATGGCAACCCACTCCAGTGTTCTTGCCTGGAGAATCCCATGGACAGAGGAGCCTGGTGGGCTGCAGTCCGTGGGGTCGCACAGTCGGACACGACGGAGCCACTTCCCTTGTCAGCAGCTCTCTTCTCCCGCCCCGGTTCACGCCCAGCAGCGTCATCCAGACCGTGCGGTGGGTCGAGGAAAACTCTGAGGGGAACCACAGAGCCTGTGCTTTCCCAAGTCTCCTGCTTTGAAGTGGATTTTGCCCGTGGCCTGAAAGCACAGCGGCTACTGAGCACTGAGCGTGCAGCAGGGACTCTGCTAAGCCTGGAGATCAGAGAGGAATAGAATGTGGCTCGCAGCCACACGTAGGCCTGCGGTTCCATGAAGGCTGACCGGGTGAACAAACCTCAGAGGAACAGGGGATTCAGGTGGGGCACACAGACGCAGCCAGGTGTGGACTGCAGAAGAAACTTAGCAAGCTGCGTGTCCTGGATCTGGGCAGCAGACACAGAGGACTTTGGTGCAGGCATCTCTCACACGGCCTGAGGCTACTGTGCGCAGAGGGGCCAGGGTCCCAGCCACAGACTCCAGACTCTGAGCAGAGAGCCAACTAGACCACAAGGCAGGGTGAGGTGAGGGGTGTTTCTGCTGACCTCCCCGGGCACATGTGCTCCCAGGGTGAGTGCACATGGCAACCTCGGGCACTAAAGCGCCACCCCTAAACTGACGTGGTGTAAGACAGACAAGGGAAGACGCTGCGGTGACCCCGACATACAAAGACCTCGGAGCAGAGGCTGGGCAGAGGGCAGGGAGGGGTGCGGTGGCCCTAGGGGTCAGGTTGCCCAGTGCTGAGCACAGCGTCCACGGTGGGGTGCGTCCATCCCATATCTCAGGTAAAACCCGCCTTGAGCATGAGCTCTTCTGATGGCAAGTGCTGAGGCTGGGGGTGGCGGGGGGCGGGGCGTGGGGAGGGGAGAGGCTCATCCGTCCACACCCTCCCAGGCTGTCAGAAGCTCCCATCTTCCCTGCAGTTCCAGCCACAGAGAAGCAGAGGGGAGGCTGGGACTGGGCTCCAGGAGGACTCCCTTCCTGACAAAAGAAGGGTCTCTACCTCAGGCTTCCTGCAGGGCGCTGGGTGGCCAGCTGGTGCCCAAAGCTGAGCCAGCTGCCCTGTGACCACAGGCGACAGGCCTCGGGCTGCAACGGGGGCTCTGGGAGCTACTGCCCAGACCTGGAGCACTTGTCCTGGGCGTCTTGGGCAGGGAGTGAAGTAAATCAATGTCTTTATAACTTAAAACACTGTCAATCCTACTATTTACAGCCTAACCTGACATCAAAGGTGCAACAATTTAAGGACACTGAGCCTCTCCTGTGGCCGAGGAGCGGCTCCGCCTACCATGGTCTCCCCTGCAGACAAGCCAGCAGACAGGCAGCTCTGACTGTAGGTCCACAGCTGGGCCATGTGCCCGGACCCCAGGCTCATGCCCGCTGTAGCTGGCGGCTGAGGGCAGGCGCCTGTCTCCCAGGCCAGCCATGCTGCGGCACCAGGGTTCCCGAGAGGACTCGCCACACTGAAGCCCACACTCTGTGGTCCTCCACAGGCGGGACAGACCTCCTACCAGCAAAGGAAGAGGGAGTCAGGAGACGAGACACAGTAGCCTGAGCTTGTGAAGGACATGGGTGGCCTCAGAATATGCCGTGAAGGCCATGTCAGGCCAGAGGCTTGTCCTGGGGATGTGTCGGCCCTGTGAGCTCACCGACGTCTTGCACAGGTGACAGCTGAGCCCCCTTCCTGAAACCCTAGGGCAGGGGTGTGGTCAGCAGGGTGATGTGCAGACTGACCTGAGCCCAGAGCAAGCGTGTGAGGGGCCCCAGACGAGGAAGTGAGAGGAGGGTCCCACAGGCCTTTCCTCCGTCACCTCTGTCCGCATCAGGCATCAAGTCCAGGAAAAGCCCACGGACGGCTCCTGCCCACCACGGTGTCGGAACAAGGGCAGGAGAGTCAGGACGCTGATGGAGGGCCTGCTCAGAGCCCAGCCGTGAAACCTGACTCACGGACAGGACCGGGCATGAGGCCGCGCCAGACAGACATTCCTAGAAGCGCCTCTTCCGAGGAAAGCCAGGAGGCAGGCATTCTCAGGGCCCCCAGGGTGGGTCATTTCCAAGGAAGCTCATGACAGGAGCCCAGGCCTGGTCACTGCAGCCCCTCCCCCATCGTGGGAAATCCCCAGGGCTCAGGCCTCGCGTTGCTCAACCCCAGATCAAAGCAGAAGCCCAGATGGAAGCACACCCCCACAGGCGGCAGGTTCCCTATTCCTGGTCTCCGCGATGTCCCTTTACTTCCACGCAGAGACGTGGGGTGCGCTCTGTCGGGGGAGAGCTGGCAGGGTGCGTCCACAAGAAGCATGCCCACGTGAGTGTGCAGCTCCGTCAGCACAGCAGACCTGTGAGCCTGGCGAGCGCTGTCCTCCGTGGGGCTGGCAAACAGCCCAGCAGCAGCCACCACCCCCGGCTCCTCCTCTGTGGTCAGTGCTGGCCCTCCTCATGGCCAGGGCATCCACCCAGAGGCCGAGAGCAGAGCCAGCAGGGTCTTCCTGACCTTCGTGGGTCCAGCACACTCAGGCCACGCCGTGCCACGTGCATCCTCTGAGCCTGAACAGTCACTTCTCACTCCAAGATGGCAGGACCTGTGGGCTGTGGTCCCCACTGAGGGGTCTGTGGCGGGAAGGACTCTGCCTGGGGGAGGTCTGGCTCAGCACCATGTGGGCAGCTGGGCTCCCCCAAAGCCAGCAGAGACAGACCAGGCTGCTTCTCCTGACCCTCGTCAGAGCCCACACATGTGTGTGCACAGTGTGTGTACATGTGTGCACCTGTGTGTACAAGAGTGTATACAAGTGTGTGCAGTATGTATATAGGAAAGCGAAGGAGAAAAAGCCCAGGAAAGGCCAGCATCCTCAGGGGTTTTTCCTCAGAAAAGATGCTGAAAACAAAGTACGCGTGTGGTGCATTCTCCTGGGCGCCAGCTCTGGAGGGCGGGCTCAGGTCAGCGAGCTCCTCTCCTTAGAGCCGTCCAGCCCTGGCGCCACCCCCGGGGCCCTGCACTGACCGTGCAGCTCTCACCGCAGCTGAGGTGAGCAGGACAGAGACACTTCCCCACTCGGCAGACCTCACGGCCTTCAACGTGCTTCTGTCAAGGATTCCCCAAGTCCTGCATTTCCTGCACCGCCAACACGAGAAGAGTCAGGCGAGGCGTGCGTAGTGCACACTTCACTGTGCCGGACGAGGTCATTGTAAAAAGAATTAAACAAAACCCTCTCTACCACCTACTATCTCTTCATTTCACAAAGAACAGTTTCACCTCCAAAAAGAAAGAAACATAGTCTAAGACTAAAAACTAGGTTTCTAAGTTGAATAGGTGAAATCTTAGAAAGCAACACACATTTTCTACACATTTCTCCCTTCTGCTACGGAGTCCTCAGGAGTTACGTATGTGCATTTCTGTCTGGAAATAGGACAGTACTCCAGGGCCCACCTACCTCTGATGTTGCAGAACTGCTTTTTAACATTAAAGAAAAATGTAAATGAGAGAAAAAGAGAGCTGGAAGCACAAGAGACATAAACTAAAGAAAACACACACAAAAAGACAGGAGGTGGGACAGATAAGGAGGGTCTACTGCTGTTTATTACAAGCTCTCTGCATCGCTGACACCTCTTCTCCCCACAAAAACCCCAAGAAATTTAGACCCTGCTTGACTCTCAAGCCTCTGTTGTCATCAAGGCTCTGCTGTGAAGATGCAAACCTGCCAGCTCCTCAAAGAAGACAAAATGATAACTCTTCTCTTATGGTGTCTAAATACAGGCACCAATTTGAAAAATATTAAAACAAGAATGAATAAGCAGCGATACCTCCAACCACTCACTCTCAAGACACGTGAACACTCCTTTCCTGAATAAGCGGAAAATGGAAGCTAATTCTTTGGAGACACTTAGGGTCAGTAAACACTTTCACCACCTCACCTAAAGCTACAGAAATTGTGTGAGATAGACATTTCACAGAGGAGAGAATGAGGTTACAATGACTCGCCCGAGGAAGTACACAGAGAAAGCAAAAGCAAACACTCCCAGAAGCCTTGGTTCACTCAACCACTGCACGCCGGCCTCTGGCAGGAGGTGTGTGTGTCTGAGACAAAGCCTACGGTGCCTCTAATTCTGCAAATCAAGCAGAACACACTGGCCTGGGTTGGGACTGTCGCCACTATGAGAGCTTGAACTTTCCCGTTTCCTGACTTTGCGAGGCAGGGTGGTTGGGGGAACAGAGCTAAAATTCTGATGTGTTAACTGTCATCTCAAACCAGGTTTCTGCAATTTAAGTTCCTGGAAGATCAGAGGGGGAGTTTGTGAGGAGATGGCCAAGCCAGAAAACTGACCTTTTTGGAGCCTCTGCAGTGACTGAAAGCAGTTATTCTCCAAAGGTCATGGCCTTCTGACTGACGTAAGTAGCAAGAAGAATTCCTACAGGGATGTGTGGGGAAAGATTTAGGATACTAACCTTAAATCCTATCCTAAGTTGGAAACAACTTTTTAAATCTGTTTGAATAAGCAATACAGTTTTCTAGAATGTATTTTGTCCCCACATATAAGAACTCTTAGGCACCGAGAAGAAACTGCTCACCTGAAGGACCCTGGTTCTAGCCAGGTCCCAGAGCCTGAGGAGGCTTTGTGTCCTGACTGTCTACACTGGCTGGGGATACAGAAACTGAAGGCTTATGGTCAGCCTTCACATACTCCCCTATCTGGTGAGTAATGAGCTCAGGGAGGAGGTCACACAGTCAAGGGTTCTGCCTGTCAGCGTCAGTAGACTTTCTGTATCATGAACTCATGCTTACCATTAAATTGCAGGCTGTGCTTTCCAATGAAACACCTGTGACAGGCAAGGAGAAACTCAAGGTGTTTCACAGGCTGTCTCTTAAGATATGAACTACACTCGAATTCCAAGCCTAGCTTCACTATCTTCATAGAACTTCACTAAAGCAAGACACGTTTACAGAGCCATGGACACTTATGTACCCAAAGCCTTACTTGTGTGTAAGCTCTGCTATTACCAATGGATCAAAAATAAACATTTCCCCAAAGACACCCACATGCCTACGAGCCTATGAGCATAACTCCATCTCCGATGAATTATGGTCTGGACCCCCTTTCCCAGCTGCAGCACCCACCTGTCAACCACCTTCTCATCCAGATACAAGCAAAGAGTTAAAATAAGGCAAATCACACATCTTACAAGACCTCTGTACATGTCTGGGACAGGGGAGAACTAGTTTAAATCTTATGAGCTAGTCCTCTGGGCCCAGGTTGACTGTCGCTGGGCTGGTTTTGCCAGATTTGAGCAGACCTAGGAGATGCCAGAAGTCAGGGGACGGGCTACGGCAGCCTCAGTCCCCGGCCTTCCTGGGGCACATCCTCCTGAGCACCAGAATGGCCCTTCCTGTGACTCTCAGGCCACACCAATGCACTCTGAACAAAAACACACTCTTGTTTTCAAAAGTGCTTGGAGGTCACAAAGAAGACTTCCACACATGGCCTCATCTCCATAAATGCCAAAGGCAGGCCCTTGCAGACGAGAGAACTGGGGCTCAGGGGCCTTAGAATGACCTGCCCAAGGCTGATGGAGCTGGCCTTGAACCTGAGATTTCTAATGTCTGCACAGGGCAGGGTCGGGGTCCTCACCCCTGGACATCAAGCCCAGTGCTGCCCCCTCCAAAGCACCAAAGCTGGAGCGTCCCGGCAGGCAGCGTGGTCCAAGTACAGCGGCCATCTGCCCTGACTACAGATGCCAAGGGGTGCGGCAATCACACTGCTCCAAACAGAATGCCAATCAAGTATTGACAAGTTCAACAGCATGTCAGAATCTCGGTTTGAGATAAGACCAGAGCAACCATTCTAAAAATAGCCACCAAAACATGGGCAGAAGATCGCTGTGGTCTCGAGAGAAAGGCAGTGGCTCACTTCCTTCCGTACACACCATGCCCCCCAACCACTTCTGTTTCTCGACACGACTAGTAACCAAGGAAGTTCTCTGATACTTCTCCTCCTCCCATATCCAGGCTACTACTGTTTTCCTAGTGACCCTGTAAAGTCTTTCCTCTATCATCTTCAATCTTAAAGATGGATTTTCCTATGAAACATGGAGAGTCAGTGTGGAAACACGACCTTGGGTGGGAACTGCTGCCCCTCACCCAGGCCCCCCTGCCCCTTCCTGGTCAGACCTGCACCATCCGCCCTGCCCCAACCCCTGGTCTTCCCCACATCGGCTTATCTGACGATGCTCCCCTTTTCTCCAAACAGGTAGGATCTCACAAAATTCTTGCATAACCTGAGATGTCTCTGCTCTCCAGCAGTGGAAAACCAAGGCTGGCTGATGTTCAGCAGTGGACAACCTTCAGGGGGTAAGATTTTTATAGTCTACATTTCTGTAATATAGGACTTATAGGCAATAGAGCTTGAAAGCCATGAAAGCTGAATGCTGACAAGCTCTTGGACTCCCAAATCCTCAAACTACACAGGCTCTTCCTGTTGAAACATAGCTGTGTGTCGTCGGGAAGGGTCCTTGTGTCTGACTGAAAACAGGCAGCAAAAACGAGTTGGTCGATGGACGTCTGGGACAGCCATGTCTCAGCTCCTGAGCCTCTCAGCTGTCTGGCTCAAATCCAGGCTCAGGAAAAGGTCAGTTGGTCCACATAACCTCCAGACACCAAGCAGAGTGGTGTCCCAGCTGTTACCTCGTGGGTCTCCAATCCCTGTCCCCCGTCCACCCAAGCCCAGTTCAACGGGCCTCATATGACCGTGAGGATGGGGATCTGGAAAGGAGGGCGATTATGACTCTCTCCTTGGATGGAGATGCTTCCAGCTATGGGAAAGAGAGGGCAGGACCTTCCTAACCAGAAAAGCCTGGTCTCTCAACTCAGACAAGCTTCCCAAGTACTCTGGCCCCTGGGGTAGCCACTGGCCACGTGGGGCTGCTGGACATTTGAGACAGAGCTGGTCCAGATGGAAGGTGCTGTAAGTGTAAATAGCACCCCAGGTTTTGAAGACTTAGTATGAATAAAATGATGTAAAATACCTCATCCTTAAAATGCTGAGCACATGTTGCACTGGTAGTACTTTTGGGTATACTGAGTTGAATACAACGTATTATTCAAATTGTTGTGACCTCTCTCTTTCTTACTTTTTAATGTGGCACCTAGAAAATTTAAAATTACATGTGTAGCTTGCATTTGTGGCTCATATTCTGTTTCTATTGCACAAAATGCAACAGTTTACAGGGAAATGTGAACATGCTGAAGCATGGTTTGAGACACCCTTTACAAAGTCAGTCCCTGACACACACACCACCCGAGCTGCTCAGTGGAAGGACCAGCCACCTGGAGCACAGACGGAGGGCCTCCGGTTCCCAGCAGGGCAGCTGCCAGGCACTGAGGTCCCTCTGCTCTGGTGACTACACGTCCTTTCCCTTTAACATGTCCAGATAATACAGAAAGAAACCAACTTACAGGTTTTGAGATGGTGAATCCGCTGCTGGAATGCACAGGTATTTAACCCCCTGTGGAATGATAAAAACATATATAAAATAAAAAGATGATACTCAGTGGAGAAAAAATTTAAAGGAACTATTTACTCGGGTCAAAATATGAAAAATAAAAAGGAGAAGTTTTTCACTCATCCTTTGTTGCCAAGGAACTGAGGGGAAACTTTAATTAAGGTTCCTGGTTACTTTCCATGACCATATGCACACGAAAAGCGAAATAATTAGAGTACTTCTCAGTAAGTGTCTACTTACCGAGTTTCAAAACTACCACCTCCGATGCACATTCATATTCTCCCTTTTAAATCTATTTCACTTAAGACCCTGAATGGCCAGAAAGGCAGCACTGAGAACAGAAGCCTTGTCATGAAGACATGCTGTGTGTCAGTCCCAGGACAGGGAGAGCCGTAAGTCCACTGAAGAAGTGCTTGGACCTGCACACACTGGAAATGATTTGTTTTGCTTAGTTTTCAGGACAGTAAAAGTTTATATACCAAGCTAATTTTTTTACAAGAATGACTCAGTTTGGAAAAAAATGAACTTCATATTGTTCACTATAAACATCTATAAAAATGTTTATGCAAATTCATGCTATAAGAATCATGCTGAACTCGAATTTTATTAAAACCTTTTCTTTGAAGGGACTTAAGGTACAGTTCCCAAACTCTACAGTGTCAGGTGAAAATACAGAGTTCAGAAATCTCAGCAAACTTTTCAAAGCAATATGGCTCCATGAAGACTTATTAATGAATAAACCACTTTTAAAGCTTTTTCTTGTGATAGCCTAATCAAACAGAATATAGCCACCATGTCATAAAAAATCAATGGGGGGGGGACATACCAAAAACTAGAAAAATAACCGACCGGAGAGTAAATGCAGGAGAAACATGTGGAATCATGGTGCCGCCAACCACAAGTCCCTTAGCATTTGAAGCCATCAAACTATTATTTCTAAGTTATTTGCATTTTTTTGCAGTTGGACACTACAGTTATAGTGTCAGTTCACATGGCTAGGAATTTTGCGTTGCATTTGCTAGTGTTGCCTTGTAAGGAGCATGGGGTCCTCTGTGCTGTCGATCCCACACTCCAACATGGAAGCTACATGGACTGTTTCTCAAGCTCTGCTGCTGGGTGCGGACCTGGGACCTGGCTTCGTCGTCTGACGCACCTGCCTGAGGCAGATCTGGAAACGGGACACGGGAAGAGTCAAGCAGGTGAGGAGCACCTGCCCAGCAGGTGCAGGTGGCGGCCGGGCGGGGAGTGCTGGGTGGGCGTGGCAGCAGGTCTCAATGGGCAGTTGTGTACTGTGGTCTGCATGTTGCCCCTGGAGCTTCAGAAGACAGCCTGTCTGTCCAGCTCTTCTGAGGAGACCACAAGCCTGGACTTTTTCTTAAAAGGCCCCCTTCTGCTGACAGGGCTCAGAGTGGAAGCTGTTGTCTGCAACTAAGAGCAGGCTTCAGTTCAGTTCAGTTTAGTCACTCGGTCGTGTCCGACTCTCTGTGACCCCATGGACTGCACAGCCCATGGAATTCTCCAGGCCAGAATGTTGGAGTGGGGAGCCTTTCCCTTCTCCAGGGGATCTTCCAGACCCAGGAATTGAACCAGGGTCTCCTGCATTGCAGGTGGATTCTTTACCAACTGACCTATCAGTTCAGTTCAGTCCAGTCACTCAGTCGTGTCCGACTCTCTGCGACCCCACGGACTGCAGCACGCCAAGCCTCCCTGTCCATCACCAACTCCCGGAGTTTACTCAAATTCATGTCCATTGAGTCAGTGATGCCACCCAACCATCTCATCTTCTGTTGTCCCCTTCTCCTCCCACCTTCAATCTTTCCCAGCATCAGGGTCTTTTCAAATGAGTCACCAGGGTTAGGGGACACAATTCCCCTGCTTGTCTCCCACCATTAGAGAGGCCAGAAACAACATTTTTCCTGCTTCTCTCTCTCTCTCACATACACACATTTTTAATTTTGAGTCAATCATTATATCTTCTAACAAAGGCCCCTCTGGGTTTTAAAGACGATGAGTTTTATTGCTACTCATCCACAGAGCAGCTCATCACATGGGGCCAAACGTCCCACAGGCGAGCGGGAAATGCAAGGTCAGCTGCAGGGAAGAACCTGAGCCACAGGTTGCCCACCTCCCCCCAACGCCCGCTCGAGCTTCGCCTCGTGGCCCACTGTCTCCTGCCTCTCTGTCCCCTGGCCCTGGGCTCCTCTGCTCGACTGGAAAAAGCGAGGCAACTGCCTAAAGTTCTAACACACCTCCTGACCACAGAGGTCTGCGAGCCCGATGTAAAGAGAAGGAAAAGGGAAAAGGAAACGATACTGTTGGAGGAGTCATTTCACACCTTCCCTCACGGAGGCCACACAAGAGGTGGTGTAGATACACTCGCTGATCAGCTCATAATTCTCCATTGAAATGACTCACTCACTCTTTGCCTTTTGTTCCCGAGGGAGGGTTGGCTGTGGATTGGGCCCAGAAGCTTGTGCGATGCCCCCCTCCCACACGCGTCCCCGCTCCCTGCCGACCGGTCCTCCTGAGCCTCCACTTGCCCTGCTCCTGGCGCCGCTGCTCTGGGCGGCTGGCCACCCAGCCACACGCGGAGGGTCCCTCCGTGGGGCGACAGGTCCCGCTACATGTTCCAACCAACAGCCCCTCGATTCCAGCAGAATCCAGGGCCAGCCCAGCCCACGCATCTGGCGGAGAGAGAGAAATGGAGTGGAGGAAGAGAAGGAGGCGGGTAAACAGCTCTCGGCCCACCCTCGACGCCGGCGTCCACGCTCGACGCCAGCGTGGTGTGCCGGACGCACTCTGCTTCTTCGGGGTTCCCTGACGGGGTCTCCTTCCCTTTGGGGGTGCCCGAGGCACAAAGGGAAAGGGGCCGGCCCCACACGGCAGGAGAAAACCAGGCAACATGGCCAGGGGCGCCCCCTCTGGCCCCACAGAGGCTGAGGAGACTGCTCCTGGCCCCGCGGGGCCCTCGGCCGGGCCAGCTGGGACGGGTGTGTGGCCGCTACAGCATCCCGTCTGTGACGCATCTGCGGAGGAACAAGCAGCCCCGGCCACAAATCTGGGGACCCTCTGCTTCAAAGAAAGGCACAGAAAATATGAAATATAAGACCTTGTTCTTTCAAAGGCAATAACAATAATAATAGCCTTCCCTGGAATGATGCCTGGCACACAGCAGGTACTTACTAATGTCTGGGGAATGATGAGAACACGGTGAAGACCAGTTAACGTGAAGACCATATTAGAAGCATAGTAGAAGGAAAGAAAGCTATTGTGAAGTGCAAGCCTTATTCTGGTGACCACGATACCTAGAGCCCCACCACGTGGGGGGCACACCACACACACACGCTCCAGGTGTCAGCCTCCAGCCCGCCTGCCCCAGCTGCTCACTGTTACCTACAATAGGAAGGGAACAAACTATGCAAATGCAGTGAAGAAAGGAGTCAAAATTGCCAAAAGGCTCAGTTGCTCACCACCCAGGACGTCTACTTATCCTGGCTTAGTCATTAACAAAGCACAAAGCATCTCCTTGGAGGCCAGAGTGCATAACATGAGGTGCCTGAGAGAAGGCTTGTGATGCCTGCACACGTGTACAGTTCAGTTAGTTACTAATTCAGAAAGCAGCCAGGGTGCCGGCAGCCTGAAGGGCCTCAGCGCCAACAAGAAAGCTGGACACACTTGAGATCATCCAATATTAGAGGACAGGGCTCTGCAAATGTTTCAGGATGATGTGGAATAGATTCATCTGCTTGGACCGAAACAAAGGCCCACTCTGTAGTGCTGGAGTTCACAGAGACAGGAATAAGGGCCATGGTGTGTTTAGCTAAGCTATGGAAAGTTTAGCAAAAAAGAAAGGATATCTTATTGTAGGGCAAAATTCTACAGCAATCTGAAAAATTCGTAAGTAATACAAATAGCACCAATGTTTCCATTACTATAGCATCCGTTTGGTGGCATTTCCTCCCTCATATTACCCCTATTATTTTAAAACCCCTAAAATCAATTATGTTTTTTGAAATAAAATTCTTACTAAATAAAAATTCAGTATTTTCAAAAAGTGATTGGTGGAAAGGCAATTAACATTAAGCTTTTTTGGAACTGATAAATGTCAAGTTACAGACTATTAGTGTAGAGAGCTGGTCCTGAAGTGCAAAGACAGATTTCTTCGGGCTCCATGACACTTTGAATGTCCTCACATGTCCTGAGAATGGCATCAATACTGACAAAATGGGAACCAGAGGGAAGAAAAGGCAAAAAGCATATGTGCTGAGTGTTCACAAGGCCAAGTGCCACCAGTTAGCACGACACAATGTAGGGAGACACAGGAGAGAAGGGAGAGTGAGGCGGGGCTGCCAAGGACAGCCTTTTGGATGAAGCTTCTGATTAGGTTTTAAAGGAAGCAGGAATTAGCACTTGAGTGAGAAGAAAGTTCAGAAAGCATTCCAGAGGCTCGTCTTGAACAAAAGGTTAGAGCTTTCTAACTATATTCTCAAAAGTTCTAATACTTTTCAGTTTTCTGTTTCAACAAGCATAGTAACCACCAAGAGTAGGGTTTTCGCCTTTCTTGGGGCCTGAAACTAAAGATGACACTTAAAATGATACATAGGCAAGTACTTGAAAAGCAGGGCCAAGGGTCTGATTTCAGGACTCGTAAAGGGATCAAACTCTCGCTTGTTTCAAGTACAATTTCTAAAACTCACTGCTTTTTTCTTTCTGAAACATCATAAGTAAGAGTCTTCTGAAGAACCTTGCTGACATTTTACTTTTCAAAGGAAAGTCAAGCCCTGCAGAGCTGTCTTCTCTCTCCCAGGAAGGCTAACGGAGACCCCTTAGAGAACACTCCTTTGTGCCTACCTACAACCTATGAGGAAACGTCGGTGGGAGGCGAGGGGGCTCCTATGGGATGGATATCAGGAAATACAGGCGAAACGATGTAATCACAAGCCTCGTTTTCTCATTTCTCCCATTCAGTGTCAGCAGCAGAATGGGTGTGCACGGGGGTCCCCTGAAAAGACCAGGTTTCCTTCGACTGCTCGTTTGGGGGCTGCACTGCAGAGTCTGAGAAAATAAGCTGAGACCCCAGGAGAGCTAGTTTCACCACACTCCCAAAATGCTGAGTCTAGAACAGAAACAGAAAATTAAAAAGAATTCAGCTTGAACTGTCTCACACCTGATCAGAAACAAGCCCACCAATTTAAAAAAAGTCTGTCTCCTTGAGACATGCTCTCCAGTTGTTGTGTGGTATAATATACATAACATAGGATTAACCATTGTAAGCGTACAGCTCACTGGCGTTACATGTGTTCACATTCACATTCCCGCCATCTGTCTCTAGAACATTTTCATCTTCCCAAAAAGAAACTTTCCCCACTAAACACTAACTCCGACCCTGCCTCAGCCCCTCAGAACCTTCTACTTTCTCTACGAATTTGACAGCTTCTGAACTTTAATATAAACCTAAAGGTAGGTAAACCCTGAAAACATCAGTCTGGGCACACTCTTAAAGGTCACAGACCCAAAGGATGGCAACTGCTGACCTGAAGTTGCTTACAAACGGGTCAGGGTTGACGGCCTCGCGTCTGTTACTGCTCACCCGCCCCCGCCCCCGGCAGAGCCTCACTGTGGAGAAAGCCCACGTCCTGGCACATTGATCAGTATTTCTCCTCAGTTTAAGAACTGTCACCAGTTAGTGTTTTAAGGAGAAATAGTACAAATTATATGCACAGAGACTGCATCTGGACATCAGCGTAAAACCCTGAGCAGGGAAGGTCCAGAGGGTGGGGTCCCATGACCTCTCTGTTTAGCTGTTGATACCCCAGCAAAAGTCTCAAAGAAACTACTGTAGAAAACCACGCAGAAGGCAATCCTCCCTTAGCTGCACATAAAACGTCCGAAGTCCAGGCTCTAAACTGACGATGCATTTTCTTAACGTCCCTGTTGGCCACTGATTGTTCTGCACCAGCTAAATTTAGGAAACTCTACCACAAATAACAACTTCCAAGAACTCTGTGGTGCCCGGTGGGTGGGGAGGGGTGGGAAGGTCAGAGTGGAGAGACAAGATTTAGCCTTCAGTTTGATTTTGTGAGAAAAAATGCAAATGAGAGCCCTCCAGCACCTGTTGGCTTCTTTCAGGTTAGTCAAAAGATGACATGCATTTGACTTGTCAGGTCCACAGATGGAGAAACCAAGTGCTTATTTTTGCTCAAACTCCTTTTGCTCAAGTGGGCACAGTCAGTGTGTCCGAGCTCCTTGGGCCTCACGGGTGGGCGATGGGGAGGCCACGCCAGCCACACCACCAACCCTCTTCCAGGTTCTTCCTGCTGGGGGTGTGCCTGACGGGACTCATGAAAACGGAGCATTTTAGGCAAAATCTCCCCAACCGAGCAATTCTACAGGGTCACCTAACAGGTGCTAATGCTACACGACCACGCTGAAAGTCACTGTGGATGAAGCACTCTGGGAGTGATCAGTGGATGGTCGGGCTGTAAGAGACACAAAGGTGGAGCTTCATCTAATTGCCCATCTCAGCTGGTCAAACAGCCCGTCAGCAAAGTGAAGAAGACCCTCCCAAGCCCCACGTTCTATCACAACGCCACCCCCCGCCTCTGCCAACAGCTCGCCTAGCCCACCACCTGGCTGCCGTGTCTCAGGCGCCCTGTGCCCCCCAGGTCCCATGGAACCTTCTCTCCCTCAGGAGTCTCGGGGGCGGGGGTGCTTCCTCAGAAAGCTGTCCCCACCTTGTCTCCCTGCCCCAGGTGGACTCTAGAGACGACTGCCCTAACTGCTGCCAGGACAGGACAGTTTTGGCGTGGGAGGATCGGGCTCCCCGTCAGACTGTCCCTGTCGAGTTGGGTCCTCGCTCAGTTCTTGCTGCAGCCTAGTTCCTCTCTCTCTAGCCATCAATAATGGGTCACTGAAAGAAGGGAGGGGATCCATTTTTAGAATCTTAAACTCCTGCGTGCCTTGAGAGCCTATGTCCAGGGAGCCAGCGCCCCTGTGGCTGGCAGGATGCACAGCCCCGGCCGGGCAACCCAACAGCCTCCATGTGCATGTCCTGTGTGCTCTGAATGGCTCCGTGGGACACATGGGCCGGACCCACTAACCGTGGAAAGCCATCCCTGCGGTGGAGGCAGGCCGGGTGCTCAGGACTTTTCAGGTGTGCATTGCACTGGGGACACAGTAGCCCCAAGCTTCAGGCCTGATGTGGGCTCCAGGAACATGCAGGCTCTGTCACTGAGGTACGCCTGGCTGCGAACCCTGCCACCCAGCTGTAAGGACAGGAGCTGACACACAGGCCCATGTGCATCGGGACACAGCCTCGCCTGCCATCTGCGTGTCACCCACGGCTCCTGTCATGACATGGATGAGAGGAGAGGAAGACAGCACCCTGACGCACTCACCACCTGGCCCTAGCCCTGCTCAGATGGAGACGCTTCCCATAGTTCCGTGACGACCAGGAGCTCGTCTCTCGTGCGGGAGGCGTGGGGACACGGCGGGGTTGCCCGACTCTAAACCACTGCTCGTGCTCAGCCCCGCGCCTTGCTCCCTAGAGAGAGGGGCTGAGGGGTTTCCTTCCAGCACAGGATTCTTTTAAACAAGGAGATGAGATTCAATGTGTGGCACACTGAGTGGCTGGAAGTGCTAGTGAAGGAACAAGGCATGCGTTGTTGCCACCACAGACCAGGCTACAGAGAGGTCGCGGGGCCTGGAGGATCGTGTGCCAGCCGCCTGGACTATACGAGGCCCACCATCCTCACCTTCTGCAGGAAGGACGGTGCTGGATGCTGCCTCGGGGAGGAGCAGAGCGTTTGGGATGCTGTCCGTGCTCCCGCACCTGAGTCCGGACTCCACCCCTCGCAGTGGGACGAGACCTTCCCGCAGGCTGCCATCCTCCAGCGCAATACTGAGCCTCAGAACTTGAGCAGCTTTTCCTAAGCAGCATTCCAGGTCCCTTGGGCATGACGTTGCATCCTCCAAATGGGATTAGACCCCAAAAAGGGTTAGCAAACACGGACCCAGAGCAGGGCATTGTCCCTAGCCTGGCAGCTAGCCAGTCCTGTGGGGGTGGGGTCAGATCAGGACACACAAACGTGGTGCCCGCCAGTGCATGAGCCCATGACTCCCGCCTCCCCTGGGCGTCAGGAAGCGCGTCCTCTCTCTCTGAGGGAGGGACGTGTGGGGGTCAGAGACCACTGAGCTCCCTGGCGCATGGGTCACACTGCAGTGTGGGTGCCCAGCCCCCAACAGGACCGGGGGCTTCTCTTCACTTGGCTCTAAGGCTGATCAGCGTCCCAGGCCTTCCTTGAAGCGCAGTCTTCACCAAGCCCTCCCTCCCTCCCCACCAGCTGCCACTGAAAGCAATCTGACAGCTATTTTTATTTTGACAGCTGCATCCTCTCGCAGTGGGCACAGAGGGGAGAACAGTGTGGGGAGGCCAGCAGTCCCTGGGATGGGCAGGACCTAGAAATGCCTGGCAGAAAGCACTGGTCAAGAAGCCCCAGCGAGCGCAGGGGCCGCAGCAGGTGCTTGGGGAGGGGCCGGTTCAGGCGCACGAGTCGGGAGCGTGAGTGTGTCAGGGCGTCTGTATGAACGCAGCCTGACTTCAGTCACTTCAGGTCCATCTGTGGATCTGGGTATGGCTTCCACCTAGAGGCTGGGGGACTGGTCTGGTTGAACAGGTAAATTCAGGTTGGACCAGGCCCACCATCGCCAGGCCCCGACCACTCTGAGGGCCAGCACAGTCTGGAATGACCTTTAAATGTCTTGGCTTAAGGACAATTCCCCAGACCAGAAGGCCGAAGCTGAGCTCTGGGCTCCACTCTGCTGCCCTGGATCCCAGGTGACCACATGGGTCAGGGGAGCATCCCTCCCGGCTAGGGGAGTAACACTGGATGGCCTCTCCTTTCTCAGGCTCCAGCCGTGGTTCCTGTAGTTGGGACAAGGTCCACAGCTGGCCCTCCAGAGAAGGAGGCTCCCACTCAGACCCAGATGCACAGTGTCCACTCCGGCAGCCAGGGCTGCAGCAACCACGGCTTGCCGCCCCCTCACCACGCATTCACTGGTCTTCCCTTGAACGAGAGGGCAGAGCTGGTGGAGACACCCTGCCCAGTTACAAATGCTGAAATGACATCTGTGCTCCTTGTGGTGACAACTGAAAGGAGAGAAACAGTTTCTCAATCCAGACCTGGGGCCTGACACCAGCCTCTGCCTCGGGGCACACACAGGCTCCAAACCATCCCAGGAGTCAGAGCAAGAGAGGGGATGGCAGGACCTCGGCCACAGCGAGGCAGCCTACCGTCTGGGGCCGCTGCTTCCCCCAAGCTTCGGGCCAGGTGGGCCCGCTTCCCTTGCAGGCCTGGCAGGCTCAGGGCCCACGGGCAGCAGCTACCAAAGAATGAATTATAGGAGCACCTGCAGGTAGCAGATTTGCTTAAACCAGTCTTCAGTATACCAGGCTACATTTAAATTAGTATTTTTCCTGTGGCTAAAAACAACAACGGCCCCCATAGAGCCGTTTAACTCTGCTTTGGGTCTTAACCAACTAACCACCTTTAACTGCTCATTCAAACTTTTGACTGTAGAGTTGAAGGCCCTTCTCCCAAGGAGCCTGTGACACCCGCAACACCCGCGGGCCCGCCGCCGGCCGCCACAACACACAGGACTCCCACTGGTCTACTGCAGTGTCCTGACCTGGACCCAGAAACATGCTGACACTGAGGCCCCACGAAAGTGAGTCCCGTCAGGCTGTGGCCTTTCTAAGACAAGAGCGTGTGCTCCATCAACCTAAGGCATGAGGGCAGCTGCAGCATGCCCGCCGTCTCATTGCTGACAGTCCTTCAGCTCTACTGACTCCCACCTCCTGGGAAGGAAACATGAGTGTGTCACCTGACTTTGTTCATGAATCTTTACTGACTGCTTCACATAAGATGAAGCTCAGACTCCTCAGCTTGACAAATGAAACTTCCCCTGATCATCCCTGTGCCCCCTACAGCCTGGCTCCCTGCAGACCTGCTCAGCTGAGCCCTCCAGCGTCCCAGAGCCTGCCTGTGCCTGCACACCTGGGCCCCCCGCAGGTCCTGCCCCTCCCCAGCTGCCCCCTGCATCCTCCAGGGGCACTCCATGGTGCCGGCCCCATGGCGAGGCCTGCAGGACCCGGCAGGGAGGTGGCCCCAGCCCCTCAGCTCTGCGGCGAAGGCACAAGTCTGCATGTTTTTAGGATTTCCATGCCTATCTCCTGGTGCTGGGCCGCACCTTACTTCTCACTGTCTTACACCCAATCCCTGCTACGAGGTATGTACTCAACCAGCATTTGCTGAATGTGAAGGAATAACGCCCAATTTAGCCAAAAAGAGAACTGAAGATGGCACCACCCTCGTCCCACCATGCTGACCACCCTAGCCACTCGGTACCCAGCCGCCATCCACACGTGTCCTACGTCCCCAGGGCTCATTTCCCCCTTCCTGACCATTCAGGAAGGGCTGGTCCCACTTGAGACACACCTCCCCCGGAACCGGACATACCAGTCCTGCCAGGCTGCCTCATCACTCCTCTTCACAAAGTCTTCCCAACCTCCAGCCCATGGAGCGAGGCTCTTCACGAACAGACCAGCTAGTGCCCTGGCCACCTGCTCTGGCTCTCGCGGGCCATCCTGTTGCAGTGTGTCCAGGCTGCCGTTCCAGCTGGAGCAGCGGGGAGAGGACATGGTCCTCACCTCTCCTGAGCCCTTGGTTTGCGAGTCCCGGCAGACCCTACCCCTGTCATATCCCTCACTGAGGACTGGGAGGGGTCCGACCCAGGAGCACCCCCAACCCCTGCATGAGGAGCAGCGCTTGGCACTAATCTGAGGGCCCGAGCACACAGGGGGGCTCAGCAGGAAACGCTCATGAAACTGGGACTTGAGAGGGAAGTCTAGGAAGGAGAGTGCTGTGCGAAAGTCTTCACTAGAGTGGAGAGGCTAATCGGTAAGTGTGCAAAGTCAAGAGACCACCCACAGCTGAAGGGCAGGGGCTCCAGGGAGCCAGGTACTTAGCACAGCATGCTCACTCAGAGACGAGAAGGCCGCTTTCCTCTCTAGAACCAGTGGCCCCCGATGATTTCTGCCCCTCTGGGCCATCCAAGCTGGGATTCCAGCTCCAGACCTCCACTTGACACAGAGGACCAGCAGCCAGGGGCCGGCATGGGGGGGGGGGGGGGGCCACCGTCTTTGCACTTGACTGCCCCCACACATGGAACTCAGACACAGCTGGATTTAAGAAAGAGAGATTACTAGACAGTTTTCGATACCTACCATAATCATTTCTATTTGAGTCATTTCTATTTAAGTCTGGGGTTGGCTTCAAACAAATTTACCTCAACACATGAAAGCTGCAAACCTTTGGTACAGGACGTGCCACCGAAGCTCAGAGACTTTAGTGGAGAGATGGCAACAGCTGTCAGGCTGAGAACCGCCCCAGGGCCGACAGCGAGCAGCTTTCAAGGCCCTGAACCTCAACAGCAGTGACGAGAGTGCGGCGGCTGGTGATGCCAGTACAGTGACAGAACGCATCCACTCCAGCCACTCCGATCAGGATTTCTTGCCCAGTGTTGAACTTGTATCACCAGGGGATCTGTGAACTCTACAAGGGTATAAACTCACTCAACTGAAACAATCAGAGGAAAAACACAGCTGATGCTGCAAATAAAATGTATATAGCCAGAAAGTGTGTCTCGGCCGTCTCCCCCCTGAAGATCAGGATGGCTGAGAGAGGCGCTTTGTGGGCACTGACCACGGATGACAAGCACGCAGCATGTCTGAGGTCACACGTTTACATGTGAATCCATGGGGGACATTGTTACCAAACACAGAACCCGTTCCAGCCATGCCGAGACATCCAAGTGCAGCCTGCCTGTCACTGCTCTAGACTCCAAGAGGTGGCCACCTGTTTATCTTCCTTTCATGATCCCGCCATCCAAAAAAATACTATGAGGACCCTCCCATTGAGGAAAATAAGTAAGAAAAAAGTGACACTCTGTGTTCCCACCCTCTTCTCTTAACTGACTCCCTTTTGTCAATCCTAGGAGTATGACATGGTCCTTGCAAACTCTTATCTGTGCCTTTACACACACATATGTACGTGTATGCGTGCTAGGTCACTTCAGTTTGTCCAACTCTGCGACCCTAGGGACTGTAGCCCGCCAGGTTCCTCTGTCCATGGGATTCTCCAGGCAAGAATACTGAAGAGGGTTTCCATGCCTTTCTCTAGGGGATCTTCCCGACCCAGGGATCAAACCCAAGTCCCCTGCATTGGCAGGCGGGTCTTAACCACTAGCAGCACCTGGGAAGCCCCGTATGTGTACGTACTGGAGTCCATTATTAATGTAATTCACATAAGTGGGGTCACAGTGTGGGTATTATTCTACAACTTGCTTCTTTTGCTCAGCAGTTAACTGTTTCCTCTGCATACGCATAAGCCCTCCTCTTCTTTTTCAATGGCTGCAGAGTATTTCTTTTCTACAGAGGGTGGGTGTGCAGGTCAGCTCCAGTTTCCTGATTACAAGCAGACCTTGTAATCAGGCTCCCTTACAGGGAGCCTCCTGCCCACGCCTGTGTGCCCGGCACGAGGTGTGTGCTGTCCAACAGGCTCTTGCTCATGGAAATAGTTCCTGTGACTTGAAGGTCATGGACAGGACGGGGCTCGGGGTCCTAAGAGCCAAGCTGGCCAGGTCACCAGGTCGGGAGGAGGGCAGAGCTGGCTCTGCCTAGGAAGCCTCTGAGGAAGACAAGTGGGCACAGGTCTCCCTGTGAATTGGAATGTGGGCCTCAGCTTCCCACGGTCTGCCTCCAAGCCCCCGGAGCCTGAGACGAGGTCTCAGCGAACTCTGCCCCCACCTCACCTGCCTTGATGTGGGAAGTCTTCTTTTAACTAATCACCCACTGTCCGTATCTGAGACTGCACTGTCCTTGTAGGACCAGACTTCTGATGCGGACCCAAGGCAGCCGAAAGACCACTGAGACCTGTCAGGGAGTTACAGGAGCGTCACTCGGTGGCGGGAGCTTAGCAACAGGCTCTTCTGGACTGCAGGCCACACCAACTGCGCGTGCTGAGCATCTGCACACCGGGCTCCCTGACTGTGGGGGTGCCGGGGAGGCAGCCCTGCACCACCTGACCTCTGACCTCACAGAGCGCTGTGGCCAGTGAGACTCCACTCTTCTTCCACACCCTGAAGTCCGGCACATACCCCCAGAGACACGGCTTCTCACCTGGCGGTGAAGCTGAAAAGCACTCGGCATGGAGTCTGTCAGAAGCACACTCAGAAGCCAGAGCCGGGCTGAGCGCTGGGGAGACCAAGAAACCCACTGCCTGCAGTGGCCTAGGACCAGCCCAGGAGGACAGAGGTTAGACAGCCATTTGATGACCACAGACATTACAGGGAAAGGGCAGCAGGCCTGAGGCTGGCGGGCACTGCAGTGTCCTTCTCAGACCAAGAGCTGGGCCCAGCTCTGAGGGATGGGAGGACTCGTCGGGAGCGGGGGCAAGAGGAGGGAGAGAGAGAGACGTGGACAAAAAAGCAAGTCTCTTAAACTTCAAGTGCCACTGCACACCTTGGATGGGCTTGCTTACATCTGGGAAGGCAGCAAAGCTTCTGAGGGCGAGAAACGGAGGGGGCCACCAGACAGACAGGTGGCGGGGGACCAGGCCCCTCCAGGAGCCCCTCAGGCGCTCGGGACCACCGTCCACACAGACCGGCGTCTCTGGGAGACACGCACCTGTACGTACAGACACACAGACACGGGAAGGGTCAGAGCCAGCAGAAGTGGTCAGCTGCAAACAGAACCAACAGCGTTAAATTCTGAGCCTGGACACCTCAAAAAAAATGTTTTTCATGTTAAAGAAAATATAAAACAGAATCACCAGGAATAAATGCTGGCCTATAAAAACATCCTAATCTGGAAAGCAAAAACAAATGCATAAACGGTTCAAAATACAAGTCACAGCTCAAAATGGGAAGAATATCCAGGCTGAACTCAAGCTCAGAAGACCTGTCTGGCATGCACACAGTGCCCTGTTGTGAATATGTGTATGCAAACTATTTTTTTTCTATTTAATCTGAAAATAGAAATCACTTTAAAATTAAATTCTTTGTGTCATTAGCCCAGTGAAGGAATGAGAATACTTTAAAAGTATTTTTGTTAATAGTGAAAAATAGTTGTTTCCTGCAGGTGCTCTGGTTAAATACCAACATGAAAAATGAAACAAACTCTGAAATTCTTACATTAGAGAGACAGGCCTCTGGTTCTTTTCTCAGGGGAAGGGAGAAACCTTTCATTGCTCAATATTACTTCCTCAGCACCTACAAACAACACAGGGTTTCTGATTTGAAAGAGCGCTGTCTTTCTGACAGCAGTTTTCACCACCCCCTCAAATCTGGAGCAACCAGTAGGCGCTGAAGACACAGCTCACAAAAAAGGGAAACGTTTTTAGCAGAAGGCCCGGCCCTCAACGTGGAATCAGAGGAAGGGATGTTCCTCCTTCAATGTTATAATTACGGTTTGGGCTTAATTCCTATTTGAAATTAAGCTACGAGGCAATGGCCCTTCCCCAGCTCTGCCACTTGCTAGAGGTGACGTGCTAGGCCCCAGGTCTGGTTACACCACAGCAGCTAGGATGCTGCCATCGTGCAGGCTGGGCTCCCGGGCCCTGGGGATGAGCAGGTGGTCCCGTGGAGGCAGGGCCATGCCAGGAGGCATGACTTGGCACTCCCCCAGCCAGAGTCTCCAGATCTTTAGAACTTCCACTAGGATGTGACAGGACTAAAACCTCTCAATTTTAGACAGTAACTGCCTCCCCACGTCTAGCCCGCCTCAGCCCGGGTCTGCCCAGAGAAAGCTGGGGTGCATTCCATAAACACTCTGGGCTTTGGAAACCCCAGACAGGGAAGGAGGCGGCGGCTCTGTCATCTCCTGTGTCCTGTCCCACTTGCCCTCTCCAGGCTGGCTCTCAGCACGGCACACGCTCTTCCCTCTCACCCCATCCTGGTCCTGCTCTCCTCCAAGGGTCAGGACCAGCACAGCACAGAGATAACTTCCCAGATTCATCTCAGCCTGGTGAGACTATGGCTTCTGGAACTGAGTTTGAAATTTAAGAGAGACGACTACATTTATGCATCAGGCAGAGGGCTCAGTCAAGGTCTAGCACTCTCAGGACCCTGGCGGACTCCCTCTGTCCACTCCCTGAGGGCGAGCAGGCCCATTCACATCACTTTAATGCCTGTTTTCCCCACTTGTGCAATCAGAGAATCTATTGCTTTCATGTTTAAAATAAGAACATACTCATGAATCACTTGTGAAGTTAAAAATGAATAAAATAAGAAGGGCAGTGATAAACTATGCTATGCTATAAAACAGAGGTCCAACTTGAAGTAAACATGAAATCACAGGAAAGTACTTACTGAGTGAGATAGTAACAGCACCCAAAGCCTGAAACAGGACATCTCCAAATCAAAGAGGCAGTCTCATGGGGAAAAGGCACAGGGTCCCTTGTTTCTCACAGGGAATAAAGAGGATACGCAGTCACGGCTGGCGAGGGAACACAGTTTGCCCAGAGCACTGAGACTTTTACATCAACAGTGTTCTGTTTACACCAGGCTGCAATCGCATGGGCTCCACTCGCCAGCCCTCCAGCCCTCATTCTTGTGTGTAAAGTGGCGGGGGCGGGTGGGACAGGCGAGGGCGGGGCTCTTTCCTCCGAGACTTGAAGGCCAGCTCTGTGGGCAGAAGTGGCAGTGGCACAGACTCCCAGCCGGCTTCCTACGTGACGGCGGCTGTGGGCAGCGGGGTACAATGCCACGAGGCAGCCTGGAGGGTCAGGGTAGGCAGGACATCGATGCAGTTTATTAAAATAAAGGAAACCTAAGCCTCATCTTGGAGAAGGCAATGGCACCCCACTCCAGTACTCTTGCCTGGAGAATCCCATGGACGGAGGAGCCTGGTGGGCTGCAGTCCATGGGGTCGCTAAGAGTCGGACACGACTAAGCGACTTCACTTTCACTTTTCACTTTCATGCATTGGAGAAGGAAATGGCAACCCACTCCAGTGTTCTTGCCTGGAGAATCCCAGGGACGGGGGAGCCTGGTGGGCTGCCGTCTATGGGGTCGCACAGAGTCGGACACGACTGAAGTGACTTAGCACCAGCAGCAAGCCTCATCTTGTGATTAAAGAGCAAGTCAATCATGATCAGCTTACATTTAACTTATCACCTACGCCATAGCTTGGCCATGTGTTTAACAAACTCTTGCTGATACATGGAAAATGGATACCTATTTTCAAAGGAGATGTCAGCCTTTGAAACAACGATGCTTTGTTGCTGTGGTTTCCAATAAAACCATGCTGCAGCACAAATTATAGCACCTTAACAAAACCATGAGACAAAGCAGCAGAGGGAACTGCGAGCTCGGATCCAGAGAAAGAGCCCGTTCACCTCCTGTGGTCCTCTTATGGTGATGTCATCAGTTGAATTGCTTATTATTCTAAGTTCTCATCTTTTTGGATACTGACTGAAATCCGGCAGCTCTAATGGCCAGGTAAAACTGATGACTTTGAAATAAGAATATATTACCTACTCTTGTATAATATGAATTTTAGTGAAAACTGCTTGAATGACGATTCTTTCAGAATGAGCCACACCTCCCTTCCAGTACCCCACCCTGAAATAGAAACAAACACACACACACCCCTCACAACCATATTCACACTATTTTCTGAAAAGAGGTAGCTTGGGCTTTGTCAAGGCTAATAAACAGAGAGAGACTGTGCTCCCAGCCAACAGCTCAAACCATCGATTAAAGTAAAATTGAAGATGTTTTTGGAATCAGTGTACAGGCAGACACATCCTATTTACTTTAAAACCTGAAATACAACACCAGCTTCTTCACTGACCGTCTGCAGAGAGAAGCACTAGAACATCTCTAGGGACAATTTATCCTCAGAGGCCTTGTTTTCCGAAATGCAAATGATTGACAATTGAGCTCAAATGGAAAAAAAAATCAGGAAACGAGCAGCCTGAATTCTTTGGGATTCTAAAACAAGAGGTTATTTTGAAAGAAATGAAAATGGGTTTTAAATGTCCTTAAAATCTAAAGGAAAACACTGTATCAGCCTGTTCTTCGGTGTTCAGCCAAGAAAGCCAAGGTAGTGACATAACAGGAGGATGGTGAGAACAAGAAGCACCCCACTGCCGGCCCGGCCCAGCCCAGCCAGAGGCCCAGGCCCAGGCGTGGCCAAGCACGGGTTAGCACAGCCAGGACACGGAGCTGTTGCTGCAGAGCACAGACTGCCTGGCCAGCTGCCCCACCCAGGAGCACAGCACAGACAGGTGCACAGATCAGCAGCCTCACCTCCAGCATTGGCCTGGCGCTGTCGTGCACAGACAGAATGTGCGTCACCTTGTTCTTGCTCAACTGCTCTGCATCTCTGGCATCTGTCACAGAAGAAAGGGGGGGCATTTTAGTATTTTCTGCAAGTGAATACTCCTTAAGGAAAAAACACAAAATTACTTGCATATTTCTTTCTTAAAAATTCGTAATTGAATTGTGGTGCTTGAGAAGACTCTTGAGAGTCCCTTGGACTGCAAGGAGATCAACTCAATCAATCCTAAAGGAAATCGACCCTGAATATTCATTGGAAGGACTGATGCTGAAGCTGAAGCTCCAATACTTTGGCCACCTAACACAAAGAGCCGACTCATTGGAAAAGACCCTGATACTGGGAAAGATTGAGGGCAGGAAGGGAAGGGGACAACAGAGATGGCTGGATGGCATCACTGTCTCAATGGACATAAGTTTGAACAAACTCCAGGAGATAGCGAAGGACAGGGAAGCCTGGCGTGCTGCAGTCCATGGGGTTGCAAAAGTTGGATACAACTTAGCGACTGAACAATAAAGGGAATCTAGAGTTATTGCTTTTAGGTATTCTGCAGATAACTCAGTTTATTTCTGACTGACAAGTCTTTTGATACAAAGTGGTCATATAAAACTTGAAAAGTATGTAGACGGATAAATATTATAATGATGATTATTGCTGTTTAAAGGAAATGAACCACTAAGTCATGTTGTAGCTGATGCTTATTAAGTTGCAGACCCTCACATTAGCTATTCACATGAAACATGGAAAAAGAAAGATATTTCAAATATTTTTAATTACCTCTTAATGATTAGGAATCTAAATTAAAATTAAATACAAAACAATCTTCTAAGATACAGGAACCTGCCAGAGACTAATCGACCTAATGTCAAACAGCAGGAATGGGACCAGATGCAGGTATGACGTGGTTTACGAATGCACCCACTTACGCTAAACTAAAAACGGGTACTTAATGGAAAGTCCAGACAAAGCAGTTCATAAGTCATCTGGCTATGAAATTATTTGCATGTGAAACTAAGGAGATACCAAATTATATTCCCTTCCTATGAACCCACCCAGAGAAGAAAGCCACGCGAATCCCCTCAAGCTGGAACTTCTGCTAATCTACAGAACAGGGTGCAGCAGGAGACAAGGAGGTCCATTCCCCCGGGACACGTTTTCTAAAGTGATACAGGGTAAGATGATTGAAAACCGAATGTCTGATCATTCTGTTTCTGGAGAATATTAACGCCATGAGAAAACACTCAGGATGTAGCATTAAACAGGGGAAAGGGGAAGCAGGCACCAAACTACAAATACAATATGAACTCAACTTGTAAAAACACATAAAGACAACAAACACAGAGGGGACGCTGTTGTCAGGAATCGGCCTAGACAGTGACCATCTCGAAGAGACAGAATTACGTGTTAAGTTTTTTCTTTATCGTTTGTGTGTGTATATTCAATACAGATGGCTGTAAGAGTTCAACATGCCTAAGAACTACCTGGATTTTTTAAAAAGGCAGATTCCTGGGCTCCAACTTAGTTCAGGGTCTATGGCAGGGCCACATTCCGAATAAGCCTTAGTGAGTAAGAGTAGAAACGAAGAAGCACCGTTCTAAAACATTCTACAATAAGCATATACCACTTTTATAGTCAGGAAAATAATCTTTAAAAGTAATATAAAAATGCTGGCTTTTATTTTGACTCTCTTAATTGCTCCAACCACCTCAAACAGCCTCTCAATCCATTACATGGGGACTCATCTAGCCACCCAGCTCCCAACTACACCAAGTTGTGATCTAGGTGAGCTTTGAACTTGGCAGGAACTGGACTTATTTAGGGTCCACAGACAGGCATCCCCCACGTTTTAACTCAAATGTGATTTTCCAATCCCCACCAGGCTGTGCATTTTGGACAAGTAGTGGAACGGTCAAGCTGGAGCATTAGGCTCCCAGACAAGGTGAGGCAGCCAGCAGGAGGGGTGTTCAGAGCCGCTGGGCTGGGAGGGGCATGGGGAGGGTCTGCACAGTTGGAGGAGACACTGTGGGCCAGGATCTTCCAGATTCTGACTCCACCCAGGAACGAAGTTGGAAAATCAATAATTGTTTTGTTATTATTCAGTTGCTAAGTCGTGTCCCACTCTTTGTGACCCCACGAACTGCAGCACACCAGGCTTCTCTATCCATCACTATCTCCCTGAGTTTGCTCAAACTCATGTCCATAATAATTGTTTACATATATCTTCTTTTTTTCCTTTTTGTAAAAAGCAATGTTATTGAGACAGAACAGCAGTGGATAAACAGACACAGAGGACAGGCCCAAGGACATGGGGGTGGAGAGGGAGAGATGTATGGAGAGATTGAGGTGGGGACTTACAGCACCTCATGCAAAACAGAGCCTATGGGAATCAGCTGCCTGACTCAGGAGACCCGAACAGGGGCTCTGTGACAATCTAGAGGGGTGGGACGGAGAGGGAGATGGAAGGGAGGTTCAGGAGGGAGGGGACACCGATGACTGATTCTTGTTGATGTATGACCGAAAACAACAAAATTCTGTAAAGCAATTATCCTTCAATTTAAAAAATAAAGTGGAAAAAAAAGTGTTACTGAGATAATTCACCCTTTTAAAGTGTACAATTCAATGGTTTTCAGTATATTCAGAATTGTCTAACCATCACTACAACCTAAATTTAGAATATTTTCATCACCCCATGAATATACATTTGTAACACAGATTAAGGTAAACAACAACAAAAAAGGTGGTTTGAAGTCAAAATTACTTTGTTTTGAACATAACCACACTTGGTACCACACATCAGAAAAACTGACTGCTGTGCCCTTAAGAACACAGAAGTGGCTCCTGGAGACGCCCCTGCTCCTTCTGCTCCTCGCATTCCCAGTCCAGTCCGAGCCTTTCTATTCTGCGGTAGCGCCATCCGCACACACACACCGTAGGGCAGCTCTTCCCACAAGCGTGTGTCTGTCCACACGTGTGAGTGCACTACTGATGACGACATCCGTTCTTCAGGACTAGAAGCGGCTGGTGGGCGGCTGTCTACAGCCACGGGCACTGTGGGGAGGAGCACACGCGCAGCTTCTTCAGGACTAGAAGCGGCTGGTGGGCGGCTGTCTACAGCCACGGGCACTGTGGGGAGGAGCACACGTGCAGCTGGAACCGGCCTTGGGGGCTCAGCCCGCCCACCCGCATGCGCACAAGCTCTCCCTGAGCAGGGAGTCCTAGGAGAACTCAGTCCTCTGTTGCTCAAACCAAGGTCTGCCATCCGCAAGTGTGCTGGAACTGCTGGCAGAAGTCCTGAATTTGGCTGGTTTTCATTACAGTTTTTTGATTTGTAAAAATATTCACCCAGCAATTCTACATCCAAGAATTTATCCTAAATTCCATATTGTTTCCAAACTCAAAGACATTCCCCTCTTCCCACGAAACCATTAATAACAACTCATTAAATAACCATAAAGATGTCCATGTATTCCAGCCCAGCTCGCCTACCTGCCACAAAGCACTCGCTGCTTTCTCAGAACAAAAAAGCTTACTAATTTAGGAACTCCAGGACTATTTTTAACACCTTCTAGCAGCGATGAGCAGCTGTCAGTCCAGTGTGCTCAGAATACTCTTTAAGGTCAATTAGCTGCCCTCTGAGCCCAGCGGGGAAGACGACATGAATATCAGGGCAGAGACGTCAGAGATTGTTTTAAGAGTCAATGTGAACCTGAACTTGCAGATTTACACAACCAGAAAACAGACAGGAGTGTGTTCCAGTGCGTGTGTCCAGAAAGGGAGGCGTGGTGAGGGGGGTCTCCCTACCAGCACGGCAGGCTCCTTCCTGCCTGTGTCCGGCCCATCCATGGCAGCACACCTGCCCTCCCCCACACACGGGGGGTGGGGCCAGCCCCTTCCCCCTCCCCTCCCCTCCTCTCCCCTCCCTGCGCATTTTGCTCGGTGGCTTTCTACTCACCTTTGCAACTACAGAGCATTTTGAGACAAATAAGCTAAAAATGAAAAGTCAACAGCTAATAGCATATCAGTAAATATCAAAGAAGTTGCAGAGAAATGTGTGACAAGAATAATCGGCTAGAGATGAAACTGCCACTTATTTTCCCCAGGTGACTAAAAAAATAGGTCTCTGAAAGTTTATTACTAACTAGAAAATAAAAGTGATAAAGATGATAAACAGGTTATATGACTGCTAAGTGTGCCTTTTAGCCATCCTCTTTTGATAGTGAAACTCCAACATGTGTGTACAGTTAAATGAAGGTCAGAGGTCAAGGTGGACCCTGCAGGGCTCTCTACACCACTCTTTGAGCCATGGGCCAAGACGTCGAGGCACAAGGATAAGGCTGCCGGTGGTGTCCAGACCAGACTGCACACACTGAGTCCTCACCTCGACGCCGTCACGCATGAGAGCCTAAAGCTGAGCTTTAAAGAAGCAAGCTCACCACTGGCAAAAGACACCCGTGTCCTTCCACAGATGAAGGGTAACACAGTGTGGCCCATCCACACACGGTTATTCAGTCTTAACAAGGAAGGAAATTACGACACAAGCACAGCAACGAAAGAACAACGTCAAGCTCCGTGAAGTCAGCCAGTCACAAGAGGACCACGGCCACATGAGCCTGCTCACACGAGGCCCCTGGCGCAGTCAGACTCGGAGACAAGCAGCAGGAGGGTGGTTTCCAAGGGCTGGGGTGCAGGGCAGGAAGTAGTGTCTAGTGGGGACAGAGACTCAGCTGGAAAGGAAAGCGTGCTGGGGATGGGTGGAGGTGATGGCTCCACAATAGCAAGAATGTACTTAATGCCCCTGAACTGCCGCTTAAAAAACGTTAAACGGCATATTTAATAGTTTTTTGCATATTCTACCACAATAATGAAAAAAGAGAACTCACCTTTGAAGTTGCCAATATACAGGCCAGGCAGGATCTATGGGGAGAAAGACCAGACAGAAGTGTTACAGGTTTCAGTCTGATGGCATTCGTCACAGAGGCTGGGCCCTCCCAAGGCCTGTGCCCACCACACCTACCTCCCAGCAGCTTCTCAGACAGACCAAAAGGTCTCCTTGTCTCCAGGCCTCACAGTGTTCACCACATTCTGAGTCCAGCCCCAAACCAGAGTCTCCACAGCCCGTCCTCTCGTCCTGCCTCCTGTCCCCCAGCCCCTCTGCTCCGGGCTCCAGCACCCGTCCGCCACCATCTGAGGACTTGCACCTGCTGTCCCTCCCCTCCTGCTCCCCATCCTTCGGGCCTCAGCTCCAACTCACAACCTGGGGAGGCCTGACCTGAGCCCGACACCCGTGCCTAGGGGGCTCCTGCTTCAGTGCCCCCATCCTCTGTGCTCCCCTCACATGAGACTGTCGTGGGCATCACCAGGTGGAGGGCAGTCCCCTCTGCTGGGCTGCAGACCCAGAGCCCAGCCCAGGGCTTGGCCCATGATGACCATTCAGTAGAGAGTTGCTAAATGAGTGAGTGAACTGTCTAAACATGCAAGTTAAGAAGAACACACATTTACTCCAAAACATCTACTTCTTCTAAGGTTCTCAAGCCAGAATCAGATTTCTGGAAAGCCCCAGGGTTGACACAGAGATTCAGCAGATCTGAGATGAGAATGGGTGACTGCAGGTCACAGGTACCCCCACCTTGCAGAATACGAAGCCAACCTCCGCCCTGCAATACTCTGTATGGAAACTCTGAAATCCAAATGCAGACAACCCCCGGGAAGCTACACCGCCATTGTGATTTCCAAGTGTGCACAGCACACTGGCCGTGGTGACACTTCACTGCAAGCCCCGTGCCCTGGCGACACCCCGGTCAGCCACCACCAAACACTCCTCTTGGCCTGTCTGCTTCGCACTCCCTCTTCTCTCCACTCTCAGTAAGAAAGCTGAGAGCAAGGGCAGTAATGTTCATCAGCTGTGTGGATTCTTTCGAGCACTTTCCTGACACCCAGCTGCTGCTAAAAAGTGACTGCGGGGACCTACTAGGACACAGGCTCAGCGTCTGTGCTGGGAACCGTGGGACTAATTGACCAAGATGGGACACTCATGAGAGTGAAAAGAGATTCTGTTAATAATCACTCCAGGACAAGAGGCAAAACCCAGAAGGGACGTGGGCACTGGGCCTTGTGGTCACTCTGGCTGACTCAACAAGCTGGGAGCCAAAACTGGCTTGGAAAGCACCCCAGGGGACTGAAGGCCTGGGTCTGTTGCCGCCTGAAGTCACAGACTGAGGCAGGCAGGACTCTCCCTGGAACCAGGAAATACAAAACTGTGTCTCAGAGGAAACCCCGGCATCCATTGCCAAGGAGATAAAGCACTCAACAGGTCTCTCCTCCGACAGTTTGTGGAACTCTCCTGTGAGCAAGGGTGGAACAGATAGTGCACAATTCCTGTTCTAAGATGGAAGACCAATGCAAGCTCACCCAGGAGACAGCTCAAACTGCATTCCCTGGCAGCTCTTGCCTGTGTGGGGCTTTGCCATTTCCATCCCCAGCCCCCAGGGCCTGTCCTGTCTTTATGAGACATTCGAGGGCAAAACCAGCACAGTTCTTTTCACTGATGGGGACAAAGACAGCCTCCCGGACCAAGCGTTGCTCAGGCTCCTTTGAGTCTCCACTGCAGGCCTGGTCCTTGGCCACACTTAGCAAAGAATCCTGCTAAGCCAGTTGTCAAGCATCCACCTGCTCTTAGTATCAGCCAAGCTCCTCTTCCTCCACCCCTGGCATCTAACCAAGTTCCGTCAGTGATCTTCCATCCATTCATCTGCCCGTTATACTGGGAGTGGAACCCCATCTCTCACTTGTAATGTCTTGAATAAAAATCTTCATTGTCATTTTTAATGTGTTGAAATTATTTTTCTTTCATAATATCGACCACGAAAGTCTCCCAATTCACACAGCTGACAGTTACAACAGACCACACCATAGTCGCAGAGCAGGTCTGCCTGCCCGGAGAAGGCAAGGGCACCCCACTCCAGTACTCTTGCCTGGAAAATCCCACGGAGGAGGAGGAGGAGGAGGAGGAGGACGGAGGAGCCTGGTAGGCTGCAGTCCACGGGGTCGCTAAGAGTCGGACACGACTGAGCGACTTCACTTTCACTTTTCACTTTCATGTACTGGAGAAGGAAATGGCAACCCACTCCAGTGTTCTTGCCTGGAGAATCCCAGGGATGGGGGAGCCTGGTGGGCTGCCATCTATGGGGTTACACAGAGTCGGACTCGACTGAAGCGACTTAGCAGCAGCAGCAGCAGGTCTGCCTGCCCAGAGTAGCAGAACAGGCTCCAGTGGATGGATGGTTTACTGAGCTCTGGTCACACATGGACACCCTCTGGGCAATGGGGATGCAGTGTGACCAAGAGAGACTCGGCCCTGCCAATGTCCCACTTCCCTTGTTGAGCCCCTCGCCCAGGAAGGAGGAGGCACCGTGGCCACTCTGGGGTCCCCAAGGGCCTTTGGGGGCCCCTGATGTCCCAGAGGAGTGGGCCAGGAGACAGGAGGATGGGCAGGGGAACGGTGGAGATGGCCAGCCCTGCAAGAGGTGGGTCTCTCCTGGGAGCGGGCGTGGAGGAGGTGACACGGAGGGTGCAGAGATGGGCAGCCCTGCAGGTGTCCAGGGCTCTAGATCAAATGCCACTGAGATGCTGGGTGTGTGGGGCTGTTAGAAGGAAGTATTTGTATTTACTGTATCTCAGAAACATCCAAATGAGTACGAAGGAACGTGTTCCTTGGTGCTCACCCTGGCGGGGTGCTGGGGTCTGGAGGTCAGGAAGGACGTTTCCATATAGTGCACACACATTACTTCCATTTAGCTTCTTCAGAAATTCAAGTGGGCTATTTGGGGAAAAGATTCTATGACCCATTTTTCCTTCCCTTCTTTGTATTTCTACTATCTTCTCTACTAAACATAAGCAAATACGTTTCATATTATCTTTAAATAGAAGAAACAGGGGTGTGTGAATAGCTCACCTCTGGGCTCTGCTACCCTCGAGCCACGACTCTATGGTTCCTGAACGAACCCCTTGGCGCTCTCCTCCCGAAGCTCAGTCCCCTGTACTCCACTACCCCCAGCCCCGTCGCAGCCCTTGGCCCTTGGCTACGGGGCCAAGGACCCCAGTCTGGAACCTCATAGGCTGCAGAAGTAGCCACTGAACTTATCTATTTCATCAAATTAACCTTTGAAAGTCACATTCTCGTTGGGTCCTCTTCTAGATCAAAATGTTCAATGGCAAACCCTTTCCCAAGAAAATGGAGGCCAAACGGAAACTTTCACCGTGGCCTCCTGCCCCTGAAGGACCCCAATTCTCTTCAGTCTCCACCAAGCCAGACAGCCCAGACTCCCCGACCAGTTCCACCCTGGAATATCGCCTGCTCTGCTCCCAGTATTCTCACTAGAGAGGGCAGAGACCCTCACTGCTTGGGGTCCTTCATCCCATGAGTCTGCTCAAGGGTTACAAACCCTGCAACTGACAGCTGTTTACTGGTTTCCAAGACTTGGAAGCCCCTACTTTGGAGCCTGGTAGGCTGCACCAGCCCCCAGCCCATCGGCTCCCTGCTACAGCGGCAGCAGGCCTCCATGGCTGCTCCAGGCTGGAGCCGAGACAGCACAGCACCCACCAGCACCCTGCCTGGTAGCGGGGGCCCAGGGCTGGCAGAACCCACAGAGCTCACTGGCAGTGGCAGCAGCAGCAGCACCTTGGAGCAGCTGCAGAGACGCTCTCCCCAGGTCAGTCCTAGAATCGGCTCCTGGCAGAGTTGCCTGAATCTGGTTCTCTAGCCCTCCTGGCCTTCTGCCGTTTCAGCTCAAGCAGATGCATTTGGATTCTACTGCTTACAACTAGGCATCCTGATCCAAGAAGGCAATGGCACCCCACTCCAGTACTCTTGCCTGGCAAATCCCAAGGACGGAGGAGGCTGGTAGGCTGCAGTCCATGGGGTCGCTAAGAGTCGGACACGACTGAATGACTTCACTTTCACTTTTCACTTTCATGCACTGGAGAAGGAAATGGCAACCCACTCCAGTGTTCTTGCCTGGAGAATCCCAGGGACAGGGGAGCCTGGAAGGCTGCCGTCTACGGGGTCGCACAGAGTCGGACACGACTGAAGTGACTTAGCAGCAGCAGCAGGCATCCCGATGTAGGCCTTTCAACCCAGAAAAATGCACAAATGTAAATAAACTGCACAAATCTTCAAGCAAGTCACAGGGCAGCAAAGCCCTGCCCACCTGGGAAAGCAGCCCCACCAGCGCTGCAGGGACCACCAGGAGAGTCCGCCCTCCTCTGGGCATCACTCCTGCCTTGGTCAGCACTGGCTTCCACGCCTCCCTGGAATCCCAACCAGTCTGCTCCTCTGGAAGCCGTGGTGCAGGCCTTTGTCCAGCTCCCATCTGATCCACTGACACAACTTCTTAGAGATCCCCTACCTCTGGCTTTGTCCCCCAAAGGGCTCCTGAACCTGCCTTCAAGGTGCCAAGTTGACCATGTGACTCCAGATTAAACTCTTCCCAGGGCTCCAAATAGCTCTGGGAAATTAGATACCTCAACAAGAGCTGTCCTTCAGGGATGGAGGTTTCGATGCCTTTAGCCTCCGCCCCACAGCCCGAGGTGATGAGGCAGAGACACAAGTCAGGCTCCCCAGCTCCAGCACCTAGGTCTCATGGGAAACATCTCCATTTTCAAACACTGTCAACTGTATATTTTTAAAAACCTTAAATACTGTGATAAATGACTATGACCCCTATACGATGCCTGCATCATATCTGTGAATACGCTTTCTCTAAACCTGAGTGGTTGCTGCATGATCGGCAGATCACTACTTAGGTAAATGTCTCTTCAATGAATGAATGAACAACATGAGCCAGGTGGGAGGGGCCACGCAAAGAAGAGAGAGATGGAAAACCACTGTGGATGAGGCCTGAGAGATCCTGCTTTGCCCCTTTCTGCTCTGGGAAGGTCGGTGCCCAGGGCCAAACGACGGCAAGGACAAGAGGTCTGCCCTCACCAACATCAGGGAGGCAACTCACTCGAAACCATGCAAGCTGCACATTTATATGCATTTAAATATTTTAATTGTAAAAAGAGGACAGAGTTGTGTGAGTAAACTTTCAACTCCATTTTCCAGACGAGGAGAATAAATTACAGTTTCAAGGGCTGGAAATAGAAAGCAAATTGCATGCTAAGTTGTTCAGTTGTGTCTGACTCTTTGCGACCCCATAGACTGTAGCCTGCCAGTCTCCTCTGTCCATGGGGATTCTCCAGGCAAGAATATTGGAGTCGGTTCCCATGCCCTCCTCCAGGGGATCTTCCCAACCCATGGATCAAACCCAGGTCTCCTGCATTGCAGGCAGATTCTTTACCATGCGAGCCAACTGCTCAATCCCAATTTCTGTAGTTTCTTCCATCAGTTCAGTTCAGTTCAGTTGCTCAGTCGTGTCCGACTCTTTGCGACCCCATGAATCACAGCACGCCAAGCCTCCCTGTCCATCACCAACTTCCGGAGTTCACCCAGACTCACGTCCACCGAGTCGGCGATGCCATCCAGCCATCTCATCCTCTGTGGTCCCCTTCTCCTCTTGCCCCCAATCCCTCCCAGCATCAGAGTCTTTTCCAATGAGTCAACTCTTCGCATGAGGTGGCCAAAGTACTGGAGTTTCAGCTTTAGCATCATTCCTTCCAAAGAAATTCCAGGGCTGATCTCCTTCAGAATGGACTGGTTGGATCTCCTTGCAGTCCAAGGGACTCGAAAGTCTTCTCCAACACCACAGTTCAAAAGCATCAATTCTTAGGCACTCAGCCTTCTTCACAGTCCAACGCTCACATCCATACATGACCACAGGAAAAACCATAGCCTTGACTAGACGAACCTTTGTTGGCAAAGTAATGTCTCTGCTTCTGAATATGCTATCTAGGTTGGTCATAACTTTCCTTCCAAGGAGTAAACGTCTTTTAATTTCATGCCTGCAGTCACCATCTGCAGTGATTTTGGAGTCCAAAAAAATAAAGTCTGACACTGTTTCCACTGTTTCCCCATCTACTTCCCATGATAGAGTTATAAAACAAGATCCAGGAAAGCTAGAGAACTGGCCATTGACAGGGAGAGAAACTACATTTTTGTTTTCAAGGAGAATAAAAAGCCCATAAATATTTAAATATCTACATCAGTCAGCTTCAACTCAAACTTAAAACTCTAAATATTTGACTGGTAGGTTTCCCCAGTATAACTGGTGCTGGTAATCCCTAAGGACAAAGAAAGAGAAAATGAAATGAAACAATGTTCTAGCAGGCTCAGGCTCCTCCTGGCTCATGGAGGGTGAAGTGGCTGATCAGTGACATCACCGAGAGTTGGGGCTCAAGCCAGAATTGAGAACACAGGGGGAGTGAAGTCATCACCCCATGGCGAGAAGTAAGGACAGGTCAAAGAAAGTCTGTATGTGCCATGTGAGAATGTCCTAGGCTCTAAAGGAAGTCCTTTCCCTCTGCTGAGGGTGTTGACGCCCTATCGTCTACCTGGATGGCTGCTTGTCACTCAGATCTCATTTGAGATGACTGCTCTAGGAAATGGCAACCCACTCCAGTATTCTTGCCTGGGAAAACCCATGGACAGAGGAATCTGGTGGGTCCATGGGGTCACAAAGAGTAGGACATGACTGAGCGACTAAAATAACAACAATAATCTGTACTTTGCAATTTGCAAAAAAGGTCTTCTAGTATATTCTCATCTGTTTCTCCAAGAATCTGGGTAGTAATTGGGGGAGGCAACACTGTACTCATTTTAAAACAAATAAGGAGACTAGCTAAGCAAACCACCATCCCTACGAATCAAGGGCAATAAAGAAAGTGCTGCTTAGGAACACTGAGGGACTTGTTCAAGAACACACCCATGCAACAGCAGAGTGGTGGACACCCCAAATTAGGCTTTCTGACAGCTACGCCCCTTTCACAACAGTGCACTTCTCATAGCAAGGCAATGCAGTCAGGGAAGGATCTACCTCCCACTACCAAGAGCAAGTCTCCCATGAAAGACTAGGGTAGCCTCACTTCTACCAGGTAGGCTGCTTTCCAGGAAAACAGGGCAGTGAGGAAGAAAGAGGTCCCTTAACAACACTGATGAACTGAGCCAAACCTGGTGCTCACAAGCTGCCCCAGGATGGCAGTGCTCCAGCCCACTGTTAGGTCATTGGTTCTGGCTGACAAGATAAAAACGTGCACATTTCTCTAGTATGATGCTTAGCCAGAGAGATCTGATTGTTGTTTTTAATCAGTTATTATTGTACTTAAGACTAATAAGATGAGAATGAGGACTTTTCTTTACAGGTCCTTCCCCAAAAGATGTTGTGGTCAGACCCTGGAGAAAGCTTGGACTCAACTAGGAATTTTCAAAGACTCCACAGAAACACATTTGCTTGCAGCAACCTGTTGAGTTTAACCTGATCCTACTTGAGGCCTTTAGCAGCACAGCTAGGCAGTCAGTATGAAGAAAAGAGCCAGGCCACCGGGCCTTGAGTCCAGGCTCTGCCACTCACCCAGTGGGTGACTCTGGCCTGGGCACCTGTAAATGCCTAGGGATGGAATGGCGGTCTGGGGTTCGATGAGTTACCCTATGTGGTGAAGTTCAAAACAGGCCTTGGCACACACCTTGGCCAGTCTTGGTTGCCTAACCTTCCCCTCTCCTCTTTATCCGTATCAAACATGAAGGAAGACAGGAGATGGCTTTTTCCTATTTTACAACTAATTTGGGACTCTGGGGAGCTCTTTTCAGGTTATTTTCCAGCGTCTTTAGAAATCACTTGGATTAAACTGGCGTTCTAGTTTAAAGTAAAGACTTCTACTATCCTCAAAATCAGTGGCAGCTGGGTTCAAAACCAGTTCCGCCACTTCCTAGCTTTAAGACCTCAGTCATGCCACTTAATCTGAGTGTCCATTTCCCAATCTGCGTAAACAGTCAGATAAGGCGTACTGACCTCCTGGGGCTACAGTGACAAACCGCAGGCACATCATATGAGACTCAAAAGAAGTCCACCAGTGCTGTGCTCTTTTCTTTGTCTCCTCATCATCTTTAATTGCCCAGAATGCAAACACCTCTTCCCCTGCCCCTCTAGAGCTGTGTAGAATGCTATGTACACCTAGCTGACATGGGCACAATATGCTGCCACATAGGAGACTGGCATGTGTTGATGAGAAGACCCTCCACAGGGACATGGATCACAAATAAAAACTGCTGTATTCAAAACAGTAAGAACAGAATCTGCATTGCTTGGTTCATAAGTTCTCCTTGGCCAAGGATGACCGATTTTTGTGAGATGGGAAATAAATCTTGTGCCAGGCACCTCAGGACCCACACACACATTGCAAATTAAGTTTTCAGTTCCAAGGGCATTGTGTTCTAACCTACAAATGCTCTTAGAAAGGCATTTCTGTGGCCAGCACCTTATACTGCTTCCACTAGATCTGCAAATCAACCACTCCTGTTCTTACAGAAGAAATGAAGCCTAGTTCCAAGTCACACAATAACACATGAACACATTCTAGTTAAGGTTTTTAATTTCTGGCTTCCAGCAATCTACTTTGCCACCAAACAATCTTGCAACTTTGAGCAGTTCTTCAGATCTCAGCTTAAACATCTTTACTCCACATGATCCTTGGCCTGCACTGAACGCTGCTTCCAGGCTGTGCTCATCACATCTATTTCTGACTCTATCCTCTGGGGCCTCCACTCCTCTTGACCGTGTGTTTGTTCTCTCTCTCAAGTCACACACACATGCACACGCACACAGGCTGTCATGCAATACAGTAGCCATTAGCCACAGTGACTCTGAGTACTTAAAACGTGGCTAATCCCAAATGAGATGTCATTTAAGTATCAAATATACACCAGACTTTGAAGACTTAGTACAAAAAATATATATACAAAAAGTGATTTTTATCTATTAGTTAAATGTTGAATGACAATATTCACAATATATTTCAGTTAAATAAAATATATTATTAAAATTATTTTTACTTTTTTAATGTGGCTACTGGAAAATTCTAAATTACACATATAGCTCACATTATATTTCTATTGGGCAACTGCTGGTCTCTACTGAAGGTTTCATGAAAGACCTGTCTGTGTCATTTACCACTGCACCCCCCACCTTGGTCCCCACAACCAGCACCTAATAGTAAGCACACAATAAAAACTCACTGATTTAATGGTGTCTCCAAATCTCTACCCATGTTTCCCCATCTCTACCTTGGAGATACTGGTTCTACTTACAATACAAGATGATTATGATAATAACATTAATAAGAAACATACTGCTTTCTTTGAAAGGTAAAAATCATGTATGAAAAAGACAGCTTTGGCTAAAAATCTGAAAATAATTTTGAACACTTAGGCAATGATCTGTATCCCTAAGTATGTTCTTTCAGTTTTAATAGAAAAATACTACAAATTAAATGCTGAAAAAAGTGGAGAGTGAACACCTCAAGTGGAGAAAACTAGGAAAAACACCAAAATAAACCTGAGGCATAATCACAACTAATGGGAAGGCAAACTGAGCCCACTGCCTCGCCGAAGACCCTTCAAGGTTCTGCTTTCACTAAAAAAAAAGTTCATGGTGCCGTGCTAATGGAGACATAATGCAAGTATTTATCCAAGAAACAGTCTCTTTCCAAACTTGATTACTGTCACCCGCCTTCCCTCCAAAAAGCCCTCGCAAGGAATAGGACCCTGGTTAACAAAAACCTCTGGTATGCGGGCCTAAACCGCGCACTCGACCTTTGATAAACTAAGTCTCAATGACACGGTGAACGTGGCAGGTAAGCAGTTGGGCAGGTAGACAGGACACTCCCTGCAGCACCTTCACTGCCTGCCTCGGCCGCGGACACTGAAGGAACCCCGGGGCCCACGAGTCGGCCGTGGACCCACCCAGCAGGACAGCTGAACCTGCACGGACCCTGGGTGAGTGTGGTGCGCGGGGAGGAGAAGAGGACAGTCCACCCTCTGGTCCAGGACCACTTCAAAGACCCGAGAACAGACAGTTTTCGATGAAGGCTTTTTAAAAAAAGTTCTGTATTCTTTTCTTTAAGCCGGCAGTACCAGATCATAAAATCCTTCGCCGTGTTTGCCCCAGGCAGCTGGAGTCCGACCCCCTCCCCGGCAGGAGAGGCACAGCAGGGAGGGGTCTGGGCAGGGAGGGCTGGAGGGCCGGCCGAGCAGAGGCGGGGAGCAGCCGCACGACCGCGATAAAGCAGCTTCGAATCTGTGCCCCACACCGGGCAGTTACAAGCACCCCAGGATTTAGGCTTCTATCAACTTTTCTGTCCGTAAGAAAAAGTTATCCGCACACGGTAAAAAATCTGGGAAGAAGACATTACGGAAGAAGAGACACTTATCTCCTCCTGTTAGTAATGACGTGGGCGGTGATGCTTCAGGAGCTGAGTTGGGGGTGAAGCGGGAGGTGGGGGGACAGGGGGGTGGGGGGAGGAGAAGGGAGAAACCACAGCCCTCCCCGCTCAGGCCGCCGCGCAGGTCGAGCGCCGCCCGCCCGGAAGCGCGGCCCGGCCTCGCGGCGCTGGCTCCCGGCCCCGCCCTCTGGGCCCGGGCGCTCGGGGCGCCCCTCGCCGCAAAAGCCCCGCGCAGGGAGGCCGGGGGGGGCAGAGGGAGGCGCGGGGACACGTTACCTTGTTCATCCCATTCCCCATGGCGGCCGCGCGGTCTGGCCCGGGGCGCGGCGGCAGGCGCAGTCAGGGCATGCGGGGCGGGCGAGGAGGAGCGCGCTCCCGCGGACCAACGGCGGAGCCCGCGGCCGCCCGGCCGGTCCGACCGCTCGGCTCCTGCCTGCCCTCCGCCCCTGGACTTCCCGGCCGCCAGGCAGAGGCGCCAGCGCCCCTGTGGGAAGGGGTTCGCGACGTCCCCACCCACCACCGCCCCCCAGTGAGCTGGGCGCCTGTCACGCCGGACCCCCGGACTTGTGGACACGACTCCTTGGAGGCTGGGCCAGGGCAAAGGGATTTGTCTCCTGGGGACGCTGGGGGGCGGGGACAGGGACAAGACTCCTGGGGTCGGAGGCCTCCGGAATTACGGCTCCTCGGCGGCCGGGCCAGGAGACTGGGGACTGGCGCTCCTCGGAGGCCCGGGCCAGGGCGCACGCGCACCCCAGCCGCAGCTGCCGTGCGCGTTCTGAGTCTGGGCGGGGCCGGTGGTCACGCAGGCGCGCCCCGACCCGGTGGGGAGAGTCACGGAGGCTCCCCTGGGATCACGGTCACCAAAACTCCCGCAGGCCTTTCCCCGGGGAGACTGGGGGCCTGTTACCAGCAGTCACCGCCCTGCCTTGACTGCCTGGGTGAATCAGGTGCTAATCAGAGCCTTGGTCTTGGCAGCTCCCCTGTCTGGGTTTTCTGAGTGCGCCCGATTTAGGCCGGGTGGGGGGATTCCTACGGCCCTGCCCCACCCACGAAGACCGAGAAGGCTCACCCGGTGGCGAAAGGTGGGCTCGGTGACTCATCTCTGGGATGACCTCACCTCCCGACCCCAGCAGAGCAGATGTCCGGATTTGAGACCTCATACCGTGACTTTGGACGGCTAGTGCGTTCCCTTCTTCAGATTATATACTGGCTCGAGTAGGTGCTTGGGTGTGTTGGTTCAGGTGCTTCTGGAAAGCCCCTGCCCTTGCTCAGCACATGGTCATGTCCGCACCGTGTTTCTGCCCGGAGTGGAGTACTCTCTAACACAATTGTGTAAGTATTCTGCACTCCTGCTAAACTCCTGACTTCTTCCCTGCAGACAGAACCCTTGAATCAGGGTTTCATCTTTCTTTTTTATATCCTCAGCAATGCCCTGCACCTAGCGGACGCTTGATACTTGTTAAGTGGACAGATGCATCTCTGGTACGGCTGAGCTCACCGGGATGACCTCATTTCATCCGCTCCTCCTTCCTCCCAGAGTCACAGCCACGCAGACTTTCTGTGTTTCCTTGAACCTGCCACCCTTGGTCTCATGATCACTTGACCTTGTCCTTGAGCCTTTGCATGGCCTGTGCTCTCTAACCAGCTGTCTCACTGTGTCACTGGCTCTTCTCTTCGATGTCTCAGCTCAAATGCCGCCTCCTTAAAGAGGTTTTCCTAACCACCCAGTCCAAAGCAGATCCTCCAGTCACTCTCATATTACTCTGTGCAGTTTTCTTCATAGCACTTAACATGATTAGACACTCTCATATTTATTTATTTTCCTATATCTCACTAGAACACCCTCCAGAGGAAAAGGGCCTGTCTTTTAAGGGTCGGTTTTATTCATATGGCCAGGAGCAGCGCCTGGAACAAAACAGGTGCTCGAAAATATTGTTGAATAAATTAACGAATTCCAGAGGGCTGAGAAAACAGTCGTGTGGTTCTAAGGAGTGCTGACATTTTGCAAAGAACTCCACCTTAGTCATTTCCCCCCTTGTTGATGTCTTCTGGGCCAAACAGGTACCAGAGCCTCGTGTGTAGGAAATGCCCCCTCAGCGTGCTCCCACCTTGTCCCCGTGGGTAGGATGGCACGCAGACCAGACAGCACCCTCCCTGCCCCTTGCTTCTGGAGTGTTCCTTCCCTCCTGCCTTGACATCCTCTTTTCCCTCTGACCTCCCAGTCACCTGGGCAGCTCCTCCTCTGCTCTGTACCATTCTTACTTGTGTAGGCAGCACAGCATGGTTACTGGACTGCCTGGGGAATCCCAAGACCAACCTCTGATCCTAAGTCTCAGAGTGCTATTGGGCAAGATGATCAACTTTTCTGAACTGTGTTTTTTTTTTTTTTTTCCTCCTGAAAATTTACAAAGATCCTACCCTGAAATCAATGAATGACTTTTATTTTCCTTCTCTACTGTGCTATTGAGCTTGTAGTAGTCAGATGAACTTGTGAAATCACAATTCATAAGTTAGTATTTTGCCCATAAATAACAGATCCACACCCAGTTTTTCTTCTGCCATTCACTTGGAACATTTTCTTTCTCTTATTTCTCATAAATTTATTTTTCTAGCTCAGATCAGCTGCTTAGCAATCTCTCTTAAGCTCAGAACCAGCTCTGGCTGCCTCCTAACCGTCAGAAGTGGCACTCTGGCCTACATTCAGTATGGCCCTACAAGACTTACATGCCCAGAGCGCATTTCAAATTCTGCTTTTTGGTTAAATGAGAAAAGGTGAAAGCATTAGCATCAGAAGTCAGAAGAGTCAGTGTGTATGAGTGTGTGTGAGTGTGTGTGTGAGTGTGTGTGTATGTGTGTGTGTGTGTGTGTTGGGGAAGGTTTTCCATAAGAGAGAGTCTCCCTGTACTGCATCCACCTCCTTGAACCTGACCCCACCTAGTAATCGCCATTGTCTTGCAGTTCAAGCTAAAGAAAAGGAAAAGAGAAAGTCTGACCCATTTTGACAAATCCTGGTTCTCTCTCTTCATTTTCATAGACCAGAGATTTTCAAGTTCAGCTCTCATGCTGAGCTGGTATCAAGCAATTTCCAGGCTCCTTCCTGTCTTCCTCCTCATTCCATAAAGCCCCTGATAATGGAAAGAAGGGAGAAACAAAGACACCTAGAAGAAACTGGCTTTTGTCACATTTAAGGTAGAATTTGTTCATTTGTGTTCTCTCTTATTAATAAAATTGTTAAGGCATCATAAGCCTAGTGGAATTTCATGCTGCTGTTTCCCTATCTCTCAGCACAGCCAGCATCACAGATTTTGGCAGCAACTCTCCAACAGAGGTTTCATGTGTGCATAATGTGGAATGGTTACTAGTCATGTGGGCCAACCAGAACCATGCACATGTGGTTAAGGATAACCAGTTAGTGGTGTGTTTAGTGAGCAATAACTTTGAACTTTAAGGTGGGAGTGGGTAAAGGACCACAAGCAGAAGTTCAGCCATTAGAGCCAGCCGAGCCCTTTGGGGTGTTACTGACGGTTCAGAGAATTGAGATAAACCTTGGCGTGGGCAGAAAGTAGTTAAGTATGTTCCTTTGCTTTTTGAACATACTGTGGTCCAGAGTGTCTCAGCCTCGGCATTGCTGACATTTGGGGCTATCTCTTTTTGCCTGTGGGGTTGTCCTGTGCGCAGTGTGGTGTTTAGCAGTGTCCCTGGCCTCTGCTCCTGTGTGCCAGCGCCGCCCCCCACCAGATGATTGTCGGAAGAGTCTCCAGCCCCAGAGAGCAGGTGCGCCTCCTGCCACTACCCTCTGTGCAGTGGGGTTACAGGGATATCTTTTAGGGATGAAATGTCTTTATCGGTGTCTCTTTCCATCTGTTTCTCCCACTGATAACCGCTTAAATACATACTAATAGATAATGTCAACCCTCTGCAGCAGCCTCAGGCCACACTGTCAGATTAGAGCAAAGTAAGAACAAGAAGTTAAAATGAAGAGCTAATTAGCCAAAAACATGACTGAAAGTTTTTTATTTAAAAGCTGGGACCTAATGAATTGTGGACAGAAGTAAAAGGAAGTGGAATCTATAACTACTGAAGCAAAAACACAAAACATTTTCTCTGCTTCTCCAACTGCCTAGAAAGAGAATGGGCATCCAGTTGACTGCTTGATCATGAGGGTGGGCCCTTCAGTGACCTCAGCCTTTAAAAGGTCACTGATTTCCAGCCCTCCACACACACTCTCCTGAATATGAACTTGGTTTCCTCTTTCCACTTAAGAAGTTTGGAGACCTCAGATCTCAGAGCCCTGACTTCTGAAGAGGGTGGTGTCAGGGGAAGACAACAAGAGGAATGAATACCCAAGTAGGTAAACAGGGCAGAGAGACGTGAGAGAGAGCCTGGGAGAGGTAAATGGAGAGACCTTGGCATGCATATAGTTGGGAGCCTGTTGACGTGGAGTCCCCAACAGAGTTGGCAGAGGATGGCCAGCTGTGGAGGAATGGAGCTGTTCAGCAAATTATAGAGCAGAGCACCAGGCAAGGGGGAGCAAGACAGAGCCCAGGTTCCTAACGCTGGAGGAAGGTGACAGTGTTGTCAGCCTACGGTCATAGCATGTTGTGTGTAGGTAGTACTAGGTTTCCAAAATTGCAAGCTTCATGGGAGCAGGGACAAGTTGTCCTCAATCTTACTCTCCAACACCTGAAATAAGCCCTGCTGTGTGGGGAAGCGTTTAGATGTTTGTTGATTGAAGAGAGAAAATACGACTGGGAGATTGTTGCATTTATCCAGCTGCGAGGTTCACAAATAATTATCCCTTCATTTGCCAGCTACTCTGTCAATGCCGTATCTCCCTGGTGGGGCTTTTCTACAGCAGCACAGTTTCCCAGTGGGGTGGCTGTGATCTAGGAGTGACTGAAGTTCTTTTGAAATCGATGTTGTGTCTACTGGAGAGAAAGAGACAGAAGTAGGGAGGCGAAGGAAGGAGATGAAGGGAGGGGAGGCATTTCCCACAGTGTCTTCAGAGTTGCTGTAGTCTTCCTCCTGATTTGCAGCCATAGCTGTGGTCGGCAGAGCCCAGTACAGGCTGCAGTTCCGCCCTTGACATCCTGTGTTCTCTGAGCATTGGTTAGGAAGCATTCCTGGTTTATGAACATCATCTTGCCGCTTGGCTGTGGTTCTTTTTTTTTTTTGTCTGGGATGGTTTGCATTTCCTTCTATCTGGATGGTCTACCTGAGACAACAAACAGGTCCTTTAAAACTTTCTATGGTGAAAAAAAAACAAAGGAGTCTTCACAGTTGAGGATCCCAGCCCAAAGTATCTGACAAAATCTGAACAACCAGTGTCTTTTTAGGTTTAGTCGAATAATTGTCTTTTTCGCCTTTGACGGCTTGGGCCTTGCCTTTCACTCTAGCTCATCCAGGCACACACAGAGTTGCACTCTTTGTAGTTCTATTTTCATGATCTCCAAATCCTCATAAAATCCTATTCAAAATGACCACATGACTGCAATCCAGTGGAAAGGGATAGTCCCTAAGTGTCCCTAGTCAGAGGATCCCGTCTGTCTGCATTTACCACACCTACGTATCCAGCTGCCCTCTTGGAGGCACACTTCTGCTTCTTCAAATGCCTTTGGGGGTTGGGGCAGCCCGAAGTGATAGAAGGAAAGGGCTGCTCCCCTTCAGAGGAACTGACCCCCATCTGCTAAATGTTACTCTGCAGTTCTTTCCTACTGAAGAGCTCATGTTGGTCAGTTTTGTTTGTTTGTTTTCTTCCCCTTTTATGTGAAACAGAAATTGAGTGGATCTGAAGACATTAAAAGGTGTCTGGGTAGGGGGCTGGAGGGAGAAGGGGGTTTCCTCAGAGGATGGAATGTCCCAAGAGAAATCTCACTTATTGTGGGGGGGAAGTCCAGTTCATATTACATAATGGCGTCACTGTTCAACACTCTGTTGACAGTTTATTAATGTTTGTCGGTATTTTGATTAGTCATTCGTCTTTAAAGCCCTGCGCATTACAGAAAGACCATTACACATGAAGTGCTCCTCGGGCTCGATGACAGAGCGGGATCGTTTTCTTACCCACGGCAAGCACTGGTGGCTTCTCACTGACCACCTCTTGGTCTGCAGGGGGCTGTCTGCCTCCACCCAGACAGGACGGGTTCGGTCAGCGCGGCAGCTGCCGTCCAAGCCCACACGTCCAGTGCTGTGTCCCGCACTCTGCCAGCCCTGCCACGCTGCATGCCCTTTCTGTGCAGGGCTTCCACTCCAGGCTGCAGGCACAACCGCTAGCACAGGAGTAGCTGCCGCAGGGAGGACAGGGTTACTCAGTGAACAGGAAGTGAGGGTGTATTTCTCTCACATCCAGTAACCCCTGAACGAGGGCAGGGGGCCTGTGGCCATGCACGCCCTGGTTCACCAACACACAACTTGCACACCGCACAGGCTGGAGCAGCTCTCCATCTAAAAACACCTGTACTTGACTTTATACTGACGTCTTTATACTTGACTTTATGTAGTCTTTATACTTGACTTTATACTGACGTCCATTTCTCTCCCATTCTGCTCCAAAGTATAAGGGAGTGCTTATTTTACCACTCTTGTCATTAAAGCGTCCATGATGGTGTTTTAACCCTATCAAGGGCACAGTTTTGAAGGGGATATGAGATCTCTGTCTCTAAACAGAGAAAACTTTGTGACTTTTAAATGGCAGTCCCCCTCCCGCTTGTCACAGTTCTGTGAGGCAGACCAAGGACAAGTGCACTGTCTGTTAGAGACACAGATGACTGATCCATCAGACAGTATGACCTGTGGATATCTTTCCTCAACGCAGTGCTTTCAAAAACATGTACAGTTTTTTGAAGTATAGAATTTACCATATTGTTTTGGTTTCAGGTGTACAACAAAGTGATTCAGTTTTATATATATATATACACACACACACACACACACAATTTCAGATTAATTTTCATTACAGGCTATTACAAACTATTGAATATCATAAAAATGTGCAATACGAGGTGAACTTTTGCTTTTAAAATCTCACTATTTTCATTGCAGTCATAACAACCAAGCCAGTGGGGCAGGAAGCTCTCTGCTTTGTGGTTGTTTTATTCAAGCCATGTATGAAGTTTCTTTCTGTTATAAAGGTACGTGTGTGGTTTTTTCCTTGAGTAACAGCAACTCTAGAACTTCAGAGTCAGTATAAGTGTTGTTCTGATCGCCAGAATCACACATCTGACGGTGATAGGCTCAGAGTGAAGGGCCTCCTCTGTGGGAGGCAGACTGTGCTCTCTTCTAGTTATTGAATAAAGTTTCACAGAGTGGAGGTAATAATCCCTTAGCCCTCTTTACCTAGTTTCTAAAGAAATACTTGGTCACTTTCTGTTCCTTTTAGTCGTAAACATTTTCTTATTCATAAAATGCTCAGTTGTCACGTAAAGAAGAGGGGAAGTTGGGTCCTTGCACTCGGCGTAGAGTGTCTTTCACGAGCGGACCCTTTTGTCCAGTGTGCCCTGGGTCTCTTTCTTTCTGAAATAGGTGTCCTGCTTCCTAGGAGCCCTTTACTCCTTGGCCGCGGGACAACTGGTGACCCTTGATCTGTGGTGTGTTTGGGAAAACGTACATTGGCTTTAAACGAGAGACAATACTTAATTGTTGTTTAAGCAATTGGTTTAAATTGTTTACACTGGCTTCCTGTTTATTTACAAATGGCTTCCTGTTTGTTTACAAATGGCTCCAGGCGTGCCACGTTGGAAAGGAGCCCTGCTTCCTCCACTACAGGATGGGTCTGGCGGTTTCCAGCAGGCACTGGTCTCTCCTCTGACCTCGTCATTGGCAGCTGGCACTTGCCAGAAGGGAAGCATTGGTTAAAGAAAAGTCAATGTTAGTATTTCTCCCTGAAGAAAAATACATATTGATCTTTCCCAAAACAAATCAATAGTTGTGTTAAGTTCAACTTGAGTATTTGCCATAGAAACTGCCTCAGAGCAACCATGAAAGCCTAATAGATTTTCCTTAAAATATTAAATCGAAGAGATCACAATGCTTTAATGAGTATTTATTTCAAGGGAAATAGGCTCCTAAAAGTGGTTAGATTTTCATAAAGCAGGAGGTTTGAGTACAGAAGTGTTTTAATTCATACCCTTCTTTCTCCTCTCACACCCTCACCGCTTGCTCTCTGTCCTCAGCCCAGTCACTGCTCTGCAGGGAACAGGGTCATACATGTCCTCTGCAGCCCCGTTTCCAAGCACCGAGGTGGCATTTTTATTCGTTCAACTACCATTTGTTGAAAACCTACTATGTTCTACATATTGTGCCAGAAGCTGAGGATACAGAAATAAAACCCAAACTGTTCCCATGCTTAATTCACATTCATTCATAAGTTGTTTGGAAATAGGGACTTAATACATGAATGATTTCCATGTAACGTGGTACACTCTGAGCTTGTAAAGCTTGCTTTTATGGTAGAGGAGGTGCTCAAAACTGCCTCAGTGACTCTTCTTTTCTGTGAACGTAGGTGGCCTTCCATTTCCCACTTCTTGTGTGCGAGTTCTCTTCAAATGTATACACTCGTGTGCAAGTTCTCATCAAACACATACACTCGTGTGCATTTCAAGGACAGAGGTTCTGGTTATTCAGGGCTTGTCTTATTGCCACATCCAGGAACTCTCAGTTCATAAAATATTATTTTCAAGAGTGTTGGAACATATGGAATGATGCGATTCCCTCATGATTGGACATAACAAGGGCAGCCCTAGACTGTGCTCTTGCTTATGAGCCAAAACTGACAGGTACCATTGTCAAGACAAGACTGGACCTACAGAAACTGCAGATAAATGAAAGTGGCGTACAATATACAGGTTTGGGAAATATTCAGCCTGTGAAGAGAAAGCTTTTTCCCTTTTTCTTGAGGGAAATGTGGCCTTGAGAGATAGAAAGTTATGAGCTAAATCAGCAAATCAAATCTGGTGTATATTGAAGAAAATAAAATTGCAGAACTTGAAGGGCCTTTGAAGACCATCAGATTCTAGTCTAAGCTGCTGGACAACTGAGGCACCAAAATAAACAGTGGTTTCTTAGGCCCACACAGATACGCAGTAGCAGAATACACCTGCTGTCTCAGGCTTTCCCTCGTTATCCAGCCCATCCTCAGATACTCACGCGCCTTCCCCCTAACCAGTGACCAGAAGGGCAGCTCACCACAACCCAGCCTTTCAGCCCTGCTCCCACTCCAAGCTAATCTTGTTTGGGTGGGCCAGTACTTGTGATACCATGATGTCCTGAACGTCCACCCTAGAAGGCTGGGTGAGATTCCAGCCGAAGGTAAGGAAGGCAACCGCTTCAGGTGGAAAGAGGTTCGTGAGCAGCAGCACAAAGTTGGCAGTAGTTTTTTCTGGGTTGCAAGGCAGGTGGTGGTGACGGGCAGGGTAGGTTAGGACAGTATAGACATCACTGAGCATCACTGATTAGGAAGCTTAGCCTGTCATCAGCACTGATGGAGGAAGAGGTGCGGAAGGGTGAGATCCACTCAAGCTGTTTCTGTAGCCTGGGGGGATTTACTAGCGTTCTAAACAAATGAGGCTGCAAGAGGGTATAAGGGAGAGTCGGCAGGAGCTGCAGGAGGGTATAAGGGAAAGTCGGCGGGAGCGCCAGCCAATGGTCTAACTGCACGGCAGACTGTGACACCTGCTGTGCAGACCCAAAGGTACAAAATGCAAAAGGAATGGTTTTTATCCCCGAGGAGCTTGCAGTTCCGAAGGGAACATGGACAGGGGGTCAACAGTTGCCATACTGTAACCTAAGTGCTGGGGGTAGGCGAGGGAAGCCCCGGAGTAGCACCACATCAGCGCTGCAGCGGGAAATGGGATGCAGTTGGCTAGCTCACGCGACCACAGTGAGGCATTACCTCGCGGCAGTGTACCCAGGCTGAGGGCCACAGCAGATGCTGGCAGCTCACGTGACCACAGTGAGGCATTACCTCGCGGCAGTGTACCCAGGCTGAGGGCCACAGCAGATGCTGGCAGCAGGGGAGAGCGCGGGGGAGCCGCTGCCACACCTGCTCCTGAAGGGGAGACCGCCAGAGGCCCAGTGGAGGCTGCAGCCGCGACACCAGGACACCTGACTGGAGCTGAGGGTGGGGAGTGCTGTGGGCTGAGTTGTGTCCCCAGCTGTATGTCGAAGTCAACCCAGCACCTCAGAATGTGACTGTGTTTGGAGAGAGGGTCTGTACAAAGGTGATGAAGGTAAAATGAGGTCCTGTGGGGGGGTCAGTCATGCCTGGTGTCCTTATAAGAAGGGGCGACCAGGGCACAGACCGCAGAGACGACTTCTTCGGGAGGACGCGGAGAACTTGGCCAAGGAGAGGATGCAGAAGGCACCAATCCAGCTGACACCTTGGTCTTGGACTTCTGGCTTCCAGAACCGTGGGACATGGATGTCCTGCTGTTAGAAGAGATGACAGCTGTTGCCTGTCCAGGCTGTGGTGCTTCGATATGGCAGCAGTTCTAGCAAACTAATACAGAGAAGGAAGCAGCCATGGCAGAACCACGATTCTGTCAGGGAGGCCATGGGGAAAGGTACCCTAGCCTCTCTTTCCAACGGCTCTGCGATCTCACTTAAAAAAAGCAACCTGGAGGCCGGCCAAGGAGCCCAAGTGACTTGCTCCACATTTGTACTCTCCCAGGGCTTTGCAGGACAGAGAAGGGTGAGAATGGATTCAGGGGGACAAATAGAAAATGATCAGCAGAGACATCTCATCAAGTTTTGAGAAATCGAGAAAGGCTACATGGAGGAGGTGACTCTTGAACTGAGTATGGGAATAATAAAGGGGTTAACATGAATAGAGCACTGAGATTTCTTACACCATAGTATAAGTTATGTGTGGTGCTGTTTTCACCACCAGACCCTTGTGTTTACTATTTCTAGCTCAACCTAGCAGTTCAGAAAGGCTGGCATTACTTTCCCTTCTTACAGACAAGAGGCTGAGCAAACAGCTCAACCTGCCTCAAGCCTGTCCAGCTCAAGAGCGGCCCATCCAAGTTGCATCCTGGTAGCCGTCAGCCAGATGATGAAGCCTGGGTGAAGGACAGTCTGAAAGAGGATATTATAGACAAAAAGGCATGTTGCCAAGAGAGACAGTGGCATGCTGGGGACCTGCGGAGGTTTAGCAAGGTGACAACCAGAATGCAAAGTGTAGAGAAGCTAGACAGCAGTGCAAGGGGGGCAGGGCAGTGTAGAGACATCTTCATATGCCATGCCAGGAAATGCCGACTCCTTCTCAGAGAACTTGGGGACCCTTTGCAGGATTTGGATTTTAAAATGAGCATCTTCAGGGCTTTATGGAGGATAGCATTTTAGTAAGTGAGAGTGAAGACGGGGAGCTCTCTTAGAAGGCCATTGCCAGATGACAAGTAATGAGAACCTTCAATAAAGATTGGCAGTGGGGCCTGGTTTGGGAAAGGGGAGGAGGGAGAATTCGTAAGACTTGAAGACTTACTAGATACAGGAAATTGGAAGAATTGAAGACCAAAGGTTTGCCCCCAGGTTCGTAGCTTGGGTACATACACATGTGGTGGCACCAGTCTCAGGGTGGGAACACAGGAGGACGAGGGCTGATGGGAGAGCGACAATTGTCTGATACGCTGAGTTTCACATGCCTCTGGATCATCCAGGTAGAAAATACAGAGCTAAATTACACCAGGAAATACAGAAAACCCAGTGGTAACTTAAATTTTGTTGCATCTTATAAATCACAATATTTTGGTTGCTCTAAAAAGTGATTATTTTTCCTACCTTTGTTCTGAGAGGTAAGCAAATACCACCATGATTAGGTCATAGTTATAAGCATGTTATTTCAGTACCTTTTAAAACATGAAACTGTTGTTCCAATTTTACGTAAAGTACTAAAAATAGGTATTGGGAGATGGGACGATAGTAGTGAAAGTTGAATAAAATAATTCTTCCAGGAATAGCAGGTGGAGTTACAGAAATGAAACAAAAGAGTGACCCGGAGAGGATGGGATAAATGCGCACACGATGAGTCTCAAGTTTGCCCGCTGAACACCAGTGTGGTGGCTGAGCTGCTCAGAAGCCACACTCCGCCTGTTACAGAAAACAGCAGTGAGGGGACTTCTTGGTGGTTCAGTGGTTGAGTCCACCTGCCAATGCAGGAGACACGGGTTCCATCCCTAGTTCGGGATGATTCCACATGCCATGAGGCAGCTGAGCCTGTGTGCTGCAACTGCTGAAGCCCATGTGCCTGGAGTCCATGCTCTGCAACTAGAGGGGCCACCACAGTGAGAAGCCCACTCACCACAGCTGGAGAGAGCCCTCACACAGCAGAGAAGACCCAGCACAGCCAAAAAAAAAAATTAAAGACAAAGGAGTAGTATCTTATAAAAAAGAAAGACAGTAACAGTAGACATAAAGGGCAGATAAAGGCAACTCTTACCCATGGGTAGAGCGCATTGTACACATCATGCAGTAGGCCTCTTTCTAGTGTGACGTTTCAAATTAGTCAGCTCAAAGAGGCAGCGCATAACGAGGAAGTGAACTGTGCAATAGTGAAACTTGTGAAGATAATAAAAACGCCTATGTGTTCTAAAAAAGAGACTTCAAGGATGGCTTTATGAGATTTTAATTTGAAATCATTTATTTTATCATCCACCTCAACCTCAGTGGTTTGGTAGTTCTGACAACCCTAGTTGTGGTCAGCATATGCTCCTTGGAGCCAAGAAGTGTGTGAGAGAAATGGCTTTCAGTGGTCCTAAAAGCCCTTGGCAGAAGCCTTTGTGTGGTTACACTGTTGGTGCAAAAATGCCCCTAATATATAGCTGGCTAATAAGAAAGATAAGGCACTAAATATTGTATTTTCTTTATTACAATAAAGTGTTGTATGCTTTTCTATGTTCTAATAAAAATAGAAAGACAAGGAGTTGTGAACATCCAGAAAACAAGGAGTGTTTCTCCTACTCTAACAAGTGAGATCTAGATAAACCGTACAGTTGTAACTTGCCTTGAACCCATCAAAGACCTGAGGTTATAGGTTAACCAAACAGCTCCAAATCCAAGGAAAGGTAGGCCCTTTCAAGGCCTACCAGCACTTGCCCACCAGTGGGGGGACACAGTGGAAAGACGTCAGGCACCAGACAAGTAGGTAAGAGCTATGCTTTCTGTAACAGAAGGCACCAAAGGACATGAGGAGCGCCTGCGCCCTTCTGCAGGCTCATCCCACAGACTTTCACCACTTTCCCATCAGTGCGATCAGGGGTGGGAGGGGCAGGAGATTGAATAGAGCCCCCTCTCCCCGAGGGGGTGCAGACATGGAGGAGGAGGTGCTTCCACTCCAGGAGAACCGTGAGCCCCATCCAGATCTTTCTTCCTTGTGTGACTAAAGCTCTATGTCACGGGGAGAGCTTTGAAACATTGTCAGCCCTGGGGCACTAGTGAACGTGCATTGTGTCTGAAGAAAGTAGAAATAAAGCCCTCTATCTTTGGGGGAAGGACAGAAGACAGTCCTGCCCAGGACCCTGTACCAGGATCTCCTGCCACTGGGAGACGGCAGGGACTGCAACACACAGGGTTACCAGATTTAGCAATAAAAATAGAGCTAAATTTGAGTTTCACACGAACAATAAAAAATTTGTGTAAATATGCCACCTCCCAGTGGTAGACAATTCTTTCTTGTTCCTTAATGCTTACTGTCTTTGGATTCAAAACAGGGGAAGGTCTGTCATCCTGGTTCAGTGTGAGTCTCAGAAGGTGTGCCTGGGGCTCCAGGACTGGGCTTCTCCCGCTTCCCAGGGAGTCACATTGTTCTGCATATCTTTGGTAGGTCATGTGTGGGTAGGGTTGTCAGAAAAAAAAATTGTTTTTACATACATAATACATAATTTTTAGCATTAGTATGGGTTATTAACTTGATGCCTACAGGTCTATGATTCACTTACTGTACTCCCATTTTAACTGATCCAAAACTAAAGTTAAAAGAGGGTGTGTGAGTGCTAAGTTGCTTCAGTTGTGTCCAACTCTTTGTGACGCTATGGACTGTAGCCTGCCAGGCTGTTCCGTCCATGGGATTCTCCAGGCAAGAATACTGGAGTGGGTTGCCATTCCGTCCTCCATGGGAATCTTCCCCATCCAGGGACTGAACCCTCGTCTCTTATGCCTCCTGCACTGTTAGGTGTTCTTCAGCACTAGCACCACCTGGAAACCTTAAAAGAGACGAGCTCCGTATAATCACGTGCTGAGTAAGTGGGAAGAGCGATGTTTGTATCTGGCGGTGTGGCTTCAGGGAGCCAGCACCCAGCTGTTACTCCAGTGTGAGCTCTGCATGATGCACTCTTACTCTGCATTCATTAGAGAGAATCACTGAACAACCCCACACGGAATTCAAACAGCCATTTTAAAATAATAAAGTTATTTTTAATAATATTAATGAATTATCCATATGTTGAGCTGAATAATATAATCACAGATTAGAATTTATTGTTTTTCATTTCATACAGTTATTTCTAGACATCTACTGTGATTCTAATTAATTCTGCTAAATATTTGTTTCTGATTGGCTGAGTGTATCTAAGTTGATGGAGGAAGCAGCAAAGAGGAACCACAATTCCAGATATAATTCTGAAGAATAACAGAGAGCAGTACAGAAATTTCCTTGTCTTAGAGTACAGACTAACAATGACAACAACAAAAACATGATTATACTGGGCACATATCTGAGAGTATTGGGAGAGCATATTTTCCTTTTAACTCAGAGAATATACAGGCTTAATTTAATGAATCTAAATTCTTGAATTACAAAAATTCTTTTAGTTCTAGGGGAGATAAATTGAATTTACTGAGATGTTATGTGTATGTACTAATTTTCTCCTGCTGCTTTAACAAGTTACCACTTATACAGTTCTATAGGTTAGAGGTCTGACTTGGGTTGCACTGGGCTGAAATCAAGGTGTTGGTAGGAGGCATCCTTTTTGGAGACTGTAGAGGAGAATCTGTTTCCTTCTCATTGGTTTGTTGGCAGAATTCAGTTCTTGCAGTTGTAAAACCTATGTCCATGTTTTCTCTCTGGCTGTAAGTGAAGTTGCTCAGTCATGTCTGACTCTTTGCGACCCCATGGACTGTAGTCTGCCAGGCTCCTCTGTCTGTGGGATTTTCCAGGCAAGGACACTGAAGTGGGTTGCCATTTCCTTCTCCAGAGGATCTTCCTGACCCAGGGATTGAACCTGGGTCTCCTGCGTTGCAGGCAGATTCTTTACCATCTGAACTATCAGGGAAGCCCCTCTGGCTGTAAGCAAAGGGCCATTTCCTCTTCTGGGGATCCCTGGATTCCTTCCTCCATCTTCAAAGCAGTAGTAACATCAATCCTTTGCACATTGTGCTTCTCTGACACTCTTCTTTTAGTTTTCCACTTTGAAGGCTTCACTGGGTCTGGATAATATCTCTATTCCAGGGTTCTTAGCCTTAATCACAGCAGCAAAGTGCATTTTGCTGTAAAAAGCAACATATTCACAAGAGGTTAGGATGTGCACATATTTGATTTATTCTGTCTACCATAGAGCATCAGTCAAAAATTTTGAAGCTGTAAATAGAAAACATGACTAATAGCGATTTAAAGAAATAGAAATTATTTCTCTGCAATAAGATGGAGTCTGGAGGCAGTGAGATTCGATTTGGGTGGTCCAGCAAGGAATTAGTCTCTTTCATCTTTCTACTCCACCATCTTTAGTGTTTTGACTTGCTGCTATTGCTGCCGTCCCAGGCACTGTGTCTGCTTTCAAGGCCATAAAAAAGAGGGAGAGTTATTATAGAATCTCTCCTTCAAACTTAATTATGTATCCTTGGTCAGTATGGGGTCAAATGGCCACCTTTGTTGCAAGAAAGGATAAAAAATAGAGTATCGGGTAGAGATAAACTACATTGTCTGGAAAGTCTTAGAGCAATTATAAGTCATCTCATGAACAGTCATGAGAGATATCTAGGGGGTTTAAGCAAAGAAGAGTGAGGGAGGGTTCTTGACTAGGCAGTGAACAATGAGTTATCTCAGACTCAAAGGAAAAATGAAGCAACCAATAGTCAGGAGAGAAATATCCAGCACGTCTCCAAGGAACAGGAGCATTCCTGAGCAACAGGAATTGGTGAACTTTTCCTGAGATAGTGCAATAATGTAACTCTCCTCCAGCAACTCTTAACATCTGGGTTTTCATTTCCAGATTTTAAATGCCTGGGAGAAAAACTTTGATTGGCCCATGTTAGGTCAGATGCGTACACTGGGCTTATTAATTATGACCCTGAAATCAGGGACATTTAGTGTAGACGAAATATGCCTGGAAATCTAACCTTGTGTTTTGACTATTCTAGAGAAATGTTAATTATGGGATGAACCTTTAGTCAAGTGATGTCTGTTACATTAAAAAAGTAAACATGAATGAAACTTAAACTTGAACTTCTAACTAGATGACTGGGTCATGGTTTATTATGTGATATTGATGGCTAACACAGTGCAGCACCAAAAGTTTTACCAAATGACATTGAAATATATTTAAAATTACACGAACGCTTGCATCTCTTTTAACTCACTTTAAGAGGACTACAGTTACTGTGCTAGAAATGTATAGTGATGATGCTACCAAAACTATGAAGGATGTGAATAACATGTTACACTAATATTTCAGAGGTGGAAACCTTTACAGTTTGGAGAAGGCAATGGCACCCCACTCCAGTACTCTTGCCTGGAAAATCCCATGGACAGAGGAGCCTGGTGGGCTTCAGTCCATGGGGTCACTAAGAGTCAGACACGACTGAGCGACTTCACTTTCACTTCTCACTTTCATGCATTGGAGAAGGAAATGGCAACCCACTCCAGTGTTCTTGCCTGGAGAATCCCAGGGATGGCGGAGCCTGGTGGGCGGCCGTCTCTGGGGTTGCACAGAGTTGGACACAACTGAGTGACTTGGCAGCAGCAGCAGCCTTTACAGTTACCTATTTACCTGTATGGGAGTTCTATTAACATCATACTCAGTGGTGAAAAGCTGAAAACTTTTTATCTGAGATCAAGAGCAAGAAAAGGACACCTGGCAACCCTGGGCAGTTACTGAAGAGAATCAGTCGTCTCAACAGAGTGTGTGGCAAGATACAACCTCACACAGTTGTGAGAATTATGAGATGTGTATGAAAGTGGTTGGTGTAGCTAGGAACTCAGGAATCCACTGGTTACCTGCCTTTGGTTCAGCGGGTCTAAGCCTGGACCTGGGCATCTGAGTTTTAAAAGATTCCCTGGGTGGTTGCACTGCACACGCAGGTTCAAAGAAACATGTGAACGACTCAGTGCCTTGCACATGGTAAGTACTTGGTAGCTGTTTTATGTGCAGAATGTAAGGATTCTATTACATTTATTAAGGCTGCCATGACTTTTTAAAATTAGGAAAATGATAAAATTTGTCCTAAATAAGCAGCTCAGATTATTTTAACTATGAGAGAAAGAAAGAGAGATGGAGGTAAGAACAGAGGGATGGAGGGAGAGAGACAAAACTAAAATGAACAAAGAAAAAATATAAATGCTATTTATGGTCAACATTTGTACAATGGGATTTAAAGATTAAATATGAGAGATGTCAAAGGTCTTCAACTCATGGTCATGTATAATGCTTTTGAGGGAAATCTGAATCATTTTTGCTTTACAATGTGTAGAACCAAGTTACTTAGTTGATATGTGTGCTTTATCACTGATGAGCACACAAATTTCACTTACAGTTTGTTGTATTCTACTTATCACCATAAATAGGTTAAAGCTTTGTTCTTTGTGAGATGACCTCCAAAGAAATTCAACTGCTATGATACAAAGATAGTTGCAAATCTGGGGAAATGGAAAATATCTCAAAATAATCTAGCAACTGTCAAGGATTTATTACACTATACATTTTTAACATAAGGAAAAGATCTCATTCCATTTTGCAAATAGTTTTCAGCAATAAAAAGTCATATGTAAAGGTTATAGTGCTTAGCATATAGTGTTCCCAATATTTCAGAAGTTTGTCTGCTTTTCTTTGTAGGAAAAAGACAAAACAGCAAGCGTTAGGGAATGGAGAGAATCTACTTTCCAGAGTCACCATGTAACAAGACTCAAATATCCAGGTGTCAACAATAACAACAAATTATAAGGCATATAAGAAACAGGAAAGTATGACCCATGCAGAGAGACAAATAAATGGATAGAAATGATTCCTGAGGATGACCAAATGCCAGACTTACTAGACAAAGACTTTAGAGCAACTTTCTTAAAGATGCTCAGAGAGTTACAGGAAGACGTGGGCAAGTCAGGAAAAGCAATGTATGCACAAAATAGAAATATCAGTAAAGAAACATAAAGCACAAAAGGACCAAAAACAAATGCTGAAATTGAAAAGTGTAACAGAAATGAAAAATCCACTAAAGGGATTCAAAAGCAGATTTGAGCAGGCAAAAGAAAGAATCAGTAGACTTGAGGAAAAGACAATCGAAATTATCAGGTCTGAGGAACAGAAAAAAGGTTGAAGAAATGGGAATAGAGCCTAAGGGATCTGTGGAACATCATCAAGAAAAGGAACAGAGGCATCATCGCAGAAGGAGAAGAAAGAAAGGGGCAGAGAGATATTTGAAGAAATAATGATATAAAACTTCCTAAACTTGAACTAAGATAAGAATCTACAAATCCAAGAAGCTCAATGGACTCCAAGCAGGATACATTCAAAGAGACCCACACTGAGACAAGTTATACTCAAACTGTTGAAAGACAAAAACAAAGAGAGTATCTTGAAAGTAAAAGAGAAGTTATTCATCACACACACCCAGCACCCCCAACAAAATTAGCATAGTTCCCGCCAGAAACCTTGGAGACCAGAAGGCAATGAGTTCAGATAATCAATGTGCTGAAAGAAGAAAACCGTCAACTTAGAATTCTACATTTAGGAAAACTCTTCCTTAGAAATAAGGGAGAAATTAAGATGTTTCCAGATAAACAAAAGCTGAGGGGGGTTATTAGCATCTGACCTCACTGCAAGAAATGATAAGGAAATCTGCCAGGTTGAAATAAAAGGAGGTTAGACGGGAACTCAGAACAGAGTTGTGTAGGAGCAGAGGTTTTGCTTTGTATTAAACTCAGACAGGTATAACCTCAAACTAGAATGTTAACACTTTAGGATATTAAATGTAATCCCCATGGTAACCACAAAGAAAATAGTTATAGTGTGTGCACAGAAAGAAACTGAAAAAGGAAGGAAACTGTTTCAATCAAACACAAAGTAATACAGTAATGCAGGAAATGAAGGACAAAGACACAATAAACCCTACAGAAATGAACAGTAAAATGACAGAAACAAGTCCCTCCTTATTAGTAAATAGTTTAAATGTAAATGGATCAAGCTCTCAAATGAAAGACAGATATTGGCAGAATGAATTTTTAAAAATAATCCAACTGTATGCTGCTTTCAAGGATTCACTTTAGATTCAAAGACATAAAAAGATTTAGAGTGAAAAGATGGAAAAAGATATTCTATGATAGAAACCAGGAGAGCTTGGGAGCATATGCTAATATCATACAAAATAAGCTTGAATCAAAAATTCCTGTAAGAGACAAAAAATATCTATATAATAATGTTTCAATACAGCAAGATTATATAACAATTGTAAATATTTACACACCTAATAACAGACCCTCAAAATATATATGAAGAAAAATCTGGCAGAACTGAAGGGAGATATAGACAGTTCTACAATAATAGTTAGAGATTTAATTTCCCATCTTCAATAATGAATAGAACAACCTGATAGGAGATAAGGAAACAGAAGACTTGAACAACACAATAAACCAGCTAGATCTAACAAACATAATACACAGAACACTTCACCTAACAACAACAAAACCAGAATGCATATTCTTCTCCAGCGTGCATGGCACATTCTCCAAGATAAACTGTACACTGGACCACAAACTAGTCTCAATAGATTTTAGAAGATTGCTATCACACAATGCCTTTTCTAAACACAAGTTGAAATTAGAAGTTAATAATAGAAATAAAATAGAAAAAATTTACATATATGTAATAATGTAAAAGTATAGTCTTAAATAAGAAGTGGATCAAAGAAGAACTCACAAAAGAAATTAGAAAATACTTAGACTTGCATAAAGGTGAAAATATAGCATGTCAAAATTGATACAATGCAGTGAATGCACTGCAAAGAGTAAAATTTATAACTGCAAATGCTTATATTAAAAAAGAAGAAAGACCTCAAATCAACAATCTAAATTTATCCTTTAAGGAACTAGAAAAAGAAGAACAAACTAACCTCAAAGCTAGCAGAAGGAAGGAAATAATAAAGATCAGAACAGAGATAAATAAAATAGAGAATAGAAAAACAATAGAGAAATTCAATGAAGCAGAAGTTGGTTCTTCAAAGAGATCAACGAAATTGACAAGCCTGAAGCAAGTTGGAGTAAGTCAAAAAGAAAGACTCAAATCACTAGAATTAGAAATTAAAGTGGGGACTTTACTACCAAACTACAGGTACACCAAAGAATACAAGAGGGCACATGAACAGCTGTACATCAACAAATTGGATAACCTATATGAAATGGACAAAAACCTGGAGACACAAAACTTAGCAAGACTGAATCATGAATAGAAAATCTGAATAGAGATGTAGCTAGCGAGGAGCCTGAATCAATAATAAAAAAATCTCCCAACAAAGAGAAGCCCAGGACCGGACAGCATTTGAAGAAGAAACAACACCAATCCTTCTCAAACTCAACGAATTTAGAAGAGAGTTACTTCCAGATTTATTCTAAATGAAAGTGAAAGTCTCTCAGTCGTGTCTGACTCTTTGCGACCCCATGGACTATACAGACCATGGAATTCTCTAGGTCAGAATACTGGAGTGGGTAGCCTTTCCCTTCTCCAGGGGGTCTTCCCAACCCAGGGATCGAATCCAGGTCTCCCACATTGCAGGTGGATTCTTTAGCAGCTGAGCCACAAGAGAAGCCCAAGAATTCTGGAGTGGGTAGCCTATCCCTTCTCCAGGGGATCTTCCCATCCCAGGAATTGGACTGGGGTTTCCTGCATTGCAGGCAGATTCTTTACCAACTGAGCTATCAGGGAGAGGTTAGCAATGCTCTGATACCTCAGCCACGGAACACTACAAGAAAAGAAAACTACAGATGAAGGTCCCTCATGAATATTGATCCAAAACTCTTCTAGAAAATAGAATCAAACTGATCTTATCAGCATGCTGAAAGTATTATACACCATGGGCAAGTGGTATTTATTCCTGCAATGCAACGATGCTTCAGCATATGAATATCTTTCATATGCTGAAGTACACCCATTAACACAGTGTGGGGAAATTACATTATCATCTCAATTAACATAGAGAAAGCATTTGACAAAATCCAGCACTCTTTCATGGATCACTCAGCAAACTAGGAATAGAAGAAAACTACTAAACATAATAAAGGTCATATATGAAAAATGTACCGCTAACCTCACGCTCAGTGGTGAAATACTGAGAACTCTTCCTCTGAAATCAGAAACAAGACCAGAATGTTAATTTTTACCATTTCTATTCAACAGAGTATTGAAAGTTCTAGCCTTTAAAAGTTTTTTTCTTTTCCGTTTGGGCTGCTAGAGCAGAATACCATAAATCCAGTGGCTTAAACAACAGACATTTGTTTCTCACAGTTCTGGAGTCTGGGAAATCTAAGATCAAAGGCAATTTGCGTCCTGATGAGAACTCTATTTTTGGTTTGCAGATTGCCTCCTCACATTGCTGAGAGGAAGAGACAGAGAATCTCTCTTGTGCCTTTTGTAGAAAATAAGGGTATGCATTGCATTCATGAGGACTCCACCCTCTAGACCAAATTACCTCTCAAATATCAGAAGATCAAGGGTTAAGGCTTCAACATATGAATTTGGCAGGAGCATTTGTTCCATAATATAATCGTAGCTATTAGTCAAGAAAAGGAATAAAAATAATCAAATTAGAAAGGAAGAAGTAAAACATCTATTCACAGATGATAGGATTTTTTTTTGTCAAAAATGCTAAAATTTTTACACATACATACAGAGTGAGAAGCAAAAACTGTTAGAATTAATACATAATTCCAACAAAGTTGCAGAATACAAAATCAACACACAAAAATAATTTGCTTTTCTATACACTTGCAATAAACAATCCAAAAAGGAAATTAAGAAAAACAATTTGAAGACATTATGTAGAGTGAAAGAAATCAGACATAAAGGGATAAATATTGCATGAATCAATTCACATGAAATGTCCAGAGCAGGCAAGTCTACACACCAAATATAAATTAGTGGTTGCCTCAGGCTGCGGAGCAGGAATTGGGAATGGGGAGTGACTGCTGATGAGTTCAGTTCAGTTCAGTCGCTCAGTCTTGTCTGACTCTTTGCGACCCCATGAACTGCAGCAAACCAGGCTTCGCTGTCCATCACCAACTTCTGGAGCTTACTCAAACTCAGGTCCATTGAGTTGGTGATGCCATCTAACCATCTCATCCTCTATCGTTCCCTTTCTCTCCTGCCTTCAATCTTTCCCAGCATCAGGGTCTTTTCCATCAGGTAGCCAAAGTATTAGAGTTTCAGCTTCAGCATCACTCCTTGCAATGAATATTCAGGACTGATTTCCTTTAGGGTTGACTGGTTGGATCTCCTTGCAGTCCAAGGGACTCTCAAGAGTCTTCTCCAACACCACAGTTCAAAAGCATCAGTTCTTTGGCACTCAGCTTTATTTATGGTCCAGCTCTCACATCCATACATGACTACTGGAAAAACCACAGCTTTGATTGACAGACCTTTGTCAGCAAAGTAATGTCTCTGCTTTTTAATGTGCTGTCTAGATTGTCATAGCTTTTCTTTCAAGGAGCAAGCATCTTTACATTTCATGGTTGCATGAAATCATTGCATCTGCAATGATTTTGGAGCCCAAAAGATAAAGTCTGTCACTGTTTCCATTGTTTCCCCATCTATTTGCCATGAAGTGATGGGACTGGTCACTTCATGGCAAATAAAGATCATTCAAAAGTATGATCTTACTTTTTTTTTTAATTTTATTTTTAAAATTTACATAATTGTATTAGTTTTGCCAAATATCAAAATGAATCCATCACAGGTATACATGTGCTCCCCATCCTGAACCCTCCTCCCTCCTCCCTCCCCATACCATCCCTCTGGGTCGTCCCAGTGCACTAGCCCCAAGCATCCAGTATCGTGCATTGAACCTGGACTGGCATCTCGTTTCATACATGATATTTTACATGTTTCAATGCCATTCTCCCAAATCTTCCCACCCTCTCCCTCTCCCACAGATTCCATAAGACTGTTCTATACATCAGCGTCACTTTTGCTGTCTCGTACACAGGGTTATTGTTATCATCTTTCTAAATTCCATATATATGTGTTAGTATACTGTATTGGTGTTTTTCCTTCTGGCTTACTTCACTCTGTATAATAGGCTCCAGTTTCATCCACCTCATTAGAACTGATTCCAATGTATTCTTTTTAATGGCTGAGTAATACTCCATTGTGTATATGTACCACAGCTTTCTTATCCATTCATCTGCTAACACAAGCTGGAATCACATTTTCCGGGAGAAATATCAATAACCTCAGGTATGCAGATGACACCACCCTTATGGCCAAAAGCAACAAGGAACTGAAGATCCTCTTGATGAAAGTGAAAGAGGAGAGTGAAAAAAACTGGCTTAAAACTCACCATTCAAAAAAGTAGGATCAGTAAGGGCACTGATCTTACTTTTTGAATGGTGAGTTTTAAGCCAGTTTTTTCACTCTCACTGATCTTACTTTTTTGAATGGTGAGTTTTAAGCCAGTTTTTTCACTCTCACTGATCTTACTTTTTTGAATGGTGAGTTTTAAGCCAGTTTTTTCACTCTCACTGATCTTACTTTTTTGAATGGTGAGTTTTAAGCCAGTTTTTTCACTCTTCTCTTTCACTTTCATCAAGAGGATCTTCAGTTCCTTGTTGCTTTCGGCCATAAGGGTGGTGTCATCTGCATACCTGAGGTTATTGATATTTCTCCCGGAAAATGTGATTCCAGCTTGTGTTTCATCCAGCCTGGCATCTCACTTGATGTGGTCTGCATACAAGCTAAATAAGCAGGGTGACAATATGCAGCCTTGACGTACTCCTTTCCCAATTTGGAACCAGTCCATTGTTTCATGTCTGCACATAGACTTCTCAGGAGGCAGGTAAGGTGCTCTGTTATCCCCATCTCTTTCAGAATGTTCCACAGTTTGTTGTGATCCACAGAGTCAAAGGCTTTGGCATAGTAAATAAAGCAAAGTGGATGTTTTTCTGGAATCGTCTTGTTTTTCTGTATGATCCAACATATGTTGGCAACTTGATCTCTGGTTTCTCTGCCTTTTCTAAATCCAACTTGAACATCTGGAAGTTTTTGGTTCACGTACTGCTGAAGACTCACTTGGAGAATTTTGAGCATTACTTTGCTGGCGTGTGAGATGAGTGCAATTGTGCAGTAGTTTGAACATTCTTTGGCATTGCCTTTCTTTGGGATTGGAATGAAAACTGAGCTTTTCCAGTTCTGTGGCCACTGTTGAGTTTTCCAAATTTGCTGGCATATTGAGTGGAGCATTTTAACAGCACCATCTTTTAGGATTTGAAATAGCTCAGCTGGAATTCCATCACCTCCATTAGCTTTGTTCATAAGTGATGCTTCCTAAGGCCCACTTGACTTCACATTCCAGGATGTCTGACTCTAAGTGGGTGATCACACCATCGTGGCTCTCTGGGTCATTAAGATCTTTTTTGTAGAGTACTTCTGTGAATTTTTGCCACCTCTTCTTAATATCTGCTTAATATCTTCTTCTGTTAGGTCCATGCTGTTTCTGTCCTTTATTGTGCCCATCTTTGCATGAAAGGTTCCCTTGGTATCTCTAATTTTCTTGAGGAGATTCTCTAGTCTTTCCCATTAGATTGTTTTCCTCCATTTCTTTGCATTGATTGCTGAGGAAGGCTTTCTTATCTCTCCTTGCTATTCTTTGGAATTCTGCCTGCAGATGGATATGTATTTCCTTTTCTCCTTTGCCTTTCACTTCTCTTCTTTTCTCGGCTATTTGCAAGGCCTCCTCAGAACAACCTTTTGCCTTTTTGCATTTCTTCTTCTTGGGGATCGTTTTAATCCCTGCCTCCTATATAATGTCACGAACCTCCATCCATAATTCTTTAGGCACTCTGTCTAACAGATCTAATCCCTTGAATCTATTTGCCACTTCTACTGTATAATTGTAAGGGATTTGACTTAGGTCGTACCTGAATGGCCCAGTAGTGTTCCCCACTTTCTTCAATTTAAGTCTGAATTTGGCAGTAAGGAGTTCATGATCTGAGCCACAGTCAGCTCTGGGTCTTGTTTTTGCTGACTGTATAGAACTTCTCCATCTTTAGCTGCAAAGATTTTAATCAATCTGATTTCGCCATTGACCATCAGCTGATTTCTATGTGGGGCTTCCCTTGTGACTCAGCTGGTAAAGAATCCACCTGCAACACGGGAGATGTGAGTTTGATAGCTGGGTTGGGAATATCCCTTGGAGAAAGGAAAGGCTACCCATTCCAGTATTCTGGCGTGGAGAATTCCTTGGACTATATAATAGTCCATGGGGTCACAAAAAGAGTCACTTGGACTTCAAGGATATCAAACCAGTCCATCCTAAAGGAAGCCAACCCCGAATATTCATTGGAAGGACTGATGCTGAAGCTGAAACTCCAATACTTTGGCTACCTGATGTGAAAAACTGACTCATTGAAAAAGACCCTGATGCTGGGAAAGATTGAAGGCGGGAAGACAAGGGGATGACAGAGGATAAGATTATTGGATGGCATTACTGACTTGATTGACATCAGTTTGAGCAAGCTCCAGGAGTTGGTGATGGACAGGGAAGCCTGGTGAGCTGCAGTCCATGGGATCACAAAGATTCAGACACAACTGAGCGACTGAAGTGAACTGAACTGATGTCTATGTGAGGAGTCATCTCTTGTGTTGTTGGATGAGGGTGATTGCTATGACCAGTGTGTTCTCTTGGCAAAACTGTTAGCCTTTGCCTGCTTCATTTTGTACTCCAAGGCCAAACTTGCCTGTTACTCCAGGTGTCTCTTGATTTCCTACTTTTGCATTCCAGTCCCCTATGATGAAAAGAACATCTTTTTTTGGTGTTAGTTCTAGAAGGTCTTATAGGTCATCATAGAACTGTTCAACTTCAGCTTCTTTTGCATTGGTGCCTGGGGCATAGACTTGGATTACTGTGATATTGAATGGTTTTCCTTAGAAACAAACAGAGATCATTCTGTTGTTTTTGAGATTGCACCCAAGTACTGCACTTTGGACTCTTGTTGACTATAGGGCTACTCCATTCCTTCCAAGGGATTCTTGCCCACAAGAGTTGATATAATGGTCATTGGAATTAAATTTGCCCAACTTGTCTAACTCAATGAAACTATGAGCCATGCCGTGTAGGGCCACCAAGACAGATGGGTCATGGTGGAGAGTTCTGACAAAATGTGGTCCACTGGAGAAGGGAATGGCAAACCCCTTCAGTATTCTTGCCTTGAGATCCCCATAAACAGTATGAAAAGGCAAAAAGATATGACACTGAAAGATGAACTCCCCAGGTCGGTAGGTGCCCAATACGCTACTGGAGAAGAATGGAGAAATAACTCCAGAAACAATGACTAGACGAAGCCAAAGTGAAAACAGTGCCCAGTTGTGGATGTGACCCAGATGATAGTAAAGTCCAGCGCTGTGAAGAACAGCACTGCACAGAAACCTGGAATGTTAGGTCCATGAATCAAGATAAATTGGAAGTGGTCAAACAGGAGATGGAAAGAGTGAACATTGACACTTTAGGAATCAGTGAACTAAAATGGACTGGAATGGGTGCGTTTAATTCAGATGACCATTCCTTCCAGAGATCAAGCTATTACCGCATGTTTCAAGGCCCCAACTATAAATCTAAATATCAACATAAACCCTTTGGTGAGGCCTCAGGCTGTCTTAACTGACAGGACTTAGAAGTTAACTCCCAGGAGGCCAGCAGTAGCTGGACCTTCCTTTGAGAAGTACAAGTCTGGATAACCTAGACCTGCTGAGCTCATGCTTTACTGCTCACAAGGCAGTCTTCTCTTTCAGAAGTTTCACTGTGATCTACTTGTGTTTAAATGAAACAAACAGTAAATTCAGAGAAACAAAATAGTGTATAATGAAAAGCAGTCCTCTCATCTCTACTTTGCTTCCCTTCAAAACACAACCCATGTCCTCAAATTTTGTATGTAGCCCCAGACACACTTTAGTTGTGTATGCATATAAGCAAATGTGTTGCTTGTTTGAAACCTTTACTACAAATAGCAGCTGAGAATTATAAGTGGAAAAATGACACATTAACCACTGTTTTTTTTTTTTTTTTTTTTTGAGGCCACTTTTTATTCTCCTTTTTTTTTATTGTGGAAAGTATACACATAAAATTTGTCATTTAAAACACTTTTAGGTGTACAGTTCGGTGGTATTGATTACATTCACAATTTTCTTCCACCATTATCTCTATTTCCCAAGCTTTTTCAATTGCTCCAAACAGAACCCTTTCCACCCTGATTCAGCCCTTGATGACCTCTAATTTACTTCTATCTCTGTGAATTTACCTATTCTAGATACTGCAAATAAGAGTAATCGTGATTTTTTTGGTCCTTTTGTGTCTGACATTGTATTTAGCATATGGTTTTCAAAGTTCATCTGTGTTGTAACATGAATCTGAGCTTTATTTCAATTTATGCCCAAATAATATTCTACTGAATGTATATACCACATTTTATGTATCCATTCATGTATTGGTGGGTACTTGAATGGTTTCCACCTTTTTACTATTGTAAATAATGCTACAATAAACATTGACATAAATTATCTGTGTTCCTGTTTTCAGTTCTTTGGAGCATATACCTAGGGCTGGAATTCCTGGATAATGTGGTAATTCTATTATATATTTAACCTTTTGCAGAGCTACCAAACTGTTTTCAACAATGACTGAACCATTTAAAATTACCCATCAGCAATGTAAAAGTGTTCCAGTTTCTCCACATTTTTGCTGAAATTTGTAATTTTCTATTTTTTAAATTATAGTCATCCTGGTAGGTGTAAAGTGGTAAGCCATTTTGATTTGCTTTTATACTTTGGTCACCTGATGTGAAGAACTGACTCATTGGAAAAGACTCTGATGCTGGGAAAGATTGAAGGCAGGAAGAAGAGGGGAAGACAGAGGATAAGATGGTTGCGTGGCATCACCAACTGGTTGGACATGAGTTTGAGCAAGCTCCAGGAACTGGTGATGGACAGGGAAGCCTGGCGCGCTGCCGTTCATGGAGTTGCAAGAGTTGGACACAACTGAGTGACCGAAGTAACTGAACTGAGTGACCAGTTGTATTTCTTTATATTGTATTTCTTTGGAGAAATGTCTATTCAAGCCTTTTACTCATTTTATTTATTCTTCAGTTTTTGTGTTGTTGAGTTGTAGGAGTTGTTAATATATTCTGTATATCTATCCCTTATCAGATAATGATTTGAAAATATTTTTCTCCCATACTGTAGCATGTCTTCTACTTTCTTGATAATGTCCTTTGATGCATAAATGTAAAATGTTTGATATTCAATTTATCCATTTTTCTCTTGTTGCTTGCATTTTTGGTGTCTTATCTGAGGATTCATTAACAAATTCAAGGTTACAAAGATTTTTTCCCATGTTTTCTTTCTAGAAGTTGTATCATTTTCACCCTTATGTTTAGATCTTGACCTATTTTGAATTAATTTTTGTGTATGGGTTATCTAATTTGTTGGTTACCACTGTTCAGAGTGTTCACTTATAATTTTGTTATTTCTGTAAAATATATGTCCCCACTTCTTCTTTTGATTTTAGTTATATGTGTCTTCTCCCTTTTTTTTTTGTCAGTATAGCTAAATGTGTGTCAATTTTGTCATTTTTTTGGAAAAACTATTTTTGATCTTGTTGACTTTCTATTTTTCTGTTCTTGATTTTATTTATCTCCATTCTAATTTCCAACATCTGCTGGGTCATAGAAAAAGCAAAGGAATTCCTGAAAAACACCTACTTCTGCTTCATTGACCACACTAAAGCCTTTGACTGTGTAGATCACAACAAACTGTGGGAAATTCTTTGAGAGATGGAAATACCAGAACACCTTACCTGCCTCCTGAGAAACCTGTATGCGGGTCAAGAAGCAACAGCTAAAACCAATCATGGAACAACTGACTGGCTCAAAATTAGGAAAGGAGTATGTTGAGCAACAGAATAAAGAACATGGAATTGGACTATAACCCAAGGTGTAAGATAAATATCTATGATTCCATACTAAGATAAATAAGTGGTTGAATGAATGAATAACTGAAGAAATAAATGAAGGGAAGAAGGAAGAGAATCTTACACATACATAGAAGAATGACAAAAAAATTATGTAGACACTTGGCCTTCCAGGAGGTATAGATTAATTCTTCCTCTCTGCCCCATACTCCTCTTTAGCATGGGCTCTGCTTGATGGCTTGCTTCCAAAGAGAAGAATGACAAGGGAGGGGTAACTTTATGGTAAGGATACTTGGGAGCTTCCGCAAGCCTCTTATCCTTATCCATCACAGGGCAGACAGAATGAAAACCACAATCACAGAAAACTAGCCAAACTGATCACATGACTCACAGCCTTCTCTAACTGAATGAAACTATGAGTCTTGCCATGTAGGGCCACCCAAGACAGACAGGTCATGGTGGAGAGTTCTGACAAAACTTGGTCCCCTAGAGAAAGGAATGGCGAATTACTTCAGTATTCTTGCCTTCAGAACCCCATGAACAGTATGAACAAGGGAGAAAGGACACTGAAAGATGAACTCCCCAGGTCAGTAGGTGCCCAATATACTACTGGAGAAGAGTGGAGAAATAAATCCAGAAAGAATGAAGCAATGGAGCCAAAGCAAAAACAATGCCCTGTTGTGGATGTGACTGGTGATGGAAGTAAAGTCTGATGCTGTAAAGAACAGTATTGCATAGGAACCTGGAATGTCAGTTCGATGAATCAAGGTAAATTGGAAGCAGTCCAACAGGAGGTGGCAAGAGAGAACATCGACACTTTAGGAATCTGAGAACTACAATGGACTGGAGTGGGTGGAGTTAACTCAGATGACCATTATATCTACTCCTGTAAGCAAGAATCCCTTAGAAGAAATGGAGTAACCCTCATAGTCAACAAAAGAGTTTGAAATGCAGTACTTGAGTGCAATCTCAAAAATGACAGAATGATCTCTGTTCATTGCCAAGGAAAACCATTCAGTTTCACAATAATCCAAGTCTATGCCTCAGCTAATAATGCCAAAGAAGCTGAATTTGAATGGTTCTATGAATACCTTGAGAAACCTACATGTAGGTCAGGAAGCAACAGTTAGAACTGGACATGGAACAACAGACTGGTTCCAAATAGGAAAAGGAGTATGTCAAGGCTGTATATTGTCACCCTGCTTATTTAACTTATATGCAGAGTACATCATGAGAAACACTGGGCTGGAAGAAGCACAACCTGGAATCAAGATCACCGGGAGAAATATCAATAACCTCAGATATGCAGATGACACCACCCTTATGGCAGAAAGTGAAGAGGAACTAAAGAGCCTCTTGATGAAAGCGAAAGAGGAGAGTGAAAAAGTTGGCTTAAAGCTCAACATTCAGAAAAATGGCATCTGATCCCATCACTTCATGGGAAATAGATGGGGAAACAGTGGAAACAGTGTCAGACTTTATTTTGGGGGGCTCCAAAATCACTGCAGATGGTGACTGCAGCCATGAAATTAAAAGACGCTTACTCTTTGGAAGGAAAGTTATGACCAACCTAGATAGCATATTCAAGAGCAGAGACATTACTTTGCCAACAAAGGTCCGTCTCGTCAAGGCTATGGTTTTTCCAGTGGTCAGGTATGGATGTGAGAGTTGGACTGTGAAGGAAGCTGAGTGCCGAAGAATTGATGCTTTTGAACTGTGGTGTTGGAGAAGACTCTTGAGAGTCCCTTGGATCACAAAGAGATCCAACCAGTCCATTCTAAAGGAGATCAGTCCTGGGTGTTCTTTGGAAAGAATGATGCTAAAGCTGAAACTCCAGTACTTTGGCCACCTCATGCGAAGAGTTGACTCATTGGAAAAGACTCTGATGCTGGGAGGGATTGGGGGCAGGAGGAGAAGGGGACGACAGAGGATGAGATGGCTGGATGGCATCACTGACTTGTTGGACATGAGTTGGAGTGAACTCCGGGAGCTGGTGATGGACAGGGAGGCCTGGCGTGCTGTGATTCATGGGGTCTCAAAGAGTCGGACACGACTGAGTGACTGAACTGAATTGAACTATAATGCATGGTTTTTATTATGTTGAGGTATGTTCCCTTTAAACCCATTTTCTGGAGAGTTTTTATTGTAAATTGATATTGAATTTTGTCAAATGCTTTTTTTCTGCCTTTATTGAGATGATCAAATGGTTTTTGTTCTTCAACTTCTTGATGTGGTATATCACATTGATTGATTTGCCAATGTTGAACCGTCTTTACATCCCTGGAATGAATCCAACTTAATGATCATATATGATTTTTAATGTATTGTTGAAGTTTAGTTTGCTAACATTTTGTTGAGAATTTTTGTGTCTGTGTTCATCAGGGATATAGGCTTGTAATTTTCTTTGTGTGTGGTTTCTTTGGTTTTAGTACCAGGTAATGTTGGCCTCGGAGAAGGCAATGGCACCCCACGCCAGTACTCTCACCTGGAAAATCCCATGGATGGAGGAGCCTGGTAGGCTTCAGTCCATGGGGTTGCAAAGAGTCAGACACGACTGAGCAACTTCACTTTTACTTTTCACTTTCATGCACTGGAGAAGGAAATGGCAACCCACTCCAGTGTTCTTGCCTGGTGAATCCCAGGGACGGGGGAGCCTGGTGGGCTGCCGTCTATGGGGTCACACAGAGTCAGACATGACTGAAGTGACTTAGCTTAGCAGCAGCAATGTTGGCCTCATAAAATGAGCTTGGAAGTGTTTCTTCCACTTTTAAATAATTTGGGAATAATAGGTATTAGTTCTTCATTAAGTGTTTGGTAGAATTTACCTGTGAAGCCATCTGAACCTGGGCTTTCATGTGTTGGGAGTTGTTTTTTAATTACCCATTCAATTCTGTTACTAATAATAGGTTTATTCAGATTTTCTAATTCTTCATGATTTAGTCTTGGAAGATTGTATGCCTCTAGGAATTTATCCATTTCTTCTAGCTTGCTGAAGACCTGGCGTTACCTGATTCTCTAGTTTATAAAGAGCAGCTGGATTATATGAAATCTTTCAACTTTTACGTGTTGGCAACTATTCTAAAAATTGAAACCTTACGCAGAAAGAATGAAACATCCAACAGTGCCAGTTTGCAAGCTCTGCTGCATTATGAAGGGTCCATGTGCTCAGGAGAACACAGGTCTGAGTTAGGTCACATGTTGAAGCTGCATGGACATTGACTCTAATCACAGCATATGGAGGAACATCTAACAAGTACATCTAGACAACAGTGGAATAGTCGTTCCCCCTCAAAAGTGCAGCTCCTCCCTGGGGACCTGCAGCCAGCACGTATGATAGATGACCATCTCTCAGCTGTGCTGCAGGTGAGATTGGACTTCATGAGTCTCAGGCTCCTCCCATGTTGAATCTATAAATCTACATACTCACAGCAGGCTGCTATATGATGAGTGTCTTTTCTTTGGATTACAAAATAAATTGTTGTTTATAAAGAGCTGGTAAGGGCAAAAGGCATAGGCAGCAGGAGGAAGTGGGCTCCAAGAAGCAGCTGTCACTGGACAGAGATCAACACAGTGACTTGGTTATAAAATAAGTTTGAAACATCTTCCTCTCAAACTTGTCTTTATCTGAAAAAAAAAAAAAAGCCAAAATCTTTTACTATTCCCTTTTGGTTATCTGATTAAAACCAAGCAGAGATGTGAGCTCAAGCTTTCTTGTCCACCATTAAAAAGGAACCAGTTTGTGGTTTTAATATACTTCCCAAAACATAATAAACTTTAAAATGAAAGTGTGTTGCCCAGCCTGAATGGCCATAACTCAGTCACGTGTATCCGTGTTACTGTCTGCGATTTGTCACTCATGCCTCTTCACAACAATCACTCCTCGGAGAACTGTCTCAAGGAGTATCTTCACAGTAAATGAAATCTGTCTTATTAATGTACTGGTTTATGTGAAAGCATATAAAAAGCAAATGTATACAAGCAAAATTATCTCCAGGGATTAATCTCGTGTTCACTGCTGTTTTCTTGTACTAGAATGTAAACCATTTCATTTAGTGTAGCATATCCAGCACCTAGAATAGTACATGGTAAGTGCTGAAAGAATTCTAACATTTGAATGGAATTCTTCTCCTTTTGGCTTCTGAACTACCAATGTTGATGCTAGAGACAAGCAACAAGGGAAATTCCTCAAATCAAAAGAGTTGGCAGGGTGTGCAGCACGGAAAAGGCACAGAGAGGAGAAGAGGGACACTCTCCATGCCCACAGAAGGACACTGGTCTCCAGCCCTGTGACTTTGCTGGCTCCCAGGCTGGCCCAAGGGTGGATCTGGATTCATGGCCCCTTTGCTGAAGCCATAGTGTGGGTGGCAGAATGTTTATTGGGGAGGCAGGATTCAAATGCGTGCACAGTCTTTACCAATCATTATTTAAAACTTTTGTTGGACTCTCAATGTTTGATGCAACGTGAGCAAAGGAGTATTAGGCAAAGCCTAGTTTCAGTTTTGGCCCACGATAACGTTCTCAGTGACCTACTGAAATCATCAATCAAGAGAGACATCTCCCTGTCCCCACCTATACCTCTCTCAAACCAGCTTTTCAGAAGTGTTGGAAAGAACCCTCCCCCTTTCCTCGTTTTCCTTTCCTAGCTCTTGAGCAATGGTAACTACTGGTGCTGTCCATTACAGATCAAGTTCAACATATATAGTTCTCTTCTTCTCCCCCTCTCTCCTCCCCTTGGGGTGCTCTCGCTCTCTCTCCCTCCCTCCATCTCTCTCTCTCTCTCAAGATTTTTTAAAACAGCCTGGCCACAGGATGCACCTGCCTTCCCCTCCCGGGGCAAGCCCAAGGAGCCAGGTGCTGCCCCTGCGGGGGCAGGCTACAGCTGTTCTGCCTGTGGGTGTGTGGTAACTTGAAGACCATTTGGGCTTTGGGCGCAAGCCAATCCTTTTGATCTGACCTTACGAGTAGCAAAGCCAACATGTTGACCCACATCTGGCTTCTGTGTCTGTTTGTCAACCGAGTGTGATATAGTACCATTCTCAAACATCAAAAACAATAGTGGATTCAGTTTTCCTCAAAAATGAAAGATATTTAAAAGCTAGTACTTTTAAGTAATAATTCTACAAGGCTTTAGCAAGGCTCAAATCCAGCACACCAGCTTTCCTTTCAGAGAAGCGAGGAGCTTTTCATCCATCTCACCTGGAAGACAAGTGTCAGGGGCTCTGCAGGGATATGACGATTGGCACATTTCATTCCCACCTGAGGCTTGAGCCAATTAAGAAATAAGATAGAGGAGCTGATATATTAATAAAGAAACAGCTTGTATTTGCAGGCAAGTGTGGACCCCCGATTCAATCACAGGCAGTGTCAGAGTCCCCTCTTGTGGCAGGCATGTCCCTGCAGGACAGTCAGGGAGGAGGGTCAGGGGTGGGGGCAGGGCATGGGGGGTCAGGGGCCTCCAGGGAGCCTCTTGTGCTGAGGAAGGAGGCCGAAGGGGCACAGTGCACACGGTCAGAGTCCCCTTCCGAGTTCCGTCACCTGAGGGGTGGAACCAATTCAGGAGTAGGTAAGAATCATTTCTGCTCAACAATAAAAGTAGAACAAGAGCCGTGCACATCCTACCAGTTGCCTTCAGACAACTGTCAAAGTGGAGTTGCTATGCGCCTGGGTGGTTTGGAGCTGGGAGCAGAGATGAGATGGGCTTGGTTAAAGCAGATCCTAGGTGTGGAGAGGTGCTCTCTACAGGGCTCACTAGCTGGCTTGCTGGTTTGTTCTGCCTTTTTTAATGAGATACAAATTACACACTATGTAATGATATAAATTACATACTATGTACATACAGGCAAGTACATAATACTGTTGGCCTTTTACATGTCAACACTCTTATAACAGTTTGAGATATAGAACATTTTCTGGGCTGCTTTCAAAAGATGTGTCCCACGCCTTTTGTTTCCATTTCCATAAAGTTTGCTTTCCATGCTTACCTCACAAACACAGTCTTTGTTTAGTAACTACTTTACTAATTATAGCAATAGTTTCTGCTTTGAAGCATTGAAAAATCAATTTTTAAGTCAACAAATTCAACTGAGCAATAGATGATATTCCTTCAGGGGAGTGATTCTCTGTCCTGGGCACTTGCTCCCTCCCTCCTAGAGAGAAATTAGAAGTTTTCTCCCCTGTGGCGACAGCATCAGAGTTAGAATTACCTCACCAATGGGAGATTTCTCATACATTAGTCAACTAATGTCAGTCGGAGCAAAATAAAATAAAATTTCAAAAGTAAACCGCTTCTCCAGGACATGTGTATTTTGCGAACACTTTCAGTGTTCTAGAGGAAAACACATCGTCGACTTTGTAAACGGGTATATTGTCCTTCAAAAACACAGGTAGTATTCTCATGCTGAGACATTTCTCATGAGCTTCCTTCCCCAGTGAATTTTAGATCCAAGTTAACTTTGAAATTATTAGTTTAAGGTGGTTAGCTTTAAATTTTTAAAAATAAAATGCCAAATATGCCTTCCCTTTAAAAGGCCCCATGAGGTACAGAGCAGATACATTCTAGGGAAAGGATACCTTGCCACAAGCTGTATATCTATATATTTATATATCTCTATCTCTATCTATGTTTAATATGTACACCTATATGTTATGTAAGCGTATATCTATATACACATCTATATCTATCTATAAAGATAAATATAAAGTTACATACAGTATTGCAGCTCTCCTACCACAGTGTGTTCATATGCTGACTGTATAAATGCTGACCCATGACCCTCTTTGAGCACCTACACAGGGGCCCACAGGGCTCAGGCCTGGCTTTAACAAAGCATTTGCTAGACAGGCCAGGGAGAATGAGAGTCCTCAAGTATGAGTGCCAAGTCGCTTGATTAGTGGCCGACTACATCGCAGTAGCACTAATATAGATGACACACAGCAAGTTCCTTGATGCAAACATGATGCTTAGCTCTGAGCATGTCCAGGTCAGGGCCAGACTTCTATTGACTATGTCAGCAACAACCGAATTGTAACAGCCCTCATTTATGCATTTACCCTTGGTTCTCCTCTTTACTCCGAGTAGTAGGACAGCTGTTAAGTGCTGTACACACATAAACCAGTGGCTGCAAAAGACTAATTCTCTAGAAAACCAAGCTGGGCCACTGCCACTAGCTGGCAGCCAATAGCTGAGTCTCTTCTACAAAATTAGGGCAAAGAATGAGATGTGGGTTGGGCTCATTTCAGCTCTAAAGCGCCACAGGTCTCCATTTGCGGCTTTCTTTAGGCTTTAAGGTCATAGCCACTAGAAGACAAGCTGCAAGGCTTCCCTGTCTACCTTGGCTCTTCTTTTTTCAGTATCTGCATTTTTAAAGGAATGTAACGAGCTTTGAGAAAGACCTCCAAATCACTGAAATCTCAGAAATGATGTCATTCTATTCCCACTTCCTTTTTGTTTGATGCCTTTAAGACAATACATGCTCATCCCAAGGGTCATGATCAGCCTTTCTTTCCATCACATGGATTCATACAATATTCCACGTGTGCAGCCAGAACTTCTAGGAACTTCTAATTCAGAATCATATGGCTTACTCTCTTAGGCTGATATCCTTTTAGTTTCATTTTAAAGCCAAAAAAATGAGGTTCTCTTGGTGAGCCTTTCCTTAAATTTTTACTTTTAGTTGACAGTATTCATTTGTGCATTCATTCAAAAAGCATGTAGTGAGTACCCGTTCTGGGCTGGAGCCCCATGGAGACGTGCGTGACAGCACTGATCACGGGCCTATCTCAGGGCTGACGCCAGAAGGCCTTTCCCAGGCATGTCTCCATACCCCACCCTTGTGGAGGAAGAACTCGCGGCACGCCTGGGTGATATAACCTCCCTAAGCCCCGTCCAGTTTGGCCACAGTAGATTGGATGGAAACGGGCCACCACAGTTCTTTCCTAGGAATTCAGAATTGAGACCCAGAGGAAACAGGCTTATCTCCTTCCATATAAAACAAGGTGATTGTCAAAGCTATTTTCTGTCAAGTGGCAGCTTCTGGAAAAATGAAGAAAGACGCCGGCTGACAGGAGAATCGGAGATAAAGATGGACAGAGGTGGTCTCCTGGGTGTCCCCCATAACCAAGCTGATGTCTCTGGACTTTTCTGGCTCCCAATTGTATTTCTGTTAATGATTTCATGAAGCCCTCCATACCCCGTGTTCTTACCACAAGCACCCTCTTTTGATTAAGGTGGTGCCAGCGTGCTTCTGTTGCTCACATTCAGCAGTCTTAACATGACGTTCTGCCCGTGAGCAGATATTTGCTCAGTAATGCAGATTGGAAGCTACATTTTACAATACCTTCTAATGCAGCCGGACTCTGAACTCCTGAGTTAGGAGCCACAGCGCTTTATTCTTCCCTGTGCTCCTGGTGCATTGTCGGAACTCAAGGGGCCGAATGTTGACTCTGCAAGAAGAGCCTCAAGACTCTCGGCAGCTTACTTAACCATTCCTTTTCCAGGTTCCTTCTCTGAAGGAAATCATCTGATATAAGTGTTGATTCTACAGAAGAGGAAGCTGAGGCCCAGAGAGGTAAAAACCATTTGCCCAAGGTCACACAGCTAGTGAGCAGCAAGACTGAAACTACACCTCACATCTCCAGGCTCTGGAGCCTGTGTTCTTTCCACAGCTCTGTGACACTCCTTCCTGCCGAGCCAACCTCCACTGACCCCAGTGGATGATACAGACAACAGCCCCCAAACCAGCCTCCCTTTAAAACTTCCTCAGTGTGGGTTCAAAAGTCAGCCATCATATAGAAACTCTCCTGAAAAGGAAACTCATGGTGTTGACCATCTCTGAGCTTGGCTAGCCACAGATACTGTTCAATGGGTGAGGAGGAGCTACCCAAAGCTGGTGTGTGATGAGCAGACCCAACATGAGGTAACAGGACAACTCACAGAAGCACTTTCTGGTTTTATCGTCCAGTGAGATGGGATTTTTCCTCTACCCTTGTCAGTCATAAGAATAAATGAAGAACTGATTACTTCAACAGTGATGAACAAAAACATTTTCTCACACACAATTATGTGAAAGGCATATCTGAGTGAAACCTAGGAAGAACTCAAAAATAAGCAAAATAAGTTGACCTGCTAATGAAGAGAAGGAAGGAAAAAGTTTACTTTAAAAAGAAAGGCAAGGGAATGATAAACACAGAATTTAGGATAGTGGCACAGTTCCTAAGAGGGCCAGAACACGAGGATTATACTATTGCCAAAGTACTGGCTTCTGTACTGGTGGTGATGGGTAGTGGGACCATGGGTGTTGTTATATAATTAAAAGTACATAAATGAGTAAGCTAATAAAAGAGAGCCAGATATGGGCCAGGGATTCCTTGGTGGCTTAATGGTAAAGAATCCGCCTGCAGTGCAGGAGATGCAGGTTCGATCCTTGGGTTGGGAAGATCCCCTGGAGAAGGGAATGGTTGACCCCTCCAGTATTCTTGCCTGGAGAATCCCGTGGACGGAGGAGCCTGATGGGGTATAATCCATGGGGGTCTCAAAGAGTCGCACATGTCTTAGCAATTAAACAACAACAAGATAGGGACCAACGGTGAGTGTGTCACGAGCCTTGGTTCATGGTTATGAATAATCTAATTCTGTGAAGATGACGTCCATGGACTAGAAAGAAAATGGAAAAGAAAGAGTAATTATGGTCTCCAAATAGGGTCATTGTTTCTCTCAAACTAGGAAATAGACATCTTTTTTTTAATCTAAAGGAAAAGATATTTACTATTTGAATTTTTATTAGCATATAGTTGCTTGAAAATAAACATTTTATGACATATCAAATATCTTTGCTTTATTGTTATTCTAGCTGTTGTGACAACCACATTGTCACTGTCAGGTAGAAAATAAAGATCTCTTTAATTTGTTTAACATCTGAGTTAAGCTCTATGTGCTGATAAGTGAGTGTTAGCCTTATTCTGTGGAATACAAGAAGCAGCACAGTTTGTGTATGCTCCACGAGAAACGCGGCTTCCTGTGGTAGCTCAGTGTCCGCTCCACGGGCTACAGCTTGCGCTTTCAGTTGTGAAATAATCGAGGACAGACGTTTCAGGTCCTGCAATGTTTGTTAGATGAATGCAAACATGTGTTCTCAGACTTTCTGAAACAGCGTTCAAGAAGCAAACAAAGAAGGAAAACAAGGAAACAAAACTGATTAGGAAAACTGGAGATGAGCTCTGAGCAGCAGCCAACGGCCTTGTTAGCGCCTTACGCTCTGTTGGTAGTTGCTTGATGAAATGAGAAGCGTTGTTCCACAATCCATCCTAGAGCTCACTGCTTTTTAAAACACATGAGCATAGGCAAAATAAATTGGTAAAATAATAACACCTGGGTACATCTGGTGGAGGAAATATGGGGGTCCTTTGAGCTCTTTTTGCAACTTTTCCGTAAATCTGAACCGATTTCAAAGTAATGTCTATAAGTAAATAAATGAGGCAAAATTTTAATATAGGCATCAGAATGCCAAAGGAACAAGACTGACAATTTGAAAGTTTCATTCAAAGACTTAGACATCATAATAAACATTATTTTTATAACTGTAAAAGAGTGGCGGCTTTAAGAAAGTGTAAAAGAAACTATAGAATTGAGTTTAAAAATGAATATTTATCTTAGGGTCTCACACAGTTTATTCTCACTGCAGTTTAAACACAAGTTTAAGGAGTATTTGTTGGTGGTGGTAGTGGTTAGTTTTTGTTTTTTAAGGTGCAATAAGGGGAAAATAATGCATCTCCTCCTAATAAGGCCTCTTTGCTCAGTTACCTTGGTATTACATGAGAGCTGTAATCTTCTTTTACCTAGTTCTTCGTGAAACTGATTCACCATCAATAAATGTGACGTTTCATTCAGAAAGAAAGGAAAGGAACTTACAACTAACTTTCATAGAAGAATCAGTGTTCTCTTCCTCTGGACAATTCTAAAGAGGAAGGAAATATAGAATTTCATGTTCTCAATTCTGCTGAAATTATGAATCATCACACCTTTCCTAACAGTTGCTCACTGTAAGAGCTTTAAAATGCCCGCATGGGCTGGCCCATTGGTGAAATCTGATGTGCCCATTTTTCACCCATGTGGCCAGGGCAAATAGACTCAGATCTCACTGGAGCGTCTCTGGCCCACCATGGGTCCCCCTCCCCCGCCCCAGGGTTTTTGTTCCTCTACAGTTGAGTAGTTTTCAAGACAAGGAGCGGTAGCTAAAAGGAGGCCGTGTATATGAAGAGAAACCACAGCAAAATCTAAAGGAATCCACAATATTTAAGTAGTATTTTTTCCTTCTCCTTTTTTCTATAGTCACTGTAGGGGACATGAACCTAATTAACAAGATAGATTAGAGGGAGAGAAAGAGGTTTCAAATTAAGTTTTTTCTTTTCACATGTGTGCACCGGAAGCAAACCACCAACACTGACAGAAAAAGGAACAAAAAATCTGAACATACATGTGATAAGTAAAGAGGTTGAATTAGTGATTAAAAACCTTCCCACAATGAACACATAGACTCTGATGGCTTCAGTGATGAATTCTACCAAGTGTTAAAGCATAACCATCTCCAACTTCTCACAAACTTTTCAAAATGCAAAATATAAAGGAACTTTCAAGTTATTCCATGAAGCCAGTATTACACTGGTACAAAAAACACCACAAAAAAAGAAAACAAAACTATAGACCAATAATTCCTCAAGGATACGGACACAAAAGTCCTCAACAAAATACTAACAAACTAGGTCCAGTAACATATAAAAAGGATTAATTCAAATAAGGTTTATCTGAGGAACCTAAGATCGGTTTACATTGTAAAAGCAATCAGTGTAATATACCATAATAAAAAAAATAACTAACAAAACTTCATGGTCATCTCAATAGATGGAGAAAAAGAATTTTATAAAATTCAGCATCATTTCATAAGAAAAGCTCCAAAAACCTAAGAATATAAAGGAAAATTTTCAATGTTATAAAGAGTTTCTATAAACACTCAAAATTAACATTATACTATACAGTAAAAGGCTGAATGCTTTCCCCCAAGTTAGAAACAAGGCAGGAGTGACCACTCCTGCCACATGTATCCAGCTTGTACTGGAGGGTCAACAGGGCAACCATACAAGAAAGAGAAGTGAGAGACATCCAGATTGTAAAGAGAGAATTAAAACTATCTTTATCTGCAGATGGCATAATCTTCTACACAGAAATCTTAAGTAAGTCACAAAGCAAAATATTAGAGCTAATAAATGAGTTCATCAAGATTATAGGGTGAAAGATCAATATATAAAAGATAATTGGTTTTATACACTAGTAATTAACAATCTGAAAATGAAACTAAGAAAATCATTCAATTTATAGCAGTCTCAAAAAGAATAAAATGCGTAGGGATAAATTTAACACAACAAATATAAAACCTGCAAACTGAGAGCTACAAAACATCACCCAAAAATGAAATAAGACCGATGTTAATGGAAAGACATTCCATGCTCATGGGTTGGAGTACCCAATATCTATTGTTAGGATGAAAATATTCCCCAAATTGATCTACAGATTCAATGTGATGCCTATCAAAATCCCAGCTGGCTTTCCTTTGTGGCATAAAATTCATATGGAAATCAAGTGGCAGAGAATATCCAGAACAATCTTGTAAAACGAGAACAAAGTTGAAAGAGGCTCTCATCTTCCTGATTTAAAAGCCCATTACAAAACAGCAGAAGGCAAGAGAGTGTGGTCCTGGCATAAGGATAAACACAGGGATGAATGGAAAGAACTTGGAGTCTGCAAATAAACCCTCACTTTGTGGTCAATCGATTTTTAGCAAGGGTACCAAAATTGTTTAAAGGAGAAATCTTTTCATCAAATAACGTTGAGAGAACTGGTTATCTACATACCAAAAAATGAAGTTGGCCTCCTACTTTATATACAAATGTTAACTCCATTTGGGTCAAAAAGCTTAATTTAAGAGCTAAAACTATAACACTTTTGGAAGTAATTCAAGGAGTACATTTTTGTATCCTTGAATGAGGCAAAACCTTCCTAGACACAACACTGAATCACAAGTGAAAAAAGAAAAAATAGGTGAACTGATCAAATTTTAAAACTTTTGTTCTTCAAAAGGCACCATCAAAGTGGAAAGACCACCCATATGATGAAAAAATTGTTCACAAACCATATGTCTTACATGGGACTTGTGTTCACAACAAACAGAATTTTTATAACTTCACGATAAAGAGAAAACTAACCCAATTTTTAAAACTGGACATTGGATCTGAACAGACAGCTCTCCAAACAAGATCTACAAATGGCCAACAAGCACATGGAAAAATGCTCAGAATCACCAGCCCTCAGGGAAATGGAAATCAAAGCCACAACGGGAGAGCACGTCACACCCGTTAGCGTCACTATAGTCAAGGAGGCAAACCATAGTACATGCTGACAAGGGTGTGGGGAAGGTGGGCCCTCCTGCTTCACTCATGGGAGTATACAGTGATGCAGCCGCTCAGGAGGACAGTCGGCAGCTCCTCACAAAAGTAAATACAGAGTTCTCACACGACCTAGAAATCCCACTCCTAGACAAATACTCAAGAGAAGTGAAAACATACACCTACATAAAAGTTCATAGTAGTAGCATTTTTTAAATAATAGCTGGAGAATGGAAACAGTTCAAATGTCCATCGATGGATGAATTGGTAAACAAAATGTGGTTTATTCGCACAATGAATCATTATTCAGCCAGAAAAGGAATGAAGTACTCATACATGCTGCGACACAGATGGACCCTGAAAACACTGCGAGTGAGAGAAGTCAGACAAAAAAGGCCACGTACTGCATGAGTCATTTATATAAAATATGTAGAAGAGGCAAATCCACAGACACAGAAAGTAGATTGGCGGCTGTCAAGGGCTGGGGGAGGGGAATACAGGGAGTGACTGCTAATGAGTAAGAGAGGTTTGTTCTAAATGAGTGGCTATCATTACACAGCCCCTTGAATGCACTAAAATCACTGGATATAACACTCTAAAAGGTTGAGTTATATGTATACGAATAATACCTCAATAAAGCCATTATATAGAAAAGTGCTTACTCTCTCTCTTTTGTCTTGCCCTCGACCTAGTCCTTTCTCTAAGGTCTGTGCTGGAAGGTCACACGCATTGCTGAGAAGGTGAGAAGGTGCAGATGACTCAGTGAGAGTCTTCGCTGTGACTGAGCCAAGGCCGCTTGTGGCACCATGCGCAGGACACGGTCCTCGCCTGCCACCTGAGTCACTGTCATTTTGAGTGGCACGCTCACTGTGATGGATGTGGGCGAGCGTGGGTTTGTATGGGGCCAGTGTTCTGAGAAACAAAAATACAGGAGTGTCAAACTCAGAACCACCGCAGCCCTAAGAGGAGTCTCGGTTAGCGTCTGTGTTTGCTGCTCTCCTCTCGGGCAGAAAGAATTCAATCAGAGCAAACGTTCATATGAAGAATCTTCTTCTTCAAAACCCGAGGCAAACCAACCAAAAGTCAAGCAGAATTTCAAGCTCCAGCTCTACTTTACTTCCTGTTCATTCCAGACCGTCAGGGAAAACAGATGATCAAAATGGTACTCTAGAGAAACTGCAAGATCTTTCAGCATTGAAGACAATTTTTCTAAGGTGATGTGTACTAATGGAATGGATACATTTTCAAGCAAGAGTTAGACTGAAAGTCTTTTAATTCCTGGATTAATAAGTTTCTTACAATACTATCCTGCCTCTCTTCTTGACATTTCACTGAAAGTTTCAGAAATAAGAGCTTAAAGAAACGGAGAAACACAAAGACATGTGGTTCTCTGCTTTTTCCTAAGTCAGCCCAGAAAATTCCACTGCTGTTCAGGGCTTACTCTGCATAAATGTGTGCTGTGAGTACCTATATGTGCACGTAGACATGAGACTGAATGCTGTGAATGTGCTTGTGTTTGGCCATTTCAACCTATAAGATAGAAATTTCACATCGTTCAGCCAAACACATACATACATTTAACATTTGTCAAAGCAGAGTACGTGTATCTGATGATCTCAAACCAGTAATCAGAGGTTGGGTTTCCAGACGTCTCGTAGTGAGGTCGTTCCTCTTATAATGTTTGTTTTATTTGACATCTTTCCCTCTGTCAGATAGTCTAGGCCTATCATGGGCCTATGATTTAAAAACCCTGTTTTAGGATTTGGTCCATGTCAGAATGTGATAAGATTGTGTAAAGGAGGCAAGAGTTATCTCATCAATGGTGATGAAATATGTCAATAATTTTACAAAAAGGTAAAATGAGACTCTCAAGCAATATAAAATGAACATGTACCAAAGATCTTGTTGTACTCATTAATTAAATAAGGGAACCAGTAAGATGTTACAACCAGTTCAAGGGAGAATTCTAAGAACTAGATAGTGAGGAAATAAGGAACTATAAAATGAATAGTACATAATGCAGATAGTCTTATAACTGTTCTTCTCTTGGGCAATGATCAATTGCCTTGTAATAAGGGCTCAACTAAACTGCATTTGTGTGAACAAGAATCACTTGCACCATATTTTCACCTACTTTTTCCCCACTTGAAATATTTCACACATATTTATGACAAATGAATAGCTGAGCAAGACAGGCCTCAGGATACTACAGAATGTATCAATCTTGATTATTTTCATCACTAACTGGACATATATTTCTCCTCTGTCTCTCATTGTTGAAGTAACTCTGTTATGTAGCTAATTTTTAAAAACATGCTCAACGTGGATTATTCTATACAGGAGGTTAGCTTGTGTTTATGCAAAAACCGGGAGACATGAATTCCTCTATGAAGTGGCCATCATCACAGGGAAGTTTTAGGGATGTCCTGAATGTGCTGACAAGAGCAGAGGGAGGAAAATGACCTGATACCTAGAGAGGCAGCTTCTGCTAACAGCTGCGCCATCAGCCAGCAGATTGTCTGTCATCACAGAAGGGAGAAACCCACGACGCATGCTGCAGATCAGCCTCCAGGAGAGGGGAGAAGCTGAGGGATGGGGCGGGCGTTACTCCTCCCACACGCGTTTTCTTCTATCCTCAGCAGCCCCGAGCTGAAGATTGTTGATCATTCCCGTGTTAGAGAAAAGAAGGAGACAGGGCTTGGGGAACTCATGATACCACGACGAGGAAGCCACGGGGCAGGACTGGGCACCCAGGAACTGTTAGGGCCCGGGACTGGGTGCAGGGCCAGCGCCTCCTCCGATTAAGCACAGGCTCCCTCTGAGATGCAGTGAAGGGCGCCGTGGCCTTTGTGGCTCCCTGATGTATAAGTGCTTGGAAAGTTATTTTACGGTTGTGTTGATGCAATGACGAAGTCCAGGTTGGAGTCGACGTTATACATTTACCATTGTTTATTGTTTCTTCTGATTTTATTTTTGTGGGTCCTCAAAGTATCATGGGTCTGGGCCCCGGGCCTCCCGGGCCTGTTGGAGAGCGGGCTCTCATCAGAATTAAGTGGGCTGAGGCAGATCCTGACCCTTGGCTTCCTCTTTGCGGTATTAGCCCCTGTTCCTTTTTTCCCTGTTTCCTTTTTTTCTAACATGGGGATGATCATCATTTTTCTGCTCAGGCTGCCGTGAGCACAGAAGAAGAAAATACGTGCAAGGGGAGCATCTCCCTCCATCCCTCCCCTTCTCCCCTCTCCTGGAGGCTGGGCTGTAGCATTTGTCCCGGATGTCTCCCTTCTATGATGACAGACAAACCACTGGCCAGTGGCACAGCCAATAGAAGGAGCTATTTCTCTAGACATAGGGCTTCCCTGGTGGCACAGATGGTAAAGAAACCACCCACAGTGCAGGAGATGCAGGTTCGCTCCCTGGACTGGGAAGATCCCCTGGAGGAGGGCATGGAAACCCATTCCAGTATTCTTGCCTGGAGAATCCCATGGACACAGGAGACTGATGGATCACAGTCCATGGGGTTGCATTGGGGTCAAAAAGAATTGGATACAACTGAGCAACTAACACTTCCACCGCACTCTCAGCTCTACTTAGGCCAAAGCAATCCCCACTAATTCTCTGTTCTGGAAAACACAGCTCTGGAATCGGTCCAAGTATAAGAATAACTGTCTCTAATAAGATTTTTTTGAAGATAATTCTTTTTAGCGTTATGTATGGCTGTGCTGGGTCTTCATTGCTTCTCATTGCTGCGGCTTCTCTTGTTGCGGAAGACCGGCTCTGGGTGCCCAGGCTCCAGGACCCGCAGCACACAGGCTCAGCGTTTGCAGTTGCGGGCTCTGGAGCGCCAGCTCAGGAGTCGTGGTGCGGGGTTTTAGCTGCTCCGTGGCATGTGGAATCTTCCCAGACCAGGGATTGAACCGGCGTCCCCCGCGTTGGCAGGCAGATTCTTATCCACTGGGACACCAGAGAGGTCCTTTAATACTATTTTTAAACTCCAGGTCAAAGGCCACAGAGAAATCAACCAGGGGAGATCAATAGGTGGATTTTAAAATAACAGAAAGTTATAAGCCGCTGTTCACAGTATTGCCCAAAGAAATGAGTCACTGAACTGGATGCTGAAATGATAACATGGTAACTCAAGGTATATAGGGAGGTTATTATATCCATTGAGATTCCTCAGCACTCCAAACTCTGAGCTGCAATGGGCTTGCTCCCTGAGTCACTGCACTTCTCTCCTGGGCAGCAGTACTTAGCTGAGAGCCTTAAGTGCCTAGGTGATGCAGAGGGGAGCATTTCCAGGTACTGGGAGCTGTGTCACTATTCTGAGATGTGATCTAGAAAAGGGTGGTGGAGGTGAGTGTTTCTTGGCTAGAAATGAGAAGACTCAGACCCTGGCTCTGGCTCTGAGGTTAACTGACTGTTTAGCCTTGAAATATGGACTTCGTTACTTCCCTGAGCCTTGGTTCTCAGCGTTTCAATTATAATATGTCTGGGTGTGGGTCTCTTTAGGTAAGTCTTCTTTGAAAATCTCTGGGCTACTGGGTCTGGATTTCTGGTTTTTTTTGTTCAGGTTAAGAAAGTTTTCAGCCATTATTTCTTTAAAGAAGTTTTCTGCTCATTTCTCCCTCTTCTCATTCCGATATCTCTGTAATGCAAATGTTAGTTTGCTTGATGTTGTCTTCACTGTTTTTTTCCATTCTGTTTTCTTTTTGCTTCTTTGATTGAATAAGGTCCTTTGCCCTACCTCTGAGTTCACTGATCTTTTCTTCTGCTTCCTCTAGTACATTGTTGAATCCATCTGGTGATTTTTTTTTTTTTTATTTAGTTATTGCATTCTTCAGTTCTGTGACGTATATTTGGAACTTTCTAACGTTTTCCGTCTCTCTGTTGACATTCCAAGTGTTTATCCATTTTTCTCCCAAGTTTGGAGAGCATTTGTGTGACCATTATTTTGAATTCACTATCAAGTAATTTATTTGTGTTTGTCTCATTCAGGTGTTTCTCTAAGGTTTTATCTTGTTCTTTCACTCAGGATATATTCCACTCTTTCTTCATTTTGCTTGACTCCTGTTAGTCTCTACACATTAGTTAGAATAGCTGCTTTTCCCAGTCTTAAAGGGTTGGCCTTGTGCAGGAGAACCTTATCATTTAATCATGCCCTTGGGTGTCTTTCAAACCTTTGTGACTGTCCACGCAACCTATTTTATTTTTAATATCTCCAAGTAGTTGAAGGTGTGCCATGACTGCTCAGTGTTGACTTCGGTCAACACTTAGACCAGGCTGTCTGGAAGCCAGACCATCAGGTAGCAGCTTTGAAATAATGCAAATATATATGGTCCTGTGCGACCACACGTGTGAGCCCCACTTGCCTTGGAGCCAGGCGATCTGGAGCTGCTCCTTGGGCTGCAGTTGCCAAAGCTGGGGCTCCAAGTGGGTGCACAAGCTCCATTCTGGGGAGCCTGTTGAGCTGCCATGAGGCAGAGGGAGAGCACAGGGATGGCCCCCGCACCCGAGGTCCCCTGTGAGCATGTGCACAGATCCAGGTGTGCCTGCCTCTACAGCTGAGGCTTCAGGACAAGGAAGTAGGTCTCTGTCATTTTGCTCTCTGTGCAGCACACTAGTGGTGTAACCTTCTTGGAACATTCCTTCTGATTGTCGCAGTCCTGTGAGGCCCGCGAATGCAAGCCCCGGCCAACAGAGTAAGGCAAAAGGGCATCTCCTGAGTGGCAGCTGCAAAAACCAGGGTGTAGACATAAAACCTCGGATACCTGACCTGTGTCAAAGCTCCCTGGCTCTCTTGCATTCAACAGAGGGCGAGCGTGCCGAGTGCCCACCCTCGGAGGTATCAGGAAAGCTCTACAGTCAGCCCTTGTGTGTATGCTGAATTAGAAGCCCCTCCAGCTGCAGCTATGAGGATTAGCTAAAGGGTCTCTGCCTGGAAAGACGGAGCTCCTGGGTCTGTTGCCCCTTGCTGCGCCCTGGGGGTGGTAGCTGTTTAAGTATTCTTTGCTGTTGGTTACAGTCCTGTGGCACCTGGAAGCAAAAGTCCTGCTGGACGTTAGAGCCAGGAAAAGCACAGGTGTCCCCCGGCAGTAGCCACAAAAAGCAAGGTTCTGGAGCAGGGTGTAAGCTCCTCTCTGTGAGATGCTGTGATCTGGGGCAAGGCAGAGTGCAAAGACTATATCCACCAGTCTCCATTCCTTGGGAGCCTCTGTTCAGGTCCCTTTGCAAACCAGAGCCCACTCCTCAAGCTGAATAGGCTTCCTTCTCAGAAAGACTGGGGTGTGTTTCAGCCTAAGGTCTTGATAGTGCCCTGGGAGCAATGTCTGCCAAGGACTGCCCTTCCAGTTGTCACAGTCTCATGGGGCCTGGGAACTCGAGACCCCCTGGCCTACAGAGCCAGGGGATCAGGGGTGCCTTCTGGGTGGTAGCTGCACAGAGTCGGTCACCAGGCGTACAGAAGCTCCTCTCCTGGAGACGCTGGTGCGCGGGGGTGTGGCAGAGCAGGGAGCAGAGACGCTGCCACTCAGACCAGACACACATGCCGCTTCATCAGGTCTTTCCAGTTTGTAGCATCGCGTGGTTTTATTTCTGTGAAGCGCATTCTTCCAAAAATTAAACAGTTAGTAGTAATGTAATGATATATAGTAAGAGCTCCCTCTTACTTCACTAAGACACTCCAACGATGGCTGTTTTCTTATGTGTACACCATGCGTATATGTACACGTGTGTTATAAAGAATCTTAAAGAAAAGAGCGCGTGCAGTTTGCATTCTGGATGGCACTGCTGTGTGCGCGCAGTCTCTCTGGTTGGCGCCCTCTCAGTTGCCCTATGCAGGTTTGGTTTTAGGTTTGTGCAGTTTCTGTATTCTTGGATTTCAATGTTGCCAATGATCAATAAAAGCTGTCTAGTTTGAGTGATCATTTTACAGGAAGAATCATGGGAGAAACTGGACAATCAACTAGAAAAAATGAATTTCACATTCACTGAAAGAGTATGTGGTAGATGGGGGGGGGTTGTTTGTTTCTTGAGGAGATTGTTTTTGTTTTTTGTGAACTTATTTTGAATTCAGCAGGAGCTGTTATCGTTAGTCTCCAGTTTACAACAGGTGTGTGAGACACAAGTGGTTTTCATTTCTGTGAAGTGTGTTCTCCAAGTTTGAATGAAGCTGAGCACAGTGCTGCCTTCTGTGGGCTTTATGTTGGAGAGAACATTGTGATGCAGAACAAAATACTAAAAACTATTTTAAAAATAAAAAATATTGTAACTGGCCCTCCAGTGAATTTCTTTTAAAAAGGTATAATTGTATACAATACAGACACAAAATACATTGTGAGCATTTTAGAAAAAGGAAGAAAAGTTTAATTTCTCATAATCTAGGAATATTAGTGATAACATTTTAGTTTTTAAGGGAATTTTTTTTGTCTTTGCTTTATTCATATCACATAATATAAATTTCTATAAAAACAATATTATAAATATTATTTTGTAATATGAACTTTACAATATCAGATCAGATCAGTTGCTCAGTCGTGTCCGACTCTTTGCGACCCCATGAATCACAGCACACCAGGCCTCCCTGTCCATCACCAACTCCCGGAGTTCACTCAGACTCACGTCCATCGAGTCAGTGATGCCATCCAGCCATCTTATCCTCTGTCGTCCCCTTCTCCTCCTGCCCCCAATCCCTCCCAGCATCAGAGTCTTTTCCAATGAGTCAACTCTTCGCATGAGGTGGCCAAAGTGCTGGAGTTTCAGCTTCAGCATCATTCCCTCCAAAGAAATCCCAGGGCTGATCTCCTTCAGAATGGACTGGTTGGATCTCCTTGCAGTCCAAGGGACTCTCAAGAGTCTTCTCCAACACCACAGTTCAAAAGCATGAATTCTTCGGCACTCAGCCTTCTTCACAGTCCAACCCTCACAGCCATACATGACCACAGGAAAAACCATAGCCTTGACTAGACGAACCTTTGTTGGCAAAGTAATGTCTCTGCTTTTGAATATGCTATCCAGGTTGGTCATAACTTTCCTTCCAAGGAGTAAGCGTCTTTTAATTTCATGGCTGCAGTCACCATCTGCAGTGATTTTGGAGCCCAGAAAAATAAAGTCTGACACTGTTTCCCCATCTATTTCCCATGAAGTGGTGGGACCGGATGCCATGACATTTTTATGTGGTTAAGTATTGATCTACAACAAATTTTAACGGTTGCATACTCCTTCATTGTAAGAAAAGACCGTGAAATGTTTAGTGAGTCCATTTTTGGGTTTTCAAATGGTCTTGAATCATTCACTACTTAAGCAATACTTTAATAAATATTGGACTTCCCTGGTGGCTCAGACAGTAACGCATCTGTTTACAATGTGAGAGACCTGGGTTCGATCCCTGGGTTGGGAAGATTCCCTGGAGAAGGAAATGGTAACCCACTCCAGTACTCTTGCCTTGAAAATCCCATGGACGTAGGAGCTTGGTGCAGGCTACTATCCATGGGGTCGCAAAGAGTTGGGCACGACTGAGCGACTTCACTTCACTTCACTTAATAAATATTGTGCACACATATTTGGCGGTATACATGTCATTTTTAACATATAATTAAAATTTTTTTCCAAGTAGAATTGATGAGTGTTCAAAACATGTAAGGTTTTTTTGACACCTACTGCCAAATTACTCTGGAGAAGGCAATGGCACCCCACTCCAGTACTCTTACCTGGAAAATCCCATGGATGGAGGAGCCTGGTAGGCTGCAGTCCATGGGGTCGCTCAGAGTCGGACACGACTTCACTTTCACCTTCACTTTTCACTTTCATGCATTGGAGAAGGAAATGGCAACCCACTCCAGTGTTCTTGCCTGGAGAATCCCAGGGACAGGGGAGCCTGATGGGCTGCCGTCTCAGGGGTCGCACAGAGTCAGACACGACTGAAGCGACTTAACAGCAGCAGCAGCAGCAGCCAAATTACTCATCACAGGGGCTGTGTACCATTTATATTTCTACCACGAGTAAACAGACTCCCACGGGCCTGCAGGGTTCAGCACCGAGAGCTGCTATGTGTGTGGTAGCTTTTTCATATTATAGGGAAAGTTGTCTTCTATTGGTTCTGTGACAAGACTCATTTTTAGCTGATGCTTTGGAGTCTTGAAGTAACATGAAAGACAAAAAAATCAAACAGGCTGGCAGCAACTTAGATTTCTTTCTCTTTATAGGATCAAAAAGCTAGATTTGCGTACAGTTTCCACTGCATTTTGTGGCACACAATACTTTCCTCTGAAACTCTAGGTGACTTCTAGGGAGATTGAGAGGGTAAAAGGGAATCACCAAGAAAGCAAAAATAGAAGTAGTGCATCTGGGAAGATGGAGACAGAAACCAGGAATCTGCAGGTCTCTGCGTGCCGGCAGCGCCAGCAGCCGGCGGCAGGGTGACCGCCTGAACGTGGAGGGTCCCGGGTGAGCGGGGCTGGAAGCAGAGCTTTGCTTTGTGTCTGAATCAGTCTTGGAGTGGGAGGGGATGAGGGCCTGTCTTGCCTGAGAACAAGTTTCTCCCAACAGGCAAGAAACATGGACTTTGAAAAAGAAATTGTTTCTGGTTACAGTAAGTTCTATTTATTGTCCACATAGGGCTGAGGTCAGATGTGCAACACTCTAATTGTTTGTTTTAACAGTTCTTCCCAGAACCCTATTGTTTCCTTATCAACATCCTGGATAAAATTCCCCAGAGGCCTGGGCTCCCAGGAGCGTGGAGAGGGCAGTGGGGCTGAGAGAGGCACGCATCGGTGGGGCAGTCTACGACGCTGTTCGCTCATTATTTCTCTGTGCCTCTTGGTCTTATGGACCCCGATTCTCGAATTTTATTTTGTCGATCTCAAGTGAGTAAATATTTCAACCTCTTCTCTCTCTGCTCTCCCCAGAAAGAGGTTTCTCTTTGTGAAATGATTAACCACATTCCCCCTTACAGCCTTCGGTGTGTGGGTGGGTTCCTCGTCCTAGATGGGTCTATGTGAGATAAGTTTCTTTTCTGCTTTGTGATGTCTGAAAAAATGGAAAATGAGGTCTTGAGAAAGAGCGCACAACAGGTGAAGGAAAATCGAGTCACCGAGGAAGTTTCCAAAAGCTCTTCCTTCCGTTTTTTTCTGTTCTGAATGGGAAATTATTCACATTCACTGATGAGAGTTTTGATTTAAACCTGAGTTTAAAATCTCTTTAGGCTTTCCTGGTTTCACTGTGGAAAAGAAAAGAAAATTTATGAATAAAATACTCTCTTTTAAAGTTTCTTTTTGTTAGAGGATCACTGCTTTGCATCACTGTGTTAGTAAGATCTGATGAGCATGTGCAGCAGGCTCTGGCACACTGGATGGCTGGCCTGGGACCCCCGCGAGGACCGGCTCCCCCACCCGCCGGGCTCGCTCCAGCAGCTCTAGTCCACCTGCCCAGGAATCCCCCTCCCACCCGACACCACTCTTACCAAGTGCCACCTATTTATGTGACATTTAGCTTTAGAGGAAGAGGGAAAAGGAGAAAAGAAAATATCGGGGTACTTGGTCCCAAACAACAAACCCAAGATATTGTGGAAGAAGGGGATATTAGGGACTAGTTATTATTCATATGAGTGCTGGGGGCCCGGGAAGGGGATATTAGGGACTAGTTATTATTCATATGAGTGCTGGGGGCCCGGGAAGGGGATATTAGGGACTAGTTATTATTCGTATGAGTGCTGGGGGCCCGGGAAGGGGATATTAGGGACTAGTTATTGTTCATATGAGTGCTGGGGCCCAGGAAGGGGATATTAGGGACTAGTTATTATTCATATGAGTGCTGGGGGCCCGGGAAGGGGATATTAGGGACTAGTTATTGTTCATATGAGTGCTGGGGGCCCGGGAAGGGGATATTAGGGACTAGTTATTGTTCATATGAGTGCTGGGGGCCCGGGAAGGGGATATTAGGGACTAGTTATTATTCATATGAGTGCTGGGGGCCCGGAAGGGGATATTAGGACTAGTTATTATTCATTATGAGTGCTGGGGGCCGGGAAGGGGATATTAGGACTAGTTATTGTTCATATGAGTGCTGGGGGCCCGGGAAGGGATATTAGGGACTAGTTATTGTTCATATGAGTGCTGGGGGCCCGGAAGGGGATATTAGGGACTAGTTATTGTTCATATGAGTGCTGGGGGCCCGGAAGGGATATTAGGACTAGTTATTGTTCATATGAGTGCTGGGGGCCGGGAAGGGATATTAGGGACTAGTTATTATTCGTATGAGTGCTGGGGGCCCGGGAAGGGGATATTAGGGACTGGTTATTATTCGTATGAGTGCTGGGGGGCCCAGGAAGGGGATATTAGGGACTAGTTATTATTCATATGAGTGCTGGGGGCCCGGAAGGGATATTAGGGACTAGTTATTATTCATATGAGTGCTGGGGGCCCGGGAAGGGGATATTAGGGACTAGTTATTGTTCATATGAGTGCTGGGGGCCCAGGAAGGGGATATTAGGGACTAGTTATTGTTCATATGAGTGCTGGGGGCCCGGGAAGGGGATATTAGGGACTAGTTATTATTCGTATGAGTGCTGGGGGCCCGGGAAGGGGATATTAGGGACTAGTTATTATTCGTATGAGTGCTGGGGGCCCGGGAAGGGGATATTAGGGACTAGTTATTATTCGTATGAGTGCTGGGGACCCGGGAAGGGGATATTAGGGACTAGTTATTATTCATATGAGTGCTGGGGGCCGGGAAGGGGATATTAGGGACTAGTTATTATTCATATGAGTGCTGGGGGCCGGGAAGGGATATTAGGGACTAGTTATTGTTCATATGAGTGCTGGGGCCCAGGAAGGGGATATTAGGGACTAGTTATTGTTCATATGAGTGCTGGGGGCCCGGGAAGGGGATATTAGGGACTAGTTATTATTCATATGAGTGCTGGGGGCCCGGGAAGGGGATATTAGGGACTAGTTATTGTTCATATGAGTGCTGGGGGCCCGGAAGGGATATTAGGACTAGTTATTGTTCATATGAGTGCTGGGGGGCGGGAAGGGATATTAGGACTAGTTATTATTCGTATGAGTGCTGGGGGCCCGGGAAGGGGATATTAGGGACTAGTTATTATTCATATGAGTGCTGGGGGCCCGGGAAGGGGATATTAGGGACTAGTTATTATTCATATGAGTGCTGGGGGCCCGGGAAGGGGATATTAGGGACTAGTTATTATTCGTATGAGTGCTGGGGGCCCGGGAAGGGGATATTAGGGACTAGTTATTATTCATATGAGTGCTGGGGGCCCGGGAAGGGGATATTAGGGACTAGTTATTATTCGTATGAGTGCTGGGGGCCCGGGAAGGGGATATTAGGGACTAGTTATTGTTCATATGAGTGCTGGGGGCCCGGGAAGGGGATATTAGGGACTAGTTATTGTTCGTATGAGTGCTGGGGGCCGGGAAGGGATATTAGGGACTAGTTATTATTCGTATGAGTGCTGGGGGGCCCGGAAGGGATATTAGGGACTAGTTATTGTTCATATGAGTGCTGGGGCCCGGAAGGGATATTAGGACTAGTTATTGTTCGTATGAGTGCTGGGGGCCCGGAAGGGGATATTAGGGACTAGTTATTATTCGTATGAGTGCTGGGGGGCCCGGAAGGGGATATTAGGGACTAGTTATTGTTCATATGAGTGCTGGGGGCCCGGAAGGGATATTAGGACTAGTTATTATTCGTATGAGTGCTGGGGGGCCCGGAAGGGGATATTAGGGACTAGTTATTATTCATATGAGTGCTGGGGGCCGGAAGGGGGGATATTAGGGACTAGTTATTATTCATATGAGTGCTGGGGGCCCGGGAAGGGGATATTAGGGACTAGTTATTGTTCATATGAGTGCTGGGGGCCCGGGAAGGGGATATTAGGGACTAGTTATTATTCGTATGAGTGCTGGGGGCCCGGGAAGGGGATATTAGGGACTAGTTATTATTCAGTATGAGTGCTGGGGGCCCGGGAAGGGGATATTAGGGACTAGTTATTATTCGTATGAGTGCTGGGGGCCCGGGAAGGGGATATTAGGGACTAGTTATTATTCGTATGAGTGCTGGGGGCCCGGGAAGGGTGCTTTGCCTCCTTCCTCCATTGCTTCCCTCAGGCCCAGCCCCGCCCTCTTCCCTGAAGTCTGGGGCCCTGAGGGAAGCCCCCAGCTTGTGACAGCCACTCTCTTCTGGTCATTCTGGTTGCCAGGGAGAGGTTGGGACTGACATGCACACACCGCTGTGTATAAAACAGACAACCAACAGGACCTACAGTGTTGCACGGGGGACTCTGCCCAGTGTTTTATAGTCGCTGACATGGGAAAAACTGAGAAGGGATAGACTCATGTAAATGTACAAGTGGATCAGCTTGTTGTACACCTGAAACTAGCACAGCGTTGCCAATCAACTGTACTCCACTGTAAATTAATTAGAAAAAGATTCCTGGGCCAAGAGTCTGAATAACAAATGTGTCTTCCCCAAGAGCTGACAGCAAGACCTTAGTCTGGAAGCCCCTGTGGAAGTGGCCTTATTGACCCTTGGTGCTCTCCTGTGCTCAGCCCTTACGACAACTTTCTATCAGGTCAGCACTTGGTATAGAGTCAGTTCATAGGGTTAAAAGTCATAGCCCCTGCTCTCTGTTGTGTGTCTTTAGGAAAGTCACTTTTACTCCCTGGGACTCAGGTCCCTCATAAAAGGAACACTGAGAAGTAGGGTTAGCTAGAGGACAAGACACAATAAACAACATGCTGTTTGCAAGCTCTCCACCTGAACTATTCTTCTATCACAACTATTATTATTAAGCCTTTTCTGACTTGATTTGTAGTCTTAAGATAAATATTTCTTAGCCAGACTGTGGAGTCATAGTTATTCTAGTGTGTCAGCCATTGCTTTGAGAAAGAGCCTGCTTGCAGGATTGCCAAGCTCAGAAAAGCAGCACCACCCTGGAGGCGCTTTCTCCTCCCTGCCTCTTCCGTGGTGTCTTCACTGGTGCAGGCGAGGCCAGGTGCCCCATCCAGTCACCGCCGCCACTCGTTTGGCCCTGTGGGGAGAGTGGAGTAGAGAAAAAACATGAGTCTTTTCAGGATCAGGCACACCTCAGTGTGAATCCTGGCTGGGAGGATTTGGTCAAACTTTCCACTTCAGGAGCCTGAGTTTCTTAAGTTAGAACTTCCAGGGCTGCCACAGCAAATTGCCACAAATCGGGTAGATTAAAGCAACAGAAATGCCTCGTTCCACACTTTGGAAACCAGAAGTCCAAAACCAAGGTGTTGGCAAGGCCATGTCTCTGTTCCAGCTTCTGGTGATTGCTGGCCATCTCTGCCGGCCCGTGGCCTACACTGCAGAATCCGCCTCAGTGGCCATGAGGACATCTGACCACTGGGGGTCCTTAGGGACCCTTGTCAGCTCATGTATTCTCACCCTCCCACATTGGCTTCAAAATGAATGAACTCAGGAATCTTCTCTGTTCATCCAACAAGAGTTAAATTTCTACACTATTGTTATTTAACTTTTCCCGACATCCATTATCTTTATAAAAAGTAAAATTAATACTGGTTCATTACATAATGATTGAAATTACGGAAAAGCAAATAAAAAAATAGCGCAACATTGCTGTGAGCGACTGAAGAACAATTTCCCGTTTGATATGTGGTATGTGTTCCCACCAAACAGCCTTTAGCACAACCTGGACCGTCTCTAAAGCACCACAGCCACAGCTGTGCTCCAAAGGAGGGGCGCGTGGGCCCAGGGCATCAGAGAGGAGCTGAATGCAGATGCTGCTGCCCAGCCAAGCCTGTCCTCCCCCTTCCTTCCCACAGACACGGGTCCTGAGCATGCTCAGTGTGCCCCTAAGGACACTTTCAAAGTATTTCAGTAAAAGAAATGTCACTCCAATTAAAAATAAATGACACTACCATTGAATAAGATTCATGTACATTCAGTTAGGACCATAATAGCCCAGGAATCTTTCATAATTAAAGAAAACTAGGAAAACTGATAGTTGTTACCATGAACGTTCACATGACTGTTTAACTGGCATTCAGCTTCCTCAGAGAGTCATGGTAGGAAGGACAGGTAGCTAATGGCATTTGACTTTGTCATCCTTGAAAAAAGGTCACTTAAGACACAAGCTTGCTTACAACTGCTAAGACTTTCATAGGAACATTGCCCAGGAGCCACTGAGATTATATAATCACCTTTAAAAATTTTGTGATCTGTTAAAATTAGTTATAACTGTGAGTTCTAAGAAAAGATGGCTGATTTCAAAAGTAATCTTGATAAAGGAAGGCCAGAATTAATAAAGAAAAATATTGATTAATTTTGCAAAAAAAAATGTTTTAAGCTTTTACTTAAAAAATACACAAAGCCAAAAGATAAACAATATACTGGGGAGGTTTTGCAGCACACGTAGGTCACAGGCTTCTTTCTGTACTGTGCAAAGAGCTGTTATAGCAGTAAAAAAAAAAAAAAAAGTGAATAGTTCTACAGAAAAATAGTATATCAACAGCCAGTTCATAATAATAAAAATGTATACAGCAACCAAACATGGGAGAGATTTCTCAATTACACACATAATTAAAGACATAAATCAAAACAACAATGCAATATAAATGGTCACCTGTGTCAACAATGACACCAAATAAAGTTTGATAAAGTCCAGTTTTGGTGAGGGTTACCCAGAAGTTTCCTGCAGTGCTGCTGGGAGAGTAAATTGTTATGATAATTTTGGTGGACAATTCCTGCCAAATTTAAAAAGCAATGTTCTTTTCAAGGCAAATCCATATACCACATGGATATGTATTTTTAAGTAAATATTATCTATCTATCTATGTCTCTATCTGTAGATATCTATGTCTAAGACTGTTTATTGCAGCACTATTTGTAAGGCTGAAAAAAAGAAGGGGAAGAAGAAATCTCCTATTTCTTAAAATAGAAGATTAGATAAATTGCTGCATATGTATACCATGGACTATTTTGCAGCTATTAAACAGAATGATGATTGCAGCCATGAAATTAAAAGATGCTTACTCCTTGGAAGCAAAGTTATGACCAACCTAGATAGCATATTCAAAGGCAGAGACATTACTTTGCCAACAAAGGTCCGTCTAGTCAAGGCTATGGTTTTTCCTGTGGTCATGTATGGATGTGAGAGTTGGACTGTGAAGAAGGCTGAGCGCTGAAGAATTGATGCTTTTGAACTGTGGTGTTGGAGAAGACTCTTGAGGGTCCCTTGGACTGCAAGGAGATCCAACCAGTCCATTCTGAAGGAGATCAGCCCTGGGATTTCTTTGGAAGGAATGATGCTAAAGCTGAAACTCCAGTACTTTGGCCACCTCATGAGAAGAGTTGACTCATTGGAAAAGACTCTGATGCTGGGAGGGATTGGGGGCAGGAGGAGAAGGGGACGACAGAGGATGAGATGGCTGGATGGCATCACCGACTCGATGGACGTGAGTCTGAGTGAACTCTGGGAGTTGGTGATGGACAGGGAGGCCTGGCATGCTGTGATTCATGGGGTCGCAAAGAGTCGGACACGACTGAGTGACTGAACTGAACTGAACTGAACTGAAACAGAATGAGGTAGATCTAAATATGACCATATGGAAAATTCTGCAAGTCATATCATTAAGTGAAAAAGCAGGATTCAGAACCATATATATGTGTGTGGACATATTTACTCTGTGTGTATATGTATGTACATATATGTGTACACTTAAAATGATTTCATTTGGGTATAAGTTTGACGGACGCATATCATCTTTGAAAACTGGAAATCTGTTAAAGCGGGCAGGGTCTAGAGTAAATGGAGTTTGTTCTGGGGTCCAAGATGCCTTCCCCTGAGTTAGCACTAAACACAAAGTTATCTTGTCAGCTCAGAACTCCAGGAGGTCGCTGGCTGGGAGGGGGTCCTGTTGGGCTGTGAGAGTCCCCCTGTTTCCGGGGACGGGAATTGGAAGCACACATTGTATGATTTATAGGGTCAGCCTCTCATAAGGCACCAGTTCGAGGGTTTCATTTTGACCTAGGGGAGTGTCTAAACCTGACCGATGAGTGAGGCCGAACCACATACACCCAGGTGAGTTTCACTTCAAAACCATTGAAACTGGTTTGGACCCACCCGGCACCAGGAATGTAAGACTAGGTCCGCATACCACCTCTCACTGCCTTGCTGAGCCTCTCTTCTTTTAGACATTGTGGGAAGGGATGTGATTGGGTACCTTTGTCCTTTGGTTTCTGGAGAACAACTTCTAGTGTGCATCTTCTGTCTTGCTCTTCTTCCAGCACAAGTATCATGGAAGGGTTGTCAGTCTTCCCAGGGCATGGCTGCTGAGATTCCACCAACACTGCCCAAGAATTGAGGGGGGACTTCAGCAAGCACATCACACACTGAGGGCTTGGGAGAAATCTCTCCTTTAAAAAATATTAAATTTGCAGAAATTTATTATTTAATTCTGTTCTGTGTCCTTGTCAGTCTCCATGGAAAGTGCTTATCTTCACTCTGAAAGGCAAGGAACATTCTCTCCTGTGAGCAAATCAGGTGAATGAATGAATGGGAAATCGCTCTGTCGTGTCCAACTCTTTGTGACCCCATGGACCGTAGCCTACCAGGTTCCTCTGTCCATGGGATTTTCCAGGCAAGAGGACTGGAGTGGGCTTCCATCTCTTCTCCAAATCAGGAATAACCCTAAAAGCTGTGATGCAAGTCACTTCCACATGGAAACTGGATTGTCTTTGTTTTATATTGACTCATAGAATTTTTAAAATGATATTTTATTTATTTGACATAAAAGTTTGCTTGCTTCAAAATGTTTGAAAACTGTCAAGCCATAGTTAAGTCATGATGATATGTTTAGTTGTAATATAAATCCAGTATACAAAATTTCTACAAGCTAGGACCTTGCTTTTTTGGTTTTGTTTAAATATTTATCTTGTTTCCTTCTGTCCCCTTCCCACCACGACTTGCTTGCTTGCTTCCTTTTTCCTTCCTTGCTTCCCTCCTTCCTTTAGTCATACCCTTGCTGCCTTTCTGTTGTCTGAGGACACATTCTATATCTGCTCCAAGTCAAAGGACCCCCAGTCACTCACACCGTCTTCCTTCCTAAAATGACCCAGCTATGCTTATGGAACACATAACCGCTCCAGGGAACGTCTTAGTTAAAGTGTAGCAGATTACCCCTTTGCCAGGGGCTGGTGTAAGAGAGAATATGTGATCCAGAATTCACCAGTGAATCACAATAAACTGTGGAAAATTCTGAAAGAGATGGGAATATCCGACTACCCAACCTGCCTTTTGAGAAACCTGTATGCAGGTCAGGAAGCAACAATTAGAACTGGACATGGAACAACAGACTGGTTCCAAATAGGAAAAGGAGTACGTCAAGGCTGTATATTGTCACCCTGCTTATTTAACTTATATGCAGAGTGCATCATGAGAAACACTGGGCTGGAAGAAGCACAAGCTGGAATCAAGATTGCCAGGAGAAATATCAATAACCTCAGATATGCAGATGACACCACCCTTATGGCAGAAAGTGAAGAGGAACTAAAAAGCCTCTTGATGAAAGTGAAAGAGAGTGAAAAAGTTGGCTTAAAGCTCAGCATTCAGAAAACTAAGATCATGGGATCTGGTCCCATCACTTCATGGGAAATAGATGGGGAAACAGTGGAAACAGTGTCAGACTTTATTTTGGGGGGCTCCAAAATCACTACAGATGGTGACTGCAGCCATGAAATTAAAAGACGCTTACTCCTTGGAAGGAAAGTGATGACCAACCTAGATAGCATATTGAAAAGCAGAGACATTACTTTGCCAACAAAGGTTCGTCTAGTCAAGGCTATGGTTTTTCCAGTAGTCATGTATGGATGTGAGAGTTGGACTGTGAAGAAGGCTGAGCACCAAAGAATTGATGCTTTTGAACTGTGGTGTTGGAGAAGACTCTTGAGAGTCCCTTGGACTGCAAGGAGATCCAACCAGTCCATTCTGAAGGAGATCAGCCCTGGGATTTCTTTGGAAGGAATGATGCTAAAGCTGAAAGTCCAGTACTTTGGCCACCTCATGCGAAGAGTTGACTCATTGGAAAAGACCCTGATGCTGGGAGGGATTGGGGGCAGGAGGAAAAGGGGACGACAGAGGATGAGATGGCTGGATGGCATCACCGACTCGATGGACGTGAGTCTGAGTGAACTCCGGGAGTTGGTGATGGACAGGGAGGCCTGGAGTGCTGTAATTCATGGGGTCACAAAAAGTTGGACATGACTGAGCAACTGAACTGAACTGAACTGATTCACCAGTGAGATCTGTGGGCAAGTGAGCTGGGGGCTACTCAAAACAGTTTTCCTTTCTGATGGAGAGACATGGTGGAGGAAAAAGTGTTTTGTTCCTCTCCCTTGAAGGCATATGACCCCTACAACCATGGGAGGTGCTATCTTTCCATATTAATTGGTGAACACTCAGCAGAGGTGACCATGTCGGAGGACAGCAAGAGCCCATCCTCAGCAGCATCACTGTGGCTGAAGCACTTTGGACCCAGACATCTCTGGACTTAATAAGTAAACCAAGAACGTCCTTGTACTTTAAGTCAGATTTTTCTACTACTTGTAGCCAAAAAGCCACTTAATGTGTACACAGGCTTAGAAATCAAGTGGGGAACCTATTAAATTAAATAGAAAAGTAATAGTGTTAATTGTGGAGAGCTTTTGCTCCAGCAGATCGAGCTATCAGCCCTGCTGGAAGGAACAAGGGAGGGACTTCCCGGGGAGGGGGTGGGGGCAGGAGCAGGGGCATGAGGTGAAGGATGAAGGGAGCATGAGAAGTAGCCCAGTGGGAGGTAGGGGGACCCGGTGTCCTGGAGGAGGGAGGAAGGAGCAGGGAAGGAGGAGGCACAGGTATGAAGGACTCTGTGCGCCCTTGAGGCAGATGTGGTTTATCCTCTGGATGATGATGGACACGTACATGTACATGTATGTGAACACTCAGACATGTAGACACACACACTCCTGCCTAATAAAGCCTCCAACTTGCCTTTGTCCAGCTTCCTGGGAAGACCCCCAAATCCTTGGAACCTCCCCACTGATTGGAGTGACTCTGCAGTTCACCATAAGCCCTGATAGTTTATGCTGACCAAGTGACTCCTGGTGGGCCCCAGGGATCCAACCTGAGTCTCCTGCATTGGCAGGGAGATTCTTTACCACTGAGCCATCAGGGAAGCCCTTAAGCACCCCTCAGTTCAGTTCAGTCGCTCAGTCATGTCCAACTCTGCGACCCCACGAATCGCAGCACACCAGGCCTCCCTGTCCATTACCAACTCCCGGAGTCCACCCAAACTCATGTCCACTGAGTCGGTGATGCCATCCAGCCATCTCATCCTCTGTCGTCCCCTTCTCCTCCTGCCCCCAATCCCTCCCAGCATCAGGGTCTTTTCCAATGAGTCAACTCTTCGCATGAGGTGGCCAAAGTACTGGAGTTTCAGCTTCAGCATCAGTCCTTCCAATGAACACCCAGGACTGATCTCCTTTAGGATGGACTGGTTGGATCTCCTTGCAGTCCAAGGGACTCTCAAGAGTCTTCTCCAACACCACAGTTCAAAAGCATCAATTCTTTGGCGCTCAGCTTTCTTCACAGTCCAACTCTCACATCCATACATGACCACTGGAAAAACCCCTCAGCAGCATTAAATTCCCAGTGGGGTAAATGAGCTGAAAGATAGAAATCAGCACCTGGGAATCTTTCACATCACTTTCCTTAGAGAACACTCTTTTTCACCTTGACAGCCCCTCTCAGCAGGAGGGCAGGTGGTGTCCCTGCTGCAAGGCTGGCAGAAGATGGGTTACGAGAGGTAGCGGGAGCACAGTGGCTGGCACAACTCTTTGCACATCGAGGGAAATCACTTGGGCATTTGGGGTGGAGGGTGAGGGATGAGCAGGACGCAGTGACCACGTGCTGAGCACCTGTGGCAGAGCCGGCTGGCCTTCAGTTAGAAGCTCTCACCTGGTAATTGTGGGATGAAATTTCTGAGCCCTATTTTACATATAAAAGAGATGAGGGTCAGTATTAAGCAACTGTGATGAGGTCACTCAAATACAAACTTGCAGGAATGAGACATTTTGTTTGCCTGACACCCATGGCAGTGGCCAGGCTTCCCGAGGGCATCCACTACCTAGCCCCTGCAGGGCTGTTCTGCAAAGAAAGTTCTAGCCCCACTCACCCTCTCTCACTGGGTCACCCCCGTGAACCCTCTCTGGTCTGGCTTTCCTCTTCTGGAATGGGATGGTGATCTTCTCTACCTCCTATGCTCACTGTAAAGGTTTAACGAATACAGTATCCACAGTGTCTAATCTGGGCCTGACACATGGCTGCCCCGCACAGCAGGTGATCAGCCTGGGTGCACACAGAAGAAAGCGCCTTTGCTTTCTGAAGACAAGGCAGACATGCTGCCTTCGGGGTCCGACTCCCAGCACCCAGTCCCAACCATGCCCCTCCCATCCAGACTGCGTAGGGGGCCTCATGAACCTTCTAGAGCCTGCGCTTGTGGTCAAGGGGGTCATTTCCCACACTGCAGGTGGAGAGACAGATGAAGTAAGATCCAGGAAACTTAACCCTCACTGTGGAGACAGAGCAGTGTGACAAAATCATTTAAAGTTACTCGAGTTAATCCCCAAGTAAGCCTAATAAGGGCCATATGGGCTGGAAGACATCCTTCAAAATTACTTCCAGGAGAACCATCATCTCCTACAATGAATATTAACAAAGAGAGTCTATGTTTGGAGTAGGAACATAAGCTTGTTCTGGTAACTGGACATTGCGTTTGGCTGTGGAGAGGTTGTATAAAGCACCTGGGATGGAAGGACTCATCAAAGCCAAACCCCTCTTCCCCAAATTCTGAGCAAACCGACACAGAAGAAGGAGATGACTGTGTCCCTGTCACTGTTGTGCGAAGCCCAGAAGCTTCAGTTCTGACAACTGTCAATTAGGAACCAAACCGCAAGCGTGAAAGCATAAGCAACTTAATTCTAATGTGTTTTTTTTATCAAAGCACTTTGTGCAGGCTTTCCACCAAAATAATCGACACCCTCACATTTATAAGAAAATGCATGGAATAGAAGGTCCTTTCAAGAGCCAGGCCAGTGAGGCCGCAGGCAGCACCCTGTTCTGCCTTTGGGTGTGAGGTGGCAGGAGCGAAGGGGACTCCCCCTGTGAAGCCTCTCGGAATTTCCACTCCCTGGACCACACAGGGACATGGGAAGTCAAATGTGTGAGCTCAGCCAGATACTAGAAAGAAAAAGACTCAGCAGAGGTTTGATTGAACATATCATCATGACATTTTCCACCATTAGTTAAAAGGAAGACCATCAACCCTTGATGCACACGGAGAGAACCTTGGAAGCACACGTCCACCTCCCAAGGCTCAAACACAATTGTCTATACTTCCACCCTCAACAGATCTATTACATTTAAAGGTTCTTAAAACTTTGCTTGTCTGCATAAAAAGTGAGCCTGCAGGGTGGGCAGCAGTGCGAGGTTTTCAGCTTGCACGCGTCATTTGATGATTCTGTTCTGACAATTACAAAACACTGTTTCCTGTAGTTTCACCCTAACAGAAGCCAGCTATCTTTCTTTACAACCTACTTACATGTTTTTCTTTTGAGGAAAATATTGGGACAAATTAAAACAACTTTTAGGAAAGAAGCCCAAGTGGAAGTTTCATGTTTGTTAATGTGCATGTGAATTCATTCATTTTTTCTTGTTATTGTTAGTCATCTTACAAATATAGGACCACAGAGTCTTCACTTCCTTTTGTAATATAGCTCTTTCAGCTCTGGGAATTACAAACTCGACAATTTTTTTTACCAGTTTCTGAAAAAATGGGTTTCCTTTCTTATCAGAAAGCATTTTCTCTCCCCAGATGCCACTCTACAAATAACTGAAATTGAGGCCTTTGATGCAGTGGGTAGAAAAGCTAGCGGCCGACCCAGCGGCACACTGTTAGTTGTTCCTTAATCCCTCAGTTGAGCAACTCAGTTCCCAAAGGCAGGATACTGTGTGCTCTGACTTCACCAGAGCTGTCCTTTGAGGAAGCCTGGAGATGGAGGCATTCTAAGGACCCTGCTGGAGGGCGCCAGCCGCTTCTTTGTGTCTTTGGCAACTCTGTTAAATTGTTTTAGAAGTTTCTAATCTCCTTTCTCAGGAAAGATTGGTCCTTGCTTCACGTTGCTCGTGGCTCTTGTCAAGGTGAGCCCCTTGGGTGTGCTTCTAGGAGTGCCCGCTCTTCCTCCTGGTGTCACCGCACCGCCCTGACCACTCAGCTGCACGGTCACACGGAGCTACGTGGGGCCACGGAGGCGCTGGCGCGAACCTGGGCGCCTCGCTAGCACCCTCGAGTAGAAACGCCACCTCAGAAGGCAGAGCCAGGAAGCGCACCTCGTTCACGTGGGAAAGACGCGAGCACAGTGCTCTGCTCAGAGGGAAAGCAGGAGGCTCCGTGAATGGAAATGAGCCACGTGTTTCTCCAGCGGGATTCCCAGACATCTTCAAGCTAGCCTAGTTCTAATATTTCGTGGCTTTGATTGCGGAGCCGAGAAGCCAGCCCCCATGTGAGAAAGGAGGCAGTCTCCTCTCGCCTGTTTCTTCGGCACCGCTGTGCCTAAGGTGTTCAAGGCCAACAGCATCTGTTGGGTGGGAAGGTGGTGGAGGCCGTGGCAGAGCCAGGCTGGCGGACACTTTGCCAATTCAAGCTGACTAGGGAGCAGCAGCGTGAGATCACGTTTCTCAGAAACTGGAATGAGGCTGTAAACGTGCAGTGTTCTCTCCACTATTCTGGTCCAAATTAAATCACATTAAAAGCATGTATGTCTTTATATGTTAAAATTCTCAGGTGTGACAGTGCTGCTGTCGTCATGTTGGAGAATGTCCTTGTTCTCAGAGAGGACAAACAGAAGTCTTCAGGGGTGAAGTGATCTGATTTATGCAACTCACTTCCAATTGGTTTGTCAGAGAAAGAGATGGAGAACACAAATATGGCAAACTGTTAACAATCGATCGGTCCAGGGTGAAAGGGAAAATAGGTGTTCCTTAGTATTTTCTGTGTGTTTGACACTTTTTTTAATTGTGAAAAGTACTTATGAATAAATATAACTGAAATACAGGACTTATGTGAAAAATGTATAAAATAATATTTAAGGATGTATGTATAATCTGAATATGTGAAAAAAGCTACCTAAGAGTGAACAGCTGTGAAATACTTTTTTCTTGTGTCTATATTTTTAAAACTCATTCATTTTTGTTAATTAGCAAGGATACTAACTTGGGTTGAAAAAAGGAAATGTAGAAAATTCACTCCTTTACTCTCTTATTTCACATCTGCTCAGTTAACTCGCCACAAGGGGCCCGGCACAGTGGCTGTGCCCTCGGCACCCACCCCCCAGTCCCAGCAACGTGTGGCCTTGACAGGAGAGAAGCGGGGCTGGGAAGCCCTGGGAAAGAGCGGACGTGGGTGGTATAGAGGGCGCTGGCTCCAGGCTGGATGGGACAGAGTCAGACTGTGCGGAGGGTCTGGGGTCTGCAAGCTGCTTCGGCCTCCACACTTCCCACCGAGCTGTGAGGCATTGTTCTGTGACTCCACGTGGTGGAGAGTGTCGAATTGCTGCTAAGCGAACGTGATTCCTGCCCTTAGTGGCTGTGTGGCCTTAGGCACGCTGCTTAACCTCTCTGAGCCTTGGTCTCTTTGTATGGAAGGTGAGAGGTTGGACTGACAGTCTCCAAGGTGCTTATGGGTCTGTTGTTATTGCTGTCATTGCTGTTGTAGTTTAGTTGCCAAGTCCTATGTCTTTGCGACCCCACGGACTGCAGCACACCAGGCTCCCTGTCCTTCACTATCTCTCAGAGTTTGTTCACACTCATGTCTATTGAGTTGGTGATGCCCTCCAACCATCTGATCCTCTGTCACCCCCTTCTTCTGCCTTCAATCTTTCCCAGCATCAGGGTCTTTTCCAATGAGTCAATTCTTGGCATCAGGTGGCCAAAATATTGGAGTTTCAGCTTTAGCATCAATCCTTCCAATGAATATTCAGGTCTGATTTTCTTTAGGATTGACTGGTTGGATCTTCTTGCAGTCCAAGGGACTCTCAAGAGTCTTCTCCAACATCACAGTTCAAAAGCATCAGTTCTTTGGTGCTCAGCCTTCTTTATGGTCCAACTCTCCATCTCTCACATTCATACATGACTTCTGGAAAAACTATAGCTTTGACTGGATGGACCTTTGTCAGCAAAGTAATGCCTCTCCTTTTTAATATGCTGTCTAGGTTTGTCATAGCTTTTCTTCCAAGGAGCGAGCATGTGTGCACCTCATGTAGGCATCATAGTCCCCTTTTTCTTCCAGCCTGGTCCTTTCTTCCAAGGTAAACCCTCAGAATGTAAGCCCATGAGGAGCCGAAGGATCTTCAAAACTGAAAGTCGTCCCTGTCTCTCAGGTTGACATCCTCCCCCAAGAGCATCTGTGATCAGCTCGCCTGCCCCTTTTCAGCCCCTCAGGGCAGCAAGGTGCTGCTGCCTCCCTTTGGTGTGCATGCTAGTGCTAAAAGGGAATTTTGTTTCAGAAAATCAGGTACCCATACCAAACAGCACCACACACACTCGGCACCTCACATGATGGTATTCAGAAATCTCTAAAGTTGCTCTGATTAATTCAGAAGCAGGACCTCTCTCCAAAGATAATGGAAAACAGACAAAAGGAAAGGCTTCTGCCTGGTCCTCTCCCAGCTCCTCTGCTCAGAGGGGAAGAGAAAAGGGTGGCTGAAGTGGAGAAGGCAGTTGATCAGGAAGGCATATGGGGGCTTTTGAGGTTTTACTTTTGATCATTAAGGGCGTGTGATGCCTCTTCCTTCTGGTCACATCAATTAGTTCCTTTCTTCTCCGAGAGCTGGGATTAGACTGTGAGCTTCCCAAGCACTGGGCTGAAGTCTCCTTCATCTCCGAGACAACATGGCCTCGAGGAGAGAGTCTGGTTTTGAAGGTGGACAAGCCTGGATCTGAGGCTTCCTTCAGTGTTAGGCTGTCAATGACTTGACCACCGTTGGACTTGACGGCTCATTTCAGGCTCTAGTACAGTGGACCACCGCCTGTGCCCCCTGCACCCCCACCCCCATGGGCATGCCCTGCATGCAGGTGGCTATGACACATTAAGCACAGCATCACTTCCAGTACTTGCCATCTGTGTTACTAGCCCATGGGAGGGCAGGGACCAAGAGGGGGGTTTCCTACAACCAGAGAGATGGTGTAATGCCCTGGGGTTTCTACAGGATCATCGATTAGGTTAATCCTCCCCTTTGGCCATTTTCCCTCATTTCTCAGTCATCACAGTCAAAGATGAAAATCTGTATGTTTTGCATAGAATTCATCTTCTCAAAACTCTCTGGAGCTAGTCATCGTATTCTTATTCAGAGTATGGAAAGCGAACTGAGCCTCAGGGAGCAATTAGGGGCAGAATCCAAATCTGAATCCAAGCCTGGGTGACTGAAGTGTCTCTTCCTTGTCACACATCACATAGCACTGTAGCACAAGCCTCTCATCCTCCCGAGGAGGCAAACTGTGAAGCTGCCACATTCTGAAAACCCATGACCCCAGCCACCCTGGGTCCCTCCCCTGTGCCTGTTCTCAGGCTCTGAGGTCCCCACTGCTCTGTCTCAAAAGACACCCCCCTCCCACCTTCCTTGCCTGCCTGAGGCTCCTTTTCTTCCTCAAATTTAACCAAATCCTACATTCCTGAGGTCTGTGTGCCAGGCACTTTGCTAGCCTCTACAACAGATGCAAAGACAACTAAGAAGTAGTTCCTCTTCCGGCCTTAGTCAAAGGAAAGACAGTCTTAAAATAAGTAGAAAACATGGCAGAGAAAGATAAGGCTTTAAGGGAGGTGCAAAGGGCCGAGAGCAGTAATCACTGTACCTGTGTGTGAGGCTTTATCAGACAAGAACCAAACTAAACACAATAAAATGCCATTGTTGGGAGTCATGTACTCAGCACTTCGCATTTGTTCATTCTCATTCTCTTAAAACTTCTCTAAAAGAGATACCCTTGTCCTCGTTTTTGCAGATGAGAAAATCAAATTATAAAGAATTGAAGTCCAGACAATTTAACTACGACCACACAACTAGCAATGGTTGGAGCTAAGATGGAAGAAAAGTTATGACCACATTTCATGCAAAGACGGGCTCGACAAAGGACAGAGATGGCGTGGACCCAACAGAAGCAGGAGATATCAAGAAGAGGTGGCAAGAATACACAGAAGAACTGTACAAAAAAGAGCTTCACGACCAAGATAATCACGATGGTGTGATCACTCACCTAGAGCCAGGCATCCTGGAATGTGAAGTCAAACAGGCCTTAGGAAGCATCACTATGAACAAAGCTAGTGGAGGTGATGGGATTCCAGTTGAGCTACTTCAAATCCTGAAAGATGATGCTGTGAAAGTGCTGCAGTCAATATGCCAGCAAATTTGGAAAACTCAGCAGTGGCCACAGGACTGGAAAAGGGCAGTTTTCATTCCAATCCCAAAGAAAGGCAATGCCAAAGAATGCTCAAACTACCGCACAGTTGCACTCATCTCACATGCTAGTAAAGTAATGCTCAAAATTCTTCAAGCCAGGCTTCAGCAATGTGTGAACCGTGAACTTCCAGATGTTCAAGCTGGTTTTGGAAAAGGCAGAGGAACCAGAGGTCAAATTGCCAACATCTGCTGGATCATCAAAAAAGCAAGAGAGTTCCAGAAAAACATCTATTTCTGCTTCATTGACTATGCCAAAGCCTTTGACTGTGTGGATCACAATAAACTGTGGAAAATTCTTCAAGAGACGGGAATACCAGACCACCTGACCTGCCTCTTGAGAAACCTATATGCAGGTCAGGAAGCAACAGTTAGAACTGGACATGGAACAACAGACTGGTTCCAAACAGGAAAAGGAGTACATCAAGGCTGTATATTGTCACCCTGCTTATTTAACTTATATGCAGTACATCATGAGAAACGCTGGACTGGAAGAAACACAAGCTGGAATCAAGATTGCCAGGAGAAATATCAATAACCTCAGATATGCAGATGACACCACCCTTATGGCAGAAAGTGAAGAGGAACTAAAAAGCTTCTTGATGAAAGTGAAAAAGGAGAGTGAAAAAGTTGGCTTGAAGCTCAACATTCAGAAAACTAAGATCATGGGATCTGGTCCCATCACTTCATGGGAAATAGATGGGGAAACAGTGGAAACAGTGTCAGACTTTATTTTGGGGGGCTCCAAAATCACTGCAGATGGTGACTGCAGCCATGAAATTAAAAGACGTTTACTCCTTGGAAGGAAAGTTATGACCAACCTAGATAGCATATTCAAAGGTGAGACATTACTTTGCCAACAAAGGTCCGTCTAGTCAAGGCTATGGTTTTTCCTGTGGTCATGTATGGATGTGAGAGTTGGACTGTGAAGAAAGCTGAGTGCCAAAGAATTGATGCTTTTGAATTGTGGTGTTGGAGAAGACTCTTGAGAGTCCCTTGGACTGCAAGGAGGTCCAACCAGTCCATTCTGAAGGAGATCAGCCCTGGGATTTCTTTGGAAGGACTGATGCTAAAGCTGAAAGTCCAGCACTTTGGCCACCTGATGTGAAGAACTGACTCATTTGAAAAGACCCTGATGCTGGGAAAGATTGAAGGCAGGAGGAGAAGGGGGTGACAGAGGTTGAGATGGCTGGATGGCATCACTGACTCAATGGACGTGAGTTTGAGTAGACTCTGGGAGTTGATGATGGACAGGGAGGCCTGGTGTGCTGCAGTCCATGGGGTTGCAAACAGTCAGACACGACTGAGCAACTGAACTGAATTGAAGATAAAGATGTAAATGCTGTCTTTCTGGTGCCTGAAGCAACCTGGTTCCCATTATTCCACTTTTCACCCACCATCCCATTTCACTCCCATTCTGCAGAGTGGCTTCTCCGTGGCCACCCTAAGCTCTGGGTTTGGATCTGCCTCTGGTGTCCTGTCCCCGGGCCTGTGGTTCTTTCCTGGGACAGAGCAGCAAGAGCCACTGGCCAAGGCCCTGGGGAAAGCGTGCCTTGAAAGGGTCTTAGTAAAAGCTCAGGAGTGTTCATGTGGAGAGAGGGCAAGCGTATTCCAAAGAAGAGAACTGTGTGAGCTGTGGTTGGGCAGGAAGAGCAGGGAGGATGTGCCCGGGGCCTGGAGAAGGTGGGAGGGGACGTCGCCCTGGGGACAGCCTGCAGTGACGCACCTGATGGTGATGCCTGGGCAGCAGTGCTGTGACCAGAGCTGCGCTGGTGCGGGGAGGGTCACAGTCCTGGGCGGGCTGGCGGGCGGCTGGAGAGCAGAGAGCTACTGAACCAGAACAAAATCACAGGAGTGGGAAACAGGGGGAGAGGCTTCCAAGGAGAGTCTACAGGACTCAACTGGTTCTCTCACGTCAAAGGGAGAACCGGGAGACTGAGGTTTCCAGCCTGTGTGGCGAAGATATGGTGTCAACACTGACTGGAATGGAGAAGTCAGAGAGGATTAAAAAAAGTCTGACTTTGAGGTCACGGAGTGGCTGAGGGAGAGCTGGGTGCAGACGCTGTCTGATCACCAGAAGGTGAGCGTGGAGCTCAGGACGGAGGGAGTTCTGAGTCATCTGCAGGGGAGTTGGGTGATGCAGAGATTCTAGGACGGAGGGTCTCATCCCTGAGTGTGCCCCCATGTCACTCAGGGGCTCTGACAAGTGCTAGACAGTTAGCGCCTGTCTAACACACACCCTTCCTGCCCTTGTAGGTAACGTTTGCATAGAGTCTTTTTAAAAATATTCGTTCGTTTATTTATTTGGCTGCTCTGGGTCTTAATTGCAGCATGTGAGACCTAGTTCCCTGAGCAGGGATCTAACCAGGGTCCGTGTACTGGGAGCAGAGAGTCTTAGCCCCTGGATCACAAGGGAAGGCTCTGCATGGAGCCTTAAGGCGTTGATCTAAAGAGGTGAGGAATGTAAGGGTTTCAGGACATACAGATGATGTTTCAACTGTTGCTTGCTTGTTTTTAATAACTACTTACTGCCTTTCAAGTCATATCAGATATGCACTCATTTAATGTGTTAACCATGGTACTGACTCTCACCATAAACTTATTGGGCTGAGATGTGCCCAGGCTCCTTGTCCACAGTTAAGAATGTGGACTGTGGAGTCCTGGAGCTCAGAGCTGCCTTTCATTACAAATGTGATGTGGGGCGACTCACCCAGACATCACAGCCTGGCCTTCTCTCCTATAAAAGGGAGTAACGGATGCAGGCTCCTCATAAGGTTGCTGTGCTGATATAACAACACAGCTCTTGACACCTAGTACACGTTTAATAACTGTTGGTTATGAGTTTTATCATTGGTTAGCCCTTGGGGGAGGGAGTCTTGAATCGAGAAGCTGCAGGAAGGGGTGCTGGTGAGTCAGAAGGTCATGAGCAGGTCAGGTCAGAAGCAACATGCCAGCCTGTGCTACTGAAAATGCTCATACTGATACCCACCTAGGCTGCCATGGGCTGACAAGCAGAGAGGACCCTTTTGAGCCTTCTGGCTACTTGGTCAAGTTTTCAGTTTGGGGAATTACAATGATCTGTGGAAGAATTCCCCTTCCATTCCAGTTGGCCAGTGAACTGATCATTGTCATCACTTCCTATTCTTACTATTGGCCAAGAGTGGCCTTTGCAGAGCAGACACACTGTGCTCTTCACAGTGACTGGACAATCTCTCAAGAAGCCGTATCATCTGCAAAACATGCCATCACAGCCTGGAAAGCTAACAAGTCAAGCTAATAGCCTGGCTTCTTTCTGACCCACAATAATTCAGATAGCTGCCTGGGCTGACGTGCTTCCCCTGCCAGACTGACCAGTTATTTCTCGGCCTTGGTCAGGTTTTCTCCATCTGCTTCATCCTGCTCATCTTGACATCCTACTTCTGTCTTATCGTCATCCACAGCCTAATAAGCTGGTGTTTAGAGAGAGCATCTCACGTGTCAACACCATGCATACATGGTTCTTTGAAGCATAATCTTATTTAACCCTCACAGCATCCCATCTGAGGAAGGTACCATTTTCATGTCCTCTCTGCAGGCGCACAAATGGCGTTATGTACCCAAGGACACGTCGCTGCGGTGGACATATTTGAAAATGATCTCAAGGCTTAAAACTGGTGAAGCCTTGCAGTGCATTTGAAATCAAGGAGAGAAGATAAAGCTGTGTGAAATAATGAAACAGAGACTATAAGGAGAGCAAACAGCAGGCCCAGCACGGGAGGCCAGGTGCTCAGCTCAGAGTCGGCAGGACGGGACTCCAATGGCTGAAGAAGGAGAGGCAGACACTGCCTGGGGTGGGGGTGGAGGGGCAGATGTGGAAAATAGGTATTGAGGAGGCAGGAAAAGTAAACATTTAGGTGAATGTGATACAGCAGGTGTCACTTTAGGAACAAGTAATGCGATGGTGCATTATTTAACGGGACCTATTTTCACTTACTGAAGAAGCAGAAAAAATATTGGCTATTCAAAACTAATGCTTATTTTTATGCATTCTAGGAAGACCGGGCACAAAGGCTGTCACCAATGGGAGAATGGCTATACTTTCCCTGCATCTAGAGAGCTGGCTGGGGAGAAAGGAAAACCTGAAATTTTCAAAGGATCTGCCAACCTCTCTATGTTACTGAAGGATAAACCATTCATTTTAGCAGAGGCATGACTGGGTATCTGATGAAGAGAGGGAAGGCCTGAGCTGAGGCTGAGGCAGGGGGCACCAGTCTGAGGCGTGAGAGCGGAGAAGAGGGCGGGGGGACGTCTGCGGGGGTGGCCTGAGGGCTGGGTTGGGCACAGGCTGGGCCAGCCACCAGAGCAGCGGCCAGGCCTGGACCCCCGACCCTCGGGCCCCCACACACGGAGCTCGTGGTGTAAGCAGTACGCCGGACACCAGGGGCCACGTGTGGAGGTGCAGGACTCACAAAGGAACACGCTCCACGTTGGGTCTGTGTGGGGAGAGGGACGAGGGCGGCTGCGGGACTGAGACCGAGCGGACTGTGAGCTCAGACCAGCCAGGAGGGGACCCAGCAGTGGCCAGGAGAGGCCCCGCATCCTGTGGGACCACTCGGCCTCCCAGAGAATGTGGGATGCAGGAAGGGAGCCACGAGCAACTCTCCAGGCCCGGGAGAGCCCACTGGGCCCTGGCCCACCATGCACACCAGTGAAGGAAACGTCCTTTCACGCAGTTATTAATATCATCCCCCAGCGGCTGCTGCCTCGGTCTCGCTGTTTTTCCTTTTACCTGTCTCATCTAACAAAACGTCAGTTAGAAACAGGGAGTAACTGGTACTTTCATTATTTATGGCTTAGTTTCACGATGTATGTGGTCTCCTTCCCTTTCTCTTTTTACTGATCTCACCAGTATGTGAAAATTGAATTCAATGTAGCTGTTTGCTCAGTGGTCAGTTTTGTGCTTTCCCCTTCCTCAGAGACAAGCTCCCTTGTGGGCCACAGAGAAAGTCCCTCCTGTTCTCCTTCTTTCCTTGTGTTTCTGAGGTCACTGCTCATCACCACCTCCCTGGAGTCTCACCTTGCCCAGCCCTGCCCTCCCAGGACAGCTCTGTGGTTGCGCTTCTCACACACCTCTGCTGACAGTCGATGAGACAGCTCCAACCTTTCTGCAAAGTTCTAAACCATTGATCAGGCTCCCCACCCCTCCCCTACCATACACACCCGAACCTGAATTATTCTGAGAACTGTTGATTCATATTTCAAATGAGGGATATAAGTGGAGGAGAATGAAGCTAAAGATAATTAGGCTCAGTTCTCAAAACTCAAAGGAAAACACCACTGAAGTAGGTTATTATTGTTCCCACTTTACAGATTAGGGAACTAAAGCTGCTTCTACCTGGGAACGGGGCACAGAGGGCCAGTGGCTGACAGGGAGCGAGGATGCTATGAGCATGCCACCAAGCTCCCTGCTAGAGACCCTGGGATGTGCCTCCCCTCGACCCACACCCCCCCTCGACCCACACCCCAGCAGCCGTGGTTTGATCACTCAGGCAGAGAAAAGCCCTCGCCTGGTGGAGAGCACTTGAGGTTTCTTTAGAGCTCAGCTTCTAAAGAAGTTCTAAGAAGAAGTCTTTCTTCTTCCTAGAGGATTCTCAGCAGGGTTCACACATCCTGCTTACTCTGAAAAGGGCTCAGGGAAAGGGCCTTGGTCGACTGAAACTAGCCAGGCTGCTGGTAGAGGCGGGGGCCTGGGAGAAACAGGTGTGGAGGCCCCCCCGCTGCCTGTGGGACATGGGCTCACGTTCCTCATATAGATGCAAGCCAAAGGGACATAGAGGCATCGGGTCAGCTGGTTCCCAGCTGGCTTCTGGGCTTCCATTAGGCACCTGGCTTGATGTCATTGCTACCTGACAGTGAGCAGAACGCAAAGCCACTTTGGGACCATTTTAGCTTGTCTGCCTTCGAAGTAATTGATAGGGATTTTAAGTCTCAGAGAGGGAGTATAGGGAAGAAGCACCCAATTTTGTCTTGGGGGCACTGTCTGAGTCCCCTCCTTGCGTGACCTTAAGCAGGTTGCCCTTCCTCTTTGACTGTGTTTTCAGATCTGTAAAACAGGGACCAACTGTCTCCCAGGAGTAACTGTGAGCATTACATCAGGACCTGGAAAGAGTCTGGGAGCAGTAAGGCATGCATTAAGTCATTTCATCCGTCAAGGACTGAAGGAACAGGGCTCAGACCTTGGGGCCTGTCTGAGGCACAACTGGGAAGTTTGTCTTTAGCTTCCCTTTTCTGAAAATTTGTTCCCACTCAGTGGTTTCTTCTGCCCACCTCAAGCCCCACGAGTCCAGATATCTTGCCTACTGCACTGGCTGTCAAGAAAACGTCAGAAGAAATTGTTCCCATGTTCTGCCAGAGAAGGAAGTGTCCTGCTTCTCAAGGTGGAATGTCTTTCTGAGTCGATGTGTAGTCATTGGATAATTAAGGCATATTTTCCAAGAGCGTGATTTTTACTCCTTGATAAATCACTTTAAATGTTGTTTTTATATTTTAAAACACTTGGACATATCAGGAAGTAAAATGCAGAGCTCGTAACAATTTTAAAGATAAAAAAAGGAACTTTGAAGAGCTGTTCTCACTGATTCAAGAGGAGGGGACATATGTACACCTATGATTAATTCATGTTAATGTATGGCAGAAATCAAATCAATATCGTAACCCAATCATCAATCAATTAAAAATAAATAAACATTAAAAAATACAAGCATTTCAGTGATTTTTCCATCTGAAGAGGTTTAATTTCTGGTCCAGCCTCCCCAGTTCATGTGCTTGGGAGCAATGGAGGGAGCGCCCACCTCCTTCCCTCCTCTCATAGGTAAGAGCCCCAGGGCCTGCCTGCCACTCGGGTCCCTGTCACGCTGACAGGCATCTGGCAACAGTAGTTGGCACTCAGTAAATATTCACTGAACAACTCAAATAATTCCAAAGGGCAGGAGGACTGAGAAATCCTCTGAGTTTCATGGCGGTACATTAAGTTAATGTATGAGCATTAACTTAAAGGGTGGAGTGTGATACTCCCCAGGAGCAGGAGAAGATGGGTTTTCTGAACCTGTAAAATAAGAAGGGCCGTTTTCTTGGGTAAAAGTGACCATAATAAGCGTTTCCCTTATTTTCTAAGCACCCTTTTCAGAGCAGAAAATGCACTAAAATGTTCACAGAGGTAATTTCTCCCAGTGAGGGTACAGCGAGCTTTATTAATCACAGAATAAGAATCACAAGCCTTATTGTGCATCACTGAGCGCTTTTTGCACACCAGCAAAAGTGAGTTCTGCCCAAATCGTGTGCTTGTCTGTGTTTCTTTAGTGTGAGCAAGGCTTCTATCTGCGTCCCTCCTGGGGGCACAGGTGTGGCCACAGGCATGCTGGCTGATTCTGAGGGGCCTGGGGGCTTTAAAGGTGTCCGCACCCCTCCAAGGTGTGGATAGAAAGAAAATCATTGTGACACATAGTGAAGCTGTGAGAGCCGTCCCAGCAACCTATAGCTCCTCAGGCCAGCCCACCACACCCGCCCTTTCCTGCGGAGCCCACACGACTGCCCCCCTACCTGTGTCTGTGTGGCGGCGGGGGCGGAAGGCAGGAGGGCTTTTTAGGAAGAGAGTTGTGTTTGCCTAGGGTCAGACCAGTCAAGCCCGTGTGGGGTGCAGAATTGTTGGCTGCTCTGCAGAAGTGGTTCAGACGAGTTGGGGGATCTTAGGAAAAGGACAGAAGGCAGAGAAGGTTGACAGACTGAAGTTTGGGGCCAAAGGTGGGTCTCTGGGAAACTCCTGGACTGGGTTTACTGAAGGACTTTTAAAAATACGGCTGTCCGAAAAAAAAACAGCAATAGGACTTTCTACTATTTCATTTTCCACCCTGTCTATCTAACCTTCCCTGGAGACTTCTATGCTCATTCAGGACCCTGTGGAGGCTTTAGGAGATGGGAGAGGAGCCGAGCGCCAGGAAGGATGAAGAGGCAGCCTGGGAGGGAAGGGGCGAGTGGGCATCAGCAGAGTAGACTGTGGAGAAGATTGACTTCTGAACGCATAACTCCCAGGGGGCCCCTGGGTGGGAAAAATGCTGATTTTCCCCATCCTTGAAGGGTTGAGTCAATTTTTATTTAAATTTCAAAGGCCAGTTGTGGCTCTAGCTGGTATTTGAGTTCCGTTTCCAGGTATTTTCCTCAGAATAAGAAGTTTAAGTTCTGTGGAAATTCTAGAACTTCCCTTTTAGATTTAAACAAGATTCCTCTGCTTCCATATCCTGACATCCTCAGGCATTGGCTTAATTCAACTTGGAATTTCAGTTTACTTATTTCATTCAGTGCTTCCGGAAACTACTTGGGTGAGCAGGTATTTACTACACACTCACCTTATGCTCATACCTATAGAAACATAAATATTACTGTCCTTGAGGATCTTACAACCTACTTGAGGATATGGGATAAAACAAATGCATGATTTGGTAACATGTTGGTAAGTGTCGAGTGCAGATTTGCGGTGGTAGGAGATGTTAAGCAGGCCAGGATCTAAGGAAGGGAAGTTGCTGGTAGACTCGAGGGGCTGCGAAAGGTTATGGGAGCAGTTGGGACTTAAGAAGCTTCAGAATTGACTGTTGCTGGAGAGATCCCTGCAGGCAGAACGCCTCAACCTTCTCAATCTGCTGGCACTGGGGCCGGAAGATTCTTTGCTGTGGGGCTGTCCTGGCACAGCTCACAACATCCCTGCCCTCCCCCATCTAGATGCCAGCAGCATCCACCCCCTAGTTGCGACAACCAGAAATGTCTCCAGTCATCATCACAGGTGCCCTGGGGGCACTTGCCCAGGGGGCTAAGAACCACAGCTTGCCCAGCTAAGAACCACACGTTGAGTACAGTGGGTTGCCATTTCCTCATCCAGGGGATCTTCCCGACTCAGAGATCGAACTTGTGCCTCCTGGGTCTTCTGCATTGGCAGGCAGATTCTTTGCCACTTGAGCCATAGGGGAAGCCCCAACTGTTCCATGTGAGTACCCAAATGCTAGGTCTTGGGCTGTAGGCGGATGAGGCTCAGGTTAGAGGCATTTCATGATGTATAATATAGTGAATCCAGAGGGTCAGAGAATAAAGGAAAATTCTGGAGGTGAAATCTGAGCTCTGCCTTGACAGTAGACGTTGGTGGTCGGAAATCACAGGCGGGAAAGGAGAGCCTGGACTTGCTCGTGGCCGAGGAGATGTGCGGTGAAAAGCAAGTCTAAGAGTTGCCATGAAGGAGCCTCTCATCAGTACAACACTTCCTGACTAATCACAGCAGAGATGGGGACTCAGGGGAGGTGAGTGACAGATTACCGAAGGTCCAAGACAGGAAAATGGAGGTTAAAGACAGCAGTGTCTGAGTTTTGAGTGGGAAGGCTGAGTTTTGTGTTTGACACTGAGTTTGAGGCAGTGAGAAGGTATTCAATTTCAGAAAATTCCTTGAAGGCAACTGAAGAAAAAGGATGCATGCTGGGGAGGTGTCAGGGGACGAGGTGGGCAGTGAGGGCCGCAGAGGAGCTGCCTCCATGGTGCTGCTTTCTCCGGGCGCCTCTTTTCACGGGCTTTGTAGTTCACAGAGACGCCTTGTGGGTAAAAGCAACAGTCTCACAACATTAGCATCACATTGCTGACTCTAGACTTGAGTGAGTATTAGCACCTCTTTCTGGGAGTGGTGACTGGAAGGGCTGTCAGAGCTTTACGGTGGAGTGGGGCTAGTATTCCTTCCTGGTCTGTCTGAAACAACTTCATGGACAAGACAAAAACTGTGCCACAGTCAGGCTGTTTAGGCAGCAGGAGGTGGTGGAGCTGTGAGAGCCTTCCTGGGACTGCCCTTCCTCTCATGAGGTTCAAGCTGGGCCGCTCCTGCAACTGCCCAGTAAAAGACGGCATTGCAGAGTCCGAGCTCCACTGTCCACTACGTCAGAGGTGTTCCCGCATGCCCAGTCTCTTGTAAGTGCTGTTCATCTGGTTATTCTCCACCTGCCGTGGGTCATTCTCCACCTGTCATTCTGGGTCAAGCCGTGTGCATTAGGCACACAGTGGGTGACAGGTGCTGTACCTGCTGTGGAAGATAAGCAGAGGTGAGGCCACCCTCAGGAAGCCAGTACTTGCAGGACCATCTGGGTAGAGGAGACCCCAAGGGGGCACCAGGTGGCAGGGCAGGGGGGGGGTTTCACAGGATGGGACCAGAAGCTTGAGCTGTTAGAGAGATCAAGGGTGTGGTAAAGAAGGTCCGTAAAGACAGATGGGACCCCAAGAGCCATGCTTGGAAAATAAGAAACTAGAGTGGGAAGGCTGAGTTTTGTGTTTGACACTGAGTTTGAGGCAGTGAGAAGGTATTCAATTTCAGAAAATTGAATGGCACTAGAGATGAAGGCACTAGAGATGAAGGAAGAGGGAGGCATGACATGTACTGGGGAGTACTTACACAGCAAACACCCATGTGACAAGGACTGACAGCCAAGACGCTCCACCACTGGCAAGCAAGGGAACTAACCATCAGAATGGCGGTCCAGTCAGAAGGAAGAGGGCTATGGACAAGGAGCAAAAGATTCCCAGACCTCACTTGGGGACATAGCCAGTGAGGTCCAGAAGACAGCATGGATGCTGTTCATCTCAAATGTTTAAATAATTATGAAGGGATGCTTTCTATTGTATTCAATAAATGTGTATTCAATAATAAATGCAATAATAAATGTATTCAATTACTGTGAAATGATGGAAATATGTGTATATGTTGGCTGCATTTTAGTTTTATGGATCATTTTGTCAATACAGAACCTACCTGGGAATGCAGGCAGAGACCAAGGGGACAGAGATGGGTGGGCGGAGCCTTGGGCCAGCGACTTACCCTCTCTACACCATGGTTGCTTCATTTGTATGTTGCACTCAGTCATGTCCGATTCTGTGACCCCATGGGCTGCAACCCGTCAGGCTCCTCTGTCCATGGGGATTCTCCAGGCAAGAATACTGGAGTGGGTTGCCATGCCCTCCTCCAAAGGATCTTCCCAACCCAGGGATCGAACCCAGATCTCCCGCATTGCAGGAGGATTCTTTACCATCCGGGCCACCAGGGGAGCCCAAGGATACTGGAGTGGGTAGACTATCCTTTCTCCAGTGGATCTTCCTGACCCAGGAATCAAACAGGGGTCTCCTGCATTGCAGGTGGATTCTTTACCAGCTGAGCCACCAGGGAAGCCCTCCTCATTTGTATAGAGGATAATGAAATCCACCCTAAGGCTGTTTTGAGAATGAGACCCAATGTGTATAAAGCCTCGTCACAGAGAGGATGCCCCGGAAGAACAATGATAATAAAAACATTTATTTTGATTCAATTTGAATCATTCTGTTAGAACTTTCACATCAATTTCAATTCACTCAGGTTCATGTACCAACAACAACAAAAAAATCAAAACACACAATTTGAAACAACACCCACCTCCATATGCAGCTTGTGAGGTAGGTCAGACCTCAAGGTCTCCCACAGCCAACAATAAGCACGAAGGGAGGACGGTGCTGAGGGAAAGGGCAGAGCGTGTGAGCCACACCAGCTGCCAGGGCGCCCAGGCCTTCAGAAGGAACTGCGCATCCAGCCTTGTATGTGAGGTTTTCCTGTTTCTTTAAATGGAGGCAACTCGTTCTCATTTTTTGGTGGGTAGGGTGAGTTCAGGTGAAGCCACTCCCTGAGGTTGCATCATATTCACTGATGTCTGGGATTTCCTTCCAGACATATTAGAATGTAAATATGTACCTGAAATTATAGGTGGATTATTCACTGCATGGCTTCTAATGCACGACATAGCTGTAGCATAATTTATTTTACTGTTTGCTGTTGGGGGAAGACAAGTTGTTCTTAATTTTCACTGGTGCAGAGTTGCAGTGACCATGTTTGTATGTGATTCCAAACCCTTATGAATGTATCTGAGTAGATCCATAAACTCCTAAGACTGGATTTCCATATTCATATACATTTCCATATGCATATTCCACAATTTGATAGACGTTCCTAATTATCTTCTAGAATGTAGTACAAATTTGCACTCACATGAATAATTATGAGTGCCAGAAAAGCTCAGTACTTGGTGTCCACGAGGATCGCTGGGAGCTTGTTAGGAAAAGCTCACTGGCTCAACTCCACCTGCCCAGATTTTGATTTTTAAGTCTGAGGTGGGCTACATACAAGCTTTTTGTCAGTTTCTTTTTTGACTCTTGAGGAGGTGGTGAACTTTACACAGATAGTAGATCTGTGTGACCACGACCGTTGGGGTACAGAAGAGTCCCATCACCCCAACGGGCTTACTATGGCTATGTTTACAGACTCCCCACTGCACCCCCCTGGTAAACACCAGTCTTCTCTGCCACCATCAGTTTTTCCTTCTTGAGTCTGGAATCACACAGGATGCAAGCTGTGAGACTGTCTTCTTTCCTTCAGAGCAATGCCACCGAGCTTCACCCAAGTTGTCGCCGTATCAGTAGCTTGTTCCTTCCATTGCTGAATGTGTCCCTGGTGAGGACGTGCCACTGCTCATCAGCTCAACCCTGGCAGAACATCTGGGTTGTTTCCAAGTGTGGGTGACTGTCTTAAATAAACCCAGCAAACAATTCTGATACACATGCTCAGGAAAACAACGGCCTACATCCTCCACAAAAGTGGATACTGGCGATCTTTTAAAGGTTTGTTCACCTAATAAGTGGAAATGCTGCCTTGTTATCAGATTTGTATATCCCTGATCGTCAAGGGGATGAAAAGCTTTTAAAATCCGTATTTGTTCATTTTTGCTCAGTCGCTAAGTCATGTGCAACTCTTTGTGACATGCCAGGCTTCCCTGTCCCTCCCTATCTCCTGGAGTTTGCTGAAAGTTCATGTCCATTGAGTCGGTGATGCTATTGAACCATCTCATCCTTTGAGGTTCTCTTCTGGCCTTACTGAGGCAAGTGCTAGCCCTCCCGCCATCTTTTCATAGGAAACACTCATAGCCCATATTTCTACCCGTTTTGGGCTCCAGTGATCTGTGTGGGAAATTAAGCAAAAGCATTGGTCCTAAGGGAGATTTATCCTCCACCAAATGGGCCTGGGCTCTGGACTAGATGATTGTCTGGGGAGAATAACAAGCAACAGCCTTATTTTATTAGTATTGCCATATGGCTTTCACATGTTGAAGACTAAAATGTGGCTCTAGAAGTTTTTTCTGTTATGTTATTTGCAACTTATAAATATTACAGTAGCATTATGGAGTTCACTGACTCTTAGGTGCTAATCTGGAAATTAAATCATCATTTATACCATTATATCTAAGAGAAGTGACTCAGCATTCCAAACATGTAGCTTACTGTTATATACAGAACATCACATTAGAAAATCGGGTGATGTTTGAAATGTGTTAAACTGAGGAGCCTTGAAATCGTAAGACTGGTTGCTTGAATAGTAAATGTCTTATTCTGTCTTTTGAGTTCTTGTTTCTAATACTGTAAAATAGTGTCACATAGTCCTTCACTTTAAGCTGTCTCTTTTCTTAAATTCAGAGATTACATCTCTGGCAGCATTCTTTCTGTTTTAAATATCTTCTGTTAACTACTTCTGTCTAGTAAGCTGGAATGTTGTACTTCTTTCAATTGGATTAAGGCGGTGCTCACTTCTGCGGGGTCCGTAAACCTTGTTGCATCTGATTTTCTGTTTAGAGAGCTTTTATTATTTACTCTTAAATTTGCAACTAAATTTCAGATAGTTGAAATTGAAACCTAAATCTCTGAAGGTTTTTTTTTAAGTAGAAGGTTTTTTTTCAAGTTCAGATTCATTTTATCAACTATTCCGTACTTATATTTGAATGGATGTAAGTTGTCTGTGTGACTGTACTACGTGTTATATTTTTTTAACTTTCCCTTTTTTAATAGTTTAGCTTTAGGAGTTGCTTTATGACTCTCCACCTGAAAACAGAGAAAGACACTCCTTCCCTTTAGGACTAGGGGAGTGTAGAGTGCAGCTTCTGAGGTTATTTTGCCTTGTTCTCTAATCACATCTACTCCCATTGTCTTTTATGCTTAGCCAAGCTGTAATTCCTTTGAAGCAAAAATTCATGTTACCCTGTTACATTCAGCCCTCAATAAACCTTCACTAAACGGAGAAGGCAATGGCAAGCCACTCCAGTACTCTTGCCTAGAAAATCCCATGGATGGCGGAGCCTGGTAGGCTGCAGTCCATGGGGTCGCTACGAGTCGGATGCACTGAGCGACCTCACTTTCACTTTTCACTTTCACACAATGGAGAAGGCAATGGCAACCCACTCCAGTGTTCTTGCCTGGAAAATCCCAGGGACGGCAGAGCCTGGTGGGCTGCCGTCTATGGGGTCGCACAGAGTTGGACACGACTGAAGTGACTTAGCAGCAGCAGCAGCAAGGTGAACTAGAAACAAGTGTTTTTCGAATGTTGCTGGTTGAGTCGGACAATGCGGGTTACCCTAGGGGCAGCCCTAAGGGATATGCTCAGATCGCAATGGGAGTCCTTTACAAAGCCCAGTAGGTGGCTTACCTCATTACTATGCCTGTCAGAAATGGCCCCAAACTGTGTTTTCTTTGCTTTTTCCTAAGACCTCTTGTAAACTTTTCTCTTACCTAAGAAAAGAGGCAAACTGGCAGCCACAGAGGAGCACAGACCCACAGAGTACAGAGGAGGGTTTGCCTGCTTGGGCACCCGAGGATAGTGGATGCCAGCAGCCTCACGGTTGGGCTGAACCACATTTCCCAAGGGCTGAAAGTGGCTGGTGGATCTGGACACCTGACAGGAGGAACACACACGTGACTCTCGTGAGCAGCTGCAGACGGCCTGCAAGACAGCCCTGCTCTGTGGAAGCCCCTGAAAGGGGGGACGGGCTGCAGGGAAAGTGCCACAGTTTTGTTGCAATTGATGTACTTAGTGAGCAACCTGAGGGGTTTTACAAGGAATAGAGGGAAAGCGCAGGAACGCTCATTACACTCTTCTTCTTACGACTAAGGGCAAACACTGCCTAAACTGAAGCCTTATGTTTGGGGTGTGTGACACCCAGGTACATCACTTCAATAAAGCCCTCTAACTAAACTACAGAACCAACAAATCAGTACCATCTCATCCTATCTATTCACCCGCCCACCGGTCCATCCACTTATCCATCATCCACTCATCTACTCATCCATCTATCCATCCATCCACCCATTCAATCACCAGTCCGTCCACTCATCCAACCAGCCATTCATCCACTCATCTATCGATCTGACATAGTTTTAATTTCATGCCCATCAGATGTCAAGCACTCTGCTTGATACTTGGAATACAGAGGTGAACAGGACAGATGTGGTCTAACCTGTGCTCCTATGTAGTGGATCTTACATTCAAGTGGAGAAACTGAGACAGAGAATGGAATCTACTCAGTGGATCAAGGATGCCTGAGGACCTCACAGAGGAGTAGAACTGGTCTGACTCACCCCCAGCAGCTCATGGTTATGAGAAACGACACATATCTGTGTCCCCTGGACTCGGGCCAAATCACTCCCTCCCCACAGGCCTCTCCTCCAGAAGGAAGTCACATGACCATTTCCTATAATGAATTCATCACTATGAGCCAACCTACACCCAAGACAAAATTTTTATATGTTATAGTAAACCTAAAGGGTAGAATTCAAAATGTCTTCATTTATTAAATTTTATGTGGTTTGGGGTTTTCTTTAGACAGTAACAGGCACAGACCCAGACACTGCAGGGTGCTGTGGTCTGGAAAACACAAACAGGAAGACCAAAGGAAAAAAAGGCCAAATTGTCTCAGTGTCACAGAGGTTCTTGCCCCCACAGCTGCAGCAGGTGACTCAGGAAGTACAGCTCTCTTTTCAGGTATTTTTATTTCAGGATTTGTTGTATGGTACATGACCCAGCACAGATCTGATGTTTGCCCCTGGAAAATGTCTGTGTTCTTCATTCTGAGGCTGTCCTATAGGATGGATGAGCTGGGTCACCAAGTGTGCTTCTGAATTCCACTCAAGGACCCAAAGTTCTTAATGAATTGTCTGTTTTGTAGTTCTCCTCTATCCTAGAACCAGAGGATGACCTTCAATAAAGAAGCAAGAGGAGACTTCAGTGAAATTGAGAAATGCTAATTTATATAATGTTAAGTGACAAAAAGCTGGCTACAGACATAGTACATACAGTCTGATATACTTTCATGTGAATAGAATGCTACAAAGACATCTACAAAAATGTTTAAGGTTGGTATATTTGCTTCTTGATGTTTTATAGTTGATGTTTTACACCTAGGTCTGTGATGCATTCTGGGTTATCTTTGGCCCTGGGTATGAGGTATGGGTTTAGGCTCATCTTTTTGTATATGGATGAAAACTATCCCAACACTGTTTACTGAAAAGACTATCTATCAGCTGTTTATGCATCTTTGTCAATGGTCAACTGACTATATTTGTATAGTTCTATTTCTGGATGGACTCTCTGTTCTAATGCATTGATCTACTTATCTATGTTTAGGTCAATACCACACGATTTTAATGTAGCTTTATAGTAATTCTTGAAGTCAGATAGAGACCTCTGTCTTTATTCTTCTAATCTATTTAGCTTAGTTTTGATATAATATTTCAGATTTAGATATTTACAGACAGCATGGCTTTTCTTTTCTTTTCTTTTGCAATGACACCACAAGCTACTATAACCCTTAACAACACTAATGCCTCTAGTTCTTGGTTCCATTTTCATATTTTCTAGGAGTGATTATGAGGTTTTAGTCCTCTTATTCCTTTCTCCCATAAAGATCCCCACCTCCCTTCTGGAAGGAAACAGCACCTGCCATTACCCATCACACCTGCTCTTCTCACCACTCATCACATAATACTGCATCCCAGAAAGCGTCAGCTAAGCATCAACCCCAGAGATACAGAAGAAGAATGCGATTTCTGAATATCAATTCCACTGTAACAAAACAACTGAGCCTTCTTCTATTTGCTGACATTTTGTTCTTGCATCAAATTCAATGTGCTAATTTGTTAGGAAAACCAATTTTATCTCTGAGTTGCTCTGTAGTCCTAAACAAATTCTTTCAGCATCCAACTAACCTCTTTATGAGAACTATACTTCCCTTGAATCCTGGTTTCAGACTAATAGACCACAAAAATGTGCCCCAAAGATGTCAAATGACAAGTACCCCTTAATGTGACTGTGGTTTTGACAAGAGAAAAGCAGCGCTATAATTAATCACAGTCCATTTCCAGCAACACAGCAAGTCACACAGAACAAACACACAGAACTGGGTCCCTGAAAAGGTCACAAGAAACCACGCATCCAGAATAAAAGAGTGATCAGAAGTATGCTGAATCATGTTGCAGTTAGAAGGGCGCTGGGGAAAATTTTCTCACTCTTGTTAATATGCTCAAAAGTTTAAATATGAAAAAAGGAAACAAAGAGGAGAGAGGAAGGAAAACCTAGCAGATGTGCGTTAAGGAAGTTACTTTTTTGAAACGTGCAAGGTGCTCGTCGGGGAGGTAGTCGATCTGGAAGACTGGTCACAACGCTCTAGGGAAATCGTGCCCTGCTGTGTGGGAGTCAGTCGTCAGTGGGAATGCCCCAAGGTGCTGCACTTCTTTAAAATTCAGAAGCTAGAAAGTACAGACAAGACTGTGCAACCTCCCTCCCCCAGAGCCATCTCAGGCAAGGCTTTGACTTGGGAATCATGTCCTGCAGTAATTGTGACTAATTGTGACTTGGCCCCAATAATAACAGGTGCCATTTGTAGAGTGTTTACTATGTCCTTGACACCTAAGCACAATACATGTATTAATTCATTTAATCTACACGCTGAAAACCCTAAATGTGGCTACTATGGATTAAACGAATTCATATAGAGAGTCACTCTGTCCCTGAGAAACCAGAAAAATGTTTTCAAACCTAGTACCAGGCGATTTCAGGACAGCGTACAGTGGTTTGCAAGGGAGAACTTGCTGGAGGAGATCAATCAGAGGGCAGAGGTCACCAAATATGAAGGTGCAGACTGGGGGTAGACATGGAGAGAAGCAACAAATCTTGGCTGGAGACTGGGGTTAGAAGCAGGGGAAGGGACCCTGAGAATCAAGTCTGAGGTTCCTCGCTTGGGCACCATTATGGTGTCACCTGTATCCGCATCAAGTTCCTATGTTAAAGTCTTAATGCCCAGAATCTCAGAATATAAGCTCACTGGGGGACAAAGTCTTACAAATAAAATGAGGTCATGAGGGTGAGCCATTGTCCAACGTGACTGTAGTCCTCCTGAAGAGGGGAGATATGGAGACAGGGAGGGTGCATTGGGAGGTGAAGGCAGGGACCAGACGCACCAAAGACTGTCGGCAGAACACAAGGGCCTGAGACGGAGCAGCTCTAACCCTTGATCTCAGACGTCTGGCCATGAGAGCTGTGAGAGGGCGAGTTTCTGCCTGTTGTTCTTAAAAAAAAGAAAAAGCAGAAAAAAAGAGCTACATTCTGAAATAACAAGAATTCCCACACAGCCCCTGAAGATTTTTGTTTTCTTTAAAAAAAGCTTCAGAGATATGGCTGACCAATGTGAGACTTAGCATTCAAACGAGGAAAGGACAAGAGGGCCCTGCGTTAAATTTCATAGAAGATGCAGAATTGTTACCTACATTTAGGTAGTATTAGAGACTCCAGTTTCATTTCTCACATCAAGTAAGGGAAGTTGCAAAGTTGCTCAGAAAGAAACAACCAGTTTATAGGATAACTGAAAATACATATGCAGTGATTACAATGATTTGGAGTTGGGGACAGCTCTGATTAAAACAAAAATGTTTTGCAAATGAGTTGGACAAACACAACAGTAGGTGCCTTATAACCTACTGAATAGGAGAGGATCTTTACAAATGATACCTCAAATGAGGGGTTAATATCCAAATTTTACAAAAAATACATACAACTTGCCGTCAGAAAACAATCCAACTATAAAATGTGCAGAAGATCCGAACAAACATTTCCCTAAAGAAGACAGACAGGGACTTCCCTGATGTTCCAGCAGTTGGGACTCCGTGGTTCCACTGCAGGGGAAGCAGTTTCGATCCCTCATTGGGCACCTAAGACCCTGCCTGCTACAAGGTGCAGCCAAAAAAAAAAAATTGATAAAGAAAACAGGCAGCTAGCAAACAAGCACGTGAAAAGATGCTCAGCATTACTAATCATCAGAGAGTGAAAATCAGAGTTACATCATCTCACATCTGTCAAAAAGGCTATTATCAAAAAAGACAGCAAATATTAATAATAAGTATTGACCAGTATGTAGAGAAAAGATAACCTTATGCACTGTTCATGAGATTGCAAATTGGCGCAGCCACTATGGAAAAAAAATACGAGGTTTCCTCAAAATTAAAAGCAGAGCTACCATATGATCCAGCAATTTCACTTTTGGGTATTTACCTGAAAAACAGAAACAAAAACTCTAATTCAAAATGATGTGCACCCTGATGTTCACAGCAGCACTATTTACAATAGCCAAGATGTGGAAGTAACCAAGTGTTCATTAATAAATGACTGGGTTAAGATGATGTGACATGTTTGTCTATCTATCTGCTGCTGCTGCTGCTAAGTCGCTTCGGTCGCGTCCGACTCTGTGCGACCCCATAGATGGCAGCCCACCAGGCTCCGCCATCCCTGGGATTCTCCAGGCAAGAACACTGGAGTGGGTTGCCATTTCCTTCTCCAGTGCATGAAAGTGAAAAGTGAAAGGGAAGTCACTCAGTCGTGTCCGACTCTTCGGGATCCCATGGACTGCAGCCTACCAGGCTCCTCCGTCCGTGGGATTTTCCAGGCAAGAGTACTGGGGTGGGGTCCCAATGCCTTCTCCGATCTATCTATCTATATGTATCTGTATATTATATAATTATAACGGGAATATAACTTAGCCATAGCTAAGAATAAGGTCTTGCCATCAAGGACAACATAGATGGACAGCCTAGACAGTGTGACGCTAAGTGCAATAAATCAGAGCAAGACAAACACTGCATGATTTTGCTTATATATGGAATCTAAAAAAGCATACAACAGGCTCACAGAACAGGATAAACTAGTGGTTGCTGGGGAGTATGCTAAACGGGTAAAGGCGATGAATAGGCGCAAACTTCAGTTATAATATAAACAAGCCACAAGGGATGGTACACAGGATAAAGAGCATAACCGATAATACTGTAATAACTTAGTATGACATGATAGTGATAGCTAGGCTTATAGTGGCGATAATTTCAGAATGCATGAAATGTCAAATCATTATGTTGCATACCTGAAACTAATAAGATACGTTGTAAGTCAATAACACTTTGGTAAGAAAAAGTGATAGCAAAATCTTTTTAAAAAAGGAGCCACCATGTTTCCTCCTTTCCCACAATCATCTGGCTCCCTCTAGAGGAAACTTTGCCACTCGAAAGCAGGGGAGAAACTTGTTAAGGCTTCACCCACATTAAGCTGCCCTACATTTGGGTCAAGTCCTGCCCAGAGCTGTGGGAAAATGTAGTCACCAAATACAGTCTGTGGGCTGAAATTCAGACGAAATTTTCAGGACAAGTGAAGCTTTCACCTCCTTTGTGAAGCCCTCTTAGGTCTCCCCATGTGGCTTATCACTTGCTCATGTGTGTGATGCTTTGTGGCATGAAATGCACAGTGACCTGCTCACGTCTGTTTTCTCTCTGGACCACAGGCCACTTGAGTGTATCTTTCTGCCTTGAGTGTATCTTTCTGCCTTGTTCGTTCTGTCGTCTTGGCACCTAGCCACAGTGTCTGGCACAGGAGATAAGTGTTCAATAAAGCAGTGTTTATTTACTGCATAAATGATGACAAGCTAGCTCATTCATTCAGTCTCCTGCTTACCACACGCAGAGAAAGGATTGGCACCTCCCAGATTAACAACCTGCACATCAGTGAGCTGATCTGGAAGAATGAATATATTTGCAATAGAGATCATTAAGAGAGTTGAGGTTTCCTGGAAGAAATGAAATATTAACCAGAGAGCCAAAATTCTAACCTGTATGGTAAAATACAACCATCCTTCGTCACAGATGTCAAACCTTCTCTGCTCTTTGGGAAGAAAGCTCAGGGCAGGGACGTTTTGATAGGCAACCTGCCGACGAGGGGCCCAGGGCAGAGAGGGCAGCAGAAAGGAACTAGGGGCAAGGAGGCCTCACTCAGTGGTCTGATGGGGACTGAGAAAGCAGAGCCTCCAGAGGGAGCCACAGGTGTGCTGTGAGGTAGTGATGCAACAGGTGATGTGTGAGAAGCAGAGTAAGGGGCTCCACACCCGCCCAGCCCAGGCCTGGCACTGATGAGGGCACTGTGGCTCAGAGCCCCCCAGTGTCTCAGCCTTGCCTCAGATCAGGAACACCAGGGTGACAGCTCTGAACTTGTTTATGCCATAACAACCAAGCTTGTGGACACATCTGGGGTTTTGTCTTATCTGGCTGAGGCCATGGGACAGGGTGGCAACTTCATCAGCAGCCACCAGGCAGGAAGGGTTGGCAGGAGTTGCTAGAAGCCTGCAGTGGCTGGAATGTGAGGCCCTTAAGACCACTGGAACAGGTCAAGGAGGCTGTTTGGGGTTGGTTATGATGTCGAGTTCTGGTTGGCTTTCCTTTAGAGTTGACAATGCACAGAGCAGTACCTGAAAAATGCAGGGTGTGACCATTTAAATGTGATAACTGGAAAATCACCCAGAAGAGGGGCTGGCCTCTAGGTCTTCAGTAAATGGTAGTGCCTTTATATGTTACTGAACAATAGGAACATATGATTGCAAACTGTCATCCCAAACTTCAAAGCCCGTATTTGGGTTTGAATTCTGTTTTTGAACTTGCTTCTTACATATCTCTGCTCCTTCAGTCCATCACCCAAGAGATGTTTGTTGAAGCTTGCATGCACATGTGCTAAGTCACTTTAGTCGTGTCCGACTCTGTGACATTAAAAGACTATAGTCCGTTAAACTCCTCTGTCAATGGATTCTCCAGGGAAAGAATACTGGAGTGGGTTGCCATGCACTCCACCAGGGTATCTTTGTAACCCAGGGATTGAACCCACAGCTCTTATGTCTCCTGCATTGGCAGGAGGGTTATCACTAGTACTACCTGGGAAGCCCTTGTTGAAACTTATCCTGGGATTAAACTTTGGCATTAAAAACAGTGTAGAAAGGACAGACCCAATTCTTAGTCCTTAAAATCTATAGTCTGATGGGAAAGATATATTTTAAATGGATAGTTATGAGTTGGTTTTGTGATAATGTTACAGGCTTTTGGTCTGAGGTTGGATTTTACCCTCCAGTCTGTTACTAGTGCTTAACGGATGTTGGCAGAAGACATGAACTTCTGGGCCGGAGACAAAGGCTTATTTATTTATGATTTATTTATTTATTGCTCACAGCGCAGCAGACAGTGGGGTCAGCTCCCTTTGCTATCAGTTCCCCTACACGGTGATAAAGTGGACACGGTGGATGCTGTGCACAGCGGTGTACATCTTCGCTGAGGAATACAGAGTTTAAGAAATCCACTGCTTTTACAGCAAGTACTAAGCAAGCCTGCTCCTTGCCTAGGGAGCAACGTTACATCTCTCAAGGTTACCAGCTGCACAAACAACCTGAGAAATGGCCCAGCCAAAGGCACAACCAGGGCCCTGCACCCTGGCATTCCCAGCAAGGTGTTCAAGGTCCACAGAAGACTACCCCTTCCAACAAAGACATTAAAGATGAAAAAACAGTACCGTAATCCCATCACTTCAACACCTTATTTTTCTTTTTTCGGTTTTATTTTTGTACAATCTATGTTCATACACACTTTTTGGAGTTTTAACCATGGCATGCATTAATATTCTGCTTGATTCATTGAACTTTGTATCATAAACAGTCTCATGTTTCTGCACAATTTCCACACAGCCCTGCACATCTCATTGTGGTTTTGGACTATAAAATAGACATTCAGGTTATTTACACTTTTGTCCTTAGCTTATCCTTCTGCAAAGCAAGGTCAAGCCCTAAGCCCAGCAGAGTGGCACACATCTCCTTGCAGATCTGCACCTGCCTTCCCTGCCTCTTATCCTGCCAAATGCCATCCTATCATCTGGCGACTTCATCCCGGGTAGACCAGCACTCCTGGAGCTTTCAGGTACGTTCTGTTCATGAATCTCACCCAGCAGTAATTTCAAACGTTATCCTGCCTCTGTGTAGAGGGGCTTCATTCCAAAAAAAAACATCGAGAGTAAGCGATAACACCGGAGAAGGCAATGGCACCCACTCCAGTACTCTTGCCTGGAAAACACCATGGACGGAGGGGCCTGGTAGGCTGCAGTCCATGAGGTCGCTAAGAGTTGGACACAACTGAAGTGACTTAGCAGCAGCAGCAGCAGCAAGTGATAACACAGCCAGAGAAGAGACTCCTTTTTTAATATTTATTTTTTGTTTATGGCTGAGTTGGCTCTTTGTCTGGGCACTCGGGCTCTCTAGTTGAGACACACAGGCTCAGTTGCTCCACGGCATGTGGGATTTTAGTTTCTTCACCAGGGATTGAGCCACATGCCCTGCACTGGAAGGTGGATTCTCAAGAACCAGACCACAGGGAAGTCCAGAAGACACTCTTTACTCTTGCACTCAGAGTCCCAGTAGGGAGGGTTGATGGGCCCAGATGCATCCCTGGACTGTGAATGCCACAGCTGTGCATGGTGACCTTTGGGGTTGGTTGAGATCTTACTGCAAGATTCCTCATCAGTTTTTCTATCTCTAAAATCTATAGTTCTTACCAACATATTAATATATTTTTCTCTTAAACAGTTGTCTGTTTTATATAAGACTGATTTTTCTCAGGGTTCTAGCAAAAAACAAGATGATTAGGATATTTTAAAACTACAGTATATAACATGCTGCTGCTGCTAAGTTGCTTCAGTCACGTCTGACCCTGTGTGACCCCATGGACAGCAGCCCACCAGGCTCCTCTGTCTACGGGATTTTCTAGGCAAGAATACTGGAGTGGGTTGCCATTTCCTTCTCCAAATATGAAACATAAGCTGGGCTTACTAAAAGGGCCTGCTGATAAGTGTGGACAGGGAACAGGGAAACCACAAACAGAAGTGGAGCTCACTTCCGCCCTTGTGACCAGGAAGCACTTGCCACCTCTGAGCTCAGAGCCTGGGGGGAGAGGTCAGCATGACCAGCGTGGCTGGCTGAAGGGACGTGGCTCCCCTCTTCGCTTCTCGCCTCCCCCAGGATTCCCACGGGCTGAGCCCAACAGGAAACTAGAGGGCAAGACCATTGTATAGTCCACTCTCTCTGTCTTCCACCAGTCAGGGTGGAAGGACAAAGGAAGAGATCTGGGACAGAATTCTTGAGGGAACAGACCTTAAGCTTCTCAAAGGGCAGACCATAAGCTAAGTCCCTGCCTGCTGGGGTTAGATAGGAGCACTGCAACCTTGCTTATTTGTAAGTGGCAATGATGACAGAACGGCGGGAATGAGGCTGAGGTCACTCTAGGAAGACCAGCCCCCAGAGGAGAAGGGATCCTGGAAGACACTGACAATGCTGAGTAGGTGGCAGGCGGCGTGGGAAACTGGAGGTGCTTTCCCTTGAGGTACCCCACCAGCTCTCTTCACCTGATAGCCTGGCCTCCACCTCAGCAGCTGCTGCCAGGAGGAAGGCCACGGCAGCTGCTCAAGTCAAGTCCATCTCTCCATCTGCCCCTGGCCTGTTCCTCTTAGCCTGCAGTCCTGAAAACACCTTTCTCTCCTCTGCTTTGCAACAGCCAATAAGGAGGCCCCAAACCACCCCAAACGGGGCCCAGAATCTGTTTGCCCAGTCTGCCTCCCAGCTGTGGGCCACCTGGAGAGGAACAAGAGCAGAACAGGAAGCACTCCCCCCACACCTGCCCCTGGAGCAGGGATCCCTGGCTTCCCACTTCTCTTTAACTGATTCCTCAGGCAAGAGTAGACAGGAGGTGGGCTGCAGGCAGCTTCTCCGGCAAGTAGGAAGTTGACCTTGAGAAGGAACCCTGGTGGCTGGTGAGGAGTGACGGTTCTTCCTTCGCTGTAGGCTCTGCAGGTGTACCTGTGCCACCAGGATGGAGCAGGGAAGGCGGGCTGGGAGGAGAGGCAGGAGCCCAAGGCCAATGCTTATGTCTTGATCAACAGCACCATTGGCTTGTGCACATTCTGTGACTGTGTGGCTTAGAGGCGCACGTTGTAATTTTCCCTAAATGCACTTTCAGTGCGTCCAACTACAGAAGTGTGTGCGGGTGAAGAGGAGCAGTAGGGGGATTCCCAGGGCACTGGCCCCGTGCCCGTGTCTAAATCTTGTGGCTAGAAGGCGTGTAGACCTGCTCTTGCTCACCTTCAAGGAAGGAAACCTCATTACTAACCCTCCTTTCTAAATTGAGGTATGATGGACATACAAAAAGCGGTACATACTTAACGTAAACAACTTGATGAGTTCGGTGTAAGCACACATCCATGACTGTCACCACCGTCTACATCATTACGCACCTGTCATCCCTTAACGTGCCCCTTGTCCTCCTGTTATCATTGCCATTGTTAGACAATGCTGCCTGATATTTGGCCAAGTAGTTGAAACACTGCCTGATGGGATGTTCATGTCCAAATAAACTTCTTTACATCATTAAAAAGATTAAAAAAATTACAAACTTCTGATATCTTGAATTCAGCCTTGATTAAAATCAGGGTGAGTTTTGATGCCTCAAACTTCAATTACAGGGACCTTAGAGGAAGCAATTGCTGTAAGGTTGTCAAGTGCTTGAGTAACCACTAGCTTCTGCATAGAAAGTTAAGTCTAGAAAATATTTGCATATCCTTTACAATAAATTTAAGTTAAATTTATACTTAGTAATATTTTATATATGTATTTTAAAATGAGTTTATCAGTCTGTTTAGTAAAGCAAACTCTTTTAGATAATATTGAAGGGTTTTGTTAATTGTTCTTCCTTGAGACGATGGATATTTATTACAGGAAATGGTATTTGTCAGAGGGTTTTGTTGTAGAAAACTATGATGTCCACTTCAGGTTGCGATCTGTTTGCCACAAAGGTTTGGTCTAACCCCTAGCTGTGTAGTGACCCTGCTGATTGATTCAGTGACCAAAGTGCCGAGGGACTGTACAGACTTATGGGATTATCAACGTACCTGAGGGCTTTCTAGCAACAGTATTTTATAAGCATAATACAGTAACCATAGTACATCATCTTTATAATACAAATTTGAATCTCAATTTTCCTCAACAGACCAGCATGTATATACATTTGAATGTCAATATCATTAAAATCAATCATTAGTAGGGAAACTCATATCATTTATTGCACCACTTTCGCATCTTTACTTTAGGTCTATATCAATGCGTAACATCCAGTGTACATGCCCATGGCCTGTTAAATGTTGACTTTTTTCCTCTTAAACATTCCACCTTTGTCTGGAATTTCATTCATAATATGCTAGAACCATATGGTACTTCAGCAGACCCTAACATATCATCTCAAACCATAAATTGCTATTTTCTCAATAAAATTAAGTGTTAATAAATAGTGTCTTTGGTATTGAATGACAATTAGCACCCTTCTCCCCCCAAAACCTGACATTTTGCTTTCTGATATCAAGAGCAAACTTTGCTGAAATTACTGTTTCACTCACCAAAAGTATCATAAGAATACTCAGGGGAGTGTTTTTTTTCTTAATTTTGCTTTCATAAAGGAAATGAAAGAAATGTGGAGATTGAAACAGTTCAGTCAGATGTCTCAGTACTGTGTATGAATTTGGTTGCATTCTAGGCAAGTTGATTATGTTTTGTATCTTCTTTTGTTTTATTTATGCGAAGAGATCTTATGCTTTTACAAGGTGGCTTTTTTATACTGAACTGCAAAGTGAAAATAAATTACAGATCTGCTCACCCTTAAAACAAGACTCTGTTTCCGGTGCACTAGTGCCCCAGGACCGTCTGGTACACCTTTCATAATTCTTCTTACTGAAAAGTTGATTTTGCAGTAAACCTTTGCCCCTCCTCCCACCCCTGCTTCTGCATGGCCATCTCCCCACAGGGGTCTGCACTGCCATTACAGCAGATGCAGCACTGTGCCCATCGCAGCCAGCTGCCTGTGGACACGCTGACATCCTCAACAGGTCCAGATGTTAGCACATCTCCTCCAGAAGTGCCTGCTACAGGCTCATATTTGTCACATGTTCTTCTGGACACACCTTTCTCCCTTTTCCTGGATGCTCCCCTGCCATCCTCTGTTCCCTCGTGAGGTCATTTGCTCTCCATACTGACCATGTGCCAGCAGAGGCTGACCGACATCACAGAGGCTGTGGGGCAGGAGGGTAGGCCCGCCATGATGCAGCCTTGCAGCCCCTGAGTTCTGAGAGCCTAGACCTCCCGATGCCCTGAGGTGATGCTCTCCTGGCCTCTCTGGCAGACCTAAACAGACCGGTGTCCTCCTGCTCTGCCTCCAACACCACATAGACGACCCCTCCGCGTGCTCGGCTTCCGTTCTGTGGGGAGCTACAGTGAAGTTATGTTTGAAATTGAAGACTGTAATTGCATTTGAAAACAGCATAGAGATATTGCTAGTGTTTGTGAATCTTGTTGAAGCTTTTAGACACTTACTAACGAGGAACTTCAGCAGTTGTTTTGCAGTTTTTCTTGCTCATTTCTTTTTAAAAGAGACATTGCTCATTCTTGTATAGGTTGCCCCCATCCTATCTGTGCTCCTATACAAAATCCTAAGAGACCATCGATTACCTGCTCACCTTTCCATTTCTGAACTTCTAATACATTCACAGTACTGAACAACTTGATACTCTTTCAGAGATTTTCAAATATATTTGTTGTCTGGCCGCTTAAAGATGTGACAAGATACTGAAAATCATAAATTTTCTCTTATGTCCCACAGTGTGTCCACTCTCAGATCCAGGCAGTGATACAGTGGATTTTTGGATGGCCACAAAGAAACAAAGACTGATTTTTTCCTTCTAGTGGGAGTGTTCCTTAGTTTACTTGTTTGTTGTCATCAATTCTTTTATTTATTAGTTCACTTATTCATGCAATAAACATTCATTAAGTGCCTCGTGTGTGGCCAAAACTGTCCACTTGAATTAGTCCCCGGGGCTCATATCATTTAATGAGTAAGAAATATAAATGTCTTTTGTGTTGCAAAAAAAAAAAGCCTGTCTAGAGCACAGAAGAAATATAAAAAGGAAGCTGTTAATTCTACCCGTGGGAAGAGGAGTGGTTCTATGGGAGTATCACAGAAGCTCTAGCTGGAGCTTCAGGCATGTTTGCTCCAAACGCGGAGACTTTCCGGCATGCAGGGAACGTGGGCAGTCTCAGATCATGGAGCTGCTCCTGTGATCACCAGGAGTTAAGATTCAGCCTGTGAGCAAGTGGAGGGGGGACATGATCAGACTGATTAAGAGGAAACAAGGATGATGCACAGGGGGATGAATGCTACTCTGGGGAGGGACGAAGGATGAAAAGCAAGAGAGAGGGAACTGCAAAGTCAGTCTTGGATGAACCCAAAGTACCTACAGGACACAGATGTGGGGATGTTTAGAGCAGTGGCTTGAAGAGAGGCCTGAAGGCCAGCTCACGAGTACATACACAAGAGAGGATGAGACAGTGAAGAGGAGGTACAGAGAAGGAAAACAGGGAAAGAAAGAAAAAGAGAGGGGAAATGAGGGTAGAAAAGAAGGGAAAAAACAAGAGGAGAAATAGGACAGAAACATTAAAGAAACCATTTAAGAAGTTTTATTTATTTATTTTTTTTTACAAAGGACAATAAGAAGGAAATACCAGAGACAAAGGAGGAGGAAGGAATGTATGGCCAACTGTAAGTCAGAATGTTTGAATGTTTTAATGCAGATGTCATTGACTTTGCAGTTGCAGAAAGTTGACCCATGCAAAACAGGATATATGGGGGTTACAGGAGTGAAGAGGGAATGGTGCTCCCGTGTTCTAGCTTCACTGGCAACCCTCTGGACCATGAGGACCAGTTGGAGCAAGAGGCATGGAAGCCAGTAGAAGGGCTCCAAGAGAAAGGTGAGGCAGGGATCCATAGCCACAGGCTGCGTGGGGTGCAGCAAGTTCACAGGGGCTGGGAAAGGGGATCGAGGTGTGGACTCAGTGCTGCTGCAGGGATCTGGCCCACTCAGACGCTGCATGTGAAACTTTGTCTTCACCAACAGATTCTGCCTAATCAAGGGGCCATCCGATGAAGAGTCTCCCCACAGGGACTGAAGCTGTCACCTGTGGTTCCTGGCCTTGGACCTGTGCCCCCTTGGGTGAGTTCTATTGTCATTTGTGACTGAGTATAGTCTGGGTGCAATGAATCACCCAGGTCTGCTGTCTGCCTAGAAAAATGTGATTGGGTGATGGAAATGTAGGGGATTTCCCCCTAAATCAGTGCAGGGGCTTGGTCTGAAAAGAAAGGTAAAGACAGTATAGGAAAGTAAAAGGGCACTAGGGGTGGAGGGAGGGTAGAAACCAGGATGAAGAGGAGCTTTTATTTGCTTGTTATTTGGTTTTTCACACCATGGAAAGAAGAAGCTTGGAATAATCTCTTACTGTCCTTAAAAGTCTGAAGTCTGTAGAAATTAGAAGTCTGACTGTATAGTCGCTGAAATGGCTGTAAGGTTCTTGGTAATAAGGGGGACGAACAACTCAGGAGTCTGGGTAAGAGGGCACGGTAGGAGATGGAAGAGACGACACCCCAGCTGTTACTTGGAAATTAACAGCATTCAGAAGGGTTCCCCGATATTACACTAGATTTTATTGAAATATTTCATATGGCAAGGTCATTTTGAGATGAAAGTGAAATTAAGAATGAATTAGAATTTCAAGAATAAATTAGAATGATTTAGAGTTAGAATTAAATTAGAATTAGAATGAATTAGAATTAGAATTTCAAGAATAAATTAGAATGAAATAGAATTCGTTAGAATGAATTTTCGTTGTTTCTGGGGGCTTCCCAAGTGGTAAAGAATCCACCTGCTATGCAAGAGACTTAGGAGACCCGGGTTTGATCCCTGGGTCAGGAAGATCCCCTTGAGAAGGAAATGGCAACCCGCTCCAGTATACCTGCCTGGGTAATCCCATGGACAGAGAAGCCTGGGAGGCTACAGTCCAGGGGGTTGCAAAAGAGCTGGACACAGCTGAGGGACTAAACAGCAAGAATTGGTTCTGGAGAACTCTGGCTTCTGCAGTCTAACACTCCCTAGTCCCTACCACAGACCCCTGTCTCATAACTCATTCCAAAAATGCCTTTACTGAACCAAGGAATCTGGTGGGATCTTTACAGCCCCTCCCAGCATCAACATCTGTGACCCCTTGGATCATGTACCATTTAGCACAGACATGCCCAGGGCTCTGGGTGCATGGGATTCTGTCATGAACAACCCATAGAATGTCATGTTTCACAATTCCTTGTTCCCTTAGCTTTGTTTTAAAGTCTATTGAGTTCTACACTTGCAGAAATAATGAACAATGATGGGATAAAACATTTAAACTATAAAACTGTAAATCGATTGATGTGAAGATCTCTCTTGACTATGTCTAAATCCACTTCCCTGTTCAGACAAAAGGAGGCCCATGTTTTCAGTTCATTCTCTGCTTTCACATAGGTGTACATATAGGTATCTATAAAAACATATTTCTGGTAGTTGAGGTTTTTAAAACAAATGTGTTCATGCCATATATATCTTTCTGTATTTTTTTGCATATAATTATATGAAAGAATTATTTCTATAATGCTTGACCATCAGCAGCTCTCACCCCAAGAGGCTCCCAGGAAGATGCATGGACTTCCTAGGACCTCAGAATGGGACCTTGTGTTCTGTTGGGTCACTGCAGAGCAGCCCAGGTTGAGATGAGGCCACTCAATGTATGGGTCCTGACCAGTGTGTGTGTGTGTGTGTGTTGAGGTGGGGGGTGTCTTCAGGAAATGAAGTTAGAACACAGACACATGGGAGGAGAAGGTCTTGTGATGTCAGAGGCAGAAATGGACTGATATAGCCATAGGACACCAGGGATGGAACCCAGGAAGCTAGGAAAGGCTGGAACTGACCATCCCCAGACCCTGCAGAAGGAACAACCTCCTATACCTCGATCTTGGACTGCAGGCCTGAGAGTAAGTGTCTCTTGTCCCAACCCCTCACCTGGCATTTCGTGGTATGCAGCAGGAAATGCAAAGCCAGCCTGGAGAGGGGTGGAAGTGGGGCCTGTGCTTGCTGAAGCCCAAGACCATCACTGGCCAGCCCTTCTCTGTGCACTGATCTCTCTTTTCCCTGGGAAGGAAACTGGGGCCCAGGACCATCTACCCACATGGTCCTGTCTCTGCAAACTGCCCCCTCAACCCACCCCCAGGACCTCCCAGGCCCCAAACAGGTGCCATGGCCAGCATGCTGACCGCTGGGAGTGACTGCAGGCACCCCATCCCACCCCCTGGATTTGAGTGTAGCCATCTGAGAACTGACCCCAGTCCCATACATGCACTGCATTTCACAGGGCTGCTGTTGTCTGTAGCTGGGGTGATCCTAAGGAAGGTGACTGGAACTGAAAACCCCAGCCCAGGGGACACGTGGACCCCAGGGGACTTTTTAAAGAGCTTCTAGCCCAGAGGCCCCACCATCTTTCAGGTGCAGTAGGCTTGGTTTCTCTGCAGAAGGGCTCTCCTGTACCTGGAGATTAAGGGCTCGTGTGGAGGGGCCAGAGGCACTTCAGGAACATCGTGGGGACACACTCCTGCCACGCCCTCCCAGCTCCCTCAGACCCTGACACTGCAGACTGGGGGCTCAGGCTCCAGGGGTGTGACTCCAGCCAAGGTCACCATGGCCTGAGGGGAACAGAGTCAACACTTTTTTCTTTTCCTTTTTTTTTTTTTTAATCCAATAATTTGAACTGGAGTGTGTATCCTGGGGGACAAAAGTCCATGGGCTCACAGAGTTGGGCACAACTGAACATCTGAGCCCATATAGGTGAGTTACAATGTTATGTTGTTTTTGTCTTTCCCTTTTCAATCTACAGCAACTTGAGTCATTTATATGTAGATGTATTTACATTCTTTTTCGGGTTCTTTTCCCACATAGGTTATTGGAAAGTGTTGAATAAGGTTGCTTGTGTTACATTTTGGGTCCTTGTGGCTTATTTTACAAATGGTAGTGTGATATGTTAGTCTGAAACAGCTCATTTCTGCACCGCCCCCCCCACCCCTGCCCTCAACATCCTTTGTTTTTGGTGATCCTAAGTTTCTCTTTGAAGTGTGTGAGGTTGTTTTTGTTTGGTAAAGAAGCTCATTTCTGTCCATTTTTAGATTTAACTGGAAGTGATACCCTATGGCCCTTGTCTCTCCCTGTCTCCCTCTCTCCCCTTGGTGGGACCGTCTCTGCTTTCTCCCCGGTGGCTCAACGTGGCATGATTCCCTCCCTTTATGGCTGAGCAGCATTGCACTGTGTGTGCCCCATCTTTGGTATCCGTGCAGCAGTCCCTCTATGCTTAGGTGGTTCCGTGTCTTGGCTACGGTACCTAGCGCAGCCGTGATCACAGGGCTACCCTTGTGTTTAAAATGGTTTTGTCCAGGCCTCTGCCCAGGCTTGGGACCACTGGGTTCTAAGGTGCTTTTGTGTTTAGCTTTTTGAAGAGCCTCCATACTCTTCTCCCTAGTGGATGTACTGACGTGCATTCTAGGTAACGGTGCAGGAGGGCTCCCTTCTCTGCACACCCTCCAGCGTTAATTGCTGGAGATGCTTGGAGATGACCATTGTGACCCGTGTGAGGTGATACCTCATTGAACTTTTGATTTGCCTTTCTCCAATAATCAGTGACACTGAGCATCTTTCCATGTGCCTAATGGCAATCTGTATGACTCCATCACAGAAATGTCCTTTTTTGATCTTAGGCACATATTTTTCTTGGGTTGTTTGTATTTTTGATATTGAGCTGCACAAACTGACTGTATTTTTTGTAGATGAATTCCTTATGGGTGTCTTTGTTTACAACTATTTTTTCCCATTCTGAGGGTTGTCTTTGTTTTTTGTTTAAGATTTCCATTGCTGTTCAAATAGTTTTAAGGTTAATTAGGTTCATTTTTTATTATTTTTGGTTTATTTTTCATTATTCTAAAAGGCTGACCCAAGAAGAACTTGCAGTGATTTATATCAAAGCCTGTCCTGCCTATATTTTCCTCAAGAATTTCATAGTATCCATTCTGACATTTAGATCTTTATATTATTTGGAACTTGTGTATGGTGAGGGGGGGTGTTCATTCTCATTTTTTCCTTCAATAACCTCCACACTGTCCTCTGCAGTTTCTTTTAGCAATTTGTATTTCTAGCATCAGTGAAGGAGATGCACTAGCTGTTACGGTTTGCAGAGTTCCTGACAATGGCAATTTTGACTGGTGTGAGGTTATACTTTGCTGTTGTTTCAATTTGCATTTTTCTGTTTCTTTGTGATATTGCCATCTTGCCATGTGAATTTTTTTAAGGGTTGTTAGAAGGCAATGGCACCCCACTCTAGTACTCTTGCCTGGAAAATCCCATGGACGGAGGAGCCTGGTGGGCTGCAGCCCATGGGGTCGCGAAGAGTCGGACACGACTGAGCGACTTCCCTTTCACTTTTCACTTTCATGCATTGGAGAAGGAAATGGCAACCCACTCCAGTGTTCTTGCCTGGAGAATCCCAGGGATGGGGGAGCCTGGCGGGCTGCCGTCTATGGGGTCACACAGAGTCGGACACGACTGAAGTGACATAGCAGCAGAAGCAGCACATAAACCTTAGGGGCTTCCCTGGTGGCTCAGTGATAAAGAATCTGCCTGCAGTGCAGGAGACCCAGGTTCAATCCCTGGAGATCCTCCTGGAAAAGGGAATGGCAGCTCACTCCAGTATTCTTGCCTGGAGAATCCCATGGACAGAGGAGACTGGAGGGCCACAGTCCATGGGGTTGCAAAGATTCGGACACAACTGAACTAATGCTTTCACATTTGGATAAACTTACTTCTAGAGATGGCTTCTTAAATGCCTGTCCTGTTTTGAATTTTGAATTCTTTTTGATGACCAACCCTAGGATGTCTCTTGAGGATGTTTCTTATAGGGCCTCAGACCTTCTGAACACGAGTGTCCATCATTTCGGTTTTTCAGGTTGTTATGGAAAATGGCCACAAGGTGGCAGAAAGGTAAGAGAATATGGGGGGCACAGGTTAGTCACTCAGTCGTGTCTGACTCTTGCGACCTCATGCTTTAGAGTAGCCCACCAGGCTTCTCTGTCCATGGAATTCTCCAGGCAAGAATACTGGAGTGGGTTGCCATTTCCTTCTCCAGTGGTTGAGGGGGGCAGGGTGGTGGTTACACTGCCTGCCATATTCTGCCAGCTTCCTGAGCCCCACAACAACTGAGCCTTGGGACCGAAGCCTGCTCAACCTCCAGAAACTGTGACACCAGCCCAGGTCACCAGGGCATGAAGGGCATAGAGTTAGCTTTTGTTTTTCTCCCTCTGTTTTTTTTTTTTTTTTTTTGTGATTGGGTTTAATTCTGTAATTTTCACTGGAGTATATAGGGGAATTACAATGTTGTGGGTGAGTGTTTTTTCCTTTTTAACCGGTAGCAACTAGATTTACTTAGATCTATATATGTTCTTTTTTGGGTTTTCCCCAGGGAGGTTATAACAGAGTGTTAAGTATGGGTCCTTGTGTTTCACAGTGGGTCCTTGGTGCTTATTTTATAAATAATAGAGTGCTTCTATCAGTCTGAATTAGCTCATTTCTCACCACCCCACTCTTTTATTTTCTGGGGACATAAGCTTTTTTCTATGTATGTGAAACTATGTCTCTTTGATCAAGAAGTTCATCTGTATCCACTTTTAGATTTCACCTGAGTGACATCATATGACATACGTGTCCCCCTGTCTCCCTTACTTCGCTTGTTATGATCTTCCCCACCTCCTTCCTTGTGACTGGACTTGGCATTGCTAGCTCCATCTGTACGGGTGGATAATATTGTGCATGATAAACCCCATTCTTTGTCCATTTACATGTTTTCATTCACTTAGTTTGCTTGTTTCTATGCGACCCATTCCTGAGTCGTCGCGGTAGTGCCTGGCTGTAAACTATAGTTGAATAGGTGAGAGGAAGCCATCAAAGCTCTTGTCTCTTTAACCCTTTTGTTTCTCATAATAATATATAGCTTTTATTGGAGTGACAATGGCTTAGAAGTGTGTTGTGTTTGTTTTAGGTGTACAAAGTCTTGTTCAGTCATACTTATTTCTATATCTATTCATCTTTTTTTTTAACATATAGGTTATTACAGTGTGCTTAGTCCAACACCCTTTTTAAAGTTGGTCCATGCTGACCATTTCTTTTTTATGTATTTGTGGGTATGAATTAATCCCTTCCTGTCAATTTACAACTTTTTCCCACCATTCCCCTTTGATGACCATAATTTGTTGCCTAAGACTATGTGATTGTTTCAATGTTAATAAGGGGAATTCAGTGAGTACCTTTTCTCACCTGTACATGATATCAAAGAATGTTTCTCTGTCTCAATCTGACTTACTTCACCTTCTAAGATTACCTCTAGATTTGTCTACCCCTTCGAATGGCATTATTTCATTTCTTTAAGTCAGAGTCATATTCCATTGTATGCCTGTGTCACCTTTTCTTTATCCATTCACCTGTCCCTGTATATTGTGCTAACTTCCAGGTCATGGCTATTGTAGGTCCTGCTGCCGTGCAGGCTTCGGTGACGTGTTTTTAAAAATCTGACTTTATCCGTGTACACTCTCAGAAGCTGGACTTTCAGATTATATAGGGAGTCGATTTCTTTTTTAGAAAACGCACATCTTTGGAAATACTCATGACAACTGTTAACAATGAAATTTTACCAGCACCATATTAGGGTCTGTTTTCTTCCCCTCATTCTAGCATTTCTTGTGTGTAGGTTTTTTTTTTTTTGAGACTGGTCTTTTTCACTTCTCTAAGGTGATTCGTCATTGTCAGACTGATTTTCCTGCGTCTATTCACCTGACTGAGTGACTTTTCATGTCCTTTTATTTTAAAACCTTGTAGATTTTATTTATCTCTTGATATTTTCTTCTGATAATTTGCACTGATTTGCATGTTTTTATTGTTTTGTTCAAGAGGTTTCTTGAACTTGTGTCATTTAGAACACAGCGTTTTTTGTGAATATTTAGTCAGTTCAGTTAAGTTCAGTTGCTCAGTTGTGTCCAACTCTTTGTGACCCCATGAATTGCAGCACGCCAGGCCTCCCTGTCCATCACCAGCTTGTGAAGTTCACTCAAACTCACATCCATCAAGTCGGTCATGCCATCCAGCCATCCCATCTTCTGTTGTCCCCTTCTCCTCCTGCCCCCAGTCCCTCCCAGCAACAGAGTCTTTCCAATGAGTCAGCTCTCCGCATGAGGTGGCCAAAGTACTGGAGTTTCAGCTTCAGCATCATTCCTTCCAAAGAACACCCAGGACTGATCTCCTTTAGAATGGACTGGGTGGATCTCCTTGTAGTCCAAGGGACGCTCAAGAGTCTTCTCCAACACCACAGTTCAAAAGCATCAATTCTTCGGTGCTCAGCTTTCTTCACAGTCCAACTCTCACATCCACACATGACTACTGGAAAAACCATAGCCTCGATGAGACAGACCTTTGTTGGCAAAGTAACATCTCTGCTTTTGAATATGCTATCTAGGTTGGTCATAACTTTCCTTTCAAGGAGTAAGTGTATTTTAATCTCATGGCTGCAGTCACCATCTGCAGTGATTTTGGAGCCCAGAAAAATAAAGTCTGACACTGTTTCCTCTGTTTCCCCATCTATTTCCCATGAAGTGATGGGACCAGATCCCATGATCTTAGTTTTCTGAATGTTGAGCTTTAAGCCAACTTTTTCACTCTCCTCTTTCACTTTCATCAAGAGGCTTTTTAGTTCCTCTTCACTTTCTGCCATAAGGGTGGTGTCATCTGCATATCTGAGGTTATTGATATTTCTCCTGGCAATCTTGATTCCCGCTTGTGCTTCTTCCAGCCCAGCGTTTCTCATGATGTACTCTGCATATAAGTTAAAATAAACAGAGTGACAATATACAGCCTTGACGTACTCCTTTTCCTGTTTGGAACCAGTCTGTTGTTCCATGTCCAGTTCTAACTGTTGCTTCCTGACCTGCATGTAGGTTTCTCAAGAGGCAGGTCAGGTGGTCTGGTATTCCCATCTCTTTCAGAATTTTTCACAGTTTATTGTGATCCACACAGTCAAAGGCTTTGGCATAGTTGATGAAGCAGAAATAGGTGTTTTTCTGGAACTCTCTTGCTTTTTCCATGATCCAGCGGATGTTGGCATATTCAGTTCAGTTCAGTTCAGTCGCTCAGTCATGTCTGACTCTTTGCGACCCCATGAATCGCAGCACGCCAGCCCTCCCTGTCCATTACCAACTCCCAGAGTTCACTCAGACTCACATCCATCGAGTCAGTGATGCCATCCAGCCATCTCATCCTCTGTCGTCCCCTTCTCCTGCCCCCAATCCCTCCCAGCATCAGAGTCTTTTCCAATGAGTCAACTCCTCGCATGAGGTGGCCAAAGTGCTGGAGTTTCAGCTTTAGCATCATTCCTTCCAAAGAAATCCCAGGGCTGATCTCTTTCAGAATGGACTGGTTGGTTCTCCTTGCAGTCCAAGGGACTCTGAAGAGTCTTTTCCAACACCACAGTTCCTGATAAGCAAAATGTTTATGGTTGCTATTTCAGGAAATGACCACAAGGGGAAGGATTGTCAGGCTCAAATATAGTTATGCTGGAGATGAAAGCTTTATGATGGTACCTCGCGGGAGAAGGAAATGGCAACCCACTTCAGGATTTTTGCCTGGAGAATTCCATGGACAGAGGAGCCTGGTGGGCTAAAGTCCACAAGGTCGCACAGAGTCGGACACAACTGAAGCGACTTAGCACCCTTGCATGGGTATGCATATCTATTCACCTTTGAGTTTTCCCCCCATGGAGTTTATTACAGTTCGTTCATAAGAGCCCTTTGTTATACCTAAGTCCTTGATGATTACCCTTTTTACATGAAATGACTATATTTGTTTACTCTAACTTTTTCTTTTATCCCTTTCCATTTGCTTTTATCCTCTAGCAATCAGAAGATTGTTTTCTGGGTCTGAGTCTTCTTATGTCTCTCAGTGAGTACATTGGTGTGTATTTTTCAGTTACAGCTATGAATAATATCTGGATAATAATAATAATATCAAGATACATCTCTTTCTGATTCTTATTTTCTTCATGTTGTTTGATCATCCCTAGTTTTATTAATGTTCCTGGAAATTATATTATTTAATTTTGTTTTCCGGCAGAGTCAGGTTTCACTGTGGAGAAAGCAATGGCAGCCCACTCTAGTACTCTTGCCTGGAAAATCCCATGGATGGAGGAGCCTGGTAGGCTGTAGTCCATGGGGTTGCTAAGAGTTGAGCACGACTGAGCGACTTCACTTTCACTTTTCACTTTGATGCATTGGAGAAGGAAATGGCAACTCACTCCAGTATTCTTGCCTGGAGAATCCCAGGGATGGGGGAGCCTGGTGGGTTGCCACCTATGGGGTCGCACAGAGTCGGACACGACTGAAGTGACTTAGCAGCAGCAGCAGCAGGTTTCACTGTGTACATGGGTCTCTTTATATTTATCCATTTATCTCTCCATAAATAATATGTTTACTTGCATTTTTAGGCTAGTGTAAAGTGTAGTCCAGTGCACACTTTGGTGGCATGTGCCTTTTCAAAACATTGTCTTCTTAAATTTTCCTGAGAGTGGTTCTGCAGGATCTTATAATAACTCTATTTTTATTTCTTTAAGACAGTTCCATTTTCCTCTCCACACTGTTTTTATCTTTTATGTGCTGTAAGTACCATATACGTGCTCCCACTTCTTCATGTAGGTGCATCATTTCTTCCCCAAAGAATTTTCATTATGGCCTTTCACACTGGTGCAGAGTGATCCCTCGTTGTGCTCTTGACTTGCACACCTCTTATAAATCATGATATTCAGCATGTTTACATAGGGGAGCTTTTTTTTTTAAACAACTTGAAGAGAATTTACAGTTGATTATATTTTTATTAAGTTTTTGCTGTTTTCAGTCTCTAAGTCCTGTCTCACTCTTTGTGACCCCATGGACTGCAGCATGCCAGGCCCCCCTGTCCTTCACTATCTCCCAGAGTTTCCTCAAATTCTTGTCCATTGAGTCAGTGGTGCTACCTAACCATCTCATCCTCTGCCACTCCCTTCTCCTCCTGCCCTCAATCTTTCCCAGAATCAGGGTCTTCTCCAATGAGTCAGTTCTTCACATCAGGTGGCCAAAGTATTGAAGCTTCAGCTTTGGCATCAGTCCTTCCATTGAATATTCAGAGTTGATTTCCTTTAGGATGGACTGGTTTGATCTCCTTGCAGTTATAGGGAATTTCAAGAGTCTTTTCTAGCACCACAGTTTGAAAGCATCAATTCTTTGGCGTTCAACCTTCTTTATGGTCCAACTCTCACATCTGTACAAGACAACTGAAAAGACCACAGCTTCGACTACTTTTCTTCCAAGGAGCATGCATCTTTTAATTTCATGGTACAGTCACTGTCCACAGTGATTCTGGAGCCCAGGAAAATAAAATCTGTCACTGATTCTACTTTTTCCCCTTCTTTTTGCCATCAAAAGTGATGGTACCAGATGCCATAATCTTAGTTCTTTGCATGTTGAGTGTTAAGCCAGCTTTTTCACTCTCCTCTTTCACCCTCATCAAGAGGCTCTATAGTTTCTCTTCAGTTTCTGCCATTACAGTGACATCATCTGCATATCTGAGGTTGTGATACTTCTCCTGGCACTCTTGATTCCAGCTTGTGACTCATCCAGTTCAGCATTTCACATGATGTACTCTGTGTATGAGTTAAATAAGCAAGGTAACAATATACAGCCTTGATGTTCTCCTTTCCCTATTTTGAAATATATAAGATAGCTCTTTACATAGAGGCCTTGCTACACAGTGGATGATGCAAAAAGCAATCTTATAAAGTAGACAAAGAGAGAGACAGAAACATAAAAATATCAAAATAAAGAGAACAAATCTAACCATGATTTGTGTAACTAGTTTTAATCTGGTGGCAATAAACCATTAAGTCTGTAGGGGAGTCAAGTGGAGATGGCAAATTCTGGAAGGGCCAGATAGCAAGAAAAATAGTTAAATGTTTCATCTTTGTTTACAAAGGTATACATTATCAACTTATGGATACATACTTGTTGATACATCCTTGAGTATGTGTCATCCCCTACATCCTCATGAGCACTCATCTAGCCTATTTCAACTCAAATCATTCCAAGCAAAATTCTACAATTTGTTGCAACTCTAGTTATTCATTTGTTGCAATTTCATTAAAAACACACATACACACACATTGTAATTCATTTGTATAGACCAGTAAATGCTAGGATTTCTGTCTAATTTTTTTCAGGGGCCTTAGAAACAATGCTTTTCCCTGCTTTACCGTGTTCTGATTCCTTTGATGTGAGAAAAGCTATGGAAAGAGTGTTTAATATAATCCGAACTCACCAGGTATTTATTATTGTGTGTTCATGAAGATCTGAGAAGCAGAATTGGATGGGTACAAAAAGAAAAAGGTTGAATGTAGGAACATGACTAGAAATTGGGAGACTCATGTTGACCAGAGAGCAATTATGATGGAGCAATGGATCAACTCCACCTTCCTCACCAATGAGGACAAGTTTATCTTGGTAATAATATCAGCAACTGAGGGGTTAAAGTATTATTGTGAAAAATCATTAACAAAAAAGGCAGAGGAACTGTTTTCATATAGAACACAACTTTCTAAGAGCCTGTAAATTTCAGATAAATGTTTTGTATTTGAAATCTTGAGTGGATTACATGTAAGTTTTAAAGACTGTTCAAAGTAACGTACTATTCCTGCCTGGAATGAATAGATCACCTTTTGAATCATAAAGTGGTGACACAGTTAGCCAGGCTTACAGACAATCTGACTGGAGAGCACTCTAAAGCAGTTTGTGTATACTAGCTACAACCTGACAAGAAACTGTTACTCTCACATAAAAAAAAAAGAAGTGAAAGTATCAGTCATTCAGTCATGTTCCACTCTTTGCATCTCCATGGACTACAGCCAACCAAGCTCCTTTGTCCATAAAATTCTCCAGGCAACAATACTGGAATGGGTAGTTATTCCCTTCTCCAGGGGATCTTCCTGACCCAGGGATTGAACCCAGGTCTCCCACATTGCAGGCAGATCCTTTACCATCTGAACCATCAGAGAAGCCCTTACTCTCACATATGGAATATTAAATGTGTCTTCACATATTGCCTGCTATATATAACTCATGGTTCATACTCCATGGAACCACATACTGTTGTAATTAAATTCAATTTGAAATTAAGCTTTATTTTAAGGGTGTGGTTTGCATACCAGCAGTGTAGGAGCATTCCACTTTCTCCAGCCCCTGTTACCCTCTATGACATCTCAAAATTCAAAAACTCTTACTCATTGATATGATCTCAATTTCGCTTTAGCTCAGTTTGAACAGAGAAGCAACAAACCAGGGAGCCAATTTTTTCAGGTTTCTTTAGGGAGAAAAACATAACTGTTAGAAGACAAAGTACATGCAGCTTGTGGGCTCTTTGAGTTACTTAATTATTTTCAGGAATTTTCTTGTGTTTTTTTTTTTTCAAGCTTGACCTTTCATTCCTATAATAACAAATAACAGAATTAGAAGAAACTAATTTGAAATGATGGCTTGTTTCTACCTAGAAAATTGGAACACAAAGGAACCAATGGGAACCACAAAGATCAGGGTGCTAAGTTTTTAAGAATATTTTAGGTTTTCAAATAATAACTTGTGTGCTTGCAATTTCAAGAATATATTTTTATTCTGATAAAGAATATACTTTTGCAGAAGGCTTCCAGTGTGGTCACCTCCTCTTGGAAGCCTAGGATGCTGGAATCAGGCCACTTCCTGTGTCTGTCTTTATAGGACACTGAGCTGCATTTTAAGAAATTCCTGGATCTTCCCTGGATCCTGACCATCTGTGTTCAGAGAAATTGGTAGCATTTTTCTTTTGCCTGTTGAGATGTTTAAGGACACAGATTCTTTCAGTTTCCTGCTGTGTGTGAGTGTGGAGCCCAGTGATGATTTCTTTTTAAGAAATATGTGTCCTACTTCCCACATGAGGGCGAGGCCCCCTCCAAGGATAAGAGACCCTGCTTATGTGTGACCTGTGCCTCCTAGGAGAGTGAGTGAAAGAGTGAAGCCGCTCAGTCGTGTCCGACTCTTTGCGAAACCATGGACTGCAGCCTACCAGGTTCCTCCATCCGTGGGATTTTCCAGGCACGAATACTGGAGTGGGTTGCCATTTCCTTCTTCAGGAGATCTTCCCGACCCAGGGACTGAACCTGGGTCTCTCGCATTGTAGGCAGATGCTTTACCGTCTGAGCCACCAAGGAAGTCCAAGGAGGCACTCCTAGGAAGTGTCTCCTAGGAGAGTAGCTTTAAGCTAGCTTAAACCTGACAAACTTCTGTCTGTCATATATAATTGATTTAGACAAGTCCTGTCTACAGGCTTCCTCGGTAAAGAATCCATCTGCAATGCGGGAAACCTAGGTTCGATCCCTGGGTTGGGAAGATCCCTCTTAGTAAGAGACACACTTAACCATTTGTAAGTGACATCACCAGGGCTTTACTGAGGAACAGGGTCAGGCCTCAGTGAGGATCAGAGTCAGGGCTTAGTGATGACCAGTTTCAGGGATTTAGTGAGGAGCAGGGCAGGGATTTAGTGAGGAGCTGAGTCAGGAATTAGTGAAGACCAGTGTCATGGCTTTAGTGAGGAATAGCATCAGTCCTTAGTGAAGACCAGAATCAGAGTTTTAGGACTCAGCAATGGGCTGTAAAAGGTCAGTTCTCATTCCAATACCAAGGAAGGGCAATGCCAAAGAATGTTCAAACTACTGTACAATCTCGCTTATTTCACATGCTAGCAAGGTCATGCTCTATATCCTTCAAACTGGACTTCAACTGTATGTGAACCAAGAATTTCCAGAGGTACAAGTTGGATTTGGAAAAGGCAGAGGAACCAAAGATCAAATTGCTAACATCCAATGGATCATAGAAAAGCAAAAGAATTCCAGAAAAACAACTACTTCTGCTTCATTGACTATGCTAAAACCTTTGACTGTGTGGATCACAACAGATTGTGGAAAACTCTTCAAGAGATGGGAATACCAGGCCACCTGACCTGCCTCCTGAGAAACCTGTATGCGGATCAAGAAGCAACAGTTAGAACCAGACATGAAACAGTGGACTGGTTCCAAATTGGGAAAGGAGGATGTCAAGGCTGTGTATTGTCACCCTGCTTATTTAGCTTGCAGAGTATGTCATGAGAAATGCCCAGCTGGATGAAGCTCAAACTGGAATCAAGATTGCCAGGAGAAATATCGATAACCTCAGATATGCAGATGACACTGCCCTAATGGCAGAAGGTGAAGAGGAACTAAAGAACCTCTTGATGAAGGTGAAATAGGAGAGTGAAAAAGCTGTCTTAAAACTCAACATTCATAAAACTAAGATCATGGCATCTGAATAGATGTGGAAAAAACAGAAACAGTGGCAGATTTTCTTTTTTGGGGCTCCAAAATCACTGCAGATTGTAACTGCAGCCATGAAATTAAAAGATGCTTACTTCTTGGAAGAAAAGCTATGAAAAATCTTTACAGCATATTAAAAACAGAGGCATTACTTTGCTGACAAAGGTCCATCTGGTCAAAGCTACAGTTTCTCCAGTAGTCACATATGGATGTGAGAGTTGGACCATAAAGAAGGCTGAGCAAACTTCGGTGGTCAAGGACAGGGAAGCTTGTTAGCGACTGAACAACAGTAGAGTTAATGTCCAGCACTGGGTTTGTTTTAGGTATTCAGGAACTTAATTCAGTTATACATTAGAGGCATATTTATTATTGGGGGGCCAGTCCTTTTCCCCAGATAGGTTATTACAGTGTGTCAAGAAGATTTTCCTCTGCTATTCAGGAGATTATTTTGGATTACTTACTTGTTATTTATTAGTGTGTATATGTTAATTCCAAACTCTTAAATAATCCCTCTCCACCAACATTTTTTTGATAATCATAACTTGGCTTTGTATGTTTGTGAATCTGTGTCTGTTTTGTAAATTAGTTCATTTATAAGAATCTATAGATTCCATCCATGATATCTTATGACATTGGTCTCTCTCACTCTGACCTGCTTCACTTAGTCTGATACTCTCTCGGTGCATCCTTGATGCTGCCAATGCCATTATTCTGTAGAGTTTTTTGGCTGAGTACTATTCCCATGTAGGGCTGTACCAGTTAGTCTTAATTTTTCTGTCGATGTACATTTTGGTTGATTCCATTTCTTGGCTATTGTACATAGTGCTGCCCTGAAAACAGGTGTGCACGTGTCACTTCAAATTATGATTTTCTCAAGATCTGAGCCCAGGAGTCGCATTGCAGGATCCCATTGGTTCCTCTATGTTTCGGTTTTTAAGGCTCGCCTATGCAGCTCTCCATCCTGGCTGCAGCCGTTTACATTCCCACAAGAGTATAGGAAGACTGTTCTTTCTCTCCACCCTCTGCAGCATTTATTCTCTGTAGATCTTTTGATGCTGACCATTTAGTCCAGTGTGAGGTGATTTCTCATTGTAGTTTTGATTTGCAGTGAGGTGGAGTATCTTTCCAGATGCTTTTTGATCTTATACAATGTGAGGACAATTGACCTCTTGAAGTTGGTTTCCTGAAAGTTTGCCTGTTTTTAAACCTTTTTCCGATAATTTGCCTGAGGACATTACTTGAGGGCAGGTGTCATTCTTGCCTGGCAGGCCTTGTGAAGTTTGAGGCCACTTCAGTTTCAGACCATCGGTTTTAAAGTTGTTGTTATGAGAAACGGCCACAAGGTGGTAGCATTTCCTCCCAAATCTGGTTAGTTGAGCACGGAGAGTCTCATGGGAAGTTCTGCTCCTGGACTGTCAATGAGTGGAATATGCCGGAAGAAGCACTTAGGACTTGTGTCCCATTACTTCTTCCCCCTTATGCTTTATGCTCCAGACACATTCAGATTCCTACTAGACCGCTCTACAGAGGGTGCCGTCATCTGTAGGTGGGGTGACCCTGAGGAAGGAGGCTGGAGATGGGAACCCCACAAGGAGGAGACAAGGAGTCAGTCCTGGGAGGTTTTCACAGCTCTTCTGGCCCAGAGGCTCTACCGTCCTTTGGGTGCAGTAGGCTGGGTTTCTCTAGGAGGGCCTGTGGGGACCTGAGATGGTGCGTGTTTGCAGGGGAGTAGGCTGGGTTTCTCTAGGAGGGCCTGTGGGGACCTGAGATGGTGCGTGTTTGCAGGGGCAGCAGGCAGTCCAGGTCCATCGGGAGGGGCGGGCCCCTTGGATGGTGCATCCTCCCAGCTCCCTCAGCCCACAAGACTGCAGCCTTCGGCCCCAGGCCTGCTCAGGCTCCTGGGATGTGACACCAGCCTGGGTCCCCAAGGCCTGAGGGGAATAGACTCAGTGTTTCTTCTTCTTTTACATGTTTTAATTTGATTTGGAGTGTATGAGTGATTTTTTTGCCTTTGTTGATGGTATTCTTGAGGGAAGAATATTGGAGTGGTTTGCCATTTCCTCCTCCAGCAGACCACATTTTGTCCAGTGGAGGAGGGAATGGCAAAGGAGAGGTAAAAAATCCTTCTTGAGTGAAGAATGCAAAGAAATAGAGGAAAACAATAGAATGAAAAAGACTAGAGATCACTTCAAGAAAACTGGAGATATCAAGGGGACATTTCATTCAAGGATGCACACGGTGGTCAGAAATGGTAAGAACCTAGTAGAAGCAACAGAGGTTAAGAAAAAGCCACACGAACATACAGAAAAACTAAACAAGCAAAGAGGCCTTAATGACTGGGTAACAACGCTGTGTTCACTCACCTAGAGCCAGACATTCTGGAGGGTAAGTGTAGTGGGCCTTAGGAAGCATTACTACTGTTACTGAAAGGTAGGTGGGCCGTCTGGCTGCTTGTCGCTCAGAAGCCAATAAACAGGCCAGGCTGGTGGAAAGGAACGTTTGCTTTATTTCAGATGCTGGCAAGTGGAACAGGGGAGGGTGGTGGACATCTGTCCAAGGGTCGATTCCCACCCCCCGCACCCCCACCCCCGCACCCCCCCGCATCCCCCCACCACGCCCCGCCGCCCCCGCCCTCGCCAACTGACAGCAGGGGGTGAGAGTTTTTATAGACAGACTGGGGGCGGGGTCTACTGCAGAAACAGCACAGTCATCTCGAAGTCATCTTCACGGCGGTCATCGGGGGCTGACCAGCGTCGTATTGGTTGTTTTCATTGTTGTTCGGTCACTCAGTCTTGTTTGACTCTTTGTGACGCCATGAACGGCAGCACGCCAGGTTTCTCTGTCCTTCACCATCTTCTGGAGCTTGTTCAAACTCATAATCATCGAGTCCGTGATGCCATCAAACCATCTCACCCTCTGTCATCCCCTTCTCCTCCTGCCTTAATCCTTCCCAGCATCACCGTCTTTTCCAATGAGTCAGTTTTTTTGCATCAGGTGGCCAAAGTATTGGAGCTTCAGCCTCAGTCCCCCATGTGGAAAACAGTGGGTTTTTAGTTAGGTTTCTGTTAGATGATCTAGAGGGTGGCCAGTGATGTTTTTTAGTGTAGGTGGCCAGTTTTCCTGTCCCTGTTTCTTGGGAAGACTGTCCTTTCCTCTTTGCACGTTCCTGGTTTGATTTTCATGAACTGACCACGTACATGTGGGTTCATTCCTGGGCTCTCTATTCTTTCCTGGAGTCCATGAGTCTGTGTTCCTGTCAGTTCTTCACTGTGGTGGTTACTATAGCTCCATGATGTAGTTTGAAGTCAGAGAGGAAGATGCCTCCTTCCTGTGTTCTTCTTTCTCAGAGTCTTTTTGGCTATTTAAGATCCTGTTCAATATTAGCAGCCTAATATTAGGAATATTTCTGTTTCTGTGAAAAATGCCATTGAATATTATTTTGTGATTGCAGTCAATGTATTTGTTGATGACTTTGGTTGGAATGGACATTTTAATTCCTCATTGTTCCAGTGCATGAGCGTGGAATAGTTTTCTGTTTATTTGTGTTTTCTTTGGTTTCTTTATCAGTGCTTTCTAGTTTTCTGACTATTGGTCTTTTGTGTCCTTGGTTAAGTTTGTTGCTAGATGTTTCATTTTTTGATGCAATTGTAAGTGGGATTTTCTTAATTTTTGTTTTTGATTGCTATTAGTGTATAGAAATGCAACTGATTTTTGTATATTGATGGGGATTGTAAATTGTAGTATTTTATATGATTGTAAAGTGATCCCAAATTATTCAACTTATATATATAGTCTAACAACGTTTTGTGAAGTTATGGGAAAAATTTTATTTGTAAAATCTGTTTCTCCTGCAATAGGTCATTCAGAGGACCCAAGACATGGTGGTTACAGATAGACTTCCCACAGTACTTCTTCATTGCATGTGGGCTCCTTCAAGGGCAGTGAGCATCACAGCGTCCCTTGAACTTCGTCTGGGTAAGTCTTGGCCTCTATAAGAAAGTTTCATGCCTGTCTAATCTGATTTTCTTTTTAGTACTGACATGGTTGTTTTGAAAAATAATTTACTTTCCGGAAATTTAAAACGTACAGAAAACTCCTGGTAATGGTAAAAAGTACTCACATTTGCCACATCACCTAAAATATTTTATGCAAAATGGGCACATTCTCCTGCAGAACCAGCACATAACTTCCAAAATCAGGAAATCAAATGGTTTCTACATTATAATGTAATCCACAGCCCCACTTCTGCTTTCAGCAATTGTTCAATTGTATTAATATATCTGTTATTCCCATCCTCATCTGTTTTTTTATGTTTGTTTTTTAGAGTGTTACTGAGATTTTTGGTTACTTGGACAAACCTGATGGATTTAAAGCAGACATGGTGAATATAGGATCTGGGTGGCCTTTATATAGAAAAGGACATATAGAGGATTTTTTTCACAAAAGATGGTCTTAATGTTTATCCATGTATCAATACTACATTCTTTTTCCCCATAGTAATTAAAAATAAATAACATGCCATTTACCATTTACATATTTGTAAGCATACAGTGTTGTAGTATGAACTACCTTTATTTGTTTTGCAAACCAGTTTAATAATGCGTACCTTGTGCGTGCTTTTGAGAAACTCAGGAAACTGAGTCAGTGACTGAAATGGCCCAAGATATCACCTTAGATACCATCTTCATCTAAAAACAACAGGGACTTCTGGATGGTCCAGTGGCTAAGACTCTGCACTCCCAAAGAAGGAAGCCCAGGTTCAATCCCTGATTAGAGAACTAGATCTCCCATGCCACAACTAAGAGTTTGCGTGCTGTAGCTAAACATCTGGCTTGCATCAAGGAAGGTCAACCTGGCACAACCAAATAAATAAACAAATATATATTAAATAGAATAAAAACAAAGGAAAGGAAAGATACGGTTGTTGTGCAGATTTATGTCTTAGCTTTCCCTAGTGATAAAAAAAAATGTTCCACAAGACTGTCATCCTTCTATCTGGTATATACAGAGAATTCCTTTGAAATGAGATTTCTCTTGTAAATGTGACTCACAGAACCATTTTGACCTGGGTTTCAGAGATGATCATGTGTCCTTTAAAAAAAAAAAGTTAATTAAGTCCAACTAAGTATGATGCTGAAGAGGTATGTTTTGGGGTAGCATTAGCTCCCCTTCACTTTGGATGTATCCCAATTTGCTTACACAGTCATCGTATAATCGGTTTTGGAGACGTCATGGGACGTCAGTTACCCCAGGGTAAACTGGGTCCATGAAACATGAAGTCTCTGACTACTGGGAATTACTTTCTGCTGTTTTCTGGTTTTGAATTTGACTTGTTTGGATATTTCATACCAGTGGAATCACAGAATGTTTGACCCTTTAGAACCGGTTTGTTTCACATAATAAAGGATTACAAGGTTTATCAACATGGAAGAATTGTGAGAATTAGCTTAGGGTTAGGGTTAGTGTCAGGTTAATGTTAGATTGTCAGAACAAGGTGTTGGGTAAGGGTGTCAAGATAGGGTTTTAGGGTTAGGGTGAGGGTTAAGGCGGAGAAGGCAATGGCACCCCACTCCATTATTCTTGCCTGGAAAATCCCATGGATGGAGGAGCCTGGTGGGCTGCAGTCCATGGGATCGCTAAAAGTCGGACACAACTGAGCGACTTCACTTTCACTTTTCACTTTCATGCATTGAAGAAGGAAATGGCAACCCACTCCAGTGTTCTTGCCTGGAGAATCCCAGGGACGGGGGAGCCTGGTGGGTTGCTGTCTATGGGGTCACACAGAGTCCGACACGGCTGAAGTGACTTAGCAGCAGCAGCAGCAGAGGGTTAGGGTGAGGGGTTAGGGTGAGGGTTTGGGTTCGGGGTTTTGGGTTCAGGGTTCAGGTTAGGGGTTAGGGTTAGGTGTTAGATTTTAGGTGCTAGGGTTAGGGTTAGGTTTAGGGCTAGGGTTTAGGTCTAGGGTTTAGGGCTAGGGCTAAGGCTAAGGCTTAGGGTTAGGGTTAGGGTTTAGGGTTTTGATTTAGGGTTTATTTTTAGGGTTGACGGTAGGGTTACGGTTTAGGATTAGAGTTAGGGGTTAGGTTTAGGGGTTAGAGTTAGGATGTTTTGGAGGGTAGAGGATTTTGTCAGGGGTGTGGAGAAGGGTGTTGGCAGTGTGGTGGAGGGGTTTGAGGGTGGGAGGCCTGCTGTCTGCACATAAGTCCCCACCCCCGACCCTCTTCAGAATTGCTCATTGGTGTAGCAAGCATTAATTGGGTTTTTGCTGTGTAACTGGTGGGTTCTTAATGAGTAATGTGAACAGTGACATTAAATGTCCTCAGTCAGGACTAGATACTTACTATGCCACATACAGGTGTAAGAACCTGGGGAGTCATGTGCCGTAGTACCCCTAGGGACAGGGTTCAGACTTGACCCCTCAACATTTTGGGGTCCAGCCACTGCTTTAGCATTTCTGAGGGTCCAGTTCTGACTCTGCTGCTGCTGCTGCTCCTGCTAAGTCACTTCAGTCGTGTCCGACTGGGTGTGACCCCATAGACAGCAGCCCACCAGGCTCCCCGTCCCTGGGATTCTCCAGGCAAGAACACTGGAGTGGGTTGCCATTTCCTTCTCCAATGCATGAAGGTGAAAAGTGAAAGTGAAGTTGCTCATTCGTGTCCGACTCTTCGCAACCCCATGGACTGTAGCCTACTAGGCTCCTCCGTCCATGGGATTCTCCAGGCAAGAGTACTGGAGTGGGGTGCCATTGTTCTGACTCTAAGGGTTCTGTAATCCAGCCTCCATCTTCCTTTAGTGAGACCCACACTTTTAGGATCCTACAGAGCAGGGCCTGTGTGAGTTCACTGTGGCTTCTCTAACAACGACCACATGTTGGGTGATTTAAAGCAGCAGGAGTTCATCCTTCCCCAGTCCTGTAGACCAGACACCTGAGACCAAGGTGGTGCAGCGCTGAGGTCCCTCCAGAGGCTCTAGGATAGGGTCCTTCCTGCCTTCTCCAGCTTTGGGGCTCCAGGGGTCCCGGGGCTTGTGGCCCCCTCCTTCCCACCTCTGCCTCCATCTTCACGAGCCTTCTCGTCTGTGTCCTCTTTCATCTCTTATCAGGACTCTCTCAGTTGGATTGAAGGTCATCCTAACCCTAGATGACCTTACCTTGAGATCCTTAACTACATCTACAAAGACCCTTTCCCCAGATATGGCCCTGTTTCCGTGTTCTGGGGGGACACATCTTTGGGGGCCACCATTCACTCCATTATCTGTATATAAAATAACCCTTTTTTAGGAGATCACCACAGGCCCATATAGACAGGCACAGACAGTGGCCACACACGTGGGGTCTGGAGAGAATGAGGATCCTGGAGTCACCTGGAACAGATCAGGCCTGGCTTCTTCAGGTGAGGGGAATCACAGGGAGGAGTGGGGCATGGTCTTGTTCAGGCTTCAAAAAGACCATGTTGGGTGGGATGTGAGATGCACTGTGAGGGCAGAGAGCTTTGTAGG